>NC_084798.1:34615000-35815000 GCF_963169125.1 Humulus lupulus
TTTTTTTTTTTTTACTATAAATAGAAGATCAAATGGAGTAAAAAGTATTAGATTGTGAAATTAAGTGTGGAGAGTATAGTGAGAGAGAAAAGCATTTTTGTTCTTATTTTTCTTTCATTTCTTTTACATTACTTTGAGTGAAAACAATGCCTATTTTAGGCTAAATTCTCTTGTGGAAAGGGTAGAGTGAAGTTCGTGTTTTACATTATATTTTTAATATATTGATTCTTTATTTTGTTATTCATTTTTATATCTTTGTTACAATTAAATTTATTTTCTTCTAATTTTTATTCTAAATTTATTAGTGTCTTTTACATAAGTCTAATCATGCTCTTCTTATATAATTTAGACTTTTAATTTAATTTAGGATATTTGTTATATTATATGATTTTTACTGCATTCTACAATTGGTATTTTGTCACTCTAAGGTATATAATATGCTAGATTTTTAAAATTAGAAGTCAGTATAATTTAATTAAAGAACATATTTTAAGATGAGCTTTATTATATATATTTTCCAACTATAATTAATGGTGTAGAATTATAGTTGAGTATAATGAATTAATTTTATTAAAATATATGTATGTTTGCAGGAATGTAACTTATGCCTTCCATATTTTCTTTCTGATTCTAATTCCTCGATTTTGTTTATTTAATGTTTATATTCTTTTTCAAAGTTACATTATTTTAAAGTTTATTATTTCTGATTTACTAATCTTTCTTTTTACTTGTATTTTACCTCTCTGTGGATACGACATAGCCTGATTACTACTGCGACCGCTTAGGAGTTATTAGACGATATCAGGCCCGTTGTGGGGTCTGCTGGGGCCCATCTTCGGAGACTGGTTGGGTTGTTCTTGTGGGGTCTGCACCGACTCACGTAAGTGTCTCACGATGTTCCGTCCTCTTCTCCTCGCCTCCTTGGTGAAGACGAGTCGGGGAGGATGGTAGGGGACCCTGGGATCCTTCTCTGGCGTGGATTGCGCTTCTTAGGGGAGAGTCGATCTGAACGATCGGGGCTTCAGGTCTACTAAGGTTGGGATTGTTGTTGTCTTGGGTTCTGCGCATAGCTTCGTTGGACTTTCGTAACTCGGCGATCTCATCTTCGAGCCTTGCCTGGGCTTCGGTCAGCGTTTTAATAGCTTCGTCGGATCTCTATTGGCTAGCCTCCAATAGGCGACACATCTTGTCAATTTGGTCGCTTACATTCGCTCTCCATTGCCCTTTAGTGGCATGGCTCCAAGGTTCGAGTGGATTTTGGTTGCAAGGAAAGAGTTCTTGATTCGACGATGTGGCTAAAAAGGAAACTTCAATTCCCACAGACTGCACCAATTTGTTGATGCAACAGATTTGCTTTCCTATATTTGGAGGTATTTGTCGACGTTAACTGGTTTTCCGATCCCGTTCCGATGATGACGATCACTTTTACAGTTGTTGATTTTTCAGGGGTACCTGCAAGAAAGACACTTCGATGCCTAAGTCATATTTTTTTTTCTATCCCCTTGTTTGAATAAGAATCTAATATTTATAGAACAGAAATGTGAAGCGGTTAGTTGGTTCAACTGAACCCTTCACTACAACAAAATAAGCATTTAATGGCTATATGGGGGAGACATTGTAGACATTTAACGTCTCCCCTTAGGGGAGACGTTGTTGCAGGAGCCATCTAAAGTGGCCATATGACGTCTCCCATGGGGAGACTTTGTAGACTTCCAACGTCTCCCCCCGGGAGACGTCATAGGGTGTACGTGTACAACCTATGACGTCTCCCGGGGGGAGACGTTGGAAGTCTACAAAGTCTCCCCATGGGAGACGTCATAGGTACCTACAACGTCTCCCATGGGGAGACTTTGTAGACTTCCAACGTCTCCTCCTGGGAGACGTCATTGGTTTTTGTAATTTTTTTTAAAAAATAATTAAATAAGTATTTTTAGTATATTAATTAATAGAATTAAATATATTAATTTTTTTTTTGAAATAGAATTAAATATATTAATTAAAAAATCTAAATTATATGCAAATTTAAATTGTGAATTTTCATTAATAAAACCGAAATGTGTATATAATATGTTTTTGCTAGCAAAATATACAAAATTGTAATATTTGTTGTTAAACATACAAAATTAACAAATATTACTCTAGCTAGCTAGACATATGGTAAGAAATAAAATGTAAAAAAAAAACCTAATATGTGGGACGATGACCTTGAATTATCGGTAGCATATGGTTCGCCCAGTGTTGTCGCAGTTCATTAATATGTGCTGGTGTATATGGCATAGTGTTTAGCTACAAAAAAATACAAAGTAAAATATATTAGTTAATTATTATTTAATTATATATACTTTAATAATAAATAAATTGTTAACTATGTCTATGAAAAATTAAACTAAAAAAAAATACTAAATAAGCATATGAAAAATTGGGCAGCATTTCCCCTATATTAATAACTTAACCATCTGCCAATCTAATTAAATCCAATCGAATAAGCACAACACAATACAAATATAATAATAGAATAATAAAATACATAATTCTAGACAAAATCGAGCAGCATTTCTCTTATAATAGTGATCTAACCATCTGTGAACAACAAGTCAAAAAATTCAAATAACACACAATAAGTTTCTTCCTTATAGCTCCGCAGCACACAAACAAATTTTCCATAACCTACTTCACTAAAACACACAGTTCTCAACCTTCTGTTATCACCGAAACACACAATTTTAATCTTAGAACCTACTTCACTATGGATGAATATTTAAGATATTTAAACCCCTCTAACAAAAGTTTAATAATACTAAAATAAGAAAGAAGATAATGTATGTACCACTTGCAATTATATAGTCCTTGCTAACAAATTACTTCACTTTGCAAAGAGCGCACTTTGCTATTAAATTTACAACCTACAAAACTAAATTAATTAATAAATAAAATATTAATAAACAAACTTCATTAAATAATTAGATTAACAATAATTTATTATTGAAATTTTAGAAACTTAAAAACCTCAAATGTGTGCTTGAAATCGAAAATTTGAAGCAAAAATCTCAGTTAAAACCACAACTTAAAAATTTTAATTATTTAATTAATAAAAGATTACTAAATCAATAAAATAACATAACTATATATAAATAACCTACTTAAATTTTAATAAAGATTACAAATATATATAATTTTCTAATTAAATAATAATATAAATTAAAAAAAATTATAAACATTATAAACTCGAATTACTATTTTTTTTATGTAAAATGAAAATTAAATTATTTTTCTTATTTTAGACAATTATTAAATACATTTTAGCAAAACATATTTACATATATATACTTAACAAATATTAAAAATTAATTAAAAATGTATAATTTTCGGATTAAATAGTAATAAAAATTTAAAAATAGTAAATAATGTGGTATCATCTTAAAATTAAACAATATAGTATCTCAAATATACATAAAAATTATTTTTCATACTTTAAATTAATATTTCTAATAAAACCCACAAATCATATAAAAAAATGCACAAAAATCATTTTTTCTACTATTCTAACTATAATACATTGTTTAATCTTGAAATCCTACCTCAAATATGCTTTAAATCCACTTTGTTGAGCCAAAAATCGCAACTCATAAACCCTAAAATCTCAATATCAATTCCTTAATAATTAGAGACAATAAGCATGAAAATTATCATAAATATTATAAAACACTTATAAATAATAAAAACTTACCTTAAATGAGATTTTATAGCCTAAAATCGGCCAAAATCGTCAAAAAATGGCTCTGAAATCGCCCAGAAAATTGCCCTTCTCCGCCTCTGGTTCGTGCGCTCGGGGAAGAAGAAAGAAAGACTGAATATATATATATTAGGCCAAACATTTAACGTCTTCCCAAGGGAGACGTCAGATGCTCTTATATGTCTGATATTTTATAAATTGTTACAGCAATGCTAGGCAGCAATGTAGTTGATTCACTTCTTCAATGCTAACTTCTTGAATCATCACACAAAGAACATCAAAGTATAAAATCTTGTAACAGCAAAAGACAGAGACTGAATTGAATACTTTATTGATGATCATCTCAAAATAAGCTCTTCGGAGTAACTTTACAAGGCTAGAGCTTTAATGAATAAAGGGAACTCCTATTTATACATTTTGTCTCACTAAACTAACTATAACAGAATAAACTGTAAAAAAAAAACTATCACTAATAGTTATAAGGCACGTGACTTAATCTGAATCATTTACAACAAAATCCTCCTTGATTCAGATTAATGTAAAAGCAGTCAAGAATAAAAAATCAGTAGAAATCTTTGATGTCTAGGAGTTCTAAACAGTACTTGAATTTCACTTGTGTCACTGGTTTAGTAAACATGTCAGCAGGGTTGTGGTCGGTGTGAATTTTTTTTACATGCACTGTTTGATCAGAGATTATATCTCTAATGAAGTGCATTTTGATGTCAATGTGTTTTGACCTCTCATGCAGTATAGGATTCTTCATTAAGTGTAGAGCACTTTGGTTGTCACAATGGACAGTGACATTTTCTGAATTGAAACCAAATTCTTGTGCTAACCCCTTCAACCAGATTGCCTCCTTGATTGCCTCAGTTGCAGCCATATATTCTGCCTCTGTAGAGGACAATCCCACCACCTTCTGTAGGTTAGACTTCCAGCTCACACATCCTCCTCGAATAGTGAATACATATCCTGTCAATGATCTCCTAGTGTCTATGCAGCCTGCATAGTCTGAGTCAACAAAACCAGTTACCTCAGTATCTGATCTGTTCTTGCATCTGTAAGTCAGACCAAGTGTTAATGACCCTGCAATGTACCTCATGATCCACTTCAGTGCAGTCCAATGTTCATCTCCTGGGTTTGCAATGAACCTGCTCACTATGCTCATTGCATATGCTATATCAGGTCTTGTGCAAACCATAGCATACATCAAGCTCCCGACCCCACTAGCATATGGCTTTGAATCCATTTTGACTCTTTCTTCTTCTGTCTTGGGTGACTGGTCTTTGTTCAATTTAAAATGAGAAGCCAGTGGAGTTGAAACTGGCTTTGAACCTTCCATGTTAAACTTCTGAATGACCTTTCTTAGATACCCTTCCTGTGAAAGCACCAATGTTTCAAGTATGTTTCTTTTGATTTCAATGCCTAAAATCTTCTTGGCTTCACCCAAATCTGTCATTTCAAATTCTGATTTCAACATTGACTTTATGTTAGCTATCTCTTTCTTGCTCTTCCCAACAATTAGAATGTCATCTACATATAACAACAAGTAAAGAGAGTTGTTGAAATAGACACAGGGGTCATAGGAACTTTTGGTAAAGTTGCTCCTCTTCATGAAATCATCAAATTTGTGATTCCATCGCCTAGGTGCCTGTCTTAGACCATAGAGTGATTTCTTCAATAAACATACCTTATTTTCAGCTTCATTGAAACCTTCTGGCATCTTCATGTAAATTGTTTCTTCTAGAACTCCATGGAGAAAGGCAGTCTTCACATCCATCTGCTCGATCTCAAGGTCTTCGGTTGCAGCCTTTGCCATCATTGCTCTTATTGATGCATGTTTAACAACTGGGGAGAAGATTTCATTGAAATCAACTCCTTCTCTCTGTGTAAATCCCTTGGCAACCAGTCGGGCTTTATACCTTCCTTGTTCACCACCTGACTGTCCTCCTTTGATTCTGAAAATCCATTTGCAATTCACCAATCTGCAGCCTTCTGGTTTGTCAACAACAGTCCAGGTATGATTTCTTAGCAATGATTCCTTCTCATCCTCAATGGCCTGCAACCATTTATCTTTGTCTTTGCTCCTGAGTGCGTCTTCATATGTTGCTGGCTCTGCATTCTCAATATCACTAGCAATGGTTAAAGCATAGGCAGTATAATCAGCAAAACCAAACCTGGTTGGAGCTTTTGTTTCTCTTCTGATTCTGTCTCGAGCAAGTTGGTAGTTGTCCAGTGATTCCTCCTAAATATGACCACCTTGTTCAGGGTTAACATCAGCCTTTGCTTCATCTGGTTCAACTTCAACTTGAATCTGTTTGGTCTCCTTGACATTTTTTGACTTCTCCTTCATTGCCATAACATCCTCATTAAATGTCACATCTCTGCTTACCAAACACTTCTTGAACCCTTCTTCTAGACACCAAAGCTTGTAACCCTTTACTCCATCTGGATACCCCAGAAACAAGCACTTAATTGCTCAAGGCTGCAACTTATCTTTTCTGACATGTGCATATGTTGTGCACCCGAAAATCCACCGAAAATCCTCAAATTTTCTAAGCTTGGAACTCTGCCAGTCCACATTTCTTGTGGGGTCTTGAAATCAATAGCAGTAGAGGGGCTTCTATTCACCAAGTAACAAGCTGTTTTGACAGCTTCTCCCCAGAACTTCCTTTCTAATCCAGCTCCATTAAGCATACATCTAACTCTCTCAATGAGAGTTCTATTCATTCTCTCAGCCAATCCATTTTGTTGAGGGGTTCTCAGGACAGTTTTGTGCCTTCTTATTCCAGTTTCTCTGCAAAACTGATTGAATTCATTGGAACAAAATTCCAATCCATTGTCTGTCTTGAGTGTCTTTATCTTCTTACCAATCTGATTCTCAACTAAGGTTTTCCATTCCTTGAATACCTTGAATGTTTCATCCTTTGTCTTCAACAGATAAACCCAAACCTTCCTTGAGTAATCATCAATGATACTCAGGAAATAGTTTGCTCCTCCCAAGGTAGGTACCTTAGATGGACCCCAGAGGTCTGAATGAATGTATCCGAGAGACTCCTTTGTGCTGTGAATTCCAGTATTGAACTTCAGTCTGCATCTTTTCCCGAGCACACACTCTTCATAGAAATACAATTTCTCATTGAATTTACCTCTCAATATCCCTTGCTTCTTTAATTCAGTAATGCCTCTCTGACTGATATGCCCGAGCCTCAAATGCCATAATCTTGCTTCATCACTTTCTGACTTTGATGAGGCAACATTTACACTACCAGCTACAGCTTTTCCATTCAAGAAGTAAAGTCCATTTCTTAGTTCTCCTCTCATAACCTCTTTGGTCCCTTTCATTGCTTTTAAAGATCTGTCAGTAATCTTGATTGTGCAACCTCTCTCAGTAAGAACTCCAATTGATAATAGGTTCCTTTTCAGATCAGGAACATATCTGACATTTTCAACCTTCCTGTTCATCCCATCATGCAGTTTGAAAATGACTGAACCAACCCCATGAATTATGCACACTTTATTGTCTCCAAGAAGTACAGTGCCTCCCTTCTTCTCTTCTAATTCACAGAACAGCTCCTTGTTGGGGCACATATGAAATGAACACCCGGAGTCAAGTACCCACTCATGATCAGAATCCAAGTTCGAAACCACCAGAACCTCTGCAGACTCATAACCATCTGTCACCACATCTGCTTCTCCTCTCCCATTGTTCTTGAAGCCTTCTTTTCTGAGTCTGGCCTTAAGAGCTAGACATTCATCTCTGAAGTGACCCTCCTTTTTGTAATAAAAACATTTCTTTTCTGTGCTGCCTCTTGTTTCAGACTTTCCTGCATACTTCGATTTCTGGCCTCCTTTACTAGCTTGTTTCTGATTCTTGAAGTCTTTATTTGGTGTCTTCCTCTTGACAAATAATCCTTCTCCATTATCATCTGATTTGTCATCACCCTTCTTCTGGATCTCCTTGGAACTCAAAGCTGCCTTCACCTCTGACATGGTCAGTGTCTCCTTCCCATATAGCATTGTATCGACAAAATGCTCATATGATCTAGGCAGAGAGCTCAAGAGAATTATTGACAAATCCTCTCCTTCCATCTTCACTCCAATATTACAAAGATCAAGTATGATCTTGTTAAAATCATCTAGGTGCTTCCTCAAGTCTTTGCTGTCATCCATTCTTAGCGTGTACATCTTTTTCTTCAAATACAGTTTGTTGGCCAAAGACTTCTTCATGTATATGGAACTGAGTTTGTTCCACAACCCCAATGCCTTGTCTTCATTTGAGACTTCTCTCAATACTTCATCTCCCAAACTGAGCAGAATTGCACTATGTGCCTTGGTCTCGATTTCTCTCAGTTTCTTCTTGTCATCTGAAAGTTCCTTTAGAGCTTCTTCATCTATTGCCTCTGAAATTCCATTATGAACCAGTAAGGCCTTCATCTTGATTCGCCATAACCCGAAGTCATTTGAGCCATTGAACTTCTCGATTTCAAACTTTGCAGCGGACATCTTCTTGATAAATCTTGAATCTTCTACCTTGAATCTTGATCCCAGCCGAGAACCTGGGCTCTGGTACCACTTGTTACAGCAATGCTAGGCAGCAATGTAGTTGATTCACTTCTTCAATGCTAACTTCTTGAATCATCACACAAAGAACATCAAAGTATAAAATCTTGTAACAACAAAAGACAGAGACTGAATTGAATACTTTATTGATGATCTTCTCAAAATAAGCTCTTCGGAGTAACTTTACAAGGCTAGAGCTTTAATGAATAAAGGGAACTCCTATTTATACATTTTATCTCACTAAACTAACTATAACAGAATAAACTGTAAAAAAAAACTATCACTAATAGTTATAAGGCACGTGACTTAATCTGAATCATTTACAACATAAATAAATAATTTTATATTTATATTTTTAAATTAAGGTCTCCCACCACTTTTAATGACTTACCTTGGTAGTCATTAACAATAACTTTTAATGACTTACACCATTAGACTTTAAATATCCCTGAATACTTTTAATGACTTACACTATTGATGTAAGTCATTATAGAGAGTCATTAAAAGTGAAAAATTGTTGTAGTGCTTGATTGACGGGGGAAAATAACTGAATTTCCCCCTAAGATGAGATGACTTTAAATCAAATACACAGAGGTCAGAGGCGGACCGCCTCTGAACCGTAGCTTCTGTCTTCGAAGCCTATTGATCAAAATGATCCGTTTTGATCATATCGCAAATGAGGAAAGGCCTTTAGGCCGAATACCTTGGACCCAACAATGTCTAACAAAAAATGTTAGATATCCCCAACGATAAGATCATCTCTAGAGAAAGTTTACCAAGTCGTCCCTGAATGGCACTAATAATAGCATTATTCTACCATCACTGTCTAGACAGTGCACGTTTATACCCTCCTGAAAGCACCACTTGAAGGACTCCAAACAAGTGATAAGCTCAGCAGTTAAAGGAGATCGAGACGCGCAGATATTAGTAGAAAGCAAGTGAACCACCCTTCCCAATCATATATACCCTTAGTTGAGCACAAAGTTGCATCATCAACATTAATTTTAAGCTGTCCCAACCAAATCGGTGGTCTCCATATCTTGGTTCTCCACCTATTACTTGGGCCTTAATTAATGAATCCAATCATTGTCTCCTCACCCTGAGCTTCCATAACGCAATCACCCACCACATGAAAGGCTCCATTATCTTTAGTGCTACAAGGAATAAGCGGGTCAAGAGTCAATTTAAAGCGAGGTGGCCTGGACGTGCGAATCTGAACCATCAAGAATAGTACTACTCCCACTCTTGACTCTAGTGCATGAGTGACTTTCCTGAAACTCAAAAAGTAATAATAACCCAGCACAATCACGTACGTAAGCACTTGGGGTCCCTCACCCCTAATTCACTCATTGTACTTTTATTCCTTTCATACCATAGAATAGAAGCCACAATAGATGCAGACACCTCAAACTCATCTTTTGGAATCTTAAGAAACTACTCGGAAAGAACCTGAAAAGGCATGCGAAACCCATGAAGAGACCTGGCCGGTCTCACAACGTGGTTGTTTTTGTGATAGTTATAAATTTTTCAAAAAATACATTTCATTTTTTTTCTCCAAGTTTCCTACTTGTCTTAATCGTTTATAACTATAAATATCCAGTATATAAATATCTCCAGTCAGTCATTCATATACCGATTAAGACTCTTTTGTACGTAAATATATAGCAATCGCACTCTACAATACTTTTAATAAATGTTTGCTGCTTTTTAAAGTAGATTCTTTTTATACATATTAATGCTATACTTCTTAAGATGGTTTTAAAACAAAGTCATCTGTAGTGATCTATAGAATAGCATTGAAGATGCAAGAAAAAATTAATATTGAGATGGTACATTTTTTTTAAATACATATAATTGTTTTCAGGATACGACGACTAGATTAATTCATTCAAACAAAAAAAAAACATGTTGTTTTATACTTAAAATAATTACTATGACAGGTTTATTATAATTCAAAACTATACCGACTTAACAATACAAAGATAATAAGCATATCTTCTAATTAATTATGCTTAGGTGCGTTTTTATGGGGGAAAAACGTCTCGTGTACTATATATACATGTATATTGGGAGCTTCATAGGTATAGGGGTATCACTTTTGTCCTCACCGTAGAAGCATTTTTTAATTTCACTATTTGGAGAAATCATAACTCAATTTTTTTCTATGACAATTTACATGATAGTTATAATAGCCATCCAACTAATTTTCGGAAAATTCCAAATAATTTACAGTGTCGAAATCAGAGTTCAAATAGTGTATTTTCCATGCGTATAAAAAAAATTAAGTACACGTGCAACTGACTATTTGAACTCTGATTTCGGTACCGTAAATTATTCAGAATTTTGCCTGTTATAATGTATGTCACAATGCAAAAAACATGAGGTTATAATTTCTCCAAATACCGAAAATTGAAAATGTTTCTATAATAGAAGCAAAAGTGATGTTCCTACCTAAGAAAATTCTCATGAATATATTCATGATGAGAAAAGAAATCTAATTTTGTAGTTTAAAATTACAAATATAAAATATGTTTGGAAAAGGAAATCTAAAAATAATTTTATGTTAAAGAGAGAAAGAGTGGTGAGACATATTATTAGGTTAGTTCTATGTTAGTACTTATATTACTTTTCTTATATTTTTATTAAAAAAAATGCAAATGTCTAGCATATTTATAATTATATATGTGTGATTTTGTGTTTCTCAAATGATGTTATGTTAAATAAGATAAAATAAATTTCTAATTCAAGAGCATTTATAAAAATAGCCTAAATTGTACAAAATAGCAAGGGCAAGGAGCTCTGCGATATGGCATAGCACTGATTGGTGATGGGTGCTACTGTAGAGAAAAGTGGTCAATATTTAAAAAAAAAAATAGAGATAGTAGTATAGACAGACTACTAACATGTGTATACACACAATTTACATCCAAATATTATACATACCTATATCACAATTTTTTTGGGTTATTTGTTTTGGAATAATGGTGTTATAACACCTTTCCTCTAAGGACCTTTTCCCTTGTCTATTTTGCATATCGGTGGTGTCGCCAATTCAGTTTAGAGCATCGTTATTTGATTGAAAGATGTTTATAAGACAACCTTCTATATTGTGCACCTGAGTTGGGGATTCAATTTTCATTTTCTCTAATTTTTATTTTTGGGTCAACGTCTGTCGTAGTGTACAAATGACTTTTTTTGGGTTGGTCTGGTCTGCATGTGTACTATAGGCTTTGTTAGTTTTTATTTGATCATCTCTATTGTGAGATATGTGCAACTCTTTCAGATTGCATGTACAACTTTGGTTCATTTTAATTAACTATTAAATGAAATTTTATTACCCTTAAAAATATATATTTATGTAAGATGTATTTTCCTAAGTTAAAATAAAATAAATAATATTTTTAGCCCCTGAACTTTTAATACTACCAGATTGTACCCCTAAAATATAAGATCGGTTAAAAGTTCCCTATGAATCATTGATACTATCATATCATGCTCATTATTATGATTCACATAAAATAATTGGTATTTTTCTCCAAATTTTGACGCCTACCAAATTGTGCTCCATTTAATTATAAAAATTTAAAATTTTATTTTTCTATAAGTTTTTACAAAATTAAAGAAAAATCATTAAAAAAAATCCAATAAAAGACAAATTATTTCAAAACTAAAATGTTACAATTAAAAAAACATATTCTTTTCTTCTTCTTTATTCTTTTTTATTAATTTTCTTATTACTTTCTATATTCTTTAATTTTCCCCCTAGATTCATTTTAAAAATTAAAAATATATATAATATTACAAATTTAAAATGTACTAATTTTAAAAGAAATATATCAAACTTAATTAATTAAAAACATTTGGAAAAAATTAAATAATAGAAAGTAATTAAAAAAGAATAAAAAGAAGGGAATATGTTTTTTTTATTTGTAACAATTTAATTTTTCTTTTACATTTTTTTTAACTTAAATGCATTTAAAATGAATTTTAAATAATTTTACTCTTTTATTGAATTTTTTTTAAAAAAATTTAAGAATTAATTAGAAAACTATATTTTCAATTTTTTTAATTAAATGGGGCACAATTTGGTAGTTATCAAAGTTGGAGAGGTAAAAATGTTAATTATTTTATGCAAATTGTAACATGGGGTACGATCTGATAGTATCAATAGTTCATGAGAAATTTTAACAAACCGTATATTTTAGGGGGCACAAATTCAAGGGAAAATGCTATTTATTCATCAAAATAATTTATTAGATAAGTGCATATAAAAGTGAAAATAGATAATATAATTCAATGCACAAAATTATTAAGATAAAATTTGACTGTATATTATTAAATATTCTTTCTCCTTAGTATATAACTTGTTGGGAAAAATTGAGTGAATGAGAAATTGATACCTAACATGGTAATGATTCAGCAAATCATTTTGATTAAAGATGAGATTATTTGAATATTGTGTTTATTCTGATCGATTTTGGCAAATTACTTTGTCAAAATTGAGATATCAGAATATTGTGTGATTAATTCTGATTTTTAGAAAATGACTTTGGGTAACGGCTGATATTACCAGAATAAGTGTGATTAATTTTGATTGATTTTCATTAATTAAGATTCCAGATTTGGTGGATATTTGGGCATTAATGCTTTTGAATCTCACATATTTTCAACTATCCATGAAGCCTATAAAAGGAGGCTTCTCCTCTCATTCTAGGACACATAGATACAGAGTATCATACACTTTGTCTCTTTCTCTCTTCAGTCTCTGTAGTATTTTCTAGCGATAGAGGGAAGGTTTGTTTCGAGTTCGCCTAAGCAGACGCAGTGGTGCTTTTGTCTTGCTTGATAGCTGTTGTATCCTGGGAAGTGGTTGCTCACGAATCCTCTTGCATCGTTCAGGTAGAGTGGGCAAATCTGTTTTAAGGAAAGCGTGTTTTGCATGCATCGGCGTTGGTTTATTCTTTGAATTGTATTTTTTGTATTTCCATTCTTCAATTAAATATATTAATATATATGTTTTGTTCTACTCCACTTTATTATTTCTAACACATCATGTTAATGTCGTATTTTAGTCTTTTGTGATGTTGATCAAAGTATGATGTGTCTGGAAGTTTTTAGTTTTGCCTATGTCACTACAAAAATTATTGGTTTTACCAAGAACACAATACCGAGAACGTGTTCTCGGTACAAGTATTTTCAGAACCGTGCCAAGAGTACGCGATTCTTTTCATTTAGTTGATATTACCGAGAACCCTATACTGAGAACATGTTCTCGGTATAGCGTTAACATATATTCACCATCTTCCCCGAGCAGCCCTCATTTTCTCTGAAACAAAAAACCGAAACCCTCTCGTTTTCTCCCAGCATTTCCACCCCCAAACAATGGTTTTTTGATAAATCTTCCCCTCCAAAGAAGATTTAGTCATCAATAGGGTCTATATCAAAGTATGTAATTTGTATATATTTCATTTTATTTAGTGTATAACTTTATCTAATTTTTTTTTTCTATTTTGGCCATCTCTACTCCGATTATGGGATTTTTTTTCTTTCTTTCTTTTCAGGTTATTAAGGTATTGCATTATTCACAAGAGCTCTTATAGGTACCCACAAATTTTATTAATAATTTTTTGGTTTTTTAATATTTTTGGCATAAATACATTTGGGGTTTTATGTATATTGTTTTTAATATTTTCAAAAAAAAAATTGTGAAAATAGAATAAATAAACTTATATTTACATATTTTTAATATATTGTTATTTGTCATATTATATATATATATAATATTTGATTATGTATTTATAATAGGTAAGAATAATAATTAGAAATAAAAATTAGGTAAAAGTTTAGTGATATCCAATTTTTAGGATATAATGTTGTGTAGTATTTTAGTGAAATACATATATAGCTTTAGGATTTTGTTAGTGTAATTTTTTGGATAAATAATTAATTTATTAGCAATTAGTTTGTGTTGGATTAATTAATGATGAATGTGAGTAATAAAATTAGAATGGAAATTTATTAATTTAATAGTTTATTTTTTTGGTATATAATTTGACTTTTAGTTATAAAAATTTGTTTGAATGGAAATATAATATTTGAGTGTTAATTTTTTAGATTGGGTTAAATAATTTGAGTGTTAGATTATTAGATTGGGTTAATAAAGTTTGATTATTAGAGTGGGTCTTGCTTCTTTAAATTGAATTTTGTTGTTGTTGTTGTCATTGTCTTTGTTCTTAGTGTTGATGAATATTGATACTTTGTTGTTTTTGTTATTAATTTTTAGTAAAATTATGATATTTTGAATAGAAAATTGAATAATTAATAAAATTCAGACTAATAATTATAAATTATATCGTCGCTTACAATGTATTTGTATTGCTTTGTGTATGTTCTGGGACTAGATATTTTTTTATGTGCTATTTGCACGTTTTTTAATTTTGAGATACATGAAAATACAGTCGTTATGCTGCCAAATATTTAATAAATAGAATTAAATACATGAAAATACTTTTATTGAATTAAAAGTACTCAATAAAATTTCTAATTTAATAAATAGTGAATTGATAAGTAATATAATATATTTTTAATTATGATTAAATAAAATTAACGATAACATTATGCAACCAAATTTTAATAAAAATAAATATTAATCTTGAATATTAATTAAAGAAGTAATAAATCCTAAATTAATTAAATAACTTTTAAACAAATCTTAGAAATTTTGTGTAAATTAATAAAACTATTCAATAAAGCATAAGTAAAATATGTAATTTAATAAATACTGAATTAATATGTAAAAAATAATAATATTTGTTAATATATTATTAGAAAACTAATTTTAAACATAATTTTAATAATTATTAAAATTAATTTAATTGTAAAAGATTAACCATTAATTGTAATTAAAATTAAAATTAATATTCGAAGTTAGAAAAAAATATGTCAAATTTAAATAATTTTAATAATATTTACACTCAAATATATTATAGTTAGATATCATAAAACAACATAATTAACTTCAAAGAGCATAAGACGTTATAAAAACAATATTTTAATTTTATTTGTTTTCTTTGGTAGTAAGAAATTATTATCAAAGATATGATAGTGTTATTATCACCTAGTGATAATTTTTTATTTTATTAGTGTTCATCACAAGAAGCCTTAGACCCGTTCGGAGAGGATGAGTCATTGAAGACTCTTAAATTTTCCTCTCTCTGAATTAGGACACACACAAATTTATTGTAAGTTTGATGATAAGTGTTCCGTGCAGTGCTACACTCATACAATGTCGATCGACAAGAGCTGAATTAATTTGACAGATCGATTATCTGATGAGTATGAGGCTGGTGTGATGGATTTTCTCTAGAGAGCTCGGCAGTGCGTTGACTCAAGGGGATTGGTGAAATGTCTGTGTAGGAGGTGTGTCAACGTTGAATTTCAGACGATTGATGTATTAGAAAATCATCTCTTTGTAAATGGTTTTCTACGGAAATATACCAATTGGCAATGGCATGGCGAGGATGAAATGATACCAATGAGGAAAGTGATAGATCAAAATGATGAAGATGAAATGATGGCTGTTCTCAATGATGTTATGTAAAATGTCAATGACGAATATGAAGAGAATGAGCACGATCAAGAGATACCTACAGCAAACTACAGGGGTGGGCAATATTATAATGATTTGTTTGCTGAGATTGAGGCTCCATTATTCCCCGGGTGTCAAAATTACACATCATTGAATTTTCTAGTGAAGTTTATGCATTTCAAAGTGTTGGGCAAAATTCCCAACAGAATATTTGATAGAAGGCTGGAGTTGTTACATGATGCATTTCCAGCCCCAAATAAGCTTCCAAAACCACCTTATGCAGTGAAAAGGTTGTTGCAAAAACTTGGATTGGGCTACGATTCAATCCATGTCTACAAGCATGATTGCACACTGTTTTCGAAAGAACATGCTGGAAAAAGCAAATGTCCTGTTTGTGGGGAGGATCGGTGGGTGGACAAGAACAGCAAGGGCAAGAAAGTGCCTCATAAAGTGATGCGTTATTTTCCTTTAACCCCTAGGTTAATGTGAAAATATGCATCGAGGCACATTGGTCAACATATGAGATGGTATCACGAGCAACGTATAAAAGAAGATGGTGTATTGCGTCATCCTACTGATGGGAAATCTTGGAAGGACTTTGACAGAAATAATCCAACATTTGCAATGGAACCCATGAATGTGCGACTTGGATTGGCTGCAGATGGATTCAATCCCTTTGGTAATATGAGTCTTTCTTATAGTATGTGACAGGTTGTGTTGACGACATATAACTTTTCACCATGGTTGTGCATGAGAGAAACCAATTTCATGTTGAGCTTATTAATTATGGGACCTCATTCGCTAGGAAAAGATTTTGATGTTTTCTTAAGACCATTGATCGATGAGTTAAAAGAATTATGGGTGACCGGTGTACAGACTCGATATGCAGTCGATGGTAGTTTCTTCACTCTTCGAGCAGCTTTGATGTGGACTATAAACGATTACCCAACAAGGAGTAGCCTTTCTGGATGGACTGGCCAAGGTTATCATGCTTGCTCTACTTGCAATGTGGCAACACCATCTATTCGTTTACAGAAGAATGTTGCTTTTTATGGCCATAGACACTTTTTACCAATCAAACATATTATTAGAAGGGACAAGAAGACATATGGTGTTGTTGAAAAAAGACTATCACCAAAGCCATTAACCATGCAAGAAATGTTCACACAAATGAGTTTTATACCCGATTCTCTTCCTGGAAAGCATGTAAGATATGGTGGTCAAAAAAGAAAGCGTACAAAAGAGCAAGTAGGTTGGCGGAAAAAAAGTATATTTTTTGAGCTCCCATATTGGGCAATAATGTTGGCCAAATACGTAACTGGTCGGCCATGCACCCATGCACTCCACTGGTTGGCCAAATACCTCACTGGTCAACCATGCACTCCACCGGTCGGCCAAATACGTCACTGGTCGGCCATGCACTCCACCGGTTGGCCAAATACCTCACTGGTCGGCCATGCACTCCACCGGTCGGCCAAATACTTCACTGGTCGGCCATGCACTCCACCGGTCGCCCAAACACCTAACTGATCGGCCATGCACTCCACCGGTTGACCAAATACTTCACCGGTTGGCCATGCACTCCACCGATCGGCCATGCACTCCATCGGTTGGCCAAATAATTCACTGGTCGGCCATGTACTCCACCAGTTGACCAAATACTTCACTGATCAGCCATGCACTCCACCGGTCGGCCAAACACCTAACTGGTCTGCCATGCACTCCACCGGTCGGCCATGCACTCCACCAGTTGGCCAAATACTTCACTGGTCGGCCATGCACTCCACCGGTCGGCCAAACTCCTCACTGGTCGACCATGCACTCCACCGGTCTAACATGACACATCTCTGGTCTAGCATGACACTTCTCTGGTCTAACATGACACATCTCTGGTCTAACATGGCACATCTCTGGTCTAGCATGACACTTCTCTGGTCTTGACACTTCTCTGGTCTAGCATGACACATCTCTGGTCTAGCAAAACACTTGATTGGTCGGCCAAAAAAATTGACTGGTTGGCCAAAGCATTTGACTGGTCAGTCAAAACGTTTGATTGGTCAGTCAAAACGTTTGACTGGTCAGTCAAAAATCTTCACTGGTAGGACAGAAATTCTATCAGATCAGTCATATCACTTTATCACAACTCCATTTATTGACTATTAATGTGCCATTTATTGACCATGCATTGCCTCTTATCACTTCTGATTTTCACGTCATCGAACTGAAATTTTGGGGATAACAGGTTTTATACCTGATTCTCTTCCTGGTAAGCATGTGAGTTATGGTGGCCAAAAAAGAAAGAGTAGAAAAGAGCAAGTAGGTTGGCGGAAAAAAAGTATATTTTTTGAGCTCTCATATTGGGCCAACATAATGTTGCAACACAATCTAGATGTTATGCATGTTGAGAAAAATGTGTGCGACAGTTTAGTACGCACAATAGTTGGGCTGGAGAATAATACCAAAGACACAGTTAGTGCCAGAGTAGACTTGGAGAAGAAGAAGATGAGACCAGAGTTACAGCTGAAGAAGTTGAATGGTCGGATACAAAAGCTTGAGGCCAAATTCACTTTCACTGTTGAAGATCGCCAAAAGTTTTGTCGATTTCTTAAATCAGTGAAGTTTCCAGATGGTTTTGGATCTAACCTAAGGAAGAATGTGATTGATAATGACAATAAGGTCACTGGTTTGAAATCGCATGATTGTCACATCATTATGCAACGCCTTCTGCCAGTTGGTGTGTATGCATTCCTAGAGAAATCGATTAGTACAACAACTATTAAAAGTCTCAGATTTAGAAAATGTCAAAACTTCAATTGTTAAGATTGTTTGCAAGTAAGAAAACTTTTTTCCCCTGCTTTTTTTTTATATCATGGTCCATCTACTAATACATTTACCGGAAGAAGCAATACTTGGAGAACCGGTTCACATGAGGTGGATGTATCCTTTTGAAAGGTATATGAAAAAGTTGAAGAATTATGTCTGTAATAAAGAACGTCCAGATGGGTCAATAGCATAAGGATATGTGGTTGATGAGGCATTATCATTTTGTTCCATGTACTTGAAAGGAGTTGAAACAAAGTTCAATCGTCCAAACCGCAATGTAGATATTGGTCCATCACTTAAAAATATTTCGGTCTTTCGATCTCAGGGTCGTCCAATTGGTAAGAAATCCTTGAAAATTTTGGAAGATGAAGTATAGAAAACAGCAGCGGATTGGTAAATTCTAAATAACTGCAATGAGATCTTTCCATATCTTCACTAAGTAATTAAAGTAGTTCATCCTTTCATTGCATGTTTATTATAACACTTATTGGTAACTCTTAAATTGATTGTTTTTGTTTGTTGTAGAGGGCATATGGAAATTCTTCAGACTCGAGGTGTTGAAAACCTAGACCAATTACATAGAGAGGAATTTCCTAATTAGTTTTATAATAATATTTATTATCATCTTCAGCAAACAAGTTCCTTCGAAGTACATGAATAATTAATCTCTTCTTCAACTCGTGTTGCTTCGTACCCTGGGTGTGTTGTAAATGGAGTTAGATTTTTGTGTTATGACAGGGGTAAGAATCGCAAAACTCAAAATATTGGAGTCTCTATAGCGGGAGTTGAAAATAATACTTATTACGACCAGTTGGAAGAAGTTTTAATGATGTCATATCTTTCTAGTTGTTTTGTTGTCTTATTTAAGTGCAAATGGTTTGACATTAATCGATCTTCGGGATTAAAGTTTGAGCAAAACATAACGAGTATTAAAACCAGTTCGGAGGCCTTCAAAGATGATAAATTTATCTTAGCAACTCAGGCTAACCAAGTTTTCTACATTGATGACTTTAAAAATAAATCTCACTGGAAAGTCGTCCAAGTAGTGTTTCACAGAAATGTGTAGGACATCCCACTAGTTGAAGAACAAGAGGAGGATGTAGAAGTAGATGTTATGCACGACACTAGTTCCTCTGATTTCCAATTATTCATTGATTTTGGTCCGTTGCCACAAATCAGCTTTGAACGTACAGGGACTCCATTACAATTTGTTGAGATAAATAATGTTGCAATTGAGGAGGAGAGGGAGAAGGAAGAGGAAGAGGAGGAGGAGGAAGAAGAGGAAGAGGGGAGGAGGAAGTTGAATATAAAGAAGAAGATGATGAAGAGGAAGATGAACACATAGAAACCGATGGTGATAGTGAAGATTATTATAGTGATGATTAAGTGGTGATTTTATAATATGCTGAAGTAATTATTTTTAACAATAATTGATTATTATAGTTATTATGTTTAGTGTAAATGTAATTTTAATATCGATTAATTTGACAGATATGGCTAACGTTATTGCTCGATCTCATGAGGATGATGGTGGAGGATGCGATCCTCCACGTGGACCGTCAGATATCCCAACTGATTGTGAACGAGGTAATACATTACGCATTGATACACTCCTTAAATTTTAACAGTTAATAAATATTAATTTTGAAATACTAAATTTGCATACAATAGCGCCTCCAAACAAACGTGGACGCCACAAAGGATTGAACACGCGGGAAAAAAGGGAAGAGTTGGGGCATCCACTCCCTCTCGAGTGGGATGTGCGAGGGAGAACATATAAAGAGATCGGAGATTACAGCTCAAATTTCTTAAGAGAGCTAGGATTACTTATTCGATAGTACACAGATCCAGACTGTCCTTAAAGGTCAAAAGTACTAAATGCCTCGAAATAAAGAATACTTCGACATTTGGAGGTAAGTAATTTATGTATTTATATTAATTCTATTTAATTATATATCATATTTACTACTAAATGTTTGTAATTTAGGATGATTTGTTTGATATCGGGCATACCAGATATGGACAAGGGCACATGCCTGGGATCTTGAGAGGCATTAATACATCATGTGCTAAAAAGTATTCTGATTGGAAGTACATTATTAAAGAACATTTAACGATTAATGGGCCGCAAAATCGTTATGGTGGTTGCACAGATACGCAATGGCAAAAAACCATTGAATTTTTTCGACACCCAGAAATTATGGTATTAATTTCTTGCTAAACTTAACTCTCTTAATTATATGTATTACTGTTGATGGTGAGAATTCGTTAACGATATAAGGTTAGAAAACTCAAACTATATTGGAAAAGATATCTTATAAGAAGATGGAGAGAACTTGAAGGAGTAAATATGCAGAACTACAATGGAGTAAAAATTGTTTATTCCTTAATTGTCTGTGCATACAAAGAATTTTCCAACCCCCCTCAATGATGATGTGAGTCCCTATTTAAAATGGCTCTTAGTACATTGTGGTCCTCAGGGACAAGATTATACACATGTACACTGTCAGATTAGTGGCGCAGGTTGTAGTGGTTGTAGAAGGTTGTGGTGTCTACCCTGTTACATGGTCAGAGATGTGCAGGTAGTGCCTCCACTCTTCGTACTAGTTTGTTCCACCACCACTTATCTAATATGGATGTCAAGACCACTCCTCCGTCCTCCTCATGGTCGCACATCCTGCACCCATTTACGTACAGGTACCTTATACCAAATGATTATTCTCACTCCTCCGAGACATGTATTTGCTTCCAAGCTATTCCGTATTCTTTTGGGTCTCTCTTATTGTTCCTCATACGCCCATTCAAGAGGTCTTAAACTCCATCTGTTCCAAGACACCCTCGCGGTGTGAGGCTCCATCCACGATGTGAGGCTTCCCCTAGGCGCAAGGCTTCATGCGCGAGACACCCTCGTGGTGCATGTGCATGGGTATGGGTGCATGTGTCTCGCACAGCGAGACACATGTGTCTATGCATGCGGGGAGACAGCCCTTGGAGACTCGTGTATGGGTGCATGTGTCTATGCATGCAGGGGAGACATCCCTTGGAGACTCGCGTATGGATGCATGTGTTTATGCATGCGGGGAGACAACCCTTGGAGACTCGCGTATGGATGCATGTGCCTATGCATGCGGGGAGACAACCCTTGGTGACTCGCGTAGGGATGCATGCGTATATGCATGCGGGGAGACAACCCTTGGGGGCCTCGTTCAGGCTGAATTTTAGCATCCACACTTGCCCCCCCAGTCTATAAGTACACTTTAAGTGTCCTTGTAGACTTCTTTTTCCCCTATTGTTTGACATGGATGGCGAGTTCTGGGAGGTTTTGGCCTAGGTGCGTCATCTAATGTTGCACCTTTTTTAATGATCCAAGTGCATCCCTAAGAGTGAATAAGGGCCAACCATTTCCAAACGCGGATCCCAAGGTTTCTCATGCTCTTGATCCCCACCATTCATCCATTGTGATGATCCAATGGTCAGGAAGCCATGACTTTCCCTATAAATACCCCAAGACTTGAACTCACTTCACACCAAAACTTGATTAGTCCTAGTGGTATCCCTTCTAAGTTATTCCCAAGGTCTCCAAGGTTCGATCCTCCATAGAAGCATTCTTGTGGTAATATTTGTTTCTTGTGGTAACTCTTGGGTGATGCTCAGCTGCCTGTACATGCTCTATCAACAGGTGCATTCCAGAGGGCCTTCCATGAGCGAGGTCCATCACCTTTATACCCTTAGGGCGAATTCATCTGCCCCCAGCTTCTATCAGCTTTAGAAAGCCACGGCCCATAAAGGGTCTTCCCTCGTCGAGGGTTCTATTTAAAATAGGGGTTCGTGGAAGACTGACTACTTCTTCACCCATAGTGTGTCCACCCGACATACTCATTTAACGCTTCAAGTGAGTCAATTCCTCTTTTTCTTCGCTTTTTTTGTTTTGTTTATCTAACTATGGTCATTTCTTGTCCTTTGGTTGCAGGTCTCATAGGGGTCGTTGGCCCTCCCTTGAAATCGGCAGCTCGCGATCGTGTGTTGAAGTTCCTTGACTTGCTGGTTCAATGCAGATTGTCTGTGCCCTTTTTACCGAGGGTAATCTTCACTTGTACATGCTACTATCCCCAGACCAAGTCGTCACCTTATGCTCCATCTCATTTGAATCCGTAGATCCTTGGCTGTATGGCCATGATGAGGACAATTATGACGAGTCAGCTCACGAGGACTACGTTTATCTGCCGGGGGATCATATGGACACCGAAAAGGAGGTAGAGTCTAAGAACTACTCATGCCTTCACTCTTTGGCCGACGGGGTTAGGGGCACAGCCGGCGACGGGCATCTTGACGGTGCTACTTCTTGGATGCCTCCATTGATGCCCAGTGACGGACTTGACTTCCAAGCCCCTATCCCCCGCTCTGCCATGCCTAAAAGGAACCTTGTCATTCCTTCTTTTGGCGAGGCTTCTTCACCCTCGGGGGAACGTTCTCGGCGGGCCTCTTCTGCGGATGGACCAGGACCTTCTCGGTCCCCTTCCTTGTTAAAGTGTGCCTCGGCTGGTGTCCACTCCTCCCCCCGTCGAGCTTGTAAATGCTGAAAACAGCATAGTTGAGCATACGCTGCATGCCGTATGGAGGAACAACCTCGCCATTGACCTGTCTCCCTCTGGGTATTATGCAGTCAAGAGAATCTCGGAGTGGAAGGGTCAGGATGGAAACTTGTAGATCCCCCTGTAGCTAGTTTATCTATACACCTATGTGCTGTTTCTATGTAACCCCCCATGTCATTTTCCTTTTTTCTTTACTTTTTTGTTAGCATACTTAAGGGGCTTTGGTAAGTTCCTCTTATTATTATTTTTCAAACTTAAGGGACTTTGGTATGCCCCTCTTATTATTATTTTGTTTATCAAACCTAAGGGATTTTGACAAGTCCCTCTTATTATGACTTTTCGTGGATTATGTATCTCTTCCTTGATCCGATGATGATAATCTTTTAGGTGCACCTTGACTATACTTGTAAGAACATGTTAACCCTTTGGGTTTTCGAGGTCCTTTTATATTCTTTACACGCTCTTGTTATTTCATGCGAGAAGCATCCTTCTCGTCGTTATGCATAGTACTATTTCTGCAAAGGTCTCTTTTAGGACCCTTTTTGGCTAGACGACTTGGTGGCCACTCTAAGCTTATTGATGGATGCTCTTGCTAAGGTCTTTCCTCTCGTGGAGGTATCGACCCTTATTAGATAGCTAATCCTTGTGAACTCAAGAGATGCCTTGCAAGGTTTACTTCTTTATTTCCTTTTTTTTTTTTTATAAGGGTCTCTTTTGGGACCCTTTTTGGCTGTATACTCTGCCCCCCAAGTAGTTGGCGAGATTTATCTCGTTAGGCACTTTGATCATTTTGCTCATGCACTTTGAGAATTCTAATTGGTGATAAGTACATGGGAGTTATATATGTTCTCACGTAAATGAGGAGTGTGTCATGCCAAAAAGAAACATATTCATTAAAGATAAGCAGAGTACAAAGGTATCTATGGCAACATTGTTCTTACTACATATCATGGCATCTAGGTTACCCCTCTAATTCATAGATGGTTTTAAGGGGAGGACTCGCAACTATGTTGGGGGGCTAACTATGGTGACCCTTTTGATTTAGCGTACTAAAAGTGAAGCTTAACCTGATGCTCCCCTCCAGGCGCGATGCCCACCCATCGGTTCTGATCTCCTCAGTAACTTTGGGGTTAAACTCACGTGGGTTTGCGCTCCCATGCACTACCATCGCCATAGGTTCTAGCTACTTCATGACTATGTGGAGGGACATGTTATAACATTCCCTTGCTTCTTTCTGTTCCCATTTCACGCTCGCTACTCCCCCAGGAGTTGGGAATTTTATGGCCAAGTGGTATACCGAGGTGATCACCTTCAATTCTCTCAGGGAAGGTCTCCCTAATACCGCGTTGAAAGCCGAGGAACAACTTACTACGACAAAATTTGTCATTACAGTGGTCTGTCTAGGCAGTTCTTCCATGGTGAGGGCCAACTCGATTGTGCCCAGGGGTTGTATCGAGTCTCCTGTGAACCCATACAGGGAGGTGTTGTAGGGTTTTAAGTTCCTGATGCCCAGTCCCATCTTCTCTAAGGCCGGGGGACATAGGATGTCTACAGAGCTCCCATTGTCTACCAGAACCCGATGTACCTTCATGTGGCCAACTGTACATTTAACACCTAGAGGTCATTGTGTGGAAAATGCACACCATGCACGTCTTCTTCGGCGAAGGTTATTGAGTCGTTTTCCCCTTTAAAGTTTTTTGGGGTTGTTGTTCTAAGCTTAGCATGCATGGGGGTGGACTCTGTCTGGCTTCCTTGGCGTATCCATCTCGCCCCTTTCTCACTTCTCCTTTGAATCCTAGTCCTCCGAAGATCATCCTCACATCTCCTTGCACCTCTGGGGATACATCTCATTCTTGCAGCGAGGGAGGTCTATCATCTGGTCTTTCATTTTCTCTTCGGACGTATCTACCCAAGTGCCCCCTTCGTATGAGTTCCTCAATTTCCACCTTCAGATGAGTGCATTCTGTTGTGGTGTGGCCAATGTCTTTATGATACTGACAGTATTTTCTGGGGTCTCTCTTTGACCGAACTTTTTTCATTGATGGGGGTCTTCTGAAGGGGACCTGGTTCTCATTCACTACGAATATATGCTCCCTAGTATGTGTTAGGTCAGTGTAGAAGGTGTGGGATGTTTTCCTAGGATTACCCTCGTGTGTGTGCTTCCTCTGGTGGTCATCTCTTGGGCCCTCGTACACCCTTTCCTTTTTTATGTCATTCGAACCTTCAGGGGCTGAGGGCTTGACAAGTGATGCCTTCAGGTTCTTATGGCCATCTTCGACACAAATGTACTTTTGTGCCCATTCGTAGAAATCGTCTAAGTTAGTTACCTCCCTTTTGAGCATATTATCCCAAAGTTTCCTGCCTGGGGGCACTCCAGCCGTGATTTCCATCTTGAGTTCTCCCCTGGTTAGGCTTCCTACTTTAGCCGCCTCCATGTTGAACCTATGGATGTAGCTCTTCAAACTTTCTCCTTCTCCTTGCTTTATATTAGCGAGATTAGTGCCCGGCAGGGTATAATCATGTACGGCATGCTGTTGTTGGAGAAACTCGTCAGAAAGTTGTTGCCATGACCTGATGGTCCCCAGCCTCAGCCTCTTAAACCACTTGTATGCAGGCCACTTCAGCGTGACCGCGAAACAGTGGCACCTTGCTCTGCTATTGATCCCTCTCGGCTTCATTAAATCGTTAAAGGCATCCAAGTGGTATTTGGGGTCTGGGGTGCCCTCATATGGGTTCATATGAGGTTCTTTCAAGTTAGTCGGGAGCCGTTCCAACTGGATTTCTCGCATGAAGGGTTATTCATAGTCGAACTCTTCATCAGTAATGTGCCCCCCCAGACGCCTTAACGATCTTGCTCTGAAGGCTCCTCATCTCGGTGTCTAGCTCCTACCGCCTCTTATGCAAGGAGTCCCACAGCTCAGTAGGGTTGGCCTTTCTCTTCTCTCTACCCTTCGGAGGGGCCATAGGAGGTGTCGTCCTTACTTCTGACCTCCTCCTATTGAGCTTTTCTCTTAGGTCAGGTGGCACCTCCTTAAAGGTCACCTCAGCTTCATTCTTACGACCGGCGTCGTCCCTCTGCCCTTGCTCCTAGGGGTATTTCGTCGGCCTAGGTCCCTCATGGTACTTTGTCCGGGGGGTGTTGCTGGTGGAAAGTCGGATTCTACCATCGTCTATGGGAACAATGGTTTCCCCTCTTTCACGCTCTTTCTCCTTATGCTTTGGAAGGGGTATGCTCGACTTTCCTTGCAGAAGGCTGTTTAAAACTTCCTGCATGTTCTCTAGTGTGGTTTCTAGTCTTCGATTCTTTTTGTGTAACTTGCGAATCTCGTCCTCATAGAGGCGAGTCATTGAGCTGGAACTCACTGAGTGTACTCGAGGACTCTTGCTTGACCTGCGCGTCGAGGGACCCGGGTCCCAGTGGCCAGAGTGTGGTGCCACTGAGGACTTAGGACGTGGGTGCGCTGGCGGCTCTGGACGACCTTCGTCGGGCTGGACAGCCGAGGATGATGCTTCCTTCTCCTCCCTTGGGGGAGGATGTTCTTCCAACATGTCTCCATGCTCAGGCGGAGGAGGGTCTTTTCTGGAGGCCCTCAATTGTTCTCCGTCCAGGTGAACCTCTACATCTTGTAGTTGTTGTAAGCATTTTGAACGCCTTGGCATTTTTGTTTGTTGGAAGTGATGAGAGAATGTTGGCTTGATGCTTGTTCTCCCCCACAAATGGCGCCAAACTGTTGACGGTGAGAATTCATCAATGATATAAGGTTAGAAAACTCAAACTATATTGGAAAAGATATCTTAGAAGAAGATGGAGAGAACTTGAAGGAGTAAATATGCAGAACTACAATGGAGTAAAAATTGTTGTTTACCGAGTTTTTCGGAAACGAATAACTAACAGAATAACAAAAAGATAAGAACTGTAGAAATACTGAAATGTAACTAAACAAACAGTGTTTTTACGTGGTTCAGGCGTTAACAAGCCCTAGTCCACGAGTCGATGTTATTATACTTGGAAAAGATTACAGTAAGATGGCTGGTGCATAAGAACTTCACACACTCACAATGTTTCTCTCGGGTTCTCTTGAAGAAGATGAAGCTAGAGAGATTTTGGTAGAGTTTTTGCTATCTGATCTCTCTCTCCTCCTTCTTGTAAAAGGAAGGAGTCTTTATAGCTAGGGTTTCGGATTAGGGTTTTTCTCTACGTACATGAGTCTTAATTACACCAGCCATAAATAGGGGATACAATTACTGTAGTAGCATGGCTACCAGACTCTATGTGGGTATATTTACGTGAAAGTATGGGGAACACACAAAGTCAGCCGTCTTTTCCAAGTTGTCAGCGGAACAGTAGGCGAAAAGGTACCCTTAGGCGTGCTGGGATGTGTGCGGCTTTGACCTGACGGGCGTGTCAGGCGGGATCCTGTGTCAGACGGATATCATTCCAAATATGCCTTCTCCCGGACTCGACCGTTCGGTTTTGTTCTGTGCGGGGCACGGAACTGTTTCCGCGGAGACCACTCGAAGAGCCTCTCCTGGAAGGGGCCTCCCCGAGGGGTATCCTTCGGGAGTCCGGGAGAGTTGACGAGCTTCCGTGTTGTGCTTGTTTGGAAGAGTAATCCGGATACTAGACAGGAGAGGCGAAGCCTTTCTGTCCATCCGCGAGCTCTGGTCACCCTCCGTGAAAGACATCGATAATTCTGCTTCCCCGAGGTCATCAATCTAAACGCTATCCGGAAATCTGGATAACATTTACCCCCCAAGGTCGCGGAGCTTTGAGAGATCCGGGAGCTTGTACAATCGGTTTCTTAGACTAGGCGAGGGGGCACCTTCTGTGTTCCCGGAAGGGTTCCTTTTTCCCGCCTGAGTATTAGTATGAAAGAGAAAAAGGAATTTCTTCTGTTTGAGATCAAGTACTCAAGTGCGGCAAGGATCACGTGTCATTCTGGGAATGGTTCTGCGACCAAGACGTGTGCGTGAGGCGACTGGTTGAGGATGCGTGCGTCAGTCATCTGACTATTTGACGGTTTTTAATGGTACTCAGGGCCCGAGGTGGTGTAATGATGGGAAATAAATACTTTATTCCCATCCGAGGAGTCATAAATAGGATCGTCGCTTCCTCTCCAGCCGTTGGATCTGACGCACATGGAATGGGAAGATCGGGACCGTCCACTCGAGGAATTCGAAACGGCTTCTTCCCTGCTATAAAAACGAGGGAAAGGACCTTTCTTCCTCTTTACGCTTTCAGATTCTCCATCTTTAGGATTTTCAGATTTCCAAACCTTCGAACTCTCAGGCTTCCCAGCTTACGTTCCTCCGAACTTGCCATTTCTTTTGGTAAGTATCTGGAAACTTTTCTTTTTGATTTGGCAGTGGGTTTATTCCCCGAAGTTCCTGGTTTGAATTGCCGTTCATCTTTGCAGCTTTTACTTCTCGCGATCGTGCTGTGCAGTGATCCAGTTACTCCTTCAACCTCCACCTACCCGAATATCAGTAAGTATTTCTACTTTGCTCTTTCCTCCCAAACCTTAGGTTGTTGGTAGTTGTTAGAGTAGAGGTTTCTGCCATTATTGCTTATGTGCATGTGTGAATAGGGCTTTGGTAGGCATGTGATTGATTGTGAGTCGATAAGTAGCCTTTTCTGCGTGTTTTGGCGATTTGCGTTTGGAAAGTCGTCCCTTGTTTTGCTGTTTTAGGGCATAAGCATGAACGCCTTTAGGGTGTCTTTCTCTGGAAAAACACTTCTTTTGGTGGGCTTAGGCTCGGGGTCTGAGTCTGGTTCCTTGCTGTCCTTCGGGTGGCATGGTGACAATCCCTCGGCAAGCTCGGTGGGAGCCTCTCCAAGCAGTTTTCGGGGAGGGTCTCCCCGACGCCTTTGATACCACTAGGGTATGACAAGGGTGTTGACTGCTTAGAGTGTTTTCTTCTTTCTTTTCTTTTGTCCAGTGACGAACATCTCGAAGGAACAACTCCTTGCTGCGGGGGAGGCTGAATCTGCCCAAGAGAAGGGCTCTCCTATCGCTGGTGGAAAGGGGAAAGGAAAGGCGAAAGCGGTCGCGGCTAGCCCACCAACCTCCAATAGTTCCATCTGGGAGATGGACCAAAAACCGAACCTTTTCAGGAATTATGGCATGCTGGAGCTGTATTCCTCTGAGGCAGGCCTGAAGAATATCCCAGGTCTGATGTGGCACCGTCTGTCGGTGCTGGGCGAGTCAGCTAGCCAGAGCCACGAGGGCTTTGGTGCCTGGAGCTGGGCACACATAGTGTGCGGAGCGCACTTGCCCCTAAGGAGTTACTTCGCCAATTTCTGTGTGAAGGCGGGGATTGCCCCCTTCCAGTTAATTCCTCCCAGCTACAAGCTCTTAGCGGGGTGGTTCATCTTTTGCAAGTCCCGGAGACTGGAAGCTCCTACCCCGGAGGAGGTGCTGTACTTTTATGGGTTGAAGTCTCAGCCTATGAGGGGTCACTCAGACAAGGTGGGGTTTTACAGGCTAGAAAGGCACCCGGATGTGATGTGCCCCACTTGTCATACCGCGAGGGTTCCAGACCTCCGGGAATACTGGTTCCTGACGACTGGCTTCCCGCTGAAGAGGGTGCCAGCTCTATCTCTGGACTTCAAAATCCCTGGTAAGTGTTTCCTCTTTTCCTTTTCAACTTTGTTTCTTTGTGTTTGATTTGCCTTTTGGGAGGATCTCTAACGCTTGTATTTGATTTTTGCAGAAGTCGTTCCGCGGACACCTCGCTGCGCGGAGATGATAAGGAGGTCCAAGTTCTACGAAGGGCTTTCTGAGGAAGAGTTGAGAGTGGAGGGACTTGTGACCTCCGAATCGTTGAGGGAGTATGGGTTACTCGCCTCCTTCCAAAATATCGAGCCAGTAAGTGGTAGGGGGCAGACTCAGGTGTCGGCTGACATCCGGGAGCAGATTGCCCTGGAGCTGTCTAAGGTGATCACCCAAGCCGCTCGGGACGAAAATACTCTATCTCCTAGTTGGGCGGAGAGGTTCCCCGACCCCCAGCCGGAGGGAGAGGAGATCGAGGCTTACCCTAATGAAGGGGCTCCGGGGGCTAGTTCCTCCGGGAGAGGTAAGACTAGTTTTCGATTGATCCACACCCCCAGCCTGTCTGAAGTTACCCAAACCTCTCAGATGGGGTTTGATCCTCGTTTCCTTAGGCTAGATCCGCGTAGGATACCTTTCGACAGGTACTGTGATAGGGTAGATGAGCTCCTCTGGTGTCTGAGTGATGGTAGTCTGCCAGAAGGTGTCATCATGGTTGACCCTTCTTCTCTCAGCATGTTCTTCCCGGACTTCAAGGAGTACGGGAGCTTCCTGGAGCAGGAAGCGATGTTTTGTTTTGCTCGGGGAAGGCCATCCACGTTTCTCGTGCATGGTCGTCCCTTTCAAACTTTTCTTTTTCTTGTTTCTTGTTCCCTGCTGGCGGGCTTGCTTGTACTTTTATGTTGCTGATTGTCTTGTCTTCCGCTTATCTTCTTTCTCATTTCTTGTTGGTTCGTTAACCTTGCTTTGTACGTTTCTTGCAGAGTATCCCGAAGCCAAGATGTTGGGGAGGGTTACTTTGCTTATTAAGAAGGCTGCCACCAGCCAAGACCCGCCCACGGGGAAAGGACGGAAGACCAAGGCTGGTAGGGGAGGTAAGGCTGCCTCCCCCAAGAAGACAAGTGGCGAGGCGCAAGCGTCTCCGAGGGTAGAGAAGTCCCCTGCTGAAGGGCCTTCCGAGACTATGATGGTCTCGAGTAGCAGTAGCGACGGGGAAGGGCTTGTGTTCCCCGTGAGGACAACTGGGGTGAGCAAGCGTCCCGGAGAAGATGCTGAGGGTGCTAAGAACAAACGCCTTAGACACTCTTCTCCCGGTCGAAGGAAACAACAACAGCAACGACAGCAATCACAACTACAACAACAGCAGCAACAGGAACAAGAGAGACAATCACCAACGCCGCAGCAGCAGCAACAGCAACATCCAAACCAGCAGCAGCAACAAGGGCAATTACTTCTGCTACCGCAGCAGCAAAAGCAACAGACCGGGGCCTTAATACCCCGGCTGCCTCCTCCTCCAGCCCAAAGGGGGTCCACCCTTCCGGGGTCTCCGTCTTCTCAGACAACCAATCTTCCCCTGCCTGGCCTGAAGTTCCACTTTCCGCGGAAGCCGACCAGTTTTCCCGCTGCCCTCCTGGAGGGTGTAAGACGGGCCGATAGTTTTTTGAAGAGGCGGCTAGAGGCGGAGAAGGCCGTTACTCAGGGAAGGGCAGATAACTTGTCTGCCGTGAAGAGGGCTGAGCTGGCCGAGGGGGTGAGATCTCCTCACCCGGCCGGAGCGGTTCTGGATGGTCCAGCCTTGGAGAAGAGGCTGGTGCCTAGGCTCGGACGTGCATTGGCGCCGTTCGGAGCTGAGATGATGGAGGACATGGCCCTGAGCTTATGCGAGCTCAATTCTGAGAAATGGGCCATCAGCAGCAGCAAGGATCCGCTGTTGCTGACACACGCTGTGAAGCAGCAACTGTCCGGGGTAAGCCGTCAGTTGTTATTTTTTTTTGGGACCACCTGTCTTTTGGTCCTGCTTTAGCTCATTTTGTTGTCTTTCCTTGCAGGCCTCTATGATCGCGGAACGCTCGTTCCGGGAGGTTGGTGCAGCTCTGGTTCAGCTGGAGGAGAGCCAACTGGCTCGCCAGGCCTTGGAAGCGGAGAAACAGAAACTGACCCAACAGGCCTTGGGGGCTTCGGAGAAGATTGATCAGGCCCGGCGCACGGCTGAAGAAGAGGCGGAGAAGAAATATCTTGCCAAATATCAAGAGTACCGGGCCAAGGCAGAGAATGAGTTTAGACAGCGGTCGGATGGGATTAAGACCGAAAACTCCAAGCTCCGGGAAGAGCTGTCCCAAGCCAAGGTGGAGAAAGATACCCTGGAAGCCCGCTTGCAATCAAAGAACGATCTCCTCCTTAAGCGGCAAGAGGAATATTCCACTCTTCAGAGTAAGCTGCACGACGAGGAGCAACTCCATAAGAGGAGCAGGGATCTCGTGTCTATGCTTCAGTTGGGGCTCGCCGAGAAGGATAAAGAGATCGGGGCTTTGCAATTCACTGCCAGGGGGCATGTGACCGAGAAGCAATCCGTGCTGAACCAAAATAGGGAGCAGCGCAAGGCGATTGATTCTCTTAAGGGGGAGCGGGATGCCTCCAAGGCCGAAATGGAAAAATTGAGGGCCCAACTAACTGCCGCGGAAGCACAGCTGGCAACCTCCGAGGCGGAGCGGTTGAAGGAGAAGGAGGATGCTGAGGTGATACTGAACAGGACTATTAATATATCGCATGTGGTCCTCATGCATCAACTCTGGAAAGTGAACCCGGAGGTGTTAGGCTATCTGGGAGATGATGCCGAAGCCATGAGGGAGAAGCTACTCTTGTGGGATCAGGGCCCAGAGGCGTACGTCCAAACTTATAACATTGACGAACGTGCTGAAGCTCCTGAGGCGGGAGATCCCGGAGAGGCGGGGACCTCTGAACCTTCTCATGACCAAATCCCTCCTTCCAATGAGCCGACTCCGCCAGCCTCAGCTGAAACAGATGCCCCCGAAGCTGCGGTCGTGGACGCTGTAGTTACCCCCAATGCTTGAAGGGGTTTTATCTTTAATTGTTTTTCATTTTGAGTTTTTCATTGCGGACAATTTTTCCATAATCATAGCATTCTCCTTTCTTTTTCTGCCGAGTTCTTTATTTATCTTTGCGCTTAGGGTAGACATTTATACGGTAGAAACTGTTGTAGGGGCGTATGGGGTTTTGGTTCCAACGGCCAAAACTTATGCACTTCCCAGTTGAAGCTTTAACGGATGATGTCTTTCCCCACGTAGTTTCTAGGTTACGAAGGTTTTCTGGTTCCAACGGCCAGGCTCCTTTCACCGTACTTTATCTTTCCTGGGGCAAATAGCCAATCCCGGGACTTGTAGTTATACTGTTCGCTGGGATTGCTAAGGTGAGTCGTTCCATTTTTTGGAACGGGAGTTCTTTTGGTGAGCGTCGCTAGACTTAAGGTTAGATCTTTGCGAAGCAAAACTAACTGTTGTTGCGAACCTCATGGTGGCTGGCTTCAGGGACCTGGCATGGAGCCCTGCGAGGCTAGATCCGCGCGAAGCAAAGCTTTAGAGCGCTCGCGGATCTTGCCATCTTTTTCCTTGCGGGATCCGGAGCTGGAGCATGCGAAGCAAAGCTTTACAGCGCTCGCGGATCTTGCCATCTTTTGTCTTGCGGGACCCGGAGCTGGAGCTTGCGACGCAAAGCTCTTCAGCGCTCGCGGATCTTGCCATCTTTTGTCTTGCGGGACCCGGAGCTGGAGCTTGCAAAGCAAAGCTCTTCAGCGCTCGCGGATCTTGCCATCTTTCGCCTTGCGGGACCCGGAGCTGGAGCTTGCGAAGCAAAGCTCTACAGAGCTCGCGGAGAATTCTGCAAAGGACTTGTCAAGGAGCTGGGGGTGTTTTGGCGTAGCTCTATGAACGTGCCTCATCCCCCAGTCCCGTCCATCGCTGGGCTACACAAGAGATAATTCTCATGATACATAATGGCAGGCATTTCTGTGGCAATTTTCACTTAAGCACATAATGCACATATGACACGTAATGCAAGCATGTTCATGGCAACAAATAAACCTAAGCTTAACAATTAGAGCAAAACAATTTAAAAACTTCAAACACAATGCTAGCACATAAGTGGTGTTCTGTGTACGTTTTGTTCAAGGGGCGTATGGCTAAGCCTTAGCCATGTATACCCCCCAAGTGAGCGTGGGGTCCGGACGTCTCCGGACCGCGTGGTCGCTTGTTAAAACGCAGCTTTGAACAAAGTGCAGTAAAAGCGGAGTGAATCCCTCCGTGTTTCATTAAAATAGCCTGCTAGGCGCTAGTTTTACAACAGGGAGGATTATTTCCACATTTTTCACTTTTGTTATTTTCACCAAGGACTTCCGACTGGATGGTCCGGGGCTTACTGGTAGTAACGGCGGAGGTGCTCCGCGTTCCAGGCGCGCGGGACTTTAGATCCGTCGAGTCTCTTTAAGTGATACGTCCCATGGCCCACTTTTTCTTGGATTTCGTAGGGGCCTTCCCAGTTGGGTCCGAGGACTCCTACTCCCGGATCCTGCGTAGCAGGAAATACTCTCCGTAGGACAAGGTCCCCAACTTCGAATGCACGGCTCTGGACTCTCGTGTTAAAGTGTCGGGCTATCTTGCCTTGGTACATTTTTAGTTGGACCTGCGACTGCTCCCGGAGCTCTTCGATCATGTCTAAGGACTCCTGGAGGAGGGCATGGTTCCGGGTAGGATCGTAGGTGTCTTGCCTGTGAGAGGGGATCATAGCTTCTACTGGGATGACGGCCTCGCAACCGAAGGTCATGGAATAAGGCGTGTGCCCCGTCGAAGTTCTCTCTGTTGTGCGATAAGCCCAAAGTACTCGCGGAAGTTCTTCCGGCCAGTGAGCCTTGCAGGCTTGGAGTTTTTTCTTCAACGTGGTCTTTAATATTTTGTTTACAGCTTCCACTTGTCCATTAGCCTGGGGTCTGGCGACTGCGGAAAAGCTTTTGATAATTCCATGCGAAGCACAGAAGTTCGTGAAGTGTTCACTGTCAAACTGCTTTCCGTTGTCGGACACAATTTTCCGTGGAAGCCCAAAACGACACACTATATTCCTGATGACAAAATCCAGTGCTTTTTTAGATGTGACCGTGTTCATAGGTTCAGCTTCAGCCCATTTGGTGAAGTAGTCTACCGCGACTATGGCGTACTTCACTCCACCCTTTCCAGTGGGGAGGGAACCTACTAGGTCAATGCCCCAAACGGCGAACGGCCAGGGGCTGGTCATTAGGGTAATTTCCGTAGGCGGCGCTCGCGGAACCTTGGCGTACCTCTGGCACTGCTCACACTTCCTGACATAATCCACACAATCCTTCTTCATGGTGGGCCAGAAGTATCCTTGTCGAAGGATTTTTTTGGAGAGGCTCAGCCTGGAGGTATGATCGCCACAGAAGCCTCCGTGAATCTCATGGATGATGGTGCTGACTTCGGTTCCGGCAACACACCTAAGGAAGGGTATGGACAACCCCCTGCGGTCAAGCTTTCCATCCATAACCACGTATCGGGGAGCTTGATACTGGAGCTTCCTTGCGTCAGCTTTATCGGTGGGGAGTTCTCCGGTGGTGAGAAATCTGAGGATGGGTCCTATCCAGGAGTGGGAATGGTCGATGATGGCGTTTATCCTTCGCGTCTCAGTGCTGGGGGCTTCTAAGTGCCCGATGGGGACTAAGCCATACTGTTCAATCTCCGGGTCCGTTGCAAGCTTGGCCAGCGTGTCCGCAAGTGAGTTCTGGTCCCGGGGGACCTGGCGGATTTTGTAGCCTTTGAAATGCTGCAGTAGGTCGCGGGAGAGAGACACGTAGGCAGCCATCCTTTCGCCTTTCGTCTGGTATTCCCCGGATATTTGGTTTACCACAAGTAGGGAGTCGCTGTACACTTCGATTTTTTGGGCTCCGACTTCTCTGGCCAGTCGTAACCCAGCTAACATGGCTTCGTGTTCTGCCTCGTTGTTGGATGCTGGGAATGCGAAACGGATGGCGCTCTGGAGCTGATGCCCTTGGGGAGATATTAGGATAACCCCCGCTCCAGCTCCTTTTTCATTTGAGGCTCCGTCTACGTAGACCTTCCAGGTGGGAAGTTCCGGGACAGGATCTTCTGGGAGGTCATTCATTCCCGAGCACTCCACAATAAAGTCCGCGAGAGCTTGACCTTTTATGGAAACACGCGGTTGGTAGTGGACGTCGAACTGGCTTAGTTCCATGGCCCACTTAAGCAATCTGCCAGAAGACTCGGGCTTCTGCAGGACTTGTCGGAGAGGGTGGTTGGTGAGTACTTTGATGGTGTGCGCCTGGAAATATGGCCTCAGCTTCCGTGAAGCGATCAGCAAGCAGAGGGAGAGTTTCTCGATCATCGAATATCTGGACTCGGCGTCCAATAACCTCTTGCTTACGTAATACACAGGGAGCTGGATACGGCCATCTTCCCGGACGAGAGCGGCACTTACTGCGTGCTCAGTCACAGCTAGGTATAAGAACAACGCCTCTCCTTCGACCGGCTTGGACAGAATGGGGGCTCGGGTTAAATGTTCTTTGAGGTGTTGGAAGGCCGCTTTGCATTCGGGGGTCCACTCGAACTTCTTGTTCCCTCGCAAAACATTGAAGAAGGGGATACACTTGTCGGTGGCCTTGGATACGAAGCGACTGAGAGCAGCTATCCTTCCGGTAACGCTCTGGACATCCTTATGTTTCCGGGGGGAAGGCATATCTATGAACGCCTTTATTTTTTCAGGGTTGGCTTCCACGCCGCGGGAGCTGACAATAAAACCGAGGAACTTCCCAGACGAGACCCCGAAAGTACATTTCTTTGGATTTAGTTTCATCCCGTACTTTCGGATCACGGCGAAAGCTTCCTCAAGGTCGTTACTGTGGTCCCCGGAGGTCTTGGACTTTACCAACATGTCGTCCACGTACACCTCCATGTTCCTCCCCAGTTGGTCCTTGAACATTCTGTTTACCAGACGCTGGTAAGTCGCCCCAGCATTCTTCAAACCGAAAGGCATGACCACGTAACAGTAGACACCCTTATCCGTGAGGAAGCTGGTGTGTTCCTGGTCCGCGACATGCATCTTGATCTGGTTGTATCCGGAGTACGCATCCATGAAGGATAAGAGTTCGTACCCGGAAGTAGCGTCCACCATCTGATCGATTCGCGGGAGAGGGAAACAATCTTTCGGGCAGGCCCTGTTTAGGTCCGTGAAGTCAATGCACATTCTCCAGGACCCATCGGGTTTCGGGACCAGAACTGGGTTGGCCAACCACACGGGATAGTGCGACTCCTGGAGAAAGCCTATGGACATCAATTTGTCCACTTCAGCTTTGACGGCTTCGGCTCTCACTGGGTCCAGCGGCCTCCTCTTTTGGCGAATTGGAGTTGCAGCTGGGTCTATGTTGAGTGCGTGGCACGCAACATTGGGATTAATCCCCGTCATATCAGCGTGGCACCATGCCAGGATATCCTGATTATCCTTCACAGTGGCCACGATCTTATCTCGAACGGCCGACGGCAGGTTTTTCCCCACCTGAATGACCTTGGTGGGTTCTCCCGGATTGAGGATCACCTCTTCGACTTCCTCCATCGGCTCTATTGCTTTCTCGATTCCCACTCTTGGGTCGAGTTCGTCAAAGTATGCCTCCTGAGCATCCCTAGTTTCTGGCAATACTTCCGCCAAAGGAATGGCAGCAAACGTCTCTCGGACCGTGTAGACGGCTCGGACGGAGACGTTATAACAGCTCCGTGCACTTCTCTGGTCTCCTCGGAGGGTGCCAATACGCCCATCGTCGCAGGGAAACTTCAAGCATAAGTGACGTATCGAGGTTATGGCCCCACAATCGATCAGGACCGGTCGGCCTAAGATGGCATTATACGCCGTGGGGCAGTCGACCACCACGAATGTGCTATGCTTGAAGGCACAAGCGTCGCTTTCTCCTCTGAGGGTGACCGGAAGTTGAATTTTGCCTAATGGCATGAGTGCGTCCCCATTGAAACCTTGAAGCTGGATGGGGCATGGGGCCAGGTCCGTCTCGGTCAATCCGATCGCGTGGAAGGCCGCTTTGAAGAGGATGTTCACGGAGCTTCCGTTATCGATCAAGACCCGTGAGACCTTCTTATTGGCAATCTGGGCTTCCACCACGAGGGGATCGTTGTGGGGGAAGTGCACATGTCGAGCATCGTCCTCCGTGAAGGTGATGGGAAGATCCATCATTCGGGGACGTTGAGCAGGTGATTGGACCAAGGCGCACATCTCCTCGGCGTGCTCTAACTCCCTCAAGTACCTCTTCTGGGAATTGCGGGTGCTTCCGGCAAGGTGTGGTCCTCCGAAAATGGTGGCGACGTGTCCGTCAACGGGTGGCGGAGCAAGGCCGGGCGGATATGGGTTGCCTGGCCCTGGAGCCAACAAGGCAATGGGCGCCGGAGCAGGTGGAGGAGGAAGTGCTGGGAACTGAGACCCGGGAGCTTGGGGGTGACCGGCTCCAGGAGCGCTAGCGGCCCCCCTCTGTCCCGGTGAATATGCAGCTCCGTGAACTACCCCCTGTCCGGGATAGATTATGGGTATTCTCACCCACTGACCGAGGTGTCCCGCTCTTGCCAGGGACTCGATCTCATCCTTCAGCTGAAGGCACTCATTCGTGGTGTGCCCCACGTCTCCGTGGAACTCACACCTCTTATTGGAGTCTCGCGGACGCCTTCCTCCGTGAGACACTTTCGGGGGCTTCCTGTAGTTGACCATATTACAGGTCGCCCGATAGACATTCTCTCGCGAGTCTATCAAACTGGTATATTCCGTGAACTTGGGCTCATAATCCTTTCGGGGTTTCTTTGAATGGTCTCCCCGGTTGGAGTTTTTTCCGCTTCGTTTGCTCCGCGATTGGCTCAAACTTCGTTCCGGGGCTTCCGCTTGCGGCTGCGGCATGCTAGGAGCGATACTACATCCGGTTTGTACCGCTCCATACCCAGAGAAATGGGTTTGACCCGGCGTCTGAGCAGACGCGGAAGGCCCATACACACTCGGAGTGAATCGGGCTCCTGGAAGCGTGAGGACTGGTGCGGGAGCTTGCGAAGCAAAGCTCGGCGCAGTCACGGAAGGGGTTGGAGCCGGGGGAACTCCAAAGGCTTGCTGGTAGGCATCCTCAAGGTTGATGATTCCCTGAGCTTTTGACATGAATTCGGACAGGGTTTCTGCCCGTCTCCTTTGCATTTCCCCCCATAGCAGGGAGCCGACAGTAAGGCCCGATTGAAGGGCGATCAGCTTCATGTCATCGCTGACCTTGGTTTTTGCAGCAGCTTCCATCATTCTCTGAATGAAAGCTTTGAGGTTCTCAGTGGGTTGCTGTTTGATGTTGGTTAAGGAACCAACCTCCATGTCGTGGTCGCGGGCAGCAATAAACTGCCTCCTAAACGCGGACTGTAGCTCCTTCCAACTGTGGATTGATCCGGGAGCTAATCTTTTCCACCAGTCCTCCGCAGACTTGGTAAGGGTGAGTGAGAAGCACATGCATTTGGCGTCCTCACTGACGCGTGCCACTTGCATCATTTTATTGTATTTAGCTAGGTGGGTACGCGGGTCTGTCTTCCCATCATATAATTCTATGTGAGGCATTTTGAAGTTATCCGGGAGGGACGTTTCCGCGATCCTCCTAATACATGGTTCCGGGTCTTCCTCCTCAGAATCTGACAGGGCCCCACTTTGCTTCCGGACCAGCTTGGTCAAGGCAGCAATCTGTTCCTCGAGCCTCTTCGTATCACTTTCCGGGAGGTCACGTCCCCGGAGCTTGTCATTAATATGATTTCGGAGGTCATCTCCGCGAGGCCGGGCTTTTTCCCCTTTGGCCTTCTCATACTTGGCCTCCAACCTTCTTCTTAGGTCCACCGTGGACCAGCTATCTTCGGAGTGCGAGTTCGCAGCCCGACCGTCCTGATTGACGGAATCACTGGGGCGGTTGTTCCTTCCCCTAGGCCTGGGTGCCTTAGCACCGGGCCCTTTAGGCACAGAGTGCCCCCTTGGGGCTGAAGGGCGTCTGGGCTTAGGAGCGCCAGAGACCTTCTGCGCGCGGGGGGGGGGGCAGTCGGCCTGGTGATTCACGCCTTTAGGAGGTGTAGGGGCGTCAGCGCGCACAGGCTCTCCAACTTTTTCTTTGCCCTTGTTAGGGGCGGCTTTGGATGGTCCAGCAGCGGCTGGATCCGGCATGGGGGCATCAGCACCACCTCGAACAGAGGTATCCTCGTCCGAGTCGCCTAGATCTCCGAACTTACTTTGGAGGCGTTCCATCATGCGTTGCATTCTTTCGGAGACGCGCTCCTGCTCAGCAAGCTTGGCCTTAGTGGCCACCAGTTCTTCGGCTACTTGGACCAGTTCTGGGTCCTTCTCATAGTAGCAGCCGTCCTTGTAATAACCGTCTTGGACATACTCTTCTTCGTCTTCTAAGTATGTTGTATCTTCGGTACTGACCTGATCCTGGCGGGATGTCGGGTCTTCACCTCGGTAGTCTAAGGGTTCGCTCTGCACCACATCTTCCATCACGGTATCGGGGTTGACCGTAGCATTTTTGTCAACAGCGGATTTTCGCGTAGTCACCATCTCTTTAGTACGAAGTGAATACAAAAAACGTACACAGAAAAAGAGCTGACTAACAACTTCCTACAGCTCTCAATGAAAGCACCAAAATGTTTACCGAGTTTTTCGGAAACGAATAACTAACAGAATAACAAAAAGATAAGAACTGTAGAAATACTGAAATGTAACTAAACAAACAGTGTTTTTACGTGGTTCAGGCGTTAACAAGCCCTAGTCCACGAGTCGATGTTATTATACTTGGAAAAGATTACAGTAAGATGGCTGGTGCATAAGAACTTCACACACTCACAATGTTTCTCTCGGGTTCTCTTGAAGAAGATGAAGCTAGAGAGATTTTGGTAGAGTTTTTGCTATCTGATCTCTCTCTCCTCCTTCTTGTAAAAGGAAGGAGTCTTTATAGCTAGGGTTTCGGATTAGGGTTTTTCTCTACGTACATGAGTCTTAATTACACCAGCCATAAATAGGGGATACAATTACTGTAGTAGCATGGCTACCAGACTCTATGTGGGTATATTTACGTGAAAGTATGGGGAACACACAAAGTCAGCCGTCTTTTCCAAGTTGTCAGCGGAACAGTAGGCGAAAAGGTACCCTTAGGCGTGCTGGGATGTGTGTGGCTTTGACCTGACGGGCGTGTCAGGCGGGATCCTGTGTCAGACGGATATCATTCCAAATATGCCTTCTCCCGGACTCGACCGTTCGGTTTTGTTCTGTGCGGGGCACGGAACTGTTTCCGCGGAGACCACTCGAAGAGCCTCTCCTGGAAGGGGCCTCCCCGAGGGGTATCCTTCGGGAGTCCGGGAGAGTTGACGAGCTTCCGTGTTGTGCTTGTTTGGAAGAGTAATCCGGATACTAGACAGGAGAGGCGAAGCCTTTCTGTCCATCCGCGAGCTCTGGTCACCCTCCGTGAAAGACATCGATAATTCTGCTTCCCCGAGGTCATCAATCTAAACGCTATCCGGAAATCTGGATAACAATTGTATATTCCTTAATTGTCTGTGCGTACAAAGAATTTTCCAACCCCCTTCAATGATGATGTGAGTCCCTATTTATAATGGCTCTTAGTACATTGTGGTCCCGAGGGACAAGATTGTACACATGTACACTGTCAGAGTAGTGGCGTAGGTTGTAGTGGTTGCAGAAGGTTGTGGCGTCTACCCTGTTACATGGTCAGAGATGTGCAGGTAGTGCCTCCACTCTTCGTACTAGTTTATTCCACCACCACTTACCTGATATGGATGTCAGGATCACGCCTCTGTCCTCCTCATGGTCGTACATCCTGCACCCGTATACGTATAGGTACCTTGTACCAAATGGTTATTCTCACTCCTCCGAGACATGTATTTGCTTCCAAGCTATTCTATATTCTTTCGGGTCTCTCCTATTGCTCCTTATACGCCCATTCAGGAGGTCTTAAACTCCATTTGTTCCAAGACACCCACGCGGTGTGAGGCTTCCCCGAGACGTGAGGCTTCGTGCGCGAGACAACCTCGTGGTGCATGTGCATGTGTATGGGTGCATGTGTCTATGAATGCGGGGAGACAGCCCTTGGAGACTCGCGTATGGGTGCATGTGTCTATGCATGCGGGGAGACATCCCTTGGAGACTCGCGTATGGGTGCATGTGTCTATGCATGCGGGGAGACAGCCCTTGGAGACTCACATATTGGTGCATGTGTCTATGCATGCGGGGAGACAGCCCTTGGAGACTCGCGTATTGGTACATGTGTCTATGCATGCAGGGAGATAGCCCTTGGAGACTCGCGTATGGATGCATGTGTCTATGCATGCGGGGAGACAGTCCTTGGAGACTCGCGTATGGATGCATGCGTCTATGCATGCGGGGAGACAGCCCTTGGAGACTCGCGTATGGATGCATGCAGGGAGACAGCCCTTGGGGGCCTCGTTCAGGCTGAATTTTGGCATCCACAATTACTAAAAGAAACTTTTTGTAGAAACATTCTGGGGTCAACAAGAAAATAGTAAGAAACTAAAAGAGCTTAGATACGGAGGTTCTTAATCAATCCTAGCGTTGCACTATAAAAAAGTTAGTTATTTAATTCTTTTTAAGTTTATTTTTCTTATTTACATTTAATTATTATTTTTATCAAAAAAATATATGTACGTGACAGCGCAATTTAGAAACTGGGCAACTTGAGTCGATCTCAGATAGCTGGATGGATACTCACCATAAATCAGGCACAGGGTGGGTGACAGAGACAGCAAAAAAAAACTTGGGTACGTTAAGTTTTTTAAACATTTTTCAAAATTTTAATTGTTTGTTTACAATACATAATTACATTATATATTGTATCATAGGAGGAATTGCATGCATATCGCGACATACAGCAGACACAGACAACTAATTCTGAGAGTTCCACACCAGTTTCGAGTGCGCCTGAAGATGACGACTTATCTTTGCTACAAACTGTCTTCGGAAAACAACGTGGCCACCAGAAAGGATATAGACGTATCCTTAACATAAGGGTCCGAACTCCATTTACTATTGATCCTCCACAAACTAGAGATGAAGAGATGACTGAGATAAGAGAGCGTATTCGACAATTAGAGGAGCACATCCGGACTCATTGTATCACCCCGGGATCTCAATGTGCCCCACCACCACCTGATGATCCCGATGTTGGAGCACCGAGTCAGTATGACTTATGTATGAGTTTTATTACTATGGACTATTACATTTTCATGTTTAGGACAACTCTTTATTTTGATTGAGCAAACGTACTCGTATGTTTTTATTTATATGCTTAATATAAGTGTTTTAATTTTATTTTTATATTTAATTCAAATTAAATCAATAAATAAATATATAAATGAATAAACATTGCAAATCTAAAAAAAATCTCGACTCAGTCTATATCGAGGACAATGACCCATATGACAAAATTGGACAGGTTGTGTCGAGGACATTGTCAGCTCTCCTCGGTACAACTTATACTGATGACATATTGAATGTCCTCGGTAGAAGTTTACCTATCGACGTGGCTATACCGAGGACCGTCTACCGAGAACATGTTCTCAGTATAGCCTCTACCGAGAACATTTTGGCTTCTACCGACGACTTTTGTTCTTGGTATAGGCCTTTTTTTTTTGTAGTGTGTGCAAATTAATTATGTTAAGCTTAACAGGTGAACTAACGGCTTTCGGTAAGTTTGCTTGTCATGTCGCGTGCTCAGTTTGCTGAGTCATCTTTTGGTTTTATTCTATATATAGTCTGTTATGCATATTGGGACAACTAATTAACACTGTTTAGACAAAAACCCTAGTTCTTTTTTTGTGTTATTTGTAGTGTTTTATATTTCAGGTGGAAATAAGCAAGCTAGAACAAAGAAACTTGAAGATGGTCAATTGTGTTTTTGATGTTGAAGATAAGGGGACTTATTATAGAGGAATCTGAAGGGAATTCAGAATCAACGTTGAAGGGATTTCAAGGCATTGGATCAAGTGGGAAACTCATTCAAAATCTTAATTTGAATCAAGATTAATTTGTGTGATAGTATATTTCTTGTTGTAGATTTAGAAAGTTCTAATTCTAACATATGTAATCTGGAGTTTTATCCTTAGTTGCTTATAGTGTTTTAATTAATGACTAGGACCCATGGTTTAGGGTTGCTTGTTTTTACCTAACCATGTCAATTAGTTTCATATACTGTTTTGTAAACTTTGATTTAATACACAATAAATATAGTTTACTCTCATAATCAATGTTTGATTCTTTAATCATTTAACTAGCGAAACCAACTTCGCAACTTCAACAAATAACACGATTTTTCGTGGCTAAGTAACCATTAATTATATAGGAAACACTTTCTTAATGTTCCTAATCAAACATACATATACAACATACTAGATAGAGCAAATGACATACAATACAGATTTGACTATATAATTAATAACTTGTTTGGTGGAGAAAGATATTTTAATTAGTTAATAGCAGTACAAACTTTACGAATTTCACCCTGAGTACCAGTCTTGACACCAATGTTACTCATCTTGACCATGGCCTTGGCAAACTCGAGGTTGAAGGAGCTCACGCTCTGCAAGTAGCGTTGGACAAACACTTTTGTGGAGGTATCATTCCACAACAACTGATCGGAAGCAAGAATGCCTCGTCCCTTGCTCAAGTTGGTGAAGTAACTGGTGTCGAAACTAGAACCGCTTCCGTTGTCTAGATCGAGCCGCTTCGAACTGTCACCGTTTTGCGGGCACAGAGCTCGTAGTTGAGGGAGAAAGGTTGGGTCGATGGCTGGATCAGCACCATTGCTGCTTGAAGGGAAGTTGTAGAGTCTGCCAGTCACGAACAGGCATGATGTAGTTCCAATGGTATGTCCTCCTATATATATACGGTCAAGTTTCAATCATCAATATCAAATATTAATTGTGCATATATAGTTAATATGGGGCGGCTGTGATATCATTTTTACTTTTATGATGCCTTGGTGCCATTATTTTTTATTTTTGTCATAAGTTATAATTTCTTTTATTATATCACCGTATATATTATATTTAATTAGAATATTTTATATATTTTTTTTAATTTTGAATAATTTATTGTATCTAAAACAAATGGCATGCCGCAAGCCTATATAATATACGTCATAAAATCATATATTTTTGTTATTATTATTATTGATTTTGTTATTACCAACTAGAGTGACGAGGTCTTGAGTGTTGAGACCCTTGGCTTTAAACTTGCTTGTCTGAGAAGCAATTGATTCACTAGGGCCAGGCAAATTGTTAGTAGCAGACGCCAATGAAACTCGTCCATCTCTACGCCCAGTCGGAACTTGCCAACTAATCCCTTTGGTCTACAAAACATGAAAATACATATAAATTAATACAACTCATTACACTCAAAGAATATAGAAAAGTATGTAAATTTTGAACGTACCAAAACAACAGAGTCGCGCGCAGCCAGTGCAACAATATCAGCACAAGAAACGACACCGGGGCAAGCAGCCTCGAGCTGCTTCTTGGCGTCGTCGATGACGTTGTAGCCCGGTATGCCGCTGTTGGGTCCGGCAGTCTTCTCAGTGTTTGAGCCTTCGATGAGGATAGAACCGTCGCAGCCTTGGACGAAGCAGTCGTGGAAGTGCATCCTCAGGATGCCAGGGGCTATCCGAGGGTTGGTTTTGAAATGAGTCCCAACTGTTGAGGTGACGATAGACTCGGCCTTAGGACACGTTGTTGAGTAAAACCCAACTTTGGTTCCTTGGCCATGCACCAATGTGGCAGCCAAACCAAGTAACGAAAACATTACCATGACAAATGTTTTGTTAACTTCCATTATAAATTTGTATATAATAAGAACTAACGATCGAGTACGTAATGTATATTTGTGTGTTCTTGGGTTGTGAGTTTGAGTAGAAATTATGGGAATTTATAGAGAATGCATCATGCATGAGAGGTCAAATTAGGTGGTGAGAAAGTAAGAAAAATCGGCTGATCCTTTTCTGTAAAAGAGAAAGTCAAAGTCGTATAATACGACAAAAGTAGTACATGATTAGTATAGTAGTGGACCTGTGTGCTTGTCTCTATATATTATTTTGGGGAGTATATAGGCGTGGTTCTTAGCAAAATGCTTAACTGGATTGCATACTTGATTTAACATGATATGGAAAACATGTTTGCGCGTGAGGACTGAGGAAATTGACGTAGCTATAGTCAATAATGTCGTTTTCTTCTGATTTTTTATTCGCTTAATATATAATTTGAGGTTTTGGATAATATATATTATGATATATATATATTATAGATCAGGTTATCTCATGTAGTTATCAAACTATTGCGTTCTTTTTCAACGATGAAATAACTCTTAAGTTGAATTAATTAGTTATATATATCAATCTGTGAGCTGGGGTGCAGTAGTACGAGTCGGATTGATTTTTATTGAATGGCCTTGCATGGCAGTTATGCTAATAACATAAAGCAATAATTATCATATCAATTAAATAATTACCTAAATGCAAGTGTAAGGGGTGATGAGGGGTTATTACTACTTTTTAGGTACTTAAACAGTGTATAATAACCATATATGGGTGTCGGGGGAAAATAAAATCAATTATGACTTTTTTGTTTGAAATGCAATTATAAGTGTTATTAGTGATAAGAGTTGTTACCTCATAATAATTAATTGGTGTCCCACCGATATAAGAAAAATATGTAAGCAATCTAAAGATAATGAAATATCATTTTAGTCCGGAACGTAAGTCAATGGAAAAGCTAACTAACTACGTTATTATTAAATGAAAACAAATAGTGGTTGGTAGTTATATGTTCTCCGGGCGTTAATTAAGTATCTTTAATTTTTTTTTAATCAATACATATTACATCAGAGATATTTTAATTTAGTACATAACATAATGAACTCCAACTTTTGACATTAGAATTTATCAAGTCAGACACAACTCACTAGTAGAGATACTTTAGTATAACTCATAAAATAAAAAATGTCGAATAACTCGCAAGAAGGGAGACCAGCAACACCATCATAAAATAAGACATCAACCACTACTACCAGAAGGACAATGTACATAATATATATTTTTTGAGCTTGGGAGCTTTGAACCCCAACCTTAACAATAATTATAAATTGGTTTTTAGCATAAATTTCGATTGAAATGTCATTATAAAACAACGCCATATAATTTGACATATTTGGCCCCTGTTATTTGGATCCCTTCTTGCTAGTAATGTGTATATTTGTTCCTATGAGAATCAGCATGTGAAAGTGTCCCGCAGACCTAGCCACCACTTGTTAGCACAAGTGGTAGTCACCCTATAACTAGGCTTGGTATTCAACCAGGTTATTTGTAAATATTATTTATATATATATATATATACTAATATTATAGGAAGTTTAGTACTGTATTGTAATATATTTAATTGATTGTTACATGTATTGATCTAAAAAAATAAAACATTTCCCTAGACCTAAATATAATTGTTATAAACTACACTTAAATGAGATTTTTGTATAACTTTATAATTAGAAATTGTAAAATTAATCATACATTAAGAGATGGTAACACTAATTCAGCAGCATAGGGGGATACTTATTCAAATAAATTATAAACAGAGAAGAATTAGAATGAGAAAATGTAAAACGAAAACGAAACGTATAAATTATTTAGAATATTAATTTTTGTTTTATTTTTTGGTCAAATATTATGAAAGAACCATATATATGTTGGAGTGGCCATCTTATCTTTACTCCAAATAATTTTGATGTTATTATAGAAAAATTCTACAGTGCTCCCCACAAAAAAGGAGCACCAATACACCTCTTAAACTTTAGATCTGAACCATCTATTTCATTGAAAAAATGAGACCTCGTAGTGTGTAGGCTTAACTATACGTATAATCTTAATTTTATAATCGCACAACAACAAATATTAATATTACCGGCGGAGGATCCCGCCGGTAATACATGGTTCATCCGCCGGTATTTTCTATTACCGGTGGAAGTCCGCCGGTAAAACCCTGCCAGTAATAATCGGTCGGTATTACCACCATTATTGTATTATTACCGGCGGATTAATAGAGGCGGGACTCCGCCGGTGATGTGCAACGCTGTGACCCGCTTGACTCGTTTATTACCGGCGGGTTCCGCCTCTATTAATCCGCCAGTATTAAAAAATAATAATTTATTTTATTTTATTTCTTAATAAATATACATATAATACTTATTTAAAAATAATAATATTTAACATAAATTATAATTAATAACACAATTAATATTCATCAAACAAAAATATCATTGTAATTAATCATAAAATTAACTTAATAAAATACAAATTGTCTCATTTTAATTACATATGAACTAATTATAAAATAAACATAATAAAATTTCAATTGTCTTAATATAATTAAAAAGCATAATCTAATCATTATTGTTTTGATCGGGCCAACTTGGTGTAAAATATTCATTAAGATCAATATCTTGATCACTAGTATTAGGGCGCGGCAACGGTGGTGAAGCAAACTGTGGTGCTTGTGTAGAGTGATGCTGCTAAGATGATCTAAATTGTCGAGCATGTGGTCGCGGCGAGGGACTGATGCAAAAAACTCTCAAACTGACCATACCTCTGCTGCTGTGACGAACTCACAAATTGACCATACATCTGTTGTGGATGCTGCTGCTGCGATGAATCCCCGAAGTCACGACGCCTAGGATGTGACGTCTGAGATCCTGTAGGGACGTCGGGGTAATAAAAAGGAGGGGACTGGGAGGAGCGTCCATACGTGTTTGGATAATTCTGTTGAGGTGGATACACATGTTGGTGTTGTTGTGGCATCGACCAAGGAGGTGGACTTTGAGAAGATATACCACCTTCAGGTTGTGATGGTAAATATCGTTGGAGAAGGCTTTCAAACCGCGACTCAGTTTCTGTACTGGTATGCTGAGGATTACCAGATGGACCTTGTTGAGATTTCAACATCCGGATCTCTTCACGCATTGACTTCATCATTTCCGCCATAGTAGCCATGTCTTCCTGAGGTGTATGAGCAGGTTGGGCCTGTGACTGACTTTGACTTGTGGAGCTGGAAGCTGATTTTTTCCCTTTGCATTTGATGTAACCTACTCCTCTTTGAAAGTCAGACCTCTCCCCAAGTACTTAACTCATAATCTCGTATTGATCGATCGACGATGATTCAGCAGCAGATCCAGTTTCAGATCCCTCCGTCGGTCCTTTAGACTGGCTTTGAAGTCGTGCCCTCTCAAGCTCTTCCGTCATTTTTTCCTGTTCATAAAAAGTGTTAGAAACACATCAGTAACATAGTTTAATGAAAATAATAACACAAAAGTTTCTCGAGCTGTGTCGTTGACAAAAACTTTTGTCGATTTTCTCAAATGGCTATCTTTCCAAGTATCAATAACATGTTCATCAGGGTTCGCCTATACAAATTTAGAGAAAGGAAGTTAGAATGTAAAATTTTGTTAAATTAAATTAATATTTTTACTTACAAATTGGTGACGCTTAGCTGCCATCGATTTTGTGCCTTGCGTCGATGTATACTTCATTTCTTTTCTGTTTTTCTTGTTTTGGTTGGATCGCGCGATAAATTTTGTGCTAAAAAACAACTGAACAATATCTTTCCAACTCTCCTTGGAGCAATGGTCAGGTGAGGCAACTAAAACACTCTGCAAATCTTCCGGATTAGAGTAATATTTTTTGAAGTGAGTATGTCTGATGTTCTTTCTCTCAGAATATCTTTTGCGCATCTCTGTGTAGATAGTTTTCATAACTCTCTCGGGTTCTGGATGACCATCAACATTATAAAAATACTACATTAAAAATAACACGTTAGTTTAGTTTGTAAATGATTTTAATAAAAAAACTATACCACAAGACTTGTTCTAAATTTGTACCTTCATCCTTTGTACGACTTGTTCCTTAAATTGTTGAGGTACATCAGCGAAATCCAAGTAATGTCCTGGCAACAACAAAGTGACTTGGAGGCCTATCTCGCGGACAAAAGCTTGGTCCTCCAAGCCAACAACTTTGTCCGTCCTAGGATCAAGCTGAAGATCTAGTGGTTTCCCGGCATTTCGCCTTCGAATTTCAAGTGGCTTCGAATTAGCCAGGCCACGACCCTTTCTTCTCGGCACTTCAACTATCCACATTTTCAAGAACAACCAAAATTTGAAATATTAATATTATATTTAAACATTCGTAGAGCTTGACTTTCAAACTATGAGCAAAATTTGAAAATTATTAATAACCTGACTCGCAAGAAGAGGGTACTCTACTAGGATCTGGCGGGTCTAGACCTCCACCATCTCCGCCGTGAGAGGTGGCTATATCTGCTGACATTGTACTTAGGAACAAAATTGATTAGTTAGTATTAAATTGTTAGTTAGTATCAAATATCACCAATGGAAATGAACATCATGATTACAAGTCTCATATATTATATTTTAAACAATTGTCTTTATTACAAAAATATAAAAACTAAGTAGAATAATCACTATCACTTTCATCATTAATTAAATTAACATCAATCGGAGACACATGATTAACATCGTCTTCACAAATATCAACTAGCAATTCATCTTCTTCATCGACTTCTTCGCCTAAGTCGTCATTTATGAATTTTTCATCTAATTGATCAGCAGGTGAATTTTGTATAGTGCTAATATATGTTGCAGGTTCATGAGATTCCATAACCAACTGACCGAGATCCATGGTCAACACAAAATTTGATGAGTTTATGTCATGTACAACATCAACATCTGCATCAGCTTCATCGTCCTTGATGCCCCAAATTTGACGGTGATTGACATCCTCAACAATTTTCCAGTGTCGGCCTCTAAGTGGATCATCGAGATAGAATAGTTGCTTAGCTTGGCTAGCAAGTATATAAGGCTCATCTTTGTACCATTCACTACTGACGTTTATACTGGTGATATTATTTTCAGTGATTGTTTTCTTCTTGCTTGGATCAGTGTTAAACCATTTACACCTAAACAATGCAACTGAATATGCACCAGTGAAAGATAAGACCAGTACTTCTTGAAGCGTGCCATAATAGTTAAAACCTTCAGTTCCCGCAACAGACACTCCACTATTTTGTGTGGTGCGCTTTTGATCTCGGTCATAAGCGATAAATCGAACACCATTAACTATACAACCTTTGTAGTATGTTGCCAAGTGATCTGACCCAGATGCTAAAGCTAGCAACTCATCACCATTCTCTAAAGATCCTTGTTTGTGCAAGTCATATATCTAAATAAATTAATAAACCTATATTAGAATGATAAAAATATCATTACAATAATAAAGGTTTAAAAATAATCTCAATTTTACCTTCTTATGAAACCATTGGCGAAAATTTTTCTTCTGTAAAAGATTATGATCACCATCTGGGAATTTCAGTTTGATCTATACTAGGTGTTCGCTGTAAATTTGAATGTTTTGACTACATTAGATAAAATAATTTGGAATAAACATAAATTTCACTTTAAAGGGAATAAACTTACTCTAAGTAATCCTGAATTTCGGGTGAATTGTTAATGATGAACCATTCAGCCATTTCACGAGTCGCAAGATCGAGAGGCTTGAGAGTTCCCTTTGTTAGGGGACGACATTGAGATTGAAACACAGTAAGGTGTCGTGGGACATACACCTCATCTTTATTGCGATCAAGACGATTAAATTTAGTTTCAACCCCTTTGAAATACATCAAACAAAATGTCATAGCCTCATCAGCGACATAGCCTTCAACTATTGACCCTTCAGGACGAGCTTTATTTCCCACGTAGTTCTTCAATTTTTTCATGTACCTTTCAAAAAGATGCATCCATCTCATAAATACCGGTCCACCCAAAATTACTTATTCAGGAAAATGTAAGACCGAGTGAATCATTATATCAAAAAAAGCCGGAGGAAAGATCAACTCCATCTTGCACAATATCAGAACAAGGTCTTTTTGTGCTTCCTCCATATCTATAACATTTATAGTCCTCGAACATAGTTGCCTGAAAAAACTACATAGTTCAGAAATGGTGGTCGATATATCTTTTGGGAGAAACTTGCGAACACCCACTGACAATAACCGTTGCATTATAACATGACAATCGTGGGATTTCAACCCAATGATATTTGTTTCATTCTTGATTACTTTTTTCTTCAAATTTGAACAAAAGCCATCTGGAAATTTCACTTCTTTAATAAATTGACAAAATTATTTTCTCTGAGCAGGAGTTAACACGTAAGAAGCATGCGGCTTCATCAACTTTCCACTCACATCTTCATAAATCCACAATGATTCCCTTACTCCCATCTTCTTCAAATCATATCTTGCATTAGTGGTGTCCTTAGACTTATCATTGTCCAAGATTGTGCCGAGGAGACTATCACACACATTTTTTTCGACATGCATGACATCAATGTTATGTTTTAAAATGTTTGTACTCCAATAATCAAGCTCGTAGAAGATGCTTTTTTTCCTCCAATTTCTATCTTCCGCAACTCTTCTACGTTTCACACCTCCAAACTGCAAGTGTTTTCCAGGAACTTGGGGTGGAAGGTTGTTCACTTGTTCTAATATTTCCTCACAAGTAAATCGTTTCGGAGGACGTCTTCTCTCAATTTGTCCATCGTACTCAGTGTTCCTTCTCATTCGATGTGTACTGGGCAAGAATCTTCTGTGACCAACATACGATGTCTTACCGATCACTCGAATGGAAGATGTGTCTTTATTACATGTAGGACAAGCTTTGTATCCCTGACCACTCCATCCAGACAAACTACTTCGAGCTGGAAAACCATTGACTGTCCATAAAAGGGCTGTGCGCAGCTTGAACATAGTGTTGGTCGTACTATCTCTCGTAACAACTCCGTTAGCCCACAACTCCTTCAACTCATCCACCAATGGTCTTAGAAATACATCTATGTCCTTACCCGGTGATTTTGGACCAGGAATAAGGATGGTCAGCATCAAATTGTTGTCTTTCATACATAACCAAGGTGGAATATTATAGTTCGCCAACACCACAGGCCACATGCTGTATGCCAGGTTCATGTTGCCAAATGGATTAAATCCATCAGCAGCTAAGCCTAAACGGACATTCCTAGGATCACTTGCAAAACCAGGATGATTGACGTCAAAGTTCTTCCATGCCGTCCCATCCACCGGGTGTTGCATCACTCCATCATCTTTCGATTTCCCAGTGTGGTGCCATAGCATGTCCTTCGCTGTAAGCCTTGAGCTGTATAGTCTTTTTTCAACCGGGGTGTCAATGGAAAGTAACGCATCACCTTATGCAGCACCTTTTTTCCTTTAGTTTTTTCAAAAGTAACCCATCGACTAGTTCCACAAACTGGACATTCCTCTTTGTTTGCATGCTCTTTGTAAAATAAACAATAATCATATTGGCACACATGAATCGACTCGTATCCCAACCCTAATTTCTTCAATCTCTTTTTAGCCTCGTAGTACGTTGATGGAATTTTATTTTCCTTCGGAAAGGAAATCTTTAACAACTTCAATAATTCATCGAATATGTTGTTAGGAATCTTCCCTCTAACTTTCAAATGTAATAGCTTAGCTAAGAAGTTAAGGGAAGAAATCCAATCACATCCAGGATACAACTCAGCTTCAATCTCCTCAAATAACTCGTCGTAATATTGACTTGCGCCACTATTGTCTACTTGCTCAGTTGTCGGTAAGAGGAAGTCCTCCACTATGGGAATTATCTCGTCAACTTCATCATCATCAACTACTTCATCAACAACATCTAGTTCCGCTTCCCCATGATAAATCCACCTCTCATAACCTTGATAAAACCCCCTATCGAATACATGTGCTTCGACAACAGGTAAAATTTCAAGCCTATTATTTATGCATCTGACACACGGACACTTAATTCTTCCATCAGAATCCTTATATTCCGAGGCCATCCTCAAAAAAGATTGTAGACCATTCCAATATTCTTGACAAGCACGATTTCTCAATGTTGTCCAAGTCTTGTCAATCGTCATCTAGAGTGTTACAAGAGTCTATGAGTTTTAGTAATGTGAATAAGAATGGATAACAAAAAAATTTGTTATCATTTTTTAAATCTTATGCAATATTATAATATTTAATGTTATTTTATGATGTTTTATTAGATAATGTTATTCAATTTTTAAAAAAAAATCATTTCATTATTTTATTGTTAATACTTTAAACTTATCATTTATCATTTCTGTTCCGATATTCCTGTAGTTGATGGTTGTAGTAAACAACTATCAATCACAAGCATACCGGGACAGAAAAAATAAATTATTATAAGATATGTAGTAATTTTTAATTAATCATTATTAATTGTAAAAACTTTTATTAAATAAATTTTCAATTTCTATATTAAAATAATTTAATAATAGTTAATATTTTAATATCATATGATGTTTTATTAGAAAATGTTATTCAAATTAAAAAAACAATTCATTCATTATTTTATTGTTAATACTTTAAACTTATCATTTCTGTGCCGATATCCCTATAATCGATGGTTGTAGTCAACAACCATCAATCACAAGCATACCGGGACAGAAAAAATAAATTATTATAAGATATGTAGTAATTTTTAATTGTAAAAACTTTTATTAAATAAAATTTTCAATTTCTATATTCAAATAATTTAAAAATAGTTAATATTATTAATTATATAACATTAACTATTAAATTAAATAATTAAAAATATTAACTATTTAATTAATCATTATTAATTTTTAAGATTTGTATTAAATTAAATTAAATTATTCAATTAGATAATGTTATTTAATAAAAAATAAATTATTATAAGATATGTAGTAATTTTTAATTAATCATTATTAATTGTAAAAACTTTTATTAAATAAAATTTTCAATTTCTATATTCAAATAATTTAATAATAGTTAATATTATTAATTATATAACATTAACTATTAAATTAAATAATTAATAATATTAACTATTTAATTAATCATTATTAATTTTTAAGATTTGTATTAAATTAAATTAAATTATTCAATTAGATAATGTTATTTAATAAAAAATAAATTATTATAAGATATGTAGTAATTTTTAATTAATCATTATTAATTGTAAAAACTTTTATTAAATAAAATTTTCAATTTCTATATTAAAATAATTTTAAAATAGTTAATATTATTAATTATATAACATTAACTATTAAATTAAATAATTAACTATTTAATTAATCATTATTAATTTTTAAGATTTGTATAAAATTAAATTAAATTATTCAATTAGATAATGTTATTTAATAAAAAATAAATTATTATAAGATATGTAGTAATTTTTAATTAATCATTATTAATTGTAAATACTTTTATTAAATAAAATTTTCAATTTCTATATTCAAATAATTTAATAATAGTAAATATTATTAATTATATAACATTAACTATTAAATTAAATAATTAATAATATTAACTATTTAATTAATCATTATTAATTTTTAAGATTTGTATTAAATTAAATTAAATTATTCAATTAGATAATGTTATTTAATAAAAAATAAATTATTATAAGATATGTAGTAATTTTTAATTAATCATTATTAATTTTAAAAACTTTTATTAAATAAAATTTTCAATTTCTATATTAAAATAATTTTAAAATAGTTAATATTATTAATTATATAACATTAACTATTAAATTAAATGATTAACAATATTAACTATTTAATTAATCATTATTAATTTTTAAGATTTGTATTAAATTAAATTAAATTATTCAATTAGATAATGTTATTTAATAAAAAATAAATTATTATAAGATATGTAGTAATTTTTAATTAATCATTATTAATTGTAAAAACTTTTATTAAATAAAATTTTCAATTTCTATATTCAAATAATTTAATAATAGTTAATATTATTAATTATATTACATTAACTATTAAATTAAATAATTAATAATATTAACTATTTAATTAATCATTATTAATTTTTAAGATTTGTATTAAATTAAATTAAATTATTCAATTAGATAATGTTATTTAACAAAAAATAAATTATTATAAGATATGTAGTAATTTTTAATTAATCATTATTAATTGTAAAAACTTTTATTAAATAAAATTTTCAATTTCTATATTAAAATAATTTTAAAATAGTTAATATTATTAACTATATAACATTAACTATTAAATTAAATAATTAACTATTTAATTAATCATTATTAATTTTTAAGATTTGTATTAAATTAAATTAAATTATTCAATTAGATAATGTTATTTAATAAAAAATAAATTATTATAAGATATGTAGTAATTTTTAATTAATCATTATTAATTGTAAAAACTTTTATTAAATAAAATTTTCAATTTCTATATTCAAATAATTTAATAATAGTTAATATTATTAATTATATAACATTAACTATTAAATTAAATAATTAATAATATTAACTATTTAATTAATCATTATTAATTTTTAAGATTTGTATTAAGATAATAATATAACATTAACTATTAATTAAATAATTAACAATATTAACTATTTAATTAATCATTATTAATTTTTAAGATTTGTATTAAAAAAAAAAAAAACCGAAAGAATTCATCTTGTCAAGTTAAAAAGGAAATCTAAAAAATAATCGAAACACACATGAGAATAAATAGTAAATAAAAGGAGACATTAATAGTTACAACAAAGAAACCCTATTTAACACAGTAATAGATACATTATTGCCTATCATGATAGATATCAACCAAAGAGAAAACTATACACAGTAAAGAAAAGAAAAAAAAGAACGTACACAATAAATAGAACAGAGTAACCTATTTTACTCTTATGTTATAGATACATCATTGCCTATTTCATGATAGATATCTACCCACCAAGAGACACGACTAGTAAATAATAAAGAACACAATAATATATAGAACAAAGCAACCTTTTATTATTTCACTCTTTCGCTTAGTTTATAAATAAGCATTGCATATATATGACTTAGTTTAGACTAGACAAGGTATGGTCTCTAAAACAATTTATTCGTCACCCTGGTAGAGCCCGAAAGCTCTCCAGTACAATATATATATAGCTATAAAAATGTATCTATATAGAGAGAGAGAGAGCTCGATCGAGTCTGGACATTATTACTTATTATTTGTGATAGTGAGAGGCCAATAATCAATTATTAAATAGAACAGCACGTACTTGTTCGTCTTCTTCCACCAAATTGGCAATAAGTACACTTCTACAATAGAAATACTACCCAATACTGTACACGATCCAAGTCTGAAATAAAAATACATACACACAATCAATTTCAGACATACTTTCCCAAAATTAAGCAAATATATATATGTATAGAACATACCGAGAAAACAGCGAAGTTTTATCGAAGTGAAAATCAACCCAAGTTGTCACAAGTCACCTGAAACAAACTATATATATATTAACGACATCGAAGTGAAAAATGAAAAATAAAGACATATGAAAATGGCGAAAGAGAGAACGAACTGTAAATTGAAAATGAAAATGGGGAGGGAGAGAAAACGGGTGAGGGAGACGAATGGGGGGGGGGGGGGGGGGGGCGAGAAATGTTAACAGATATTATATAATATTATTACCGGCGGGTTCGCCGGTAATACAACATCACCGGCGGGTCCGCCTGTATTAACCCGCCGGTACTACAACATCACTGGCGGGTCCGCCGGTACTACAACATCACCGGCAGGTCCGCCGGTATTAACGCCGGTACTACAACATCACTGGCGGGTCCGCCGGTATTAACCCACCGGTATTATACTATTACCAGCGGGACCCGCCGGTATCACCATAACCCGCCGGCGGGTCCCGCCGCTATATCCATTATTCCGCCGGTAAAATCCCCGCCGGTATTAAATTTGAAATCGGTCTCCGGGCATTTTCATTAGCGGCGGATATTCCGCCTCTAATAATGCGAAAGTCCGCCGCTAATAAAAAAATTAGTTTTTTATTTTGATCGCCTTATTACTAGCGGCGGACCCAGTACTCCGCCGCTAATATACTGCACATTACCGGCGAAGTTAGTCCACCGATAATATTTCTGCCTCTAAAAACTATTTTTCTTGTAGTGTCGATAGATTTTTAAACATCATTTTGTTATTAGATTATTAAGGAATTTTAAAAAAAAAAAAAAAAAAAAAAAGATAAATATTTATGGTCAAATGAGGAACCGTCGGCCCATATATATCCTAGAAGAGGCTTTTGTTCGTATTTGGAGAAGATCAAATAAGCTGATGGAAGAAAAAGTAAAACCCTAATAACAATCACCAAAAAATAAAAAACCCAATAAGTAATTTTTTTTTCTTTGTAAAAGAAAAGAAAGAAGATAAAACAGAGAGGAACATAGAACTTGGGAACCTTAGAAGAATTTTTGCAAAACTTTTCTTTTTTTTTTTTTTTTTGGTTTTGGTATATGGGTCTTTTTGAGATGTAGCTAACTAGGTATACTTCTTGAGAAACTTATCTTCCTCTAATTATTGGAGTAAGGGTAATGTAGTTGTTTCTTTCAGGCATATTAAAGAAAAACTACATTGAAAAACAAAAAGGTTGGACTGCTATACATATTCTGAGTTGGACTTATAAATCTAGCTACTTTTGTAAAGTTATTTCATCCAACTTTTTATTTTAATATTTGGAAGAAATTACATTTTGTTGACGCCGTTTTTCGTCAACAGATAAAAGAAGAGCACAAAAACAATGGATGACGGTGGCCAAACGGAACAAACAAATCAAACACACGATTTTTTACGTGGTTCAGCAGTTAAATCTGCCTAGTCCACGAGTCTCTGTTATTAATCTTAAGATTATCTCTGAAAAATTCTTTAGCATGAATTCTCCAGAGTTTTCTCTTAAAGATCAGAATTTCCCTCCTTTACAATGGTGTATGGCTTCTCTATTTATAGAGAAGGATGCAGAATACTATCCCACATATTTTGGGTAGTTACTCTTTTGTGAATAAAATAAATGGCTTTAAATGCCTTTAATCAGATAAAAAAGGAAACGTCCCTGAAGACCAGGAAACGCATAACTGACTAAATAATATCCCACGATTCTTGGGGATTTACATCAATAAATGAGGATTACATCTCATGTTTACAATATTTGTAGATATTCAAGGTGGTCATAGCGTATCTCCAAGGCTTCAGCATCTCAGGTTTCACGTCATTATGTGAGCCACTGACATCTCCCGAGCTAACATTGCTTTCGAGATAGTACATCGAGCTCAAGATCCCTGCCCCGAAGTTGTTCCTGAAGATGAGGGGCTCTCAGAGCTACCTTTCGAGATCGAGATCATTTCGAGGTCACTACATTCGAGGTCATGTATCATACTCTGCAGGCTCAATTTACAATCGTAGAGCATACCCTAACCCTCACGAGACCATTTAATGCGAACTCAGCTTTCGAGGTCATATTTACTATGGCTCGAAATCTGGGTATAACACATTTTATATGAGATTTTTAATAGAGTGTAAAAATATGGTTTTTTTGTTCAAAAAAAGTTAATCTATGGCTTTTTTTTCTTTAAGAACTTTTACTTTTATGAGTTTATTTTCCCATATTTTTGTATAAATATTGGTTTATGTCATAGTTTTACTCTTAATCAAGTTTGATTATTTTGAAAGGGTATGTTTGTAATTTGATTATTATTTTTTAGCTTTTTTTTTTTATATAACTAATTTTATATTAAATTTTTCAAATTTTGTTTTCTTTTTGTTAATATGAATTGTGTTTAAAATTATTTTTTATTTATTATAAACTTTTTTTTAGATTTTACGTTTCTTTTTTCAAATATTGGGTAAGGTAACCAGTTATTTGATTGACAGCTATGCAAAAAAAAAAAAATTCTTAGAGCTAGCTTAAATAACATGTACTATAAAGGGTAACCAATTATCCTGAGAGGAATAACTTTCTACCATAAGAGGGGTAACCAGTTACCATAAGAGAGGTGACGGGTTACTCATATTAAATATGAAAAGAAACATCAAATTTGAAGGAAAAAGAGGAAGAACACTTCATTAAAAAAATGAAGAAGAAATAACTATGATTTTAGTAACATAGGTAACCAGTTACCTTAACGAACACATTATTATACACACACATCAGAACGTGAAGGTAACCAGTTATACCCAGAAATATACACACAAAGAACGTGAAGGTAACCAGTTACCCCCATAAATATACACACAAAGAACGAAAAGGTAACCAGTTACCCCCATAAATATACACACAAAGAACAAAAAGGTAACCCGTTACCACAAATCTGAAGATAAAAAAAAATCAGATCCACCCCCTTCCCCTTCTCTCTCATCTTCTTCATATAATTTTTTTTCAAGATTTGAATGTTCCCATCAGGGTAAATGTTACCCATTCATGTTTTCATTTTTTTTTCCAAATTTTGGTATTCCTATAAGGGTTACAGTAAAAAGAAAATGCTGAAAAAATTGATTTCAATTTTTTTACATATATTAGAAAAAACTATAAAAAAAATTACAATAATAAAAGATAATAAATAAAAATAGTAAAATAATTATGTAATGTTAAAATATGTGTGAAAAAATGAAAAAAAAATAGAATGAGAAAAGAATAAGTACAAAAAATGAAGAAAAATGAAGGAACAAAACTTAGGAAAAAAACTATAAAAAAAATATGAAAAAAAAACAACACAAAAGAAATGGTGAAGGAAAAAGACAAATAAATGGATAAAAATGAAAAGAATAATAATACAAATAATGGAAAAATAGAAAGAAAAAAATATGAATGAAAAAATTGGTAGAAAGAATGAAAAAAAGGATTAAAAATGGAAGAAGAAAAAAAAACTCATATGTGTGAAAAAAGAAGAAAAAAAATGGTAGGAGAAAATAATAAATACAAAAATGAAGAAAAAAATGAAAAAAGAGTAAAGAAAACTGAAAAAGTATGAAAAAAAAAACAAAATAATACAAATGAAATAAAAAAAATAGATAAATAAATAAAAATGAAATGAAGAAGAAGAAGAAGAATGGAAAAGTGGAAAGAAAAAATAAAGGATTTAGGAAAAAAATTTGGTATAAAAAAGAAGAAAAAATAAGTTAGGAAAAAAAGAAAGAAAAAATAACTAAAAAAAATAATTAAAAAATGAAAGAAAAAATAAAAAATTGAAAAAATAAAATAAAATTATTTTCAAAATCAAAGAAAACATAATTATGATAAAAAAATGTATTATTTCCATATTTTAGTTGTGTTACACCCGATTTTCAAAAATAGAAAATATGATATCGAAAGATAGGCTTGTAAAATGTAAGTTCGAAATAAGCAAGTGTGTCACGTCATCAGCGTGTATGTGAATTGAGTTTGACAGTCTCGCTTGGCATTAGGATGACGACGACGAAATTAGTGAGCTCGAAACTATGTGCGTTCTCGAAGATGTTTTAAGATTACAAGTTAAGCTCAAAGCTATAACCACATAGGGTTCAACACTTGTATAAATTCATGATTTGTTCTTATTGGTGATTGAGTATCAGTCGGGAAGGTTCGAGCTCGAGCCTAAGCGTTGCAAGCTCGAAAAAGATGATCTCGGTAAAGTTACTTGCTGAGAGTGAGGCTAATTAAAATGACGAGCTCGTGATGTTGGTCGGCCTCGAAGGTATGTACGTCATGTGTGCGAGATCGATAATCGCTAAGTCGATACTCTAGTTTGAATACAGTTACTGTTTGAAAAATCCCTATTTCTTGGGGATTTGTTGTAATCAGATAATGAATCCCGGTTATCATGGGATATTATGTAATTAATGCATTTATTTATATTTATTTGAAATTTGAATTATAACTTCCCGAAATAATAGGGAAGATATTTGTAAACCAGTCTATAAATAGACTGAAGAAATTCATTTGTAGGGATGCTGAAATTGATACTGGGAATACTCTGCGAAAATTGCTTTTTAAAAGCTTTGAGATAATTTTATCATTCAATAATATTGACTCGTAGACTAAGCAGATTTTAACTGTTGAACCACGTAAAATAACGTATGTTTTTTTTTATTGATTTTTTTAATTATGTGTTTAGTGCTCTTTTATTCTAAGTTGACGAAAAATAACATCAATAAGTTAGCTACTAATTGTGTTTCTCATATTTTAATTTTTTCTTTAATAAATTTTCTCATACAATTTAAGAAAAATATAATTATCATATTTTTGTATATTGATGATATAAAAATCATATTTTTTAAAAATTCTCTAATATTTATTGGGGCTCATTAGCCGAGCTTTTGGAAGCCACTTTTGAATTTTTAAAACTTTAAAAATTGATGACTTTTAGTTCTATAATTTATTTTTTTTTGGATGAAAAAATCTAACCTGAATAGCTTCTTAATCAAGGAAAAGTTTCTTAGGAAGTTGAAAGCTAAAGAAGCCCAACCAATTGCAGAGCTAGTTTAAATGTTCTGAAGGTATATTTGTAAAATTTCAAATATATTAAAGTTTGAATTTTCTAAAATTCCTTTATGTTGGAGCTGTAGTTGAAAACATCACCCTCTTTGATGATGTAGACCAACGAACCCTCAATACAAGAAGTATGAAGAGTTATAATATATATGCATTTGCATTGCATTTTAAGTTATCTTATCTTGATATTTTATTGTTATTGGTTTTGTGTTTGTGTTTGATGTAGTTGAAAGTTTTTAAGTTAGGAGCAAATTATATTATCCTTGGCTACTGTATTAAAGTCTTTATGTTAGAAATATATGCTGTCATATCAAACAGGGTAAGTCTTGCTCTTTCGTCAGTGCATAGTGTGTATGGTGTCTTGTTTCTCTTTTTAGGCCCTAGTGGATGTTATAGAGCCTCTTTTCCATGCTTTTCAATTTTTGGAGATGTTAAATAAATTTGGGATACATTTAATTTTCTTTTCTTTTGTTCTTTAATTAATGTCTACAAAACTCTTATGATCAATATATAACAATAACATAATTTTCTAATTTTACTTATGTTTGCTTAATTATTCTTCTCCTGTTCATAAAAAATAGGCACCAAACCAAGCGATTGGGCATGGACATTTGAAATTCGGTCAAAGACTGGCTGCACTTAATTGCAGCAGGAAGCTCCCCATATATGTACTTTCTTTAAAGAATTTTTAACACTTTGAATAAATACATAGTCCAAAGGTTAATTTTTAAAAATAAAGAGTCAAAATAAGTAATCGGCCAAAGTATAGTGTTCAGATAACCAATCTATCTATTCCTATTTTTAACATCTTGACAAAACTTGAGGTCCACAAATTAATTTTTAAAAATAAAGACCTCAACGAGTAATCGGCTAAAATACAATGTTCAAAATGATGTGAACCCTTACAAAAAAACATAAATTATATATAATTTAATTTTTATAAAGAATTTTTAACCTATTGAATAAATATATGGTCCAAATGTTAATTTATAAAAATAAAGGGTCAAAACGGGTAATTAGCCAAAATACAATGTTCAAATAATCGATCTATCCAATCCTATATTTAACCTTTTAACAAAACATGAGTTCTAAATATTAATTTTTAAAAATAAAAGGTTCAAACGGGTAATCGCCTAAAATAAATTTTACACAAAACATAAATTTTCATATACATAATTTAGACTTTTTATAAAAAAAAAATCACACAAAGCGTATAATAATGATAATAATAATAAAAAATAAATAAATGCACACGTACAACAAATTTTTTGAACTTTGTTTTTGGTACTTTAATTATTCAAAAATTTTCAAAAACTTGCAAAAGATTTGATATACAATGGACACCATTATGAAAAAAAAAATTGTATTCAATACGCCATCATGTGTCCATATAAGGAACATGTTGTACGAATAGGGTGAAAAAGAATCCATGTCGTAGTATTCTCCTAAAAGTATTTTAAAATATGTATATTTTTTAATAATTATAAAAGATTGTGTGAAGCGCGATTTTGTTTTCTAGTTTCAAAATAAACAAAAGAGAGTGCAGCTGTATACGTATTTGTACTAACCCTATATTTCAAATATACACGTGAAACATACTTATTTTTTTTAATATTATATTATTACTGGACCACGTATTATTGTGGAGTGCGATTGGTTTGTACGTACAAAAGAATCTTAATCGGTATAATAAATGTCTAGAAGAAAAGAAAATAGAGAGAAATGACTGGTGACTTGACATATATTGAATATTTATGGTTATAAACGATCCAGACCATTAATCAGGAATATTACAGAAAAAATAAAATAAAATGTATTTTGTTTTTTTTTTGAAAATTTTATAACTATCACAAACCTTGAGAAATAAGAATTAACAAGTTCTCTTTATTTAATATTGTTATATGAGATAAGTATCGTGTGGTGGACACCTTAAATTATATAAATACCAGATAAAAGTAACGTACATATTGCACGTTTGTTTAATTTTATTTATAGAAGTTATTAATTATTTTTATTAAATTTATATTAATGTCATATAAATTTTAAATAAATATTATATTTTAATTAAATAATTTATTTATTTTTATTTAAGTTTATATTTGTTCTAATTTTTAAATTTGGGAATGATAATTATATATTATATGTTTAATGTAATATTAAATATTATATATGTATTTTAAATTTAAGTTTTTTGCTAGTTTTAAAAAAAAATTAATTTGTTACTAATTGACAGTAGATTATATTATAGATGTAATATGATATTATTCTAATAAGTGAGTTTAAGTTTAATTAAATTTTATTTAAGTTATAAAATAATTTTATTATTTTTAAATAATTATCATTGTAAAAAATCTAAAAAAATATCATATTTTAATTTGTTTAATTATTTATTATTTTAAAAAAATTATTATTGTAAAATATCTCAAAAATATCATATTTTAATTTTTAATTATTTATTTTATTTTATTTAAATTTAAGTATTTACAAACTACTCTTAAATATAAGAATATTCTATTAAATATAAGAATATTCCGTTAAAGTTAACATTAAAAAAATAAAAAACTATTAAAACCAAAAATTTCCGTTATCTACACACTTATTATATATAAGAGACAATAAATATTAATAATTTTTTTTTATGAAATTCAATCTGTATTGTAACTTCAGTATGAGTACTTTCAATATAAAAAGAGTAATGATATGTACATATAAATTATACACAAATATTTATGTGATAAATTATTTTTACACAGTAAAAATTATCTTAAATAAAAATGATTAGTAGAAGTTATTTGACACATCAACATAATTAGTATATCTGTGTATAATTTGTGAGTGCGCATAATTTTTCTTATTTTGCTTTTCTGGATTTTTGACCGATATTGGCTTTTTTTTCCATGGAAGAAGAACGGTAAAAAAAATAATAAGAAAAAAGAGTTGACATTTTAAAATATAAATATTAATATATTAGGTGAAAATCTTGACAAGTGGACCTATCACAAACTAAAATGTGGGTCGGGCTATTATTTTGGTTACCATTAATTATGATTACTTTACTCTACTTATATTTTTATCAATTTTCTTTATATGTCGAGTAGTTTTTTTAATTATGTGTGATTTTGTGTTGATTTCTCAAACGATGTTATGTTAAATAAGATAAAATAAAATTCTAATTCAGGAGTATTCATATAAAAAGAGCCAAAATTGTACAAAATAGTAATTTGGATAACTACTGTAGACAAGTAAAAAAGCCGCACTTTAAGAAAATTTATAATTTGAGACAGTGTAATGCATGTTATGTGTACGTGCAATTTATTCTAAAAACTAATGAGTACATAGACAAATTAATATAAAGTTAAAAATACTACTATAATAAGGGCACATACAATTTATTAAATATTCTTTCTCCTTTCAAGTATACAACTTAAACAAGGAACACGATTGTTCGTGGCACTTTTATCAGGTAACCATTAGAGAAACACTTTCTTAATGTTTCCATCGATCTCATCCCACATTATTACAGAAAATGACAATACAGGTTTGACTTTATATATATATATAATTAATTAATAACATGTTTGGTGGATAAAGATATATTTTAACTTAGTTAATAGCAGTACAAACTTTACGAATTTCACCCTGAGTACCAGTCAAGACGCCAATCTTGCTCATCTTGACCATGGCCTTGGCAAACTCAGAGTTGAAGGTGCTCAAGCTCTTCAAGTAGCGTTGGACAAAGCCCTTGGTGGAGGCATCGGTCCACAGCAACTGATCCGATGCGAGAATTCCTCGACCCTTGCTCAAGTTGATGAAGTAACTGATGTCGAAATGGGAACCGCTTCCTGTGTCAAGATCGATACGCTTCGAAGCGTCGCCGTTTCGGGGGCACAGAGCTCGGAGTTGAGGGAGAAAGGTTGGGTCGATAGATGGGTCAGCACCACTGCTTGAATTCACGTTGTACAGTCTGCCAGTCACGAACCGACATGCTGCTGTTCCGATGGTATGGCCACCTATATACATATCATATAGGGTCCAAGAAATTTCAACCAATATCAAATTTTGTGCATAGTTCGAGAAACTATACAGATTATTCTTTTTTAAAAGTGAAGACTTATCTTTTTAAGAAATAATGGTCGAGCAGTATTGAAAAAGATATATGATGAAGTTAAGGAAAAGCACAATAAAGGAGAAAATAACAGCAACATCTTTGGCTCACAATAGTATGGACTTGAGTGTTTAGATATGAATCAAAATCCTCTGTAATATTAGTATGTCTCGTAAATGTAATTGTGATATTTTATATTAAAATCTAACTGAAAGAACAGTAGCAGTTTTTTTATAAATAAAATATTAAATATGATTAAACATATATTTTTACCAATATAAGTCTAAAAAAATAATAAGAAAGAAGGTTTTGTCAAATATAAATAAATAAATAAAAGAATGAGCGCAATTTTGTTTTTCTAAATTCTTCAGCAAAATTTTATTATTAGTACAAAAAATATTAACCATGCTCATACTAATAGAAGATAATTTTGATAAATGTTAAATATTATTTTAATTTATTATTTTACTGTTTGAGTTATGGATCTTAATAATAATTTTTTTAATGTAAAATATATAAATAATTTTGAAATTAATATTAAGTGCAAGAAAAAAGGTGTATATATCACTCCTCTTCAATTTTGACCACCTCACACAATGGTACGTACGTACTTCAAAACCCAATATTGGCCTGTAAGTTGTATATATATATATGATGTAATTCTGTTACTACTGATTTTTTTGTTATTACCGACTAGAGTGACGAGGTCTTGAGTGTTGAGACCCTTGGCTTTAAACTTGCTTGTTTGAGAAGCAATTGATTCACTAGGGCCAGGCAAATTGTTAGTGTCCGACGCAATTGAAACTCGTCCATCTCTACGCCCAGTCGGAACTTGCCAACTAATCCCTTTAGTCTGCAAAACATATGTTGACTAGTTAATTATATATATAAAACAATATCAAAACACTTAAACGACACATACAAAAGCGTAAACTTTTGAACGTACGACAACGACAGAGTCGCGTGCAGCCAGTGCAAGAATATCAGCACAAGAAACGACACCGGGGCACGCAGCCTCGAGCTGCTTCTTGGCGTCGTCGATGACGTTGTAGCCCGGTATGCCGCTGTTGGGTGCGGCAGTCTTCTCGGTGCTCGAGCCTGCGATGAGGATAGAACCGTCGCAACCACGGACGAAGCAGTCGTGGAAGTGCATCCTAAGGATGCCCGGGGCAATGCGAGGGTTTGATTTGAAATGAGTCTGAACTGTTGAGCTGATGATAGACTCGGCCTTAGGGCAGGTTTTTGAGTAAAACCCTACTTTGGTTCCTTGGCCATGCGCCATTGTGGTAGCCAAACCAAGTAACAAAAACGTAATTACCATAACCATAAATGTTTTGTTCACTTCCATTTTTTTTACGTATAGCGTATACTTGTGAGTGTTCTTGGGTTGTGAATTTGAGTGGAGAAGTATGTCAATTTATAGGAAATGCATCATGCATGAGAGGTCGATTTAGACAAGTGAGAAAGTAAGCAAAACCGGCTCATTTTCCAAAAGAGAAGAGAATAGTAAAAGAGATGGTCAAAGTTGTGTAATTAATTAATTATTAGGACAAGTACATGAGTATAGTAGTGGACCTGTGTTTGTCTCTATATTATTTGGGGAGTTTATAGGCGGCTTTCTTAGCAGACTGCTTAACTGGATTGCATATTAATTTGATTTTACCATATGATATGTTTGTATTTGCGTGTGGTAGCCACTAAACGCTAGCCAATAATGTCTTTTTCTTGGGATTTTTTATTAGCTTAATAATTTGAGGTTTGGATAATAAGATGATATATCTCTTTTATATAATAAGTTTGTAGATAATGGAAATAGTTTTAAAAGTTTTTATGTTTTTTTCTTTATTTTTAAATATTTTTATATTTAACATAATATTATGATATTTAGCAGTAGATTGTAAACATAACTTAAATTTAAATAAAATTAAATAAATGCATAATTAAACAAATTAAAATATAAAATTTTTGAGATATTTTACAATGATAATTATTTAAAAATAATAAATTCATGTAATTTATAACTTAAATAAAATTTAATTAAACTTAAATTTAATATTATATTAAACATATAATATATAATTTTTTGTTGTTATTGTCAAATTCAAAAACGATAACAAACCTAAACTTTAACAAAAAAACAAAAATGAATTAAAATATGATATTTTAAAGATATTTTATGATAATTTAAATAATTAAATCATATTTATTTAAAAATAATAAAGGCATACATATTATTTTTTTTTATCTTATAAATTTGTGTGATGGTTTGTTTTTTTATCAACTGATTGAAGCTATTTTTCTTCTTCAAGTTCACCAAAAGACATTGTGAGATACATTAGAAATTAGAAATAGCTTATACATATATATTGGATACATTATGACTTTTTCTATTATTAATTTTTTTTAATATTATTATATTTTATATATATGTTATATAATTATGTAATTATATATATGTCAACGTTGTATAATATATATATATATATAGATAGGGATTATTGATATAAATGTTTATACAGACTATGCACGCTGGTTTTACCTAGTATATATATATATATATATATATTATAAATCAAGTTATCCCATGTGGAATCATCAAATTATTGTGTTGTTTTTCAACGATGAAATAACTCTTAAGTTGGATTATATCAATCTGTTATAAATATAAGGGTGTGGTACTTGTCGGATTGATTTTTGAATGGTCTTGCATGGCGAGCTAAGTTATATATAATATTTAATTAATACATATAAAACAATAAGGATGTCTTTACTCACACTCTTCTCTTTTCTTACACTCTTTTTAATTAATTAATTACTTTTAAATATATTTTTGTTATTAATTTACATATGAAATTCCATTTTTAGTAATTACCAATTAATTAAACGAGGTGAATTAATTAAAGTACAGAACTGTAATTAAATATTGAAACAGATTTCGATTATGTCGGAACAAGATAAGAACTTGTCACGACAGAAACTGAACATAATAGAAACAAATTTTTACAAGGTTCAGAAACCATTTTGAATAACCTACTCTTTGGGGCTACGCCCAGAGAATAAAACCAATTAATAAAGAATCACAAGTACAAAATATTGACTTAAATAAAACAAGACTCCCTCTTGAGATTTGCCGCAACTTTGTTGTACTTCTCTTCACTAATCAGATTCTGATTGAAACGCTCAACCACTTGAACTCCCTTCAATGTCTAGTGAGTGTTTGCATCCTCCCGATGGAAGACTTGTAAAAATCTTCTCCCGAAGACTATAAAGATTGTGTTCAAATTACAACATGTATTCACTCATGAATGTGGTTCAGACTCACCACAAAAATAAACACTCATTTTACTACAAGATCACGTGAATACAATGATCTTGAAAACAAACTATAAACTCTCATAAATATTACAATTCACTCACAAACTATGCACCAACGAGTTCACCTTTACCTTAAAAGCTTATTTATAGAGTTTATTTCGTGTTCAGAAAGGCTGAGAAAGAATCTCCTAATAAAAGTAAGACTATTTGAAGATATTCTTGATTAATGAAGATTTGCCATTTTTAGATTATTTTGATCCAACAGACACGAATTTTGCGCGGACAACTAATACTTGTGTCAAATCAAATTTATCATGTTATAAATAACAATTAATTATTTCAAAGATTGTATTTCCTGAAGTTGAGCAGTAAGAAAATCAAAAGACAAATATTCCATAAATAAATTTGAGTAAGCAAAAAATATTTTCTTTATAAAACCAAGATACAAATTCCCTTTATAAACATATTGTGATAATATTAAACTAAATAATGAATTATTTGCAAACTTTACAAATTAATTAAAGACATTAATTTCGAAAATCACAATAATAGAAATTTAAAATCATCTTTTAAATAAAAATATATTTCTATAAAATTTGTCAATTTTAGAATTTACAACACAAATATCCTTTCTAATTATTTAACAAAAAATTATTTTTCTTCACACTCTCTACACAAATAATAAGTATAAATCATATATTATAAATGTTAATTTTTTTTATATATATTTTAATTATTTTTATTACAAAAGTAAAATTACTCAAACATATTGTAATTTCATATTTTTTATCAGATGTTTTGTTTTTAATTTAATTTAATTTTATTTTGTATTCAAGGGAATAAAAATTAAATTTTGGAATTGATTTTTCGTAATATTAAACTGTATTGTTTTATTATTTTAATAAAATATGAGTATAGGAAGATTATATATATATATTTCTCTTTTTTATAAAAAAAAGTAATTTTGTATCAAATAAAAATTAGAATGATGAAGTGCCCTTTCCAGAAAAACAAAAAAGGGTTAGGGGTCAAAAGAGATATTTTATGAGGTGTGTATAATTAGAAAATAGTGAAGAGAGATAGAAAACAACATGCCGATAGAAGTACTTAAGCAATGATCATCATATCAATTAAATTACCTAAATGCTTCTTTAGGTTGTGTGATTGAGTGTATGAGTTTCGTGAGTATGTGGACTGAGGAGTTTTAGTGTGCTTATAGTGTGTGTCTAGCACATTATGAATAATGAATTAAAAATTGTTTAATTAATTAACTGCTTAAAATAGTGTGTAACCATATAAGTGTCGGGAAGAAAAAACAATTATGAGTTATTATTAGTACTGTTATTGATAAGTGTTGTTACCTCATAATTAATTGCTGCCCCACCGAAATATTAAAAAAATATATGTATCAAGTCTAAAGATAATGAAATATATCATTTTAGTCCGTAACGTACGCCAATTGAAAAGCTAACTACCATTGTTATTAAATGAAAACAACAAATAATATAGACTATAGTTGTTGGTAGTTATAGACATAACTTTTTGATTATCAGATAGAAAATTAACTAAAAGTGTAAATTAAGTATCTTTAATTAAAAATTGGGTTTGTAATTTTTTAAAAAAAAAACATAGAATTTGACATATTTGGCCCTGTATATTTGGATCCCCCTCTTGCTATTACTGTGTATATTGTCCATTTGTAGTGAGAATCAACCAGAAGAAAAAAAAACATGTGAAAACTGTATCCTCCCACCTAAATCATTGTTATAAACTACCTTAGTCCATAAAGATATATAATTAAATGATAATAATTTATATCGACTAACAAAAATACAAAAAATTATTAATTTCACTTAAAATGTTGCATTATGAAAAAAGGATGTATTTTTTTATTTGTTAAATATATAGGTTAAAACTTAATAATTAAAAGTAATAAAATTAACAAAAATAGATCAAAGAAAATTTAAAATAATATATATATATATCTATATGTAAATATTAACAAGGAGAAAGATATATTGGACTTTTCTATTTCCCTTTCAAAGCAACAGTACCACTCTATTGTGTTGATTTGCAACGTCAAAGTAAATATAAAGTTATGGTGTGATCGGAGCTTAATTGTTTTACATTTTTGAAGCAAAAAGTGATATTTGGAACTCATGGTTGAAGATAACCTTATTCAAATAAATAAAGAAAGAAAGAAGATTAGAATGAGAAAAACGAAAACGAAACGTATTAATTATTTCTTAATTTTTTTGGTCAAATATTATAAAAGGAACCATATATGTTGCAATCTTATCTATACTCCAACTTTTGGTTTAAAATATTATAGGATTTTTCTTATTAGAGGCTAAAAAGAGGCGTACCGATGGAAATTTTTTGTATTTTTTTATTGTAAAAAAGTTTTGGCGTAGTTTATTTTATGAACATGTTTATTCTAATTATTTATAGTATATTATAAATTTTAAATAATTTATAATACTAAAAATAAAATTTAAATAAATTGTTGAACATGACTAATTTTTTTTAATATGCATGAAAAATAATCCCTTTAAATTTATTTTTTAGCATGATAAATTATTTAAAATTTTTACTAATATTCTACTCAACTAAAATATATATAATTATAAAAAAAAAATGGCACCCAAAACCATTTAGGTGTCATAAATATTATATTATGAACTCAACGTGTTTAATCTAATATATTAATATTCGGTAGAATATCCGAGGCAGTTTCCATGTCTATCGCTTGTCCAAATCATGTTGGAATAACCTTACTACAACACTCCAAAACCACCAGCACATTATTGCCATTATTGCTCACGGTGCGTGGCTAACACGAGAACCATCAAACTATTTTCACACTATAATAATAATATAACTGTACATATGTCTACCTCTACAATATACATAGTTCTTTCTTTTTTTCTCATCCCCATTATTAAATAATTATTTTGAAAACAATATTTTTCCATTGCTTTGTAAAAATTAAAACAATCATTGTCACTTTTTTTTAAAGAATAAAAAAGATTAATTATAATTTTCTCATTATATTCAAACTAGAAAACATAGTCGCCCTTCACGCAGTTTTGTAATTATTAAAAAATATATATTTTTTAAATATTTTTTGGAAGATTACGTGTAAGGGATTCATTTTCACCATACACGTACAATATACCCCTTATATGAATACCTCAGAGAGTTTTGACCGTAATATTTTTCATGATAATGTTCATTATATAGCGAGCCTCCTCGAGGTTTTTGAATTTTTTTTAATAATTAAAATGCCAAAAATAAAATTCAAACTACTTATTGTACATGTGCTTTTATTTAATATTAGTATTATTTTATACCGTTTGCATTATTTTTTTTATTAGATAAATTTTTTAAGATTTTTATATTTTTAGGGTTGAGAATTTATAAATCATGACTTTTTGCACCATCATTTATTTTTTTAATAAATATTTTTATTAATTTAATTAATAATGTTCTTAATCTAATTAATATCACATGTATACATGTTGATATTTTTAATTATTAAGATATTTTGGTTTTAAATTTGAAATATCAAAACAATAAATCTTGAAAATAAATGTCAATTTATATATGATTCATTTATTATTATAATTATTAAAAAATTATTTATTCCTAAATATTTTATTGTGATAAGTTATTATATCCTATTGCCACTAAAAGATATTACAATACATATACATATACATATATTAAATTTTCTATGTAGCAGCATATTTTGATATGATTGTAAATTTAGATTTTTTCTATTTTATTTACTTGTATCTCTTCCGAAAAAAGGGGAGGATTATTGAGGGAAATTATAGGATTTCATATCATAATTATAAGATTCAATTCAAATTGTTCCAAAACTTCACATATAATAATAATAATATATTTAATAATATCCATCGATAATAATATTTAATTAATTTAAAAAATAATTATTTAAATTTAAATTTAAATTTATATTGCTACAGAATCTTTCTGAAGATTTATCGGTTAACTTATACTTACTAATTTATAAATTTTTGATGTCTCTTTTTTCCCAATCACCTCCAATAATCTTAATATCACTCACACAACATAAATATCCGATAATATGTAAAACATGATAGAAAAATAAGATGAAGATGTTAGAATATCAAGATCAATAATTTCAAATAAAAACTTTAAAGGTTAACAAACATTAATAATTGAATAAATACTCAAACTTTAAAGATTAACAAACATTAATAATTGAATAAATACCCAAGAGAATTGTGTTATCATTCACACGTAAATCAATCAAATTTGGAGTTATGAATTGGAATTCATTGAGAATTGAAATTGATAAAAAAATTTAGAGAGAATAAGAGAAAAAAAAAGAAATTAGAGTAGAGGAAAATATGAGATTAATAGAGAATGTTTAGAATATATATATATATAGATTCACAAAGAGATATTTATCTATTTTTAAATAATAATATCTTCTAAATATCTCATTTAAATTTAAAAAACTACATTTATTATTATTATAATATATAAAATAAATAAAAAAATTAGAATAAAAGAGAAAATAAATAAAGTGGTTTGAAGAGTTTTTAGAGTGGCACATCATCTTTTTGGTGCTCTCCTTTATATAAATATATAAATTCAAAATAAATATAAATAATTTAAAATTAAAAAATATTGTATCAGAATCAGAATCAAAATCATTAGTTAAATTATAATATTCAATTTCTATGCTTATGAAACGCAGAAAATATTATAGATACCTAGGGGAGGAGGCTTTCGTTCATACTCTCCAAGGGTCATGAATGAACAAGCTATGATTGACTGACTCTCTCCAACTCCCAAATGGTGATTGGAATGCCTAATTGATTAAACAAGCTTTTATAAAGGAAGAAGCTAATGCCATCCTTTCCATCCCTTTGCCCGTGGCATTATCGTCTGTGGATATATTGGTCAGGCACCATGAGGAATCGGGCTTCTATTCTCTCAAGAGTGGGCACTGGCATGCAGTTAGAGAGAAAGGTATAGGGCAGGTGGCATCTTCCAGTGGTCCTTCGAGGTGGTGGAAGACGTTATGATCCCTTATGCTACCCCCAAAAATTAAAATGTTTGCTTGGAAAGTTTCTCAAAATTGGCTTCTGTGTATGCAAATGCTTCATCAACGTGGTGTTTCATCATCACTTTTATGCCCCTGGTGCTCAAAAGGCCTCCAGTCAGTAATTCATGCATTATGGGGATGTGAGTGCCTTGATAACCAACTAAATAGTTAGTTCAAATTAGTTGGTTTAGGCTTACTTTTCTATTATTTTTTCTTTGTGTACTGTTTGTAACTAATTCTGTTATAACATAATTCTAATTCCTGTAAAGCCTTGATTTATAAATAAAATCTTCTCTCTGTAATCCTCTACATGGTATCTGAGCCACTCTGACTCACGTCCATGGCTTCTTCCGGCGACAACTCGTCTCCAGTTGGGGTCACCGATCCTCTGCCTCAAGCTACTCCAGTCACTCAATAAGTTCCTGCTGTTCAACAATGGAATCCTTTCTCTAATTCTCTGTCCTCATCTCTTACTGTCAAGCTCGATCGAGCTAATTTTCTTGCTTGGAAGTCCCAAGTTGTCTTTACTGTCATCAGTCACGATCTGGATGAGATCTTATTCATTGATATCTCTCCACCTCCCAAGCTTGTCAATGGTGACAACAACCCTCTGTTTTTGCAATGGCGGCGGAAAGATCAACTACTTCTCTCATGGCTTCGATCGTCCATGACCGAAGGTGTTCTTGGTATTGTTTCGAGTTACAATAGCTCTTCTGCTGTGTGGAAAGCTCTTGAACAGAAGTTCTCTAGTCAGTCCAAAGCAAGATTGCTCCAACTCAAAAGTCAGCTCTCGAATCTCCACAAAGGTACCCTTAGCATCTCTGACTATATTGATAAGATCAAATCTATTTGTGATTCTTTAGCCATTGCTGGACACTCGATCACTGATCTTGACATGATTCTTCATTTCCTTAATGGTCTTGGTCCGGAGTTTGACCCTGTTTTTTCTGGAATAACTTCTCGAAGTGATATCTTATTGCTCGAAGAAGTTCAAGCTCTTCTCATGTCCCATGAAACTCGACTTGAACGCCATACCTCTATGCTAGATCTGTCTACCAAAATGTTGGCCAATCTCACTTTTGGATCAAGAAATAATGGTTCGTATCGACCTCCTTTCAATTCTGGCAGAGGTACAGGTCCTGAAAACCAATCAAGATTCTCTCATCGTGGCTTTGTTCGACCACCTAACACCAATAGACCCCTGTGTCAAGTTTGCATGAAATATGGGCACGCTGCAGCCATATGTCACTATAGATTCGACAAGAATTGGGTCACTCCTAAAACTGCTTCATCTCAACCTCAGGATCATCTCACCGAACACCTACTTGACTATGATCCTCAAGTTCATGTGACTCAATCTATTCCTAATTTTGGTGATGATGCAGGGTGGTATGTTGATACTAGTGCTACAAATCATGTAGCTTTTAGTATGGATAATCTTGATTCTACCACTCCCTACACTGGCCAAGAAATTGTTGCTGTTGGTGATGGTAAGAGACTTGTCATCTCTCATGTTGGTAAAGCTACTCTTTCTCCTCACTCCTTTAATCCATTAAAATTGGATTCTGTTTTACAAGTCCCTTCCATTACTAAAATCTTGGTTAGTGTCTCTAAATTGACCAATGATAATAATGTTTTCTTAGAGTTTCATAAATCTTGTTGTTTTGTCAAGGACAAACAATTAGGTGTTGTTCTGCTCAAAGGGAAGCTTAAGAATGGTCTTTATCTTCTAGGAGATGATAGCTCAAATCTGTCTTAGCATTCTTTGGAGTGTCATCTTGCCACATCTACTCTTACACATTGTAGTGCTCCCATTCAATGTAATAATACTTGTATTCAAACTGCTTCTGCAGTTTCTCAATGTACTACATCTCCAATCAATAAAGAAAATATTTCTACTTATGTTGCTTCTTTGTCTCCTAATGTTCATTCAACTATTTTACAATCAGATATTAATTTGTGGCATTGCAAGTTAGGCCATCCAGCCCCCGCAACTCTAAGTAAAATTCTGTCTCAATCTAATATCCCTCATTCCCTTAACAATCTCAAATTTTGTAATGCTTGTCAGCTAGGTAAAAGCCATAAACTTCCCTCTCCTCGGTCATCCAGTAGGGCTTCTCAACCCCTTGAACTTATTCATACTGATCTCTGGGGCCCCTCACACATTGTGTCTAAAGTTAATTACAGATATTACATTTTATTTATTGATGACTATAGCAGATTTTCTTGGATTTTTCCTCTTACTCTCAAATCTCAAGCTTTTGAAATTTTCATTAGATTTAAAAGTTTGGTGGAAAAGAAATTTAATTTGCCAATTGAGTGTGCAAGCTGATGGAGGGGGAGAATATAGACCCTTTGAGAAATTTTTGAGGGATAAAGGGATTCTGTTTCAACTGTCATGTCCTCATACACATGAGCAAAATGGGAGAGTGGAGTAGGCATGTGACAGAAACTGGTTTGACTTTACTTGCTCAATCTAGATTGGACATGTCTTATTGGTGGCATGTTTTTCAATGTGTTGTATATTCCATAAACAGAATGCCTACTCCTGTTATTGGTAATATTATTCCTTTTGAGTGTCTGTTCAAACAGAAGCCTGACTACACAATTTTGAGACCTTTTGGATGTGCTTGTTTTCCTCATTTGAGACCCTATTCTCATCACAAATTGGAGTTCAAATCTGAGCAGTGTATTTTATTGGGCTATTCTCCTAAGCACAAAGGGTATCTGTGTGAAAATGCTACAGGAAGACTCGTCATTGCTCAAAATGTGATCTTCAATGAAACTCATTTTCCAGCATCTTCCTGCTCATCCAACCAACAGGTACCTACTGTCTCTACTACTTTCTTTCCAGCTGCTCAATTTTACACCCATACTACTCATACTGGTACTCATCCAACTGTTCCTTCTGCTGTTTCATCTGAGTCCCATTCTCCTACTACTATTGCATCTGAATCTCAATCTCTTCCTGCTGATATCTTCAACTCAGCACCTGAACCTGAACCACCTGCTTCAGATGTTCCTTTTAGTAGTTCAGATGCTTCTAATGCCTCTCATGAGCAGTCTTCATTGCCATATCCTGTTGATAGCATGTCTCCATCTCCTTCACCAAGCAATCCAGTTGTCTCTGGCTCCGCATCTTCTTCATCAGCTCCGGTTATCTCTGAAGTTGGTGCTCCCCAGCGGACTCACTCTATGATTACTAGATCACAACATGGTATTAAGACTAAGGATACTTAGTGACTAAGCACAAGCTTGCTAAGTCTCTTTTGCCTAGAGAACCTAAATTTGTCAATGCAACTCTTCGTGATCCTGCTTGGCATGGTGCTATGAATATTGAATTTAATGCTCTTATTGCTAATGTTACCTGGACACTTGTACCATATGAACCTCATATGCATCTTATAGGGAACAAATGGGTTCATCGAATTAAACTCAAGGCTGATGGTACTATTGACAGATTCAAATCAAGACTTGTAGCTAAGGGATATCTCGAAGCACCTGGTATTGACTATGAAGAGACCTTCCGCCCTGTTGTGAAACTAGTTACTGTTCGAATGGTTCTCACTTTAGCAGTGTCATTCAATTGGGTCGTTCGAAAACTCGATGTTTCTAATGCATTTCTTAATGGCACTCTACAAGAACAGTTTACATGACTCAACCTCAAAGTTTTGAAAACTCTTCTAAACCTACTCATGTATGTCATCTGCATAAAGCTATCTATGGCCTTAAGTAGGCCCCTAGAGCTTGGAATGATAAGCTTAAAACAACTTTGCTTAGCTGGGGTTTCAAGCTTCCAAAGCTGACTCTTCACTCTTTGTTTTTGGTTTCCCTGACACTTTGGTCATTCTACTGGTTTATGTAGATGACATCCTTATTACTGGTCCAAACACTCAGATGATTACACGATTGATTGCTGATCTGAATACTTCTTTTGCTTTAAAAGATCTTGGACAGGTGCATTATTTTCTTGGTGTGGAGATTCACAGAGATTCGAAGGGAATGTATTTGTCTCAAAATAAATACATTATTGATTTGTTAGTTAAGGTGAAATTAGAAGGAGCTAAAATGTAACGCCCCAAACTCCAGGGACCGTTACGGTGTGCCTTGTAAACAGTGCTAAACTCGCTAATCGAGTCATTTGGCCAAAACGTGTAACTAAGTATGATTAGCGGTTTAGGGTCTAAACATTTTTGGTTAAGATGTAACGTTTCACTAGCACGTTTAATATATACGTTGGGATCCCGAAAATATAATTTCAGAGTCTATTACAGACAATATTTACAACAGGCCGTTCTAAGCGGCAAAACAGGGTTCAACCCTAGTTCCACTTTAAACCTCGGCCGTGGCGGACGAGCAGCTGCATATGTACACATCATCACCTAAGCTCTCCAACTCAAGGATGGTCCAGCTTCCTTTTGCCTTTACCTGCACCACGTAGCACCCGTGAGCCGAAGCCCAGCAAGAAAACACAATAAAGCATGATATAATATCAACAATGATCATAATAACCATTCAGGACTATCAGTCCAAGCAAATAGGTGACAATAGCCAAAAGTCACAATAATGAGCATCGCTCCTTCAAGCCATGTGACGATAGGGTCACCAGGGCTCAACTGATACATGATCCTTCCATAAGTTTGATTAGGACAGGTGCAAGGTGATTAGTCACCAACATAACCTTCCTCACGACTCTAGAGTCGAAGCTATGGACAACGTCCCTTAGCCATGTGACAAACGGTCACCGGGGTCAATACCTTGGCCATAGTCATCTGGTCGTAGACCAGGCAAGCGCTTATAAGTTCTTCGACCCTTTGGGTCGGTCTAGCATTAATACCCCATATGAGTCATTCAATGCATGATTCTCGACTTAAGCTTGATTAGGACAGGTGCAAGGTGATTAGTCACCAACATAACCTTCCTCACGACTCTAGAGTCGAAGCTATGGACAACGTCCCTTAGCCATGTGACAAACGGTCACCGGGGTCAATACCTTGGATATAGTCATCTGGTCGTAGACCAGGCAAGCGCTTATAAATTCTTCGACCCTTTGGGTCGGTCTAGCATTAATACCCCATATGAGTCATTCAATGCATGATTCTCGACTCTAGAGTCGGTCCCTGACTAGTCAGTGTCTTTCACTAGTAAGACATGCCACCAATCACATATCACATGTTCCACATCCATAAACGAGGCATTTAGCATGCTTACCAAACAGATAGTAGTGCTATTAGGGCCATGCATAAACACAGAGGCTCAAGCTCTGAACAGTATCATACTCAGTATATAAAGCATGTCCCAAACACATGTTTCTCATGCATCATATGTAATAAATCCAACAATCCAACATGCACCAATAACAGCCATGCATGTCACGTTTAATAGTCAACCAACATGCATCAAGAATAGCCATGCATGTCTCATACTCATTAATCAACCAACATGCACCATAATAGCCATGCATGTCACATATACACAGGGTGCAGTTTTCTTACCTCAAAGTCGAGCTAGAATAATTATAAGAACAACCCTTGAGAACGATCAACCTTTAATCCTTTAGCGGTCACCTAGTCATAACCAAATATAAGGTATCATCAATAAAAACGATCAACATAAGTTCCCAAATCAATATCTAGCCTCCGGGACATCAATCCCCACTTAACCAAGTAGTAGGATCAACCCCGAGGCCTATGGTAAGCATCCCCAAGTCAAAAACCCTATTTTGGCCAAATCTGCCCTGATGGGCTGCGGCTCGCCATAGCCACGCCGCGGCTCACCTTCCTGACAGAGCCAAACCCTTCACAAAAACGCACGTAGGCCGCGGCTCACCATAGCCGTGCCGCGGCCCATTACCAAAACCAGCAAGCACCAGCTTGCGTTCCCCTGCGTTTTCCTTCGAAACCAACCCTTCAAACCAGTCCCAAACCTCAACCTAATACCCAATTTAACCACCAAACATCATCTACAACTCACCCACATCAAAACCCAAGTTAAACCTCAATTAAACTTCCATTAATTCCAACTCTTTATCAAGAAATGACAAGCTGAAACTTAAATAAAAAACATAGTATAACCAGGGATTTCATGGCTGAAACTTACCTCAAACTTGGTTTTGATTCCCCTTTAATGGCTGAATCACGACCCTAAGCTCCCACCTTTGATTCCCTAGCTTAACTCCTCAAGTTGGCTCCAAAATTCCAAAGAGAAAAGGAAGGAAAATGGTACACGGGTGAGGGAGAGGAAGAAGGTTATTGATGCTCTGTTTTATTTTCATTCCACAGCCTTCTAAAACTCAAAAGGCTGATACATATCCTTTGCCAAATGACCTAAATGCCCCTAGGTCACTTAAGGCTTCTAAAATCACCCCAAGGGCAAAATTGTCCTTTCCAACCTATACCGTTAATTATAATTAACGCTCTCTAACTCCCGCTATTCTCAATATTTCCCAATACCAATAAATCACATCCCATTACCCTTTAATTCCCGGTAATGTTCTAATCATCAATTCCACCTCGAGTCTCACCCTGAGCCTCGAACTTAAACCCGTTATGACTAGACCGAACACTTACATCACATGATCGTCTCATGTCGATTAGCTCGAACCAATCCACCTTATAATGTGGCTATATTAATTAATCACAATCATGCACCCAAAATATACAATTACGCCCGCAGTGGCCAAATTACCAAAATACCCTCATAATTAACATATGAGCCCATATGCATGCATTCACCATCATATAATAATATAATTCACGTAAACATGCATATAATCATTAAATACTATAATAAATCAATTATGGCCCTCCCGGCCTCTTAATCAATGTCCTAAACCTCATTAGGAAATTTGGGGCATTACAACTATCCCCTCCTTACAGAAATTTCGTCCTCGAAATTTACTCAACAGCTCGGAACTAGAATTCCACTTACTTGTCACAAATTCCTTAAGTCATTTCCTTGACCTCACTATTTCAATAGCCTTACCTTAACCCAAGGTACATTCTGTTTAATAGAACTTCATTACTTATGTCACAACCTGAACTGGCTATTCCTTACCGGAATACTTAACCTAACCTTCAGATCCTCATAATTCAACTCATAGGTTCCTTCGGTCCATGCCCACTGCATGAAAGCACATAACTCACTGTGTACAACTGCCAGTGCCAAAAGTAAAACCGATTCAAAGTCACCCTGTTCAGACCCACTCAGGATCCAACTGCTGAAACAAACTAGGGCTTAACTTGTCTTAATTCCTCACCCCCTTTTCCCATGGTGATACCTTAGAGAAGATACATTCTCCTACCTGGAATTCCATATTCCTACTTTTCAATTCAATAACTCTTTTCCATCTATTCTGAGAAATGAGCAACCAAAATTCAAGCTCTAGCAATCCCATAACTCCCCTGAACCACCTCAGGATTCAGACGTATACATATTTCCTCACTCATCTTATAAGATGTTCCTCCAACAATAATTGGATAACCCTCTCTCTCTGATTTACCACCAGTCTGAGAGTGATAAACTGTACTGAGTTCCATTTATATACTCATTGCCTTCCTAACCCTTTCAAAACCTAGAAGTCACAATAAAGTCTTCATCTGATAAGATAGACCTTGAGTTCACGAAGGCTCTCTATCCTTACTGATAAAATAAACTCACTTGGACTACCAGTCCACAATGTCTTAATGCCAAATCATACCGATCCATCAACCTGGGAATCCCATCGCGAAACTCACCACGATGCTCTCTTATTCCCACTATAAAATACCCAAAGGCTGTAATGGCCTTGCTGTTTCCTGACATTCTGCCTCGATCTGCTACAGGTTAAGAACTTTACACATGCCTTAATATATGTCCCTTCATCTCAGGCCATCACTATAAAGCTTTCACATCATGTAACCCTTTCACGATGCCTGAATGAAGCTAATAAAAGAATAGCGTGAGATTCATCCGGAATCTCTCAGTTAATCTCAATGTCCATCGGATCCCAAATCCGATCTCTATACCACCATAAACTCATGTCTGTCACCAAACAACCTTTAGCTAATCCAGCTAAAGCTTTCCATTCAATCTTGCCCGTTTGTGGCTCACTTAACCATCTTTCCCTTTATCTTTCTTGAGATAATAATCTCAAACAATAAACTGGCCACCTGGCCCACCAGAAACTCTACTCCAGTTATGGACATATTCTTTAATCAACATGTTACATAGGCAAACATTTTTTCTTTATCACTAGGATGTCATAACAATCCACTAACTGATCCTGGTCCATACAGACCCAGCACTTTCTTCCCAAGGCACCTGAAATATCTTTACTATCCATGGACCTTCCTGTCCCCAAGGCACTTTTCATCCTTGGTAATTCTCCGCAGAGAAAGCACCACTATTCCATCGTCCAAGACGATCATAAATCCCATTCAAATAAACCTTTGAATGCTCTATTCATCTGACTCACAAACACTTAGTATCAAACAATTCTCAAGATATGCTCAGCACTCGCAGTGCTCTAATCTGATACCAACACAACTCTTTACTTGATTTCCTCACTTTGATCTCTAACTGGTCTTAACCAGATCCAAGATCCACTTCAAAGGATTTCATCTTACTCAGCAATTAAACCTTTAATTCTTATAATTCCACTGAGCCACTCAAAACAGTGTTTACATCTGATTCCATCTCCGGTACTAAACCAATCACCATTCTAATCTTCTTTTAATAAAAAGAAGGCCTGGCAGACCACTTGGGAACACATTCAGAGCTCACAGACTAGTCCAGTCTGTCCTGATCTCACTGGTACAATCCAGGTGATATCCATCACACTAGCTAAGAGTTCCATGCATCCCCCTGCACAAACTCTAGCTCTCACACCCAGTATCATGAACATATCAAACCATACACAGTGCCGATTTCCAAAAGACTTTCTGCTCACAAGCTCAAGAATTACTATACTTTCCTTGCTATTTAAAGTTGTCCCGCAATTACTTAACCGATCCACACCCTAGATCAACCATAGTCAGTCATAACTAACTCATGGAACCAACGATGAGTCCTTTCCATAACCCAACTTATCTCTTAAGTTGCCAATACCGTATTACTTTTCCCATCACAACGTAACCATGTGATCTATATACACCATATTTATACCCTTCTCTGTATACATACCAACAAAAGAATAACATGGTGCCAAAGCCAAACAACATAATTCACAACTTAGAACTAGAAAACTGACCTGTCACCCCCGAGGAACTAGTCTCGGTCTCAGACTCTAATTGCCCTGGAATAAACACTCGAGCTGGAGTCGAGCTGTCTATCCTCCTTTGCTTAAGCTCTCTTAGACTTGGACAAATCCTTCTTAAGATGCCAAACCATTCTACATAAGAAACATGCTTGTGCTCGGCATTCTCCCAGATGATGCCTCTTGCACCGAGTGCACTTTTGACGAGTCTTCCAGCTTTCCCTGTTACTTGTCCCAATAAGTGGAGATACCACTATCTGAGCTCTGTGCTCTACAACACCCTGCTGCCCAACCACTATACTCTCAACAGCAAGGGCCTTCTATACCACCTGAGCATAGGTAGAGACCTCATACACTGGGGCAGCCCTAATGCCCTGAGCTATTCCAGGATTCAACCCCTGAATAAATCTTTCCTTCCGGGCCACGTCTGTGGGTACCTTGTCTAAGGCAAACTTGGCCAACTCATCAAATTCAGCAACATACTCAGTCACTGATGCATTACCCTGAACAAGATTCAGAAACTCATTCATCTTGGCAGTCTTAGCCACATCACAGTAATACTTCTCATTAAACAGCTGCCTAAATTCTTTCCAGTCCATCACAGCTGTGTCTCGTGTTTGGGATACTACCTCCCACCATGTCCGGGCATCATCCCGCAGTACACATGTAGCATAGATCACTCTATCGTGACCCACCAGTCCCATACTATCAAGAATGGAGCTGATCATACCCATCCATTGCTCAGCTCTGAATGGATCTAGGCCTCCCTCAAAGATCGGAGGATAAAACTTCAGGAATCTTCCACAGAGAAATTCCCATCTATTCTCAACCCTAGGCTGAGCTGAAATTGATGCCACCCCTGGCATAGGAAAGGCAGAGGTACTACCCAACAGTCTCCGCTGTTGCTTTAAATACCTGATCTCTTCCTCCTGCCTCTGCAATCTTAATTGCAAATCTGTAAGCGTCTGCTGAACATTCAAAGATGCAGACGAAGAACTGATACCCTGGCTGTAACTCCCAGCCCCTGTATAACTATCACCAGGCCTCATAATCTGCCTTGAACATAAACCTGCTGATTCAATCTGCAGTCAATAACTTGATCCATTAATCACAATTAGCATATCAAGGGCTTTCCCCCACGGGATAAACCTTACCACACCACAATCATAAACCACTTGCAGTGCTGCAACACATGCCCATGGCATTCACACACACTCATAATCCCTGCTCTTCCAATACCCAAACCATGCTTCCAATCCCAGCATGCAAATAACACAATTATATATATATATATATATTCACAGAGCAGGTAACCATATGATCACAGTCATATATACATATATACTCATGGAGCATATAATCATATAGTCAAGAGCCAGGCTCTATCAGAATCTCATGCTTCCTAATACAATATGCAGGTAAAGCATTCACATTTTACTCAAACAGCTATACACATAGCTACAGAAATAGTTACCATTCCTTGAGTGAAGCTATCTTCAGTGATGAGTGTACATGCCCAGCTTGTCTTCAGGAACCATAAACCTTGGCTCGCTCTGATACCAAGTTGTAACGCCCCAAACTCCAGGGACCGTTATGGTGTGCCTTGTAAACAGTGCTAAACTCGCTAATCGAGTCATTTGGCCAAAACGTGTAACTAAGTATGATTAGCGGTTTAGGGTCTAAACATTTTTGGTTAAGATGTAACGTTTCACTAGAACGTTTAATATATACGTTGGGATCCCGAAAATATAATTTCAGAGTCTATTACAGAAAATATTTACAACAGGCCGTTCTAAGCGGCAAAACAGGGTTCAACCCTAGTTCCACTTTAAACCTCGGCCGTGGCGGACGAGCAGCTGCATATGTACACATCATCACCTAAGCTCTCCAACTCAAGGATGGTCCAGCTTCCTTTTGCCTTTACCTGCACCACGTAGCACCCGTGAGCCGAAGCCCAGCAAGAAAACACAATAAAGCATGATATAATATCAACAACGATCATAATAACCATTCAGGACTATCAGTCCAAGCAAATAGGTGACAATAGCCAAAAGTCACAATAATGAGCATCGCTCCTTCAAGCCATGTGACGATAGGGTCACCAGGGCTCAACTGATACATGATCCTTCCATAAGTTTGATTAGGACAGGTGCAAGGTGATTAGTCACCAACATAACCTTCCTCACGACTCTAGAGTCGAAGCTATGGACAACGTCCCTTAGCCATGTGACAAACGGTCACCGGGGTCAATACCTTGGCCATAGTCATCTGGTCGTAGACCAGGCAAGCGCTTATAAGTTCTTCGACCCTTTGGGTCGGTCTAGCATTAATACCCCATATGAGTCATTCAATGCATGATTCTCGACTTAAGCTTGATTAGGACAGGTGCAAGGTGATTAGTCACCAACATAACCTTCCTCACGACTCTAGAGTCAAAGCTATGGACAACGTCCCTTAGCCATGTGACAAACGGTCACCGGGGTCAATACCTTGGCTATAGTCATCTGGTCGTAGACCAGGCAAGCGCTTATAAGTTCTTCGACCCTTTGGGTCGGTCTAGCATTAATACCCCATATGAGTCATTCAATGCATGATTCTCGACTCTAGAGTCGGTCCCTGACTAGTCAGTGTCTTTCACTAGTAAGACATGCCACCAATCACATATCACATGTTCCACATCCATAAACGAGGCATTTAGCATGCTTACCAAACAGATAGTAGTGCTATTAGGGCCATGCATAAACACAGAGGCTCAAGCTCTGAACAGTATCATACTCAGTATATAAAGCATGTCCCAAACACATGTTTCTCATGCATCATATGTAATAAATCCAACAATCCAACATGCACCAATAACAGCCATGCATGTCACGTTTAATAGTCAACCAACATGCATCAAGAATAGCCATGCATGTCTCATACTCATTAATCAACCAACATGCACCATAATAGCCATGCATGTCACATATACACAGGGTGCAGTTTTCTTACCTCAAAGTCGAGCTAGAATAATTATAAGAACAACCCTTGAGAACGATCAACCTTTAATCCTTTAGCGGTCACCTAGTCATAACCAAATATAAGGTATCATCAATAAAAACGATCAACATAAGTTCCCAAATCAATATCTAGCCTCCGGGACATCAATCCCCACTTAACCAAGTAGTAGGATCAACCCCGAGGCCTATGGTAAGCATCCCCAAGTCAAAAACCCTATTCTGGCCAAATCTGCCCTGATGGGCCGCGGCTCGCCATAGCCATGCCGTGGCTCACCTTCCTGACAGAGCCAAACCCTTCACAAAAACGCACGTAGGCCGCGGCTCACCATAGCCGTGCCGCGGCCCATTACCAAAACCAGCAAGCACCAGCTTGCGTTCCCCTGCGTTTTCCTTCGAAACCAACCCTTCAAACCAGTCCCAAACCTCAACCTAATACCCAATTTAACCACCAAACATCATCTACAACTCACCCACATCAAAACCCAAGTTAAACCTCAATTAAACTTCCATTAATTCCAACTCTTTATCAAGAAATGACAAGCTGAAACTTAAATAAAAAACATAGTATAACCAGGGATTTCATGGCTGAAACTTACCTCAAACTTGGTTTTGATTCCCCTTTAATGGCTGAATCACGACCCTAAGCTCCCACCTTTGATTCCCTAGCTTAACTCCTCAAGTTGGCTCCAAAATTCCAAAGAGAAAAGGAAGGAAAATGGTACACGGGTGAGGGAGAGGAAGAAGGTTATTGATGCTCTGTTTTATTTTCATTCCACAGCCTTCTAAAACTCAAAAGGCTGATACATATCCTTTGCCAAATGACCTAAATGCCCCTAGGTCACTTAAGGCTTCTAAAATCACCCCAAGGGCAAAATTGTCCTTTCCAACCTATACCGTTAATTATAATTAACGCTCTCTAACTCCCGCTATTCTCAATATTCCCCAATACCAATAAATCACATCCCATTACCCTTTAATTCCCGGTAATGCTCTAATCATCAATTCCACCTCGAGTCTCACCCCGAGCCTCGAACTTAAACCCGTTATGACTAGACCGAACACTTACATCACATGATCGTCTCATGTCGATTAGCTCGAACCAATCCACCTTATAATGTGGCTATATTAATTAATCACAATCATGCACCCAAAATATACAATTACGCCCGCAGTGGCCAAATTACCAAAATACCCTCATAATTAACATATGAGCCCATATGCATGCATTCACCATCATATAATAATATAATTCACGTAAACATGCATATAATCATTAAATACTATAATAAATCAATTATGGCCCTCCCGGCCTCCTAATCAAGGTCCTAAACCTCATTAGGAAATTTGGGGCATTACATAAAACTTGTTCCATCCCCACCAGTGGTGTTCACAAACTTTCACTCTCTGAAGGTACTTTTCAAGACAAGACACTGTATAGGAGTACCTTGGGTGCCTTGCAGTACTTAACTCTCACTCGGCCTGATGTTGTGTTCATCATAAATAAGCTATCCCAATTCATTCATGTTCCTACTAATGTCCATTGGGAAGCCTGTAAACGGTTGCTGAGATACTTAAAAGGGACGATCTCTAAAGGTCTTTTTCTTCGACCAGCTCCTCGATTGTCCATTGAAGCTTATTCTGATGTTGATTGGGCCAACTACATTGATGATAGGCATTCCACTGGAGGGTATGCAGTGTTTCTTGTACCTAATCTTATAGTTTGGTTTGCTAAGAAGTAGCAAGTGGTTGCTCGATCCTCAACGGAGTCTGAGTTCAGGGCTTTGGCTAATACATCAGCATAAATCAAGTGGCTTCTCTCATTACTCACTGAACTACAGGTTCAACTTGCTGATATTCCCATCATCTGGGTTGATAATCAAGGTATCGATGCATTAGCTGCTAATCCTGTTTTCCATGCCAGGTGTAAGCACATTGAGATTGATCAACACTTTGTGCGTGATCAAATTTTGAATAATGAAATCTCTGTTCATTATGTCCCTTCTGTTGATCAAGTTGCAGATGTTCTCACCAAATCTCTGCCTAAAAATCGGTTTCATTATCTCAAGACCAAACTCAAAGTTGTGAATACTCCTTTTCATTTGAAGGGGATGATAACCAACTAAATAGTTAGTTCAAATTAGTTGGTTTAGGCTTACTTTTCTGCTATTTTTGCTTTGTGTATTGTTTGTAACTAATTCTGTTATAACAGAATTCTAATTCCTGTAAAGCCTTGATATATAAATAAAATCTTCTCTCTGAATAATGTAATGATTTTTTCAAGCATTGTTTTGAGGTTTTCTCTCAAAACTTCTTCTCTCTGTAATCTTCTATATGCCTCAATTATATTAGGAAATGTTTCAATAACATTGTAACGACCCAAATTTACTAATAAGGCTTAAGGGCCTTGATTAGTGTGTCGGGAGGGCATAATCGGAATATATGTGATTTAATGATTTAAAGCATGTTGTATGGCTATTTGAATATTTGAGATGCATGGCTATGTGTATTAGTATGCATGTAGGCCCTAATTAGTTTAGAAAGGGCATAATTGTAATTTTGGCTCATTGAGGGCATAATTGTATATATATGCGATAATTGTTGAGACCACATTATTATGTGGATATATTTATAATCTGTGAGTCAAGATGATCCTGGTGAGCGAGTTAGCGAAAAAGTCACGGCGAGGATTTATACCCTGCTCGGGGCGAGCCTGGGGGTATAAATGGGAATTTAGAGAGTATATTGAGGTTAATTTTGATAATGAGGAATATAATTGGAGATTATTTAGGTGCTCGGAATTAAGCAGAAAATATTAGAGACATTCGATGAATTAGTGGGAATTAGGGTGAAATGACCAAAACGCCCTAGATGCACTTAAAGGTTTAAAATTAAAAGGGAGGGCATTAAGGTCATTTGGCTTGCAAGAGATAAGTATGCTGAGGCTTTATACTTAGTGGGAATTGTAGAAAAAGGTAGAAGGTTGAGGAAAGAAAGAAAAGAAGGAAAAGGAAGAAAAAGAAAAGGAAGGAAAACATAGCAGTTTTCTTAGGGTCAGTTGGTGATTCTCTCACCCTTTCTCTTCAATTTTCTTGGAGCAAAACTCAGAAGGGAGCTAGGTTAGGCTGAGCAATAAGAGTATTGAGCTAAACTTGAAAGGTTGGCAAGGGATTAGCAAGAACACATCAATATTTGAGGTAAGCCTTTAGAGTTTTCAATTCCTGGTTTGGTTAGCTTAAACTATGGTGTCTAAGCTGAGTTGATGGGAACTTTAGGGGAATTGAAGCCAAGGAATTGGGGAAGAACAAGATAAGGAGGTCAAGAAGTTAACTTGAAATCGAATTTCCATCAAAGGTATAAATTATGAACTTTAAACTTTGAAGTTTTGACTGTGTTTTGCTGAATTCTGAAGTCTAGGAGTGACTATGGTGAATTTTGGGATTGGAGGTGCAGGTGGTTAGATTTTATGTGGTTATGATGCTTGGGATGAGTTAGACATGTTATTGAGCTTGATTTTGAGTTTGGTGAAGGTTTGGGGAAGTTTTGGTTAAGTTTGGCTCGGGAAATCGCAGGAAGGGAAAATGTGGTGTTGGCAGTCTGTGACTAGGGCTACAGCGCTAGCCTTTGGGTGCTGTAGGGCTAGGCCAAACTTGTTGAGGGTATTTCGGTTCTGTTTGTAGCGCTGTAGCGCCCTCCAATGAGCGCTGTAGCGCTACCTTGTCTTCAGAAATTGATTTTAGGGTTATTTACAAGGGTTTTTGACCAAGGGTTCGGGGTTCGATTCCACCACCTTGTTTGGTGGAATTAGGACTTCTCGAGGGCTCAGGATTGGTCCCGAGGCTAGGTTATGGACTTGAGGATTGGTGTTGACTTTGGCCTATGATTGTGATTAGGTTCGCGCTAGGGCTATGGAAGGATCGTTCTTGAGGATTTCATTGAGCAAAGTTAGCAAATTCAAAGGTAAGAAAACTGCACCCGGTTATATGTTTGTGATGGGAATAAGAGCTCCTGATATCTGTATAATGTCAATGATGGTATTATGCCATGGGACATGTGATAGCGGCCTAAGGGTGCTGTACACAATATTTGCGCATAGGGCGCGGCTTGGCCACTGGTACCCGAGGACAGCTTAATATTCACTGAGCTCGATTTAAGTGGGCCGAAGTTAGTGGGATAACGGAGGGTGCGACCTGAGGGCGCTAACCCTAGTTATCATTTGTGAATTGATGTGTGATATGAGTGGATATGTTTGGTATGCTGAATACTTAGTTATTCTGAATGTTTAAATGGTTGAGAACATGTTTATGGAATATGTGGTATTGAATTATCAGTTGATTACTTATGCTCTATTGTTGTGTTTTCTTGCTGGGCCTTGGCTCACGGGTGCTACGTGGTGCAGGTAAAGGCAAAGGCAAGTTAGACCAGTCCTGAGATGGAGAGCTGCGGGGCTGAATGTACATAGTCAGCTGTTCAGTCACCATGATCGAGGAGTGGATCAGGACAGAGATTGCCAAATTGTCTGTTTTTCCTTAATATGGCTAATACTGTATTTATTTCTTGAATCTTTTGTAAATGGTTTTAACCTTAATATTTTTGGGATCCCGTGTAAACAGGAAATTTTTCTTTATAAGAAATGTGACTTTTGAGACCAAAACATTTTAACCCTAGTTCCATTATAGTTTCAGAAACACGTTCTTAATTAAATGACTTGATTAGCAAGTCTGGCACTTTTATAAACACACAGTGTAACGGTCTTGGCTATCCACGGCGTTACAAACATGGTCAATATTCGTTCTTGTATTCATGCTTCTATGTATGAATTCTTCCTTGATTTGTCCACATGTCTCACAAAGCTTCAACCGGAATGCTTTATCACATTTCTTTGGAGGATATGGTATAGAAGGAATAGATGGGTCCATGGGGCTCCATGCTTAAGGAAGAGTTGGTGGTCAACTGATCTTTGAACTATATGGATATAGTTATTATAAAGCTAATGCCACACATGTTATTGGTGACAGGCGGAATGGACAGAGGAGTAATGACCATATACCACGTTGGGTGGTACCCCAAGTTGGAATTTTGAAAGTGAGCATTGAAGCTTCAATCAGCCATGGTATTGGGAAAGTGGGGTTTAGTATGATTATATTAGAGATGCTTATCATAATACATTGAGTTCGGCTGTATGGCCTGTACATGCATCATTTCATCCTGGCTTAGCTGATATAATTCTCATTTTTGTAATGATTTTTATGATATTTCTTTCCATTATTGTGCTAGACTTGCCAATGATACAGCTCATTCTTTGGCAAAACTAGCACTTTCGATGGATGAACATTATGTATGGTGCCCTGGCTACCCCTTATGTATTCATTTGTTTATTCAGGTTGATGCTCATAATCAATAATCAGTGTTTGGTACTCTTTTTTCCTTTGTGAGTTTTTTCCTAATGGGTTTTTCTCTTAAAAGGTTTTAATGAGGTCAAATTTTCTAAAAAAACAAGAAGAAAATATTACAAATACTAATTTTCAAGTTCCTTTCTCTCCAGAAACTGTTTTCCTTTTCTTTTTTTCTTCTAGCAATTGGTCTCCTAACTTCTATACCCTCTCCTCATTGCTAGCCAAAGTTCCGCCATCATACACCATCGCCTTAGTGTTGCTAGAGTTCAGTTGTGTGGTGGGGTGCCTCAAATGTATGGTTATTATGTCGTCGTTTGGTAGAGTTAGTTGTTTTGTGGTCACAGAATTGAATAGGTTGAGGAGAATGGTGAAGATATAGGTTGTGGCTAGAAGATCAAGGTTGTGGCTAGAAGATCAATAGTGCTCGGCCATAGCAATGGATGACGTGTTTGTTGCTGCACTTTTGTTGTAGTTGTGTTGTTGATCTTTTTTTATGTGTTGCTTTCTATCTAAATTTTATATTAGTGTTAATAATGGTATTTTATTTACATGTGATTCTTTGATGAATTTTAAATTTATTATTTATTTGTGAAATTTGTAAAAACCACCATATAAAAAAACAATAATTCTTCTACATCAAGTATTACTCGAAGTAGTAGGATTTTTGTAACGTCTCAAATTACCTAATAAGGCTTCGGGCCTTGATTAGGAGGTCAGGATGGAAAATTATGTGATTTAATTATGAAATATGTGTTTATGTGATATATATGCGTATCATTATATGAGTACGTGAGTTGTATTATAATATGACTAGATATGCATGTGAGGTCGTTTCTTATTAGAAGGGCAATTTTCGTAATTTGGCCTGTCACGGGTATACTTGGAATATATGTGATATATGTGTGAGACCACATTATTATGTTGATATATTTGGATTACTCTACACGAGGCGATCCTAGGGAGCAAGTTAGCGGGAAAGTCATAACGGGACCAAATACCAGACTCGGGGTGAGTCAATGGGTATTTTGGGTATTTAGTACATTATCCGGATATCGGGTAATGGAAATAAATAGTTGATGATATATTTTGAGTTAGTGAGATTATGAGAGAATTTTGGAGATTATGAACATTTTACCCTTGGGGACATTTTTGGTACCTCGAGCCTCGAGATTTACTTAAAGTTACTTGAACTCTAAGTAACCTCACAAAACACAGAACACTCAGCAGCCTTAGAACTCTCATCAGCTCTCTCTCTCTCTCTCTCTCTCTCTCTCTCTCTCTCTCTCTCTCTCTCTTCTAACCGTTCCCTCACTCTCTCTATCTTGGGTGTGGATTTCTTGAGGAAAACTAAGGGTATTCAAGGAAATTGAAGGCTTGAATCTAGGGTTGGATTGGTTGCAACTAGGAGATCATTAAACACAGCTAAGGTAAGCATCAATTTATGTTTTGACTGAGTTCTATTTTGGTTTTTCTAGTGTTCTTGAGCTTTGAGGCTCAAGGGGTTGATTGTGAGTTTTGGAGAGCTTTTGGTCAAGTTTTAGGTTGGGGTTTTGTTGCTGGTAATATGTTGATGTTGTTCTGGGTTGAACTATGGTTTAGGGAAATGTTTAGGATTATTTTGGGTAAGATTTGGCTTAAGGAAAAAGTTGGAAATATGGGTTCGTAAGGTCGCGCTGCAACCTTGTTCTTGGTTACGTCGTTAAGGAACATAGTTAATACTGTATTTGTATTTATTTGGTTGATATATATGATTAATATGTATGCATTGTATTGTCTAAGGTATGCTTATCTGTGTCTGGTTATCTGTTTATCTGATTGTCTGAATATCTGGTTAAGGCATTGGCTAATTAGTTAAGGGCGGAAATAGCGCGTTGTGCCTTGGTCGAGAGGCTTAGGCCTAATCAAGGACGTTGACCGACCCTATTACATTGATCGACCCTATGGTCACTTGGAAAAGAACAAAGCGCTTGGCTAGCTCTATGGCTAGTTACTCAGAGCTAGGGCAAAGGGCCCCTGGTGACTTTATGGTCACATAACTAGGGCATAGGGCCCCGGGATGACTCTATGGTCATCTATTCAGGGCAGCGGGCCCCAAAATGATCCCATGATCATTTAATTGTAATTGAAAGCATGCATGAGTAGATTATTACTACTGGGCATGCTAGATATGCATTTAGAATCTGTATTTACTTTTCGTGCACATGTTTAAGTTTTCTTGATGAGCCTCAGCTCACGGGTGCTATGTGGTGCAGGTAAGGGGAAAGGGAAGTTGGACCAGCCAAGAGTTGGAGAGCTTTGGTGGCCACGTGTACATATGCAGCTGCTCAACCACCATGACCGGGGTTATCTTTGAGGAACTAGGGTTGTATCCCTTATTTTTTCGGCTAGGTCGGCTTGACTTGTATTTTGGACTTGTATATAACCCTTTTAAACATCTGTTTATGTATTTTTAGGATCCCATGTATATACTAAACTTTTAAATGAAAAGTCAACATTTCTTTTGACAAAAACTTTTTAACTCTAACCATTGTCACCAACCTTAATTACACGTTTATAACCAAGAGACTTGATTAACAAGTCTGACACTATTTAAAGTACACAATGTACGGTCCTGGACTAGGAGGATGTTACAATTTTGGTTAGAGATATTGTTTATCCAAAAAACAGGTGTGGATGACTTGGCAAGAATTTTCAACACGTGGCAGAGACGCTGCTCGCCTATCGACCAGAGATACTTCCATACGCGGGGTTCAATATTGGAGATCTTGTACTCCGGAGAGTTTTTCTAAACACCCGTGACCAAGCTGCTGGAGTTCTCGGACCTAATTGGGAAGGGCCATACCAAATTGACGAAGTCCTTCACCCAGACACCTATAAACTTGCACACTTAAATGGAGATCTTGTTCCTCGCTATTGGAATGGAGAATACCTGCGCAAGTATTACCAATAAACAATTCTTCTTAAAGAATTGGCTTATATTAATTTTACCTTTTTACAAGTTTTGAACAAGGGTCGGTCATTTTATGTGACTGATCGATTATAAATGTAAGATCTTATTGATCACTCGTACATGCATGTTTAGCCCATTTATTATGAGAATTATAAGGGACTGTGCGCAGCCAGTCATTTCTTGCCAATTATTGTATTTATTACAAGTATATGCTCATTACGTGTGTTGTTTTGCTGTATTATAATTCTAATTATATTGCTACGAGCAGTAATGTTCGAACAGGTTCTGGTCAAGGCAAGTGAGCAAGGTCCTAAAGCTCCTCGATCACTTGGGGGGCATATAAGGTACAAGTAAGCAAAGCATATCGCTAAAAGGTATGTAAACACATGAGAAAAATAAGTGAAAGCATGCTAGGGTACTTAGAGTATTTTTCAGAATTTATATTTTGATAAATCAATCCAAAGTGCTATGCTAAGTTCGGTCATGTGAACAGATATTATAATAAAATAAAAAGTATTATAATATCAAAAACGAATTACTTTACACCGCGAGCACTACTGCTCGGATGTAATTGTCTGATTAAAAGGAAAATAGATGCCCATGCAGCAATAAAAAATTAGTGTCTTTACATCACGACCAGTAGGTCGTGTAATTAAAATATCAAAAGAAAAAAGGGAAAAAGACTAAGGGGCTGGAGGATCTTGAGGAACGTCCTGGTCGACAGCTGCGTTAGCTTCATTGTCTCCACCATCTATCCTTGTTGTCAGGGAAATCTCCAGGGAAGCAGGTACTTTAGCCCTCTTTTCTTCCTCCAGGTGAATGGCACATTGAGACATTAGAGTCTGCCTCAGGCGTTCTGACACATAGTTGAAGTTAGCCTCCCGGTTGTGCTTCCAGAATTCGTAAAAGCAAAGATGAGTGGCTTCCTTGTACTTCTTCAAGTTCTTGACTTCAGCTTCCTCAAGCTCCTTCACGCATTTCTCCAGCTCCTCCGTCTCCTGCCTGCTCGCAATCAATTCAAGCTCGAGCTATTCGGCCTTCTGGTAGTTGAGTTTGGCGCTTTCCCTGAATTTTTCTTTATCTTCGTTAGATTTCTTCTGGCCATCCCGAACCTCCAGCAACTCTTCGGTCAGAGTGGCTTTTTGCTCGAGCAGTTGCTCTTTCTGCTTAGACAGCTCTGTATTCTTCTCAAGCAACTCGCCATTCTATTTAGTTAGCTCGTTGTTCTACTTGAGCAACTCAGCATTTTTCCCTTCGAGTGCTTTCTTAGCCTCGACGAGCCTGGTGTCGAAATTTTTGGCCCGGGACACCATCGCTCCAGCACGGTGCCAGCCAGCATTCATGGTCAATAGTCCCTGTAATCTGATAAAAAAAGGATAAAGTGATGGCAGAGAATAAAAAATAAATTATCCAGCACCAGGGAGTGTCTTACGCTAACTATCTCATTCAACCCGCAGTTGAGTATTTGATTAGGCTCCATAGAAATGGTTTCAGTAATAGCCTCCTGATTACATTTATGTTTGGAGAGCTTGTATATCCTCTCCCTGGCTGAGCTAACCACGATGCTGGACAGGGAGCCTTCGGGCTGATTATGCCGCATCTGACTGCTAGGGGTCTGAGAAGTAGGCTGCTGGTTTACGGGTGTTGGAGGATTGGAATTTTGGTCGACCAGAGGGGTTGAGGCTGGCTGCTCGAGTGGTGATGGCGGTGGTGTGTTCTCCTTCGAAGGGATGGCGGCTGGAGGGTCATCGGTTCGAGCCTTCTTTGAGGTAGTTTTACTGCTCTCCCCTCGAGCCCTCTTGCTGTCCTTTTTCTTGCCAGAAGATGCGGCAACAGCTTATAATGCTCAAACACATCCTCAAAGTCCATATCTACACAAAAGGAAACAACACGAATAGTGAGACAAGGTATTTGTATGGGGCTAAAAATAAAAGTGAAGAGATTATAAGTAAAGTACCCGCACTACAACTACTGGTCGCTACATTACTTAATGAACTACTCATTGCCTGGAAGAAATCTGAACTTAAGATTGGAGTATACTTAAAGTTGCCATCCCCGTCAAATAGATGACAGGGAATTGACAAACTATCTAAAAGCGAAATATCAGTACCGTTCTCATCGGAAGACTCGTCAATGGGAGCGGGAGGTTCAGTGGCCTTCTTTTTTCCTTTTCCCTTTGGGGCAGGGGGAGCACCAGCCCGCGGGGTGCTGGAAGGTTCCCTGATTGTTACTCCAGTGGCCCTCATCGGAAGAGGTTGTTCCACGGCTGTGTGCTGCTTGGGAACCTCTCTGCCGGTAGCACTCCCCGCTGTTGACTCCTTCATGTCCTGATGAGGGGCCAAAAGGCCGACCAGCCTAAGGTTAGCCTCTATGACCAGATGTTTGACGCTTTTTTCCACGTCAGTCATACTGGCCAAGAGGGCTGATCTCAACTCCATGTCTGGAGTTGGGTCTGGCCGCAGTCATGGGCCTGAAATGCATTAGAAGTCTAAGAAAATGTGGAGGAAACACTAAATAAATATCAACAGCCACTGGTACAAAGGCATTACCTCCTTGCGTGAAGGCCAGATTGTGCGCGACCATGTCGGTCGTGAAGAAGTACTCCTGGTAGTACCTCCCCACATTCGATATATGGGTGGTGTCAGTCAGGAAGGTGCGCCCAGTTTCCTGATGACAGAAGTGAAAGAACCCCGTACCTTCTTGGTTGGGGTTAGATTTGAGGTCAAACAAATAGTTAACCTCATGAGGAGTTGGCACGGGCCATTTTTTGTGGCTGTAAAGGATATAGAGTGCAGCGAGCATTCTATACCCATTAGGAGTTATTTGAAAAGGGGTGACTCCGAAATAGTTTGCCACCCCTTGGAAAAATGAATGAAGAGGCAAGGTAGCCCCTGCCTTAATATGGTATCTCGACCAGGCGCTGAAGGCGCCTCCGGGAAAGTTTGCCCGTTGGTCGTGGTTGGGTTGGACTAAGGTTACCCCCGTGAGACCATACTTCTTGATGTAATTGGCGATCATCCTGCTCGTCACCTGGCTCTCAGGTACTAAATACCACTCAACATTTGGTTGAATGGCATGTCGGGGCTGAGCGTGTGTTTGGATATTGGGGTTAGGAATATTTTCAGCTCGACCACTGGTCGAGGGAATTTTAGCCCGAGGAGCAGACCGATTTGAAGGATTGGGAGTTTTCTTTTTCTGGGCTGTAGTTTTAGCTCGAGCCATGTTTTGAATAAGGACATATGGAGTGTTTAAAGTGGTACGAGAAAATGGAATGTTAGTTATCAGCGATGATGGTTGCTCTTTGCATTCAAGCAGTTGAGCCAATAAGTCGTCGTCGATGGGTCTTTCTCCTCCCCACAGATATTGCATGAAAGCTGCGAACAGAGAAAGGAGGAGATAAGACACACATCTTAAAAGCTTGTGTTAAAAGTTGGAATAACGTTGCTCGCATATACGACCAGCAGCATTCTGACAAAAACACTAAGTTCTATGCGAGCAGTTTGAAAAATAGATTGAAAAGAGGAAGTAAAAAGTTTTTTTTGGGAAAAGCTTTTTCAACTCCGGAGGGGTGGGAAAAACCCAGTTTTTCACCTAGCCTAAAAATCAAATTTTTACTTTGATTTTACGCCTTAAACTTACGATCTTGACTATTAAACTGGATCCTAACTCCTACAGAGCAAAACTACGCTACCCTATCAAGCATCAATCGGTATACACACAATCCTCATGCATTTCTACCCAAGAACACGAAAAATTTCAGAACTCAAAACAAGCATGTAACAGTATGCATGGCATGTCAGAGAGCATGAAAGTTGAAGAAATTTACCTAGATGAAGATTGGAGGTTTTGAAATGAAGCAACTTTGAGCGTGCGAATAGAGGATCTTTAGAACAAGCGACGGATGATCTTCAAAGTTTCTGAGCTCTAGGTTGAAGTTCTTGAGGGTTCTTGGCAAGGAAATGGCAAGTAAAAAGTGAAAAAGTAAATTTGGGGATTATTTATAATGGTTGAAAGGTGATAAAAATGGGTAATCATGAGTTACCTTGTCAAGGCATGGGGAAGTGTAATAGCCGTCAGAAGGGTTACTTGGAAACCGAAAAAGGCATGATTGGACGTGATTAGGTCACCTTTTTCGAGGAAGCACGAGTGACTCTAACAGATTTCGTGGGGCATTCGAAAGGTCAGTTCCCTAAGTTTACTTATTGCTGGTCGCAATAAATAAACTTGGGGGGGGGGGGTAAATGTTTATCCAAAACACAGCTGTGGATGACGTGGCAAGAATTTTCAACACGTGGCCGACATGTGGCAGAGATGCTGCTCGCCTATCGACCAGAGATACTTCCATATGCGGGGTTCAAGTTTTATATACGACCAGCCTGGTCGTATACTCCATTTATTTATGTATAAATTTGTATAGTTGTAATGATAGCTGAGAATATCTCTTCATTATAACCTGAATATCTGTTTATTAAGGAAAGATATGATTGATTGACTCATGTAACCCTCATTGAGTCTATAAATATGCAAGAAATAGCTCAAGGGGGGATCTTTTTCAAATCCTCTTTTCTGATCTGAGAAAAAGAGAATTGTATTGCTATTATCCATCGTCTGTATTGTTTCTCCTTCTAAGGTTTGTGAAACTCAAGAACCCTAGTTCTTTGATCACACATTTGAAGCTCAACATTAATAGTAGCATCAAGTGGACGTAGGCCATTACCAAACTTTAAGGCCAAACCACTATAATTCTTGGTGTTCTTTACTTTCCATTAGATTGTATTTTCAAGCATCGTGCTATTTTCCTATCGTATATTTGACTCCGCGTCGTTGGCTAATTTGATGGTCAACAGATATCATATTGTTCTTTCTTTTTATTAGGACTTTTGGGTTTATTCATGGCTTATACTATATAGTCATTTCTTTTGATGGATTTATATTTGTTTTTTCATGAGCATTATGTGTTCGACCAATAAATAGACTATATATATTTTTAAGTATTGGTCAAATGCTCAAGGTCTAGTTGGCTATTATTGGACATCATAGCTGAATATTCAAAATTCAGTTATGACAGTTGGTGCTCGGGCCTTGGAGGTGTTTTTTTTTCAGTCACTTACATCACATGTCTATATATAAGGCTCCTCTTCTGTCATTTCTTAATTCAATTCAGTTTTCAATATTCTTGTAATATTGAGAGTGAGTTTTAGAGAGCCTAGAGAGTTTTTGTTCTACTGTAATAGAGTGGTTATTGGAGCAAGACTCCATTGATGTACATAATTGAGAACTCAGGTTAATAAAGAGACTTCATAGCCCTTGTGGCTGGTTTGGCTATGGAGTAGAGTGGTGTCTAGCCAACATTCACTTGAACCACGTATGTGCATTGTGTTCTTTATGTTTTCATTTTGTTTTGGGTATTGATTCCTTGATTAAAACCAGTTTGTGTTTTATGCTTGATAATTGATATCTGATCAATTGTTTCTGGTTTTGTCTTGTTGTTTTGTTCTTGGTTTTGAGGTTGTGTTTACAACATATATATATATATATACACATATATAGGAAATTTCTCTTGTGCGGGCTTCAATTTCGACCATACCTATAGGGCTTATTTTTTAGCCTTTGATTTTGGATCTAATGGCTATAACATATTTGGTTTGTTGGGTGTAGGTGGGGCGTACACTAAACCAAAATGTATGTGATTTATATAAATGGAATGGAGGGTGTGTGGGGCCCAATGATCTTGTCAGGCATTAATTGAATGCCTCCTTAATTTACTCCTTTATATTAGTTGTCTTTTCCAAAAGCATTTTTTCTATCTATGTTTGAGTGTCTTAACTTGTCCACAGTATGTCTCATTCTCAAGCTTTTGCAACATTCTTTGAAGCTGAATGATGAACAATTTGGAGACCAAGGGAGGGAAAGGCAGCATGATTTGAAGCAGTCATTGTAGAGTGTAGATGGCTCCGACGAATGGGTTAGTTTGGGTTTGAATCATGCTCTTGTATATTTCTTGGTTGGGTTTTTTTTATTCTATGCTTGGTGGGTCTATTTGCCTTCAGAAAAAAATAAAATTCATTTACAGGGGTGGAACAAAATACTTTACGAAATGAAGACATTAGCTTTGCTGGAGGTTGTTCTGGCCAAAAGCTTCAATAGTTTGCTCCAACAGTGACTCCAACAGTGATTTTATATGTATATGTATATATATATATTTCTGAATATAGTTGCAGAACTTCATCCCACCATTCTTCCTCCTCCCTTCTATTTTTTCCTTAAGCCCGAAAGAAACGTCTTCCAACCTTCCAAAAAAATCTCACATCTTTAATCCATTAAAAAATTGGCCTCACCAATTGTACTCATCATTAATGCATATCCCAAAAAATCTGACTAATTTTTTGAAATAGTCAAATTGATTATTAATTACTAATTTGGTAAATACTATCCTACACGGCTCCTCACGAAACACCAAGACAAAATAACAATGTGTCAAAAGGAGATGGGTCACAAAACAGTCCTATGGTACGGTTGAAATTGAAGCCCGCACAAGAGAAATCTCCTATATATATATCCTTAATATTACTATTGAATAGAATTTTTATTTATCTTTAAAAAATACAAAAATAAAAGCAAAAATTATTCAAACAATTATTTTTTAATAATAATAATAAACTAAATAATATAAAAGTTTTGTAGATGTGCTAAAAGCTAAATGCTTATTTAGGATGACTTTTTTTGTGGAGACAAAAAAGAGAGGTATCGATCCCACTAATTTTTTAATTTGTATATTCGTTATAATCAATTTTCTGTACGATTTTTTTATCTATTATATTTATATTCATTCATGTTTTTAAATTAGAAAAATTCTATAGAGTTTCATTCCACTATAAAATAATATTGATATCACATCATAGAGCCAATGTCCAATTAGCAGTTCTCATTCAAAGATGGAGCATAACACCAGCGATGACAAAAAGACAAATAAGAAGCCGCAATAATAAGAATATATGACCATAGTAATGAGAATAAACACAGAACAATCTATATCGCACATTAAAAATTCTGAAAATGATCATAATACGACATCAAACAAATTCTAATCCCATTTTACTTCTATAAGATATATAATGCATGGATATGGCTTAACCTCTGGATGATATGGAATACTCATCCCAAGAGAAAAATACCTATTTAAATATTATTATATATATTGGACAATTTTTCTACAGGACTTCACTTTAAGCCCTATCGATAGGGCTCTCAGTGTTTCTTGATCCGTGAACAGTTTTCGGCGCGACTTTTTTTTATGACCGTGTATATTGTAGCTATTTAGAGCATCCTGCAAATTTTCAAAAAATTCCGAATAGTTTACAGTACTGAAAACTAGGTTCAAACATGTTGTTTTCCACGCGCATAAAAAAAATTAGTCATGCGTGCAAGAACATGTTTGAACCTAGTTTTCGGTACTCTAAACTATTCAGAATTTTCTGAAAATTTGCAGGATGCTCTAAACAGCTACAATATACACGGTCATAAAAAAAAATCGCGCCGAAAACTATTCACGAGTTGTAAATACTGAGAACCCTACCAGTAAAACTTAAAGTAAAACCCCTATAAAAAAAAATTCTTATATATATATCAAATAGTAGAGTTCTTTGGAAACAATTAACGATAATATATTTATTATTAATATATATATTATTTAAAAAAAAAAGATATCCTTCATTAAAATAAATCATCTAGTGCAAGGTCAAGGATCTTAATCGGTAATAAATTAACACCATTCCATTCCCTATTATTATCACCTAATTAATGGACATTTGGCATTAGAATAAGCTACTATATTTGCCTTTCTAGGAATAGGAATATAAATTATCCCGGCAGGAACCCATACTCAATGGGGCATGGATTCCCCACCTAAATGAGGGTGGGAATGAGAACAACTTCTTATTTCATAATGTTAAACGGGACAGGAATGAGGATGACACTCTCGCTCCCTCCAACGAGGCCCTGTTAATTTTTTTTGCAATTTTTTTTTATTTTATATATATATCTCTTTATGTGTTTTATAACATATTAGTAACATTTTAAAGATTTTTATTTTTATTTTAAACAATATTTGGTATTTTGAATTATTAACATAATACATATAATTTTTGCGTAATTCACTTTTTTTATTTTTATTTTTTAAATAAATGGGTCCTCACATGGATTTTTCGCCCGCCTCCAGCGAGGCATATGTGAGGATGGGGCGACAAATGTGAATTAAAATAGTTAATAGAGAGGGGACGAGTAAATGGGAGCACTCCTTGCCCCATTTTCATCCCTATCTAGGAAAATAATACAAATTTACATTAAGCAAAAGACACAATGATTCTTTAAGACAATTAACAAGATCAATAATAAGGAGAGAGAAAGATCATAATTTGAGGAAACCTAACTAATTTTTTGCATTACACTCAATATAGTTGATGAGTGCCTATTTTATACACTTATTTATGTCTTTTTTATCTTGATTTGGTGTGCTTATTTCAAGATTTTATGTGGATTTGACGTGTTATGTTAAAGTCTGCAAGAATGAACTTAATTGATGATTTTGTGGCCAACTTGGAACTTCAAGCCGAATTTTGACCATTATTCATTTATATTATGGAAACCTCTTAGAAATGGAAGTTGTAGATCTTATTCTCAGATTTCCATAGCTTTTTAAACTGTTGCATGTGGAGTTTGGATGCAAAATTATGAATGTTTTACTAAGCAGTGTCAAAATCGATGAGTGAAACGAGCTGAAAAAAATCAAGTCTACTAGAATTGGAGGCGCCAATGCACGTAGACTGCTGCCAGTTACATTTTGCGAGCCTCGAGTCAGAGCTTCAGGCGCCATTGCGCCTTGCGCTTAAATTTAAATTTTTAATCAATTTTAAATGCAATTTTGAAGGTAATTTCTTGTGGGCTATAAATATAAGCTCAAGGTTTCATTAAAGAGACTTTTGGAATGTTTTGGACGCAGATAATACATTTGGAGAACAAGGAGAAGACGAATTCAAGTCAAATTGAACATCTAATCTAGTTTTTTCCTCTTACTTTTATTTTTAGTTTAATTAGTTATGAACATGAATGCTATTGACTTAATGTTTGTGATCATGAACTAAACATATTTTCTAGAGTATTGATGGAACTATTTTAGGTTATTGAATTAAGGTTTTGATATTATTCCCATGAAGTTTCTCTAATTTGGTCGTGCATTCTTTTGTTTAATGTTATGTTTTGAATGATTGATCACCATTGAATTGAATTGAGATTTATGATTTTACACTTGAGATAGTTAATCTTAGATTGGACCTAGAATTGCATGACATAGGAAAAATGTGAGATTGAGAGCTTTCATGGTGTCTATGAGTTTCATTAAAAGAACCATATTGCTTAATGAATTCTTGTTTAATTAATATTGAATAGAGATATCTTGTTTATTAATTAAGAATGACTTCATTTACACTTGGGAAAGGTAGATAATTTAAATTAGGGTTCTTGAAATTACAAATTAGGGGAAATAGATTGTGATAGTTGATAAACTAAGATTCGTAATTTGAAATAAGAAAATCAATATTCTAGGTTTACATTCCATGACTTTCAATTCGTTCATCGTTCTTATTTTATTATTTTATTTATTTTATTAAACATTCCTATTTTTATTTCTCTAATTAAAATTAAAGGCTTAAAAGTTTAGTAATTAACAAAATTAATAAATCAAACAATGTAAGTTCGACATCCTTTTTTCAATTAAAAATATAATACAATAGCATCGTACGCTTGCGGTTAATAAAATATGTATCAATTTTTTGGGGCCATTGCCGGGGAATGAAATTTTTTAATTTTTGCTAATACTATTTCTACAAGTTTTTGTTTTATATTAGATTTCATTTTTATTTGTTCCTAACTTCATCGTTGCTCTAGAATTGTACACAGTTTATGCGAAGAGTTAGAAGCTCTACTTTAATTGAACCTTTTGATCCTGAAATTGAAGGTACACTCATAAAGATTAGGGCAAGACGAAGGTTATTTGCAATGGAGAATAACATTCAAGTAGACAACAATGCTGGTGCTAATGATGGTGGAGCTAATGTCCAAGCAAATCCACCACCATAACAACAAATGGCATTTCGTGACTTTTGTATGCCCGTTTTTAATGAGAGCCTCAGTGGATTTGCTAATCCCACTATTCCTGCTAATAATTTTGAGTTGAAGTCGGCATTGGTAAATATGGTGCAATAGAATCAATTTGGGGGTACTACTGAATATCCTAATATTCATCTAGCAATTTTCCTCGAGGTTTGTGCTACAATGAAGGTGAATGGTGTTTCTAATGCTGCCATTAGATTGCGTCTCTTTCCTTTCTCTATTAGAGATAGAGCAAGGAGTTGGTTGCAATCTCTACCACCAGACTCCATTACTACATGGGATGAAATGGAAAGAAAAATTCTAGTGAAGTTTTTCTCGAAGTTTTTCTCTCCATCAAAATCTGCTCAATTAAGAAGTAATAGGAATATATCATGCAATTAAAAATATAAAATTATACATATAATATCTCACAATTAATTGTACCAAAAATAAATTTTGTGTGAACAATAACTAAAATAATCATCCAAAATTAGCACAATTAGCGACATTTATATGTATGGAAATAATAAATGCAATGAATCCATATAATTAATTTACATAATTTATTAGTAATTACATGCTAATAAAGACAATAAATTATTCATACAATATTTGGTAACTTAATAAAATAATTGTATCATACTTAATTGTAAAATATTAAATATAATTACATTTTCCAATTAGCTCAATTATTTAATTGCATGTATAATAAATAAATATCATGTCATAAATATACCAAATCAAATATGTTTGCACAATTTAAATTAAGGAAAAACAAATTTAATTCATACAAACTAAATATGAGCATAATTAGAGTATTTCACACAATTTAATTCATCCAAATATTGTATATATTTATTTTAAATATTCATAAATAACATAAGCAAAACTAAAATAGGCATAAAATAAAAAAAATGCCTAAGAATTAAATTATGAATTTTTTTCCAAAGTTAGATTTAAATATATCTGAAAATCTGGGTAAGAATATCTAAAAATGATTTTTCTAAGATGAAGTAGTAAAAATGGTATTTTTGCAAAAACAATGGTACTTTTCAAAACTATCAGGAAAATGGTATTTTTGCAAAATAAAGTCATCTTCAACCTACATCCGTGTCATTTTTCCCGGTTGCAGAGCCACAAACCCATGAACATGATCCCGCACTGAAAGTGCTCATCCGGGGGCCTATAGTTGACTTTTTTCGTCCAAAAAGGTTAGAAAATCCATTTCTTAAGGATTTCAAATGTTATTTTGCACCAAAAGCAACTTAAAATTCGACTTATTATATTTTAAATCCACAACCAAAATGCAAAAATAGATTTAGTTATTTAACTTGGAATTTCTTAGTTTTTAGTGCTCATAAACATTAGAAATTGACAAACAAATAACAATATGTAATAAAAACGATTCAAACATGAAGCAAAAATTTCCATAAGAAAGTTTTTAAAAATGTATATAATCGAATTCAATGTATAACAAGCCCAATTGAAGAATATGTATATATATTTTCCAAGAACACTCAAATCTTAAAATTTGTTTTGTCAATTTTTAATTTCTCACATATATTAGAAATCTATAACTAAATGGTTTCTAAAATCATTTTGATTTAAAAAATAACTTAAATTTGAAAAACAAATTTTGAGGAAATGGAAACTAAAATATATATGGTTTATACGAATTCATAGGCCATCATAAAAAAAAAAAATTGCACAAATATTAGAAATATTAAGCTGAATCATTTCTAATAAAAAAACATGCAACAAAATACTATTTTTTGCCAAAACAAAATAAAGAGAGCATCTCCACAGGTAAACAGGGGTACATGGCCCTCAAATTAGATATGAGCAAAGCATACGATCGTGTGGAGTGGGACTATTTACAGGCGGTGCTTCGTAAGATGGGATTTGATGAAAAACTGGTGAGATTGTTCATGGTCTGTATCACTTCTGCCAAGTATCAGATTACTCATGCTGGTAAAGTGTTTGGTCATATTATTCCGGAGAGAGGGTTGCGCCAGGGTGATCCTTTATCCTCATATTTATTTATTATTTGTACAGAGGGCTTTTCAGCTCTGTTACAGGATTATGAGGACAGGAGTCTCCTTAATGGCATTCAGGTTGCTAGGGGTGCTCCTAAGGTATCTCATATGTTCTTTGCAGATGATAGCTACATTTTTTGTAAAGCTTCAAATATGGAGGCACACCAAGTTTTGCAGCTTCTGGGCATCTTTGAGAGGGCTTCTGGGCAGAAAATAAATTATGATAAGTCTTCTATTTTCTTCAGTAGGAATACATTGCCCCAGGTCAGAGATACAATATGTGGTGATATGTCCATTCATGAGGCTGACGATAATAGTACCTATTTGGGGTTACCTAATATATTGGGACGCAATAAGTCGGTGATCCTAGGCTATCTCAAGGATCGAATACGTCATCGAATCCAAAGTTGGGAGAGTAAATTTTTATCAAAAGCAGGTAAGGAGATCTTATTGAAGACTGTGGCTCAAGCTCTCCCTAACTATGCTATGAGTGTATTTCTTCTCCCTTTGGATACAAGCAGGGACATTGAGCGCTTAATGAATAAATATTGGTGGTCCTCCTCATCCAAGAAATCTAAAGGCATTCATTGGCAAAGTTGGAGTAGGCTTAGCAAACCCAAAGAATCGGGTGGCCTTGGTTTTTGCTCCTTACATAATTTCAATCTTTCCTTTCTTGGGAAACAAGGTTGGCGTCTCTCGAAACATCCTCAGTCACTGGTTAGCAGATTGTATAAAGCCAGATATTATCCTCAAGACTCTTTCCTTTCAGCCAAGATAGGCGGCAGCCCAAGTTATATTTGGAGAAGCATAATGGCATCTCAAGAGCTCATTCGGCAAGGGGCAGCGGTTCGAATTGGGGATGGTAAGTCAATCAACATCCTCGAGGTTCCTTGGCTCCCTAATTCAGACCCATATATCCACACCACTTCTACAGTACTAGTCAATAAAAAGGCTGTCCAGCTAATGAAGGTTGACCAATGCGAATGGGATGAGGATTTACTTCAAGATCTTCTTATTGACAGGGATATTAGTATAATCAGGAATATCCCAATACATGCAAATGAAGCTGATACATGGTACTGGAAGATGGATAGGCTTGGGCATTACACAGTAAAAAGTGCTCATTTATTGACTCAACAGAGGGAGCGCACAGAGGTGGATCAAGAAGCTTCGGTATACTGGAAGAAATTGTGGAAGCTGAGCATCCCCCCCAAAGTCAAAACCTTTTTATGGCAGGCCTCAACCGATTGTCTTCCCACAAAATGCAATCTCCAACTAAAAGGAGTACCAGTGAGTGATCTCTGCCCGTTCTGTAACACATGCCCTGAGTCGATCCCTCATGTTCTTCTCTCTTGCTCATTCTCGCAAGTTTGCTGGAATATCCTTGGCGTTCAAATCGACCCAGATGACCCAGGTGTGTTTGTTGTCCAATTAGCTAAGATTCTGGAGAATACCCACGCCGAAAATCTCCTGCATATACCCATGCTTTGTTGGGCGTTATGGAAATCAAGAAATGAGCTCATTTGGAATCAAAAGGGTGCAGAGGCCCCTGACATTGTGACTCTTGCCCGTGTTACCTTGGAGCAATGGAAGAACGCCCAAGACCGTTCTTTTGATCTTTCGCTCGGTTTTACCTAGATTTCAGACGGTGCAGTCAAGTGGAAGCCTCCTAACCCAGGTATAACTAAAATAAATACAGATGCAGCTATCTTTGTTGGTCCAGACCGATTCTCTTTTGCTCTTGTTGCTCGGAATCAAGAAGGGGGTCTGCTGGAAGCCAGGGCAAGCTGTATTGGGGGATTAGTTGAACCTGAATTTGCAGAGGCAATAGGGATAAGAGAAGCCCTTAGCTGGATAAAAGACAAGAATTGGCACAAAGTTGAAGTGGAATCAGATTCATTGGTGTCAATACAAGCTATTCGAAGCCCCACTGTGCTTCTATCCTATTTCGGTAGAATTGTTCATGAATGTAGACAGTTGTTGCTTGATCTCATTCATCATGAAATGTCCATTAAATTTGTAAAACGATCTGCAAATGCTGTAGCCCATTCTCTAGCAAGGTCTACTAGCATTATTTCTGATCGTGTTGTTTTAGGGAGTGATATCCCTTTTGAGTTGAATGTTGTATTGTTGAACGATTTACTTGATTAATACAAATTCATCTTTATTGGCAAAAAAAATAAAAATAAAGAGAGCATCTAGGAATTATGGAAAAAAAAATGCTCCATATCAAGAGAGAGGTATCTAACGAGGCTACTAATACCAAATGTAAGAAAACTATAACCGTATGAACAATCCTATTTGTATGCAGATTGTACATATTAAAATATTAAGGAGGGATCGATAATATGTAGCTCTGGTCATTGATGCAATTCCTCCCTATTCAATTGATCTTTAGATATGTAAAAATAAAAGGAAAATAATTAGTTGGGTATAGATCTTCCAAGCTCTCACTTGCTCTATTTGATGATGTTTATAAATGAATTAATGAATCTCAACAGTGAGCTTGGGAGACCAAAACCTAATATTTCTATGGGTGAGACATTCCATTAAGCTCTCTACCACAATTGATGTCAGAATATTTGACAATCAATATGATATGCAATATTGGGTAACTCAATATATGAAATTGAATAATTAAATTAATACTAAATAACATTTTTGCTCCCTGAACTTTTGACACTACCAGATTGTGCCCCCTAAAATATACGGTTTGTTAAAATTTCCTCCTGAACTATTGATACTATCAGATCGTGCCTCCTGTTATGATTTGCATAAAATAATTAACAGTTTTGCCCCCTGAACTTTGATAACTACTAAATTGTGCCCTATTTCATTATAAAAATTTAAAAATCTATTTTTTCTATTAGTTCTTAAAAAATTATTAAAAAAAATTCAATAAAAGTATAAATTTATTTTTTAAAAGAAAAGCTAAATTATTACAATTAAAAAAGTTATATTCCCTTCTTCTTCTTTATTCTTTTTTAATTAATTTTTCTAATTACTTTCTATTCTTTCATTTTTGCCCCTTAAAATTATTTTAAAAATTAAAGATATATAAAATATTATAATTTAAAACGTACTCATTTTAAAAGAAATATATAAAACATAATTAATTAAAAAAAATTAGGAAAAATGAAAGAATAGAAAGTAATTAGAAAATATATTAAAAAAGAATAAAGAAGAAGGGAATATGTTTTTTATTTTTATTTTTATTTTTAATAATTTAGTTTTTCTTTTAAAAAATATTTTTAAACTTAAATGTATTTAAAATGGATTTTAAATAATTTTAGTCTTTCATTGATTTTTAAAATTTTTCTTAAGAATCAATTAGAAAAATAGATTTTAAAATTTTTATAATTAAATGGGGCACAATTTGGTAGTTGTCAAAGTGGGGGAAAATACAAATCATAACAGGGGGCACGATTTGATAATATCAATAGTTCAAGAGAAATTTTAACCGATCATATATTTTAGGGGGCACAATCTGGTAGTACCAAAAATTCAGGGGCCAAAATGTTATTTATTATTAATTTAATGTTGATCATATTGGAATATTTGTCAATTAATCCAAATATTAAAAATGAAATAGAATTATAGTTTTTAATAATTATAATTAATTCATAATAATATTATACTAGAATACTCATTTATATATAAACTAGGAAATTTTTCATATGTACGCTCCCACACTACAAAATAATATGAGTTTTATGACTACATGTAGAAGACATTGTAGACATTTAATGTCTCCTATAGTGGGAGATGTTGTTCTAGGAGTCATCTTATGCGATCCTACAATGATTAGGTAGCCTTTAAATACATTCAACGTCTCCCCCTCGGAGACATCGTAGGGTGTAAAAATATACCATATGATGTCTCTTAGTTTAAATCAAGAATTAATTATTTAATATTTTTAATATATTAATGAATAAATTAAATTGAATTATTGTAACGCCCTGGATAGCCAGGACTGCTACACTGTGTACTTATAAAGTGCAAGACTTGCTAATCAAGTCATTAATTTGAAAACGTGTCATTAGTTTAGGTGTTCTAGGGTTAAAAGACATTTTGGTCTCAATAGATATACTTTATAAATCATAAACAGTTTACAGAAGAGATCCCCAAAAGATCAGTGTTTAAAAGATGGTTTACAAAACTCAACAGTTAAAAGTATACATTAGCCACACTAAGGCAAAATACAAGGTTCTGGTCTTCTTGTCCCTATAACCTCCTCAACCGTGGCGGCTGAGTGGCTTGCCATGTACATTCACCCTGCAGAGCTCTCCAATCAAGACTGATTGATCTTGCCCTTGCCTTTACCTGCACCACGCAGCACCCGTGAGCCGAGGCCCAGTAAGAAAACAACGTACACAACATATATATGGCAATCTCAAACAGACATTCTAATAAGCATGCTCAGTTATCAAATCCATAACATATAGGCATATTTCAAGGTACAAGCAACTTCAACCACACTTGGATATTCAACAATCTCATATATAGCCAAATACAACATTCAATTTACACAAAAACTAGGGCCGACACCTTAGGCCGCACCCTCTGTTTAACTCACTAACTCCGGCCCGCTTAAACCGAGCTCAGTGCATAACAAGCTATCCTCGGATACCAGTGTCCGAGCAGTGCTAATTGCACAAGTTAACTGTGGCTCGCTTAGGCCGTTGGTTATAATTTACATGGCATAATACCATTCTTTCAATCATTTATATTAGGGAGCCCTTAGTCCCGTTCAAATATTCAAGGGTGTAGTTTTCTTACCTTTAATTGTACGGTTATTGAATTATGAGCAACGCCCCTCAAGCACGATTCGTTCCCGAGCCTAAGCCTTTATCACCTAGTCACAACCAAAGTATAGGGTTCCATTAATACTCGAATATAGGTTTCTGGTTACAAAACTAACTCCCGAGACTCCAAATTCCACCAAGCACGGTGGTGAAATCAATCCTGAGCACACTAGACCACTTTCCCGTGCCTAAAACCCTCAAAAGCTCATGTGTGCAACCAAGGGCTGCGGCCCTTGAAGCTTAGTCGCGTCCCTAGCCTCAAAACAGAACCAATGACATCTTAAACAAAACACGCGCCGCGACCCTTGCTTTGGGCGCCGCAGCGCCCTCCCATGGCCGAGCCTCCTTGGCTTTTTTTCATTCTAGGGCCGCAGCGCTCTAGAACAGAGCCGCGGCCCTTCCCTTCGTGCCCAGAAAACCCATCATTTTAAAGCCCAAAACCTCAACCAAAACCACCCCTAAGCTTCCTACTTCAACACCCAACATATCCCCAACTCATGCTACACAATTTCAACAGAAAATTCAGCTCAATAAATCATAGAAGATTCACCTCCAATCCTTGAGACTCTAAGAACACAAACACCCTGTTATAACCAATCAAAACTCAAACTCAAATCATCAATTCATGAAACAAAGCTTACCTCCTTGATTGAACTCCTCCCTTAGCCAAAACTCAGCTGATTCCAAGGATTTCCCCTGCTCAATTCCACCCTAATCATCAATTGAACAATACCCTAAATAATCTAGTTGAAACTTAAGGTTGAATTTCAGAAAAACAGATGGATTAAACTCTTACCTTAGTCTTGATTCAGTCCTGGTGTATTCACTGAGCTAAGCCTCAAGATTTACTCCTGAATCTCACTAAACTTCCAGCAATTCTTCAGCTCCAATCCCCAATTTCCCTGAGTGCTTCCAGTTAGTTCCCTTTGTTTTTCTTAAGAGTAAGAGTGAGAGTAACTAGCTAAGTAGAATTTAGGTCATTTTATTTTTCCCTAAAGGCTTCCTAACCCTTGTCTTACTTGTTAAGCTAATCCTAAGGCTCGGGGTGCCGAAACTGTCCCCGAGGCCAAAACGATAAAATCCCTCAATATTCCCTCCTAGACATCCTAACCTCAAATATATCTCCATAAATTTATTTTCATGACCCAATAGTCTAAATCACTACCCGATACCTAAAATACCCCTGACTTGTCCAAAGTCATATCTTAAGTCCCGTTGTGACTTTCCCCGCTATCTGGCCCTAGGATCGTCTCGAGTTGCGCTCTATGAACCTGGCCACATAATAATGTGGTTCTCACATACATCACATAAATATTTCATATTATCACATAATATCTTAATTATCATATGATCATCATCAGTCACATATTCACACATTTAAGTCAACAATATTCACTCTAATCCCTTTTATGCCCTCCCGGCAGACTAATCAAGGCCCTTAAACCTTATTAGCGATTTTGGGTCGTTACAATTATTATCCATTTGTTAGTGATTAGTACTCAAAAATATCATTTTATTAGTCTTAAAGTGTAAAATTAATTAAGTATTAATTAATATTTTCATGGATTTATTGTCATATATTTTATATTTGAAAATATTAATTTTAATTTAATTTGTGTTTAATTTTCAGGAAATAAAATGTATTTTGACACAAAGAAAAAGAAAGAAGAAAGAAAGAATTAAAATTGAAGAAATCATGAAGAAAATGATATTTTTGAAGAAGGAATGGCCCAAAATTAAGCCCAAACAGCCAAAGCCCAAGCCAACATCTGTTCCCCCACCTTGCCACATGGTAGCTTGCCATTCGCCCAGTCGAGCCACGTCGCCGCCTCCAGCCGAGCCGCCTGTCGCCTCCAGTCAAGCCGCCTGATGCCATTGCCCACCTGACGCGCGCCTGACGCACCTGACGCGCCTGCCCACGTTGTCCCATTAGCTGCCCACCTGACGCCACACCTGCCACGCATCCCTGCCGAGCCAACGAAAAGGTGCCACGTCACCTGCTATCTCCCACTCCACCAGCATCATTTTTCCTTAGCCAATCCGAGGCCGACACGTGTCCCACTTGTCCCTTTTTCCATCAGATTTTGAAGCCACTTTCTCCACTTCCTAATGCACGTGTATACACATTTTGGGTCTAATTTTCACTATAAATAGAGGACCAAATGTAGGGAAAAAATGATCAGATAGTGGAATTAAGTGTGGAGAGTATAGTGAGAGAGAAAATCATTTTTGTTCTTATTTTTCTTTCATTTCTTTTACATTACTTTGAGTGAAAACAATGCCTATTTTAGGCTAAATTCTCTTGTGGAAAGATTAGGGTGAAGTTCATGTTTCACATTATATTTTTAATATATTGATTCTTTATTTTGTTCTTCATTTCTATATATTTGTTACAATTAAATTTATTTTCTTCTAATTTTTATTCTAAATTTATTAGTATCTTTTACATAAGTCTAGTCATGCTCTTCTTATGTAATTTAGGCTTTTAATTTAATTTAGGATATTTGTTATATTATATGCTTTTTACTGCATTCTGCCATTGGTATTTTGTCGCTCTAAGGTATATAATATGATAGATTTTTAAAATTAGAAGTTAGTATAATTTAATTAAAGAACATATTTTAAGGTGAGCTTTATTATATATATTTTCCAACTATAATTAATGGTGTAGAATTATAGCTGAGTATAATGAATCAATTTTATTAATATATATATATATAAATATATGTTTGCATGAATGAAACTTATGCCTTCCATATTTTCCTTCTGATTTTAATTCATCGATTTTGTTTATTTAATGTTTATATTCTTTTTCAAAGTTTATTATTTCTGATTTACTAGTCTTTCTTTTTACTTGTATTTTACCTCTCTGTGGATACGACATAGCCTGATTACTACTGCGACCGCTTAGGAGTTATTGGGCGATATCAATTTTTGGCGCCGTTGCTGGGGAGGTAATTCTACAATTAAAGGTTTGCATAGTAATTTATTATTTTTTCTATTTAAAAAAACTAGTATAATTTTTTAATCTCTCTTTTATTTTATTTTTCCTTAGTAATTTTTATTTTATTTTTTATTTATTCATTTTTTTATTTATTTTTAGGTTTAGAATTTTATTTTCTAGATTTAGGTTTTTGCTGAAAAAAAAAGCATAAAATTAAAAAAAAAAAAACAAAGTATTGAGAACATTTGTGTAATTTTGGAAATTAGTAAAAACCAAACTTGTTCTATCTTAGAAAAATTGGTTCTTAGATAAGGTCTGTGTTAGTGTTACCCTCTAACCTTTTCTAAGAACCTCGGGGAGTTCTAGAAAAGCTCTTGGGCCTAAAGTGGTACCTTGCAGCCTTCCTAATTGGTCTGGGAACATTTTTGGTGTATACTTATTACATTATTACACACTTGCGCTTACAATACTTACAAAATAAAAAAATATTTATGCCACAAAACTGAGACGCACTAGGGAGATTTGTGAGACAACAAGTAGAAATTTTAGAAAACTCTCTTAGTTCGTCGTTTTCTTCCATTCGTTCAAACACTCCCAATTCACCGAGACTTCCTGAACCATCCACGATGGCTCATCAAGATGAAGTCCAACCAATAACGCTACAGGAATATTTACATCCTACGTGTACAGCCACACCATCATGCATAATGTATCCCAACAATATGCCAAATTTTGATTTCAAACTCGGCATGATTAACCTCTTACCAACCTTCCATGGGTTGGAAAATGAGAGTCCATACGTGCATATACGGGAATTCGAAGAGGTGGTGGCTACATTCAACAACCGAGCTGATGTCACCAACATTGTGAGATTGAAATTCTTTCCTTTCTCGCTCAAAGACAAAGCAAAAAGTTGGTTGTATTACTTAAGGCCTAGATCTATCAGAACATGGGACGAAATGACAAAAGCATTCTTTTCCAAATATTTCCCACCCCATAAGACTAGCAGCCTTAAGAGGAAAATCTCTACCTTCATCCAGAAAGACCATGAAACTTTCCATCAGGTCTGGGAGAGGTTTAGAGATTTGATAAATCAATGCCCACATCATGGATACAAAAGATGGCGTCTGATCAGCTATTTCTATGACGGTCTCACAACCGGACAAAGATAATTTGTACAAATGATGTGCAATGGCGAATTCCTTCAAAAAGATCCCGATGAGGCTTTCGAGTACCTCGACGATCTTGCTGAAAAGTCCTACACATGGAATGGACCGACTCCTATGGACAAGCCGCAATCAACTGGAATATACCAATTAAAGGAAGATGACAACGTCAAAAGCCAAATTGAATCATTGAGACAACAATTCGAGGCTTTCAAATCTCAAGAAGGTAGAGGAATCCATATGGCTGCAAAGGTAGAGACACGAGATCCATGCTTCATATGTGGAGGGACGGAACATCAACCGCAAGAGTTCCCAGCTCTTGGTGAGTTAAGAGGAGGAAATGAGGAACACTGCAATGCTTTAGGGGATTACAAGAAGCCTTATAACCCTTTCTCAAACACTTACAATCCTGGTTGGCGCAACCATCCAAATTTCAGCTGGAAGGATTCAAACCAAGCATTTGGGAGCCAATGGAGGTCTGAGCAACAACAACCGTCAAAAGCATACATTGCTCCTCAAAATAACATGCAGTCAAGTAATTCTCTTGAGAATACTTTGCAAATACTTGCATAAACTCAAATAGCCTCAACTCAAGAGCTCAAATCTTGTTTCACACAAAGGATAGAGGAAATGAAAGACATGAAAGTCCAAATGACAAAGCTAAACACTACTTTGGAAATTCAAGAGCATGGTAGACTTCCCACTCAACCTCTAATCCATCAAAAAGGGCAACACATGGCACAAACCTCCTCCTCTGCAGATACAAATTTCAAAGAGGTTAATGCCATCTCTACTTGAAGTGGTCAAAGTACGGTTTCACGGTTAACTAAGACGACGAGTATGTTAATGCCCGCTCCAGATAATGATGTGCCAATAAGCATTCCAGTAAAGGCACCCTTTCCTTAAGCTTTGAAATCCACTGGAAATGTACTGGAAAATCATGGTGAAATCCTAGACCTTTTACCACAAGTGAAGATCAACTTGCCATTGTTGCATGTGATCAAACAAGTTCCGACTTATGCCAAGGTTATCAAGGATTTGTGCACTGTTAAAAGAAAGCACCATGTCAAGAAAACTGCATTCTTAGCGGAACAAGCTAGCGCGGTAATTGACTGCAAGACATTGCCTAAGTACAAGATCGTAGTTGTCCCACCATCTCATGTCAAATTGGGGAGCAGGAATTTGGTCAAGCCCTTCTAGACTTAGGAGCAAGTGTAAATCTCATGCCATATTCAATATACTTGCAATTAGGTCTAGGAGAACTCAAGCCCACATCTGTGGTGCTACAATTGGCCGATCGATCAGTTAAGAAACCTCGGGTAGAAGACGTTCTAATTCAAATTGAAAAATTCTATTACCCTGTTGATTTTCTCATCTTGGACACTCAATCTGTAATGCCCCAAATTTCCTAATAAGGTTTAAGACCTTGATTAGGAGGCCGGGAGGGCCATAATTGCTTTATTATGTTATTAAATGATAATATGCATGTTTAGGTGTATTAAATATGCATGTGAACTCATTTATGAGTAATTGGGTGATTTTCATATTTTGGCCATTTCGGGCATATTTGGCATATATGTGATGTGTGTGTGGTGCTTAATTATTGTTTGGTTATGCTAGGGTTACTCAGCACAAGACGATCCTAGGAGGTAAGCTAGTGGGAAAGTCACAACAGGATTTATTCTTGACTCGGAGTGAGTCAAGGAGTATTTAGAGCATTACCGGGTTATTGGGTAATGGGAATTAATATTTGGTGATAAATTGAGAGTTAGTAAGATCAGGGGGAAATTCAGGAGGTTTTGACTATTTTGTCCCCGGGAGTGTTTTCGGGACTCCGAGCATTAGGATTTGGTTGAGGCTACTTAAGCTTGAAGTAACCTTTTAAAAGAATAAAAGAACGTTATGTACGTCCTCTCTCCCTAAAAGTTCCATTTTCGTCTCTTGATCGCATTTTCGAAGGTAACTTGAGTTCTAGGACTCGGATTCAAGCGAGGATCGAGGCATAGCAATCCTAGGGAAGATTGGAAGCTTATTAGCTGGAGGATTTAGTTGGAAACAACTCAATCGGAGGTAATTCAAGTTTTAAGTTTTTAAAGTTTTTAAGCTTGAATTGGATTTTGTGTTTTGATGTGTTTTTGGGTGATTTGAGACTTGGGTTTTGTTGGTTTTGGATCATGGGGATGTTTGGTAACTTTGATTTTTGAGTTTGGAGATGTTTGGATATGTTTTTGAAAGGTTTTTAGATGAAGAAATGGAGTTTCTTTGGCTGGGTTCGAGGTTGAGCCGCGACTCTATTCTTGGGCGCTGCGGCTCAAGCTTGAAGAAGCTGGTGGTTTTGTGATGATGGGCTATTTGAGCTGCGGCTCTATTGGATAGAGCTGAGGCTCTAATCGTTGTCAGAGAAGAGTTTTTGGGCCTGACTTGAGTGGGGCTGTGTCTCTAATGGTTGGGGCCGCGGCTTAAAAGAGGAAAAGTGACCAAAGTGGGTTTTTAGTCATGGGAACTCAAACCTTAGGCCTCGGGATCATTCCTACTACCTGGATTGGTGGCGTTTGATGTCTCGGAGGCTAGGTCTTGGTTCCGGGATTGGTTTTAGAACTTGAACTCATTGGATCACCATTTATGGTTGTGACTAGGTTATCACTAGAGGCTTGGAATCAGGATTGTGCTTGTGGCTCGTTTATTGGTAACCTGTTCTTGGACCAAAGGTAAGAGAACTGCACCCCATATGTGACATGCATGGTTATTCTTGATGCATGTTGGATGTTTAAATATGATGCATGTGATGCACGAAAAACATGTGATTAGGGCATTCCATGAATATTGAATATGAGATTGTTCAGAGCTTGAGCCTCTATGTGTATGCATGATCTTAATTGTGCTAGTAATTGTTAAGTAAGCATGCTGAATGCCCTGTATTTGGATATTAGACATATGATATATGTTTGGTAGCATTGCTTACTTGTGCATGGCCCTGATCACTCAGATTTGGCATTGGTCGTGTGTTACCGACCTGGGAGCCAGTAACGGCATAAGCGCCATGAACGTAGGGCCGATAAAAGATTATATCTAATCGACATTCTGCATTAGATGACTCAACAAGAGCATTAATGCCGGACCGACCTCAAGTTCGATGAAAATTAAAAGTGCTTGTGTGACTTACCCATCAGTCACTCATCTGTTAAGTTGGAGACTTACCCATCAGTCTCTCATCTGTTTAAGTTAGAGACTTACCCATCAGTCTCTCATTTATTTAAGCTAGTGACTTACCCATCAGTCACTCATCTATTTAAGCTAGTGACTTACCCATCAGTCTCTCATCTGTTTAAGCTAGTGACTTACCCATCAGTCACTCATCTATTTAAGCTAGTGACTACCCATCAGTCACTCAACTATTTAAGTTAGTGACTACCCATCAGTCACTCATCTGATTAGAGCCATTGTAGGAAAGCCTAGGTAACGGTTTCGTTACATGGCTATGGGCACCAAGCCCCATAGTGACTTGCTTGTCAGTCACTCAGTATGGTTAACAGAATCTCAAAGTGATATTCACTCATCTATTTAGAGCTATAAGCTTTGTATGATCATTCTGATCATCATTTTCATGGCTTTGGGTACTGAGCCCCGTAGTGACTTGCTTGTCGGTCACTCAATATGGTTTACCAGAACCTCAAGTGTTAAATCACTCATCTGATTAGGATTTACTTGATATTCATCCAATCAGGAGGGAAAGATTTCTTATCCTCGATTCCCCAGCATTATCTGAATTTATTTGCATGCTTGAATAGAGCTATGTTTGCTAGGCATGCCAGATATGGTTTGATATCATGATATGACTGTTCATGAGCATATTGAGTTTTCTTGCTGGGCTTCGGCTCACGGGTGCTATGTGGTGCAGGTAAAGGCAAAAGAAAGTTGGACCATCCTTGAGTTGGAGAGCTTAGGTGACGATGTGTACATATGCAGCTGCTCGACTGCCACGGCCGAGGTTTGAAGGAGAAGAACTAGGATTAAACCCTGTTTTGCCGCTTAGATCGGCCGGTTGTAAAATTTTTGTTGTAATAAACCTTTAAATTATCTTTGTGGGATCCCAATATATACAGTAAACGTTCAAGTGAAACGTTATATCTTAACCGGAATTTGTAAATCCCTAAACCGCTAATCATACTTAGTTACACGATTTTGGCCAAATGACTCGATTAACGAGTTTAGCACTGTTTATAAGGCACACTGTAACGGTCCTTGGAGTTTAGGGCGTTACACAATCCGAAGTAAGTATATAGTCCTAAATTCTCATCATTCTCGGTAGACCTTTCCTCGCAATAGCTAATGCACTCATTAACTGTAGGAATGGTCTCATGAAAATCTCTTTCAGGAACATGACTCCAGAAGTGAATGTTTTCCACATCGGCAAACAACCACCTGACAACGATGAGTGTTTCCAATCCTATCTGATCGATACACTTATTTCGGAAGAGGTCGAATCGAAATACACATCTAATCATTTTAATCACCTCTTCCAAATTTCAGAAAGTTCTGAGCCCGATGAGTCTTCAATCAACCCTGAAATCGTCAAACACTCACAGGCTAGAAGAACCATGTTTTGGAATCCAATCTTTGAGGAACTCCCTCAACATTGAGAAACACCAAAACCATCTATTGAACAAGCTCCTCAACCAAAGTTGGCACAAATTCCTGAGGGTCTTAAGCATGTTTTCCTGGGAGCTGACAACACTTTTCCTGTCATAATAACCTCCAAGATCAATGCCACACAAGAGCACCAACTCATCAATGTGTTGCAAGAACAAAGAGATGCATTAGGATGGACGATAACTGACATCATTGGTATTAGTCCTTTAATTTTCTCCCATCACATTCAATTGGAAGAAGGGGCTATACCACGACGTGACCCTTAAAGAAGATTGAGCCCAACGATGAAGGAAGTAGTTAAGACTGAAGTCTTGAAACTTATTGATTCTGGCATAATCTATCCTGTTGCTGACAGTAAATGGGTCAGCCCAACTCAGGTTGTTCCCAAGAAATCCGGGGTAACAGTGGTACAAAATGAAAATGGGGAACTTGTTCCTACCAAGGTCACAACTGGGTGGCGCATGTGCATTGATTATAGAAAATTAAATGCAGCTACCCGCAAAGACCATTTTCCACTTCCATTCATCGATCAAATATTGGAACGTGTGGCAGGTCATCCTTTCTATAGTTTTCTCGATGGTTATTCAGGGTATTACCAAATCGATATTGCCTTAGAAGATCAGGATAAGACCACATTCACTTGTCCTTTTGGTACTTTTTCCTTTCGATGCATTCCATTTGGTCTGTGCAATGCTCTAGCCACTTTCCAGCGATGCATGATGAGCATATTTAGTGATATGATCGAGAGATGTATGGAAGTATTCATGGATGATTTGACAGTCTTTGGAGATTCCTTTGAATCAAGCCTTCTCAATTTAGAGTCTGTGCTTAAACGTTGCAAAGAGAAAGGCTTGGTACTCAACTGGGAAAAGTGTCATTTCATGGTGCCATCAGACATTGTCTTGGGGCATGTCGTGTCAGAATGAGGAATTGAGGTTGATCAATCAAAGATTGAACTCATATCAAAGCTACCCACCCCTAAGACTGTTAAAGACATTCGATCTTTTCTTGGGCATGTAGGATTCTATAGGAGGTTCATACAAATTTTTTTGATAATTGCTCACCCTTTGTCAAACCTCATAGCAAAAGATGTCATGTTTAGTTGGACACCTGAGTGTGAGGAATCTTTCTGAACACTCGTTGCAAAACTCACTTCCGCCCCTATCATTCAGCCACCATATTGGAACTTACTGTTCGAAGTCATGTGTGATGCTAGCAATTATGCTATAGGGGCCGTCTTAGGTCAAAGAAGGGAAGGGAAGCCCTTCGTTGTTTATTACGCAAGTAGAACTCTTAACAGTGCTCACATGAACTATTCTACCACTGAAAAAGAGTTACTTGCTATAGTATTCGCACTTGACAAGTTTCGTTCCTACCTGATTGGTTCACCTATCACAGTCTTTACAGACCATTCCGCCTTAAAATACCTCCTTTCCAAAAAGGATGCTAAGGCGCGTTTAATTAGGTGGATCCTTCTGTTACAGGAATTTGATCTGACCATAAAAGACAAGAAAGGAGTTGAAAACGTGTTAGTGGACCACTTATCTCATCTTAAATTTTCCGATTTCGCTGATGGCCCAGCATTCAAGATGACTTCCCTGATGAACATCTCTTCGTAGTCACTAAGTTGCCATGGTACGCTCATATCGTTGATTACTTAGTGACTGGCGAACTTCCAATTGCATGGAGTGCACAAGATAAACGTAAATTTTTGGTCGAGGTTCGTAACTTCTATTGGGACGACCCATATCTTTTCAAGTATTGCCCCGACCAAATTATGAGACGTTGCATTCCAGATGATGAAATTTTTAGTGTTCTGAAATTTTGTCATAATGAAGCTTGTGGTGGTCATTTTTCTATGAAAAAGACTGCTACAAAAATCTTACAGTGTGGTCTTTATTGGCCCACTTTGTTCAAAGACACTAACAACTTTTGCCGATCATGTGAAAGGTGCCAGAAATTAGGTGCCCTGTCCCGGAAATATATGATGCCATTAAACCCAATTCTTGTAATAGAAATATTCGATTGTTGGGGGATGGACTTTATGGGATCATTTCCACCTTCTTCTGGCTACCTTTACATTCTCCTCGCCATAGACTATGTCTCAAAATGGGTGGAAGCTGTGCCTTGTCGAAATAATGATAACACAACTATTGTGAAATTCTTAAAGGAAAATGTGTTATCTAGGTTTAACACACCTCGCGCTATCATAAGTGATCAACGCACCCATTTTTGCAACTATTCTTTCGAGACTTTAATGCAAAAAAATGGTGTAATTCATAAGATTGCATTGCCTTATCACCCACAGACAAATGCCCAAGCGGAGTTAGCTAACCGAGAAATTAAGCAAATTTTAGAAAAGACAGTTAGTCCTGACCGCAAAGATTGGTCCTCACGACTTCTCCATGCTCTCTGGGAATACCACACTGCTTACAAAACTCAACTTGGTATGTCTCCTTATAGGATAGTCTATGGTAAAGCCTGCCACCTTCCTGTTGAGCTGGAACACAAAGCTTATTGGGCAGTTAAAAGCCTAAATTTTGATCTCAAGGCGGCAGGACTCAATCGTAAGCTTCAGTTGTCAGAAATTGAAGAATTAAGAAACGATGCTTATGAAAACTCTAGGATCTACAAGGCTAAAATGAAAGCAGCCCATGACAAGCAAATCCTAAGAAAAGAATTTGAGCCAAACCAACGAGTGCATCTTTATGACTCTCGTTTGCATATCCACCCTGGCAAGCTGAGATCAAGGTGGACTGGCCCATATATTGTGAAAACCGTCTTTCCCAATGGTGCTGTTGAGGTCATAGACCCAACTGATGGGAGAGAATTCAAAGTAAATGGCCAACAACTGAAACACTACATAGAGAGGGTTACCCAGCCTAAAGAAGTCACTCTCGTGGAATCAGTTTACCAAATCTGAGTAGTGTTCCAAATTGTTTGTACATAGGTTTGTTTTCTATTCATTTCCCTTTTGTCGTTTTATTTTATTTGTTATCATTTTGTGTTTTCAGTTTTTCATGTTTTAGAGAATCAATAATCGCTCTTTCACTCGACGCTCGCTATCAGATGTTCTCTTTCCCTGCTCTTTTACATTTATTATCTTTTGAGACATTGAGGACACTGTCAGATTTTGGTTGGGGGTGGGGAGCATATTCATGCACGTTCATGTTGATTTTTTTCATATTAATATTTTCACGATCAAATTTTTTAAAAATTATTTATTTATTTTTGCAAAATGTTACTTTTGAGTCAAATTTTGTTACCTGTATTACTAAGATTTTCTCTAGAGTTACCTAATGCACATGCCAAATGTTGTGGTAAGATGGTTGCTAGTACATATTTGCTTAGAAATTTTCCATGTTTAAGTAATTCATTCTTTTGTGTGAGAAGTGAGACTTGAGAAAACAACTTTTAAATTTTTATTGATTCTTAGAAATGGTTATAATTATTTGGACAAGGTATTGTGGTATGAATGGATGATATTTAGGGATAATATTTTCTATAGAAAAATCTTATTAGAGAGCCTTTTATTATGTTGTTCATGAACAAAAAGAAAGAAAAAATAGAAAAAAAGGAGAAAGACACAAGAGCAATATTTCTATCATTTTCAATTATGTTGTCTCTTGTGTCCAAGAAAAAAAAGTGTGTTTATTAATTTCATGTTTTATTTTATGGCTCTTAGAATAAGTATAAAGATTGTCGATTTAACTTAAAATCCCGAAAAACTGGTTATGTGGTACTCTTTATGGTGGTTGTCCAAATGGTTTATTTCCTATCTTCGTTTCAATAATTATTTAAGAGTTTGTCCTAAATATATACTCATTTGATGAGTGCTTACTTCTTTTCCAACTCCATGGCTGAAATCCTTAAACATTAAATATTTTCAATTACATGAGAGGTTAATTGAGTTTAGACTTTTACTTGGCCTAATTTCGAAGGCTTTATGTGCTATGGTTTGCGGTAAGAAGGTTCAAGTTTGATGCACACACTCAGAACTCTAGATTTATTCGAAGTAATTTTGATAACTCTTGTTGACTAGTTACTAACATTTTGTGTTAATACTTAAGTTCTTTTATCATTTTTGACCTGAAATAGATCATGTTGACATTTCTTATTTCGCTTGAATTGCTAGAGACTAGCAATAAGCTGGTTGGGGGTTGTGATTAGTGCTCAAAAATATCATTTTATTAGTCTTAAAGTGTAAAATTAATTAAGTTTTAATTAATATTTTCATGGATTTATTGTCATATATTTTATATTTGAAAATATTAATTTTAATTTAATTTGTGTTTAATTTTCAAGAAATAAAATGTATTTTGACACAAAGAAAAAGAAAGAAGAAAGAAGAAAGAAGAAAGAAGAAAGAAGAAAGAAAGAATTAAAATTGAAGAAATCATGAAGAAAATGACATTTTTGAAGATGGAATGGTCCAAAATTAAGCCCAAACAGCCAAAGCCCAAGCCAACATCTGCTCCCCCATGCTGCCACATGGCAGCTGTAACGCCCTAAACTTCAGGGACCGTTACGGTGTGCCTTCTAAACAGTGCTAAACTTGCTAATCAAGCCATTTGGCCAAAATCATGTAACTAAGTATGATTAGCGGTTTAGGGATTAAAATGTTTGGTTAAGATGTAACGTTTCATTAGAACGTTTACTGTATACATTGGGATCCCAAAAATATAATTTAAAGGTCGATTACAAGAAAATATTTACAACAGGCCGATCTAAGCGGCAAAATAGGGTTTAACCCTAGTTCCTCTTTCAACCCTCGGCCGTGGCGGTCGAGCAGCCGCATATGTACACGTCGTCACCTAAGCTCTCCAACTTAAGGATGGTCCAGCTTTCTTTTGCCTTTACCTGCGCCACATAGCACCCGTGAGCCGAAGCCCAGCAAGAAAACTCAACATGCTCATGAACAGTAATAACATGTCATCGAATCATAATGTGCATGCCTAGCAATAATAGCTTCCATCATGCATGCAAATAACTACAAATAAATGATTATGGGGTCCTGCATCTGAATAGAAGACTAATGAGTCATTCTCTGAGGACCTGCTTCTTGAATAGATGACTAGTAAGTCAATCTCAGAGTGGGTGACTAATGAGTGACAACCTGCATAGGTGACTAATGAGTCACACTCTGTATAGATGACTAATAAGTCATACCCTGTGTAGATGACTAATGAGTCCATCCCTGTCTAGGTGACTAATAAGTCACACTCTGTATAGATGACTAATAATTCTATCTCTATGTGAATGACCAATGAGTCATACCCTGTATAGGTGACTAATGAGTCACACTCTGTATTGGTGACTAATAAGTCGCACTCGGTATAGATGACTAATAAGTCAATCTCGGTGTGGATGACTAATGAGTCATACCCTGTATAGGTGACTAATGAGTCATGCTCTGAAGGTCCCATACCCTCCTAGCCATGTGACATGTAGGTCACCTTAGCCATAGTGGCTCTAGCTCTAATTAACTATCCCATAGACTAGACAAGGGCTTATAAGTTTTATCGACCTTAGGGTTGGTCCGGCATCGACTTTAGTAGGGGAGAATTGTAGAGTCCAAGAACTTTACTTAGCTAGTTAGATAATAGTAATAATAGTAATTGTAGTAGTATTTTTATGACTGTGGATTTTGGTTCAGACCGGGATTTAATTGGACACTCGTAGTAACACTTGTAGATTTTCTAATTTTGACCTATAGTTTAAGAATATTAATTTTAACCTAAGGTTTGATTATTATGACTGATATTGATGATGATATTTATTATATTATATGGTTTAGTTAGACCCAATAAGAAAGTACACTTGTCACGTGTATGTTTAATGATAATTAAGTATTTTTGAGGAATAAGTTTATTAAGATTAAAATTTGAATATCCTAGGGTCTGTCAGTAGCTTTGAAAATGTTAGAGGACTTAGTCAAGGCTGTTTACTCAATTCAAATTAAACTGAAAATGTGCAATTTCGTGTTTAAATATTCAGCGTATGCCGATATATCGCAGCTATAGGGGGCGATATATCGCAGTACAGGGATACGAAAAATACGTAACTTCGCACGATCACCCTTGATGAGCCTCGGGCATGCTGGCCCAGGCGATATATCGCCTACAAGGGGTGATATATCGGCTCCCTTGCTATAATTTTGAATGATTTTGAAAACATTCTCATTTTAATCTTTAACCTCTTGATAAGTCCAGCATCTTTCTGACCGAGTCTTCAGCCTCTGCTGAACGATAATTCAAATATTTTTCACTTAAAAAGCCATCATTTTATTCAAGTTAAATGAAGATCTTTTCATTCTTGAGCTCTATAAATAGGACCTAGTACCCAACCATTTATTCATTCATCAAGCTAAGTTCAGAGGCTGCAAGCTGCTAGGATATTTTCGAGTGTGTAAACACTTGGGTTGGGGATTATAAGCTTAGCAAACACTTGGGAAGTAAGGTTTATAGCACATTTCGGTTCAAGATTTAGATCGTTAATAGAAGCATTCAAGGTATTCCAAACTCTAGTTTATTTTGGTTTTGTTTTCCTTAAGTTCTTTTAGTTTTCTACTCAGCACCCTAACTTTATTCTTTATTCTTGGATAGGAAATCTAAGATCTTGAACATAAGGTTTTTGGTAAGTATATTCTTGATGGTATAGTTCGTCCATTCTTTTCATTCCTTTTTCTTCAGTATACTCACCCTTTCAATTATGGTTTTTAGGAGTGTTCCAAAGTCCCAAACCTGTTCTCATATCCCGGTACTTTTGGTAAGGAAAATAGGATAGGATATTATGTGTTATGCCATATGTTATCTTATGATTTATGTGTTATGTTAACTATGATTTGTGTGTTATGCATGTTTGTAGACTCGGGCATATGACCTGTACAACTAACAAGCCCCAATAAATTTATGGGCATATGACTTGCTTAGCTAGCAAGCCCCACAAATCTAATGGGCATATGACTTGTTTAGTTTATGGGACCCCAAGTAATAATGGCCATTATAGTCCGTGTAACATATGTTTATGATATGTTTTATGTTGCATTATGAATTTTATGTATATGGTTTATGTGTTAGATTTTCCTTGCTGGGCATTAGGCTCACTCCTTTTATGTTTATATGTGCAGGAAAATAGCTTTGGTGGCGGGAAAGGTTCTTGGAAGCTTGGGGATGTGTATTGAGGCGAAATGGAATCGAAGGACCCATAGTTCGATTCGAGGATGAAGTTTCTTTAATTATGGTTTTATATGTATTTTCCGCACTTTATTATGTAATCCATTTTATTTACAATTATGTTATGTTTTTCTTTTACAAACAATGGGATCCCATATCCTACTTTAAATTTTATATTGTTTAACATTTGTTTTTACAAGTTTTAATGAAGTTATAATTATTTCACTTGTAAGTACTTTAAAGGTTAGTGTCTTTGTATAGTAGTCATTAGTGGTGCAAAGTCTAGAGTAGTTGGGTCATTACAAACACCCCCGGGGACATTATAGTCAAAACTCCCAGAATGTCCTCCTGATCTCAATAACTCCCAATTTATCATCAAATAACATCCTCATAACTCAATATCCCAATAAAAGACACCCGTTATGACAAAACCGCTAATCAATAATATAAGACCGTCTCATGCCGAATAGCTCGAGTATATCTCCATAATAATGAGATCTCATTCACAAATCACAATGTGCACCCAAATATACAATTATGCCCTCAATGGGCCAAATTACCAAAACACCCTAATAATCAAATGTGGACCCACATGCATGCATATAACATCATATTATAATATAATTCACATAAACATGCATATTATCAGTTAATGGCATAATTAAATAATTATGGCCCTCCCGGCCTACTAATCCAGCCATTAAACCGCATTAGGGATTTCATTACAACTATCCCCTCCATACAGAAATTTCTTCCTTGAAATTTACCTGAACCGCACAAAATATAAATTCCGCACAACTGACTCCAGTTTCCCAGGTCGTTCCCTCGACCTCACTGTCTCTGTAACATTACCCAATCCAAGGTAAACTTTGTTCCTCTGATCCTTATTCTTTCTGTTCCATATCTGGACTGGCTATTCTTTACAGGATAACTTAGTTTCAAATCCCCAATTCTCATAACTCAACTCATGAGTTACTTCTTACCCATGTCCTTAGCATGGAAATACAAAATACACTGTATATATCTGGCAGTGCCAAAGATAAGGTCGAACCAAAATCAACCTAACTAGTCTTATCTAGGACTCAAACTGTTCTGCTACTCTAGGGCTCAACTTGCCCTTAACCCGTCACCCCCTTTCCATGGTGATACTTTTTAAAGAAGATATAATCTTCTACTTGAAATTCCATGTTCTTGCTTTTCAATTGATCAAAACTTTTCCATTTACTCTGAGAAGTGAGCATCCAAGCTTCAATCTTTAGTCATCTCAATAGTCCCCTGAACCACCTCAGGATCCAGATATATATTAACTCGTTCATCTTATAAGATGTTCTTCCAATAATAATTGGATAACCCTCTCTCTCTGATTTATCATTAGTCTGAGAGTAATAAACTGTACTGAATTTCATCTATATACTCATCGCCTTCTTAACCCTTCCAAAACCTGGAAGTCACAATAGAGTCTTCATCTGATAAGATACACCTTAAGTTTCATGAAGGCGCTATATCCCTCTCACAAAGAGATCTGAATACTGATCAACTGTACTATTCATCCTTGTTAAAAAAAAAATATACTCACTTGGACTACTAGTCCACAATGACTCAATGCCAACTCATACTGGCCCACTAACCTAGGCAATCCCACTGCGAAACCCATCGCAATGCTATCTTATTTACATTTTAAAATAATCAAATGCTACCATGGCCTCACCAATTTCGGACACTATACAACTCTTAGCTAATCCATCTAAGACTTTCCATTCAATTTTTCTTATCTGTGGTTCACTTAGTCATCTTTCCTTTTTATCCTTTCCGAAATGATAATCTGAAGCATGAAACTGGCCACCTGGCCCACCAGAAACTCTACTCTAGTTCTAGTCAGTTCCTTTAACCATCATTTGCATAGGCAATTTATTTTCTTAGTCAGTGAGATGTCATAATAACCTCCAACTGATTCTGATATGCAAGAAGACTTAGAACTATTTCCTAAGGCACCTGAAATATCTTTACCACCCAAGGACACTCCTGCCCCTAAGGCATTCTTTAACCTTGGCAAATCTCTGCAGAGAAAATACCATAATACCATCATCCAAGACGATCACAAATCCCTATTCAAATAATCCTTTGAATTCTCTGTTCATCTGATTCATAAACACTTGGCATTAAACAAATTCCCAAATCAAAACTCAGCACTCCCAGTGCCCTTATCTGATACAAACACAATCTGTTATATAACTTCCTCTCTGGTCTCTACCTGGTCCTAACCAGATCCAAGATCCACCTTGGAGAACACCATCTTACACACTGCTGAGCTTTTAATTATAACAATTCTATTGAGTCATACAAAACAGTGCCCTAAAACCTAAATCCATGCTTGGCACCAATCCAATCACCATACTATCTCTCCATATAAAAGAAACTCTAGCAAACCTCCTGGAAACACATCCAGAACTCATAGATTAATCCAGTATGTCCTGACTCCACTGGCATAATCTAAGTGGTATCCACCACACTAGCTAAAAGTTCCATGCACCTCCCTACAATAAAACTCTAGCTCTCAATACAGTTACCCTAAGCATACAGAACCACGCACTGTGCCAGCTATCACAAGGCTTTCCACTCTCAAGCCCAAGAGTTACTATACTTTCCTTGCCATTTAAAATTTCCCCACTCTTGGCTAACCAATCTAAATCCAGAATCATACCAAGCCAGTCATAAATAGCTTTACCAAAACCACTGATGAGTCCTTTTTATCATAACCCAACTCATCTCTTAAGTCACCAATACGGTATTGCCTTCCCATCAAAACATAATCATGTTGTTACACCCAGATTTTGAGACTTTAGGTTGTGACCTCGAAAGCTGGATCCGTCAGGTGTGAGTTCGCGATAGCTAAAATACATGTTCGTAATCTAGACGCCGAATCTTCAAAGTAGGTGGCATCCTCGAAGATGGGTAGCCTCGAAGTCCTTATAAGCTCGAAAAATAGAACAAACAGAGTATATCCATTGTCGGGCAGCCTCGGATAAAGTGGACCGTGCTTGGCATGAGTGTGAGCTCGGAGTAAGGCGGCCTCAGTGGTATTTACCCACTCCGAGCTGGTCTTGGGAAAATAATGCAACTCATAATTTACCCAGAGACTTAGACTGGCATGATGCTGATTGCTGATCTCGAATGGCTTAACAGGTCACTTGAGGAGACGCAGTCCATGTATTTAAGAGATATTTATTGTTGTAACTTCCCTACAATAAAGGGATATTAACTAGTCGGTTATATCCCCCTGGTCTTCAGGGGGAGTTTTCTTGTATATAGGAGGTACAGGCTTTAAAGCCATTAAATTTATTAATATACAGAATAACTTCCCGAAACGTGTGGGAAAGTATTATGAGATCTCCTCTATAAATAGAGAATTCATGTACCATTGTAAAGGACCAAAAATTTTGTGATCTTGAGAGAATCTCTGGAGAATTCATCCCTGAAGAATTTCCAAAAATTTCCTAAGTTCTAATAACAAAGACTCGTGGACTAGGCAGAGTTAACTGCTGAACCACGTAAAAAACTCTCATTGTTTTATTGTGTTATTCTTGTCATAGTTTTTGTTGTTTACGTGCTCTACATTTTAAGTTGACGAAAAATGGCGTCAACAGTTTGGTGCTTTCATTGAGAGCCTTAAGCAGTACAATCCCTCAACAGTTATGGCTGCGAATGATCAAAATATTCCTGAAGAAAACTATCCAAGACGCCCTGGGGAGCAACCAATGGTAAATCCAGAGACTGAAGAGAGAAGCGAGTCCTCCAATTCTCGAGGACCTCCAGTACCTCCGGCCCCCAGGGACGATGAGGATATGTACTATAATCCTGAACGGTATGTCCCCATTGTGGAACTTGAAAACCGGCAGCTGAAAAAATAGTTGGCTGAGGCAATTAAGCGGAACGAGGAATTGGCTAGGTTAGCCGCAAAGGCCCAGGCGGCTCAGCCCATACCTCCGCAGGAGAACCAAGCCCCTCCTCCGAGGGACGTGCATGTTCCTCTCCGAAAGCCTCGTGGACGACCTCGAAAAAATGCTGCCACGAGGAGACCAGAGCAACCTCCGGCACCAGCAGAGAAATCTGATCACTCGAGACCCCGAAGAAGTACTCGAGCTAGGGCTCCAGTTAATTCAACTGCAGAGCTACCAACGGGAACTGGGAATAACTGAGCCCCTACAGATGCTCGGACATAAATCCCTGGTAACACGCAGAATGTTACCAACCCAACACGGGCGAACTCAGGACCGTCTAGGCCTCGAAATGGGTGGCAGCCACCGTCACCCATACGATTCCCTCCATCGCCTATAAGATACCCTTCACCGCCTCACATGAACGCTCAGCCTGTTCAAGGTGATGAGGAAAGGCGTGCAGGGAGGAAACAAGGAAATAGAGGAACCTTCAGGGAACGGAGAGGCGCCCAGCCTACAAGAAGTCAAATGTCTCGGTCTCGCACTGCGGAGACGAGGCATCATGAAAGAGATCCGTCTCGAAATAATCATGCAACGAGCCTTGCCAGTGACGACTCAGGAGATACTAGATCAGTCAGTATGTATGATCGAGGTCGAAAAAATACTGGGAACCACAGGAACCGCTCCGACCTGCGGGAACACTTGAATCAGAATCGGGATAATGGTAACCCATCGAACCCTGACCTAAGAGATCGCCTAAATGGGCGCAAAGATCCCCTGTGAAGTCGCGAACCTGGAATTGTGATCAATGATAGCCAATTTCAGGCAAGACCCCTTGCGGACCCGGTTCAAGAAAGAATTGATCAGTTGGAAAAGTCCTTTAGGCTTTTGCAAAATGAGCGAGGTCGAAGTCGGGATGAGGATTCTGACGAGGAGCTCGAACCGTTCGCTCTCCATATTTCCAACACTCCATTTCCCCAAGGGTTTCGGATCCCTCATGTCCCGCCTTTTGAGGGGAAGTTCGACCCGTACAGTCATCTGAGTACATTCAATACCATAATGAGAGCAAGTAATGTGGGTTACGAGCTCAGATTCATGTTATTTCCAGCATCGCTTATGGGACCAGCAAAAAGCTGGTTCGAAAAATATAAAAGGCATTTGATCACTTCTTGGGATTAGCTATCAAAGGATTTCAAGAAATAGTTTAGAGCCATGATCGGGGTAAGACCTGAGGCATCAACTCTGACCAACGTTCGACAACAGCCAGGCGAGACGTTGAAAAGCTACCTTACGAGGTTTAATTTGGAAGTTGCCCGAGCTCGAAATGTGGATGACAGCGGTCATCTAATGGCTATCCAAGCTGGAGTAATGCCAGGAAGTCCTCTCTGGGACGATATGCAGAGAAAACCGGTGAGGACCTTAACCGAGTTTAATAAGCGAGCTCAGAGGTTTGTCAATGCAGAGGAGGCGGGGTCAACACTGAATATGACTTCTCAGCCCGTAACTACAATGATAAACTTAAACTCTGCCTCAACCTCGGTGGACCCACCATTTTGAAAGCCTACTGCGGAAAACCCTTCCAAAAGGAAGAAGAACGAAGGGAGTAACCCCGAGGCCGAAGGGGGAAAGAAGAAGAAGAAGGGGGAAGGGTATTTCTCCGTGTACAAAGTGTACACCGAGCTCAACGAGTCTCAGGAGAATATATACCTAGCTAATGAAAACCAGGTCCCTTTCAGGTGTCCTGACCCCATGAGAAATCAGAAGTCCAAGAGGGACTCTAGCAAGTACTGTCGATTTCACAGAGACACTGGGCACACTACTGATGAGTGTAGGCAGTTGAAGGACGAGATCAAAGGATTGATTTCGAGAGGATATTTCAAACAGTATGCCAAAAACTAGAGTAATAATCAGGCTTCTACTAGCCAGAGGGCAGCTGCACCGCAACTTGCCCAAAACAACAATTCCCGAGCAAGGGAAGAAGATAGGCCCCCTCCAATTGATGGAGAAGATGTGATAACCATCTCGGGCGGGCCTTATCTCGCAGGAATGCTCAAAAGCAATATGTGAACGAGCTAAAAACTGGGGACGGGTCTCCTTATGAACTCGAACCTAGAGCTCCAAAATGCCTGAAGATTGAATCTCAGTCGATAACCTTTACTGAGAACGCGCATCCCATGTTCAGTTTCCTCACAATGACCCACTGGTCATCACTCTCCAGCTTGCGAATAAGAGAGTTCACCAAGTTCTCATAGACAATGGGAGCTCAGTAAACATTCTCTATAAGGCCACCTTAGAAAAGATGGGACTCGCGCTTCGAGACTGCCTCTGCAACGACCTTATACGGTTTTTTCAGGAGAAGGGATTGCCTGTATGGGGTCCATTGAACTCCCGGTAACCTTGGGAGACTACCCGGTCTCAGTAACCAAGATGATGGAGTTTGTAGTAGTGGACCTGCCATCGGCCTACAATGTGCTGCTCGGGAGACCCGGCCTAGTAGGGCTAGGGGCAGTCTCGTCTGTAAAGCATCTGGCCATCAAGTTCCCGACTTCTAGTGGCATCAGGACGTTGAAGGGAGACCAGTTAGCCAGAAGGGAATGCTATAACATTTTCGTAAGAGGAAAGAAACAGGCGAGCGAACAAGCACTCATCGTTATTCAGAATAAGGACTGGACGGTCTTGGAGATAAATGAAGAGATCGACCCGAGAGTGGAAGAAAAAGCTGATCTCGAACCATTGGAAGAGCTCGAGGAGATCAAGCTCGAAGAGTCAGATCCCTCGAGAACGGTAAAGGTCAGGAAACATCTACGTGAAGAAACTAAATAGCAATTGATTTGCTTTTTGAAGAAAAACCAGGATGTCTTCGCGTGGTCACATTCGGACATGGTAGGAATAAGTCCGAATTTAGTGAGCCACGCGCTAAATATCGATAAAAGCTTCCCACCGAAGCAACAAAAGCGAAGATAACTGGACGACGATAGAAAAAATGCACTGAAAGAGGAAGTCGACAGGTTAAAAGCAAACCGATTCATTAGGGATGCTTTTTACCCCGATTGGGTAGCCAATCCGGTAGTGGTCCCGAAGCCCAATGGGACATGGCGAACTTGCTTTGACTATTCAGACCTCAACAAGGCCTGTCCAAAGGACTGCTTTCCCTTACCACGGATTGACCAGCTCGTGGATGCCACGGTAGGGCATGGACTAATGTCATTCATGGATGCCTATTCTGGATATAACCAGATTGCCATGTATGCCCCTGACCAGGAACATACGAGCTTCATAACAGATAAAGGGTTATAATGTTATAACGTCATGCCATTCGGGCTCAAAAATGCTGGAGCCACATACCAGCGGCTCGTAAACATGATGTTCTCGGAGAAAATAGGGAACAACATGGAAGTTTATGTTGACGACATGTTAGTCAAGTCTCGACTTAATGATAACCATGTTGATGATCTCGAAGAGTGCTTTGCCGTGCTTCGGAAATATAACATGAAGCTTATCCCTCAGAAATGCTCTTTTCGGGTATCTTCAGGAAAATTCCTGGGTTTCATTGTAAACGCTCGAGGAATAGAAGCTAACCCAGATAAGATCCAGGCCCTGATCGACATGCCCTCACCTCGAATTCACAAAGATGTCCAGAGTTTGACCGGCAGAATGCCGGCACTAAGTAGGTTTATCTCGAAATCTACAGACCGTTGTCTTCCGTTTTTCAACCTGTTAAGGGGAGGCAAGAAATTTGAATGGATGGAAGAATGCGAGTTGGCCTTCCAGGAGCTTAAGAAACACCTCGCAAAACCCCGTATCTTATTAAAACCTATTACGGGAGAAGTGTTATACTTATATCTAGCCACTACCGAGCACGCCATAAGTGCAGTGCTCGTACGAGAGGAAGAAGAGGTACAAAGGCCCGTATATTACGTCAGTAAAAGGTTACTGGGGGCAGAGTCGAGATATCCCTTGATGGAGAAGCTAGCTCTCAGCTTGATTCATTCATCTCGAAAACTTCGACTCTACTTTCAAGCACACCCTATCCATGTGCTAACTGATCAACCGCTAAGACAAGTCTTATTTATGCCAGAAGCTTCAGGTCGACTTCTTAAATGGGCAGTTGAACTCGGGCAATTCGAGATCACTTATCATCCAAGGACGACCATTAGGGCACAAGCCTTGGCAGACTTTATAGTGGAATGTACTGGCACGACCAATGATGAAGTTATAACCCCAGCCCACAAGATGTGGAAACTTTACGTTGATGGGTCATCTAATGAAAATGGATCGGGGGCAGGAGTAATTTTGATCACTCCTGCAGGAAGCAGATTTCATTCTGCCTTGAGATTTGACTTCAACGCATTAAATAGCGAGGCCGAATATGAGGCTTTACTGGCGAGACTTCGTATTGCCAAGGAGCTCAATGCTAAAGCAATACATTGCTACAGCGACTCCCAGCTCGTGGTTAACCAAATTTTGGGAGAGTACCAGGCTCGTGGCATGAAAATGGCAGCTTACCTAGAAAAAACAAGGTCAGCATTGGAACATTTCGAGTTTTACGCGATAGAACAGGTCCCACGAGAGCAGAACTCGAATGCGGATGCCCTGGCCAGGCTCGCAACCTCTACCGAGAGTGATGAGCTGAACGTCGTACCAATTTAACATCTCTTGGCACCTAGTATTAACGAGCCCGAGCAGGAATACGTGTGTATGATCGATTCTGAGCCTACCTTGATGACTCCAATAGTCAAATATCTCGAGGCCGGTGTCCTTCCAAAAGATCGGAACCAGGCTCGAAAATTGATGTATCAAATTCCCCGTTACACCATTATGGATGGAAGGCTGTATAGAAGAGGATATTCCATGCCCTTACTTCGGTGTGAGACTCCACCCGAAGCCAAGAAAATCATTGAAGAAATTCATGAAGGGTTCTGTGGAGACCATACTGGGGGGCATAGCCTGTCCAAGAAAATCATACGCCAAGGTTATTTCTGGCCTACCATCAAGTCAGATTCTTTTGAGTACGTAAAGAAGTGTGATAAGTGTCAATGATTTGCCCAGATTTCGAGACTTGAGGTTGTGACCTCGAAAGCTGGATCCGTCAGGTGTGAGTTCACGATAGCTAAAATACATGTTCGTAATCTAGACGTTGAATCTTCAAAGCAGGTGGCAACCTCGAAGATGGGTAGCCTCAAAGTCCTTATAAGCTCGAAAAACAGAACAATCGGAGTATATCCATTGTCGGGCAGCCTCGGATCAAGTGGACTGAGCTTGGCATGAGTGTGAGCTCGGAGTAAGGTGGCCTCGGTGGTATTTACCCACTCCGAGCTGGTCTTGGGAAAATAATGCAACTCGTAATTTACCCAGAGACTTAGACTGGCATGATGCTGATTGCTGATCTCGAATGGCTTAACAGGTCACTTAAGGAGACGCAGTCCATGCATTCAAGAGATATTTATTGTTGTAACTTCCCTACAATAAAGGGATATTAACTAGTGAGTTATACGCCCCCTGGTCTTCAGAGGACGTTTCCTTGTATATAGGAGTTACAGGCTTTAAAGCCATTCAATTTATTAATATACAGAATAACTTCCCGAAACGTGTGGGAAAGTATTATGAGATCTCCTCTATAAATAGAGAAGTCATGTACCATTGTAAAGGACCAAAATTTTTGTGATCTTGAGAGAATCTTTGGAGAATTCATCCCTGAAGAATTTCCAGAAATTTCCTAAGTTCTAATAACAAAGACTCATGGACTAGGCAGAGTTAACTACTGAACCACGTAAAAACCTCTCGTTGTTTTATTGTGTTATTCTTGCCATAGTTTTTGCTGTTTACGTGCTCTACATTTTAAGTTGACGAAAACGGCATCAACACATGTGATCTGCATAACAACTCTATGCTTCTCTATATGCAACAAATAAAGAAACAGCATGGCACCAAAACCAATCAGTATAACTTAGAAATCAGAACTAGCAAACTAACCTGTCACCCCCGAGGAACTAGTCTCAGTCTCAAATTCCGACTGCATTGGAATGAACACTCGAGCTGGGGTCGAGCTGTCCATCCCCTTTTGCTCATCCTTCCTTCACATTGGGCAATCCTTCTTACGATGTCCAAACATATTACATGAGAAACATGCACTTGCTCGGCATTATCCTAGATGGTGCCTTTTACACCAAGCGCATACTGGATATGTCTTCTGGCTTTCCTTTTTACTAGCTCCAATAAGTGGAGGTACCACTATCTGAGCTCCGTGATCTCCAGATCTCTGCTACCCAATCTGATGTCCTTCGCTCTCAACAGCAAGAGCCTTCCCTACCACCTGAGCATAGGTAGAGACTTCATGCACTGGGGCAACTCTAATACCCTGAGCTATTCGAGGATTCAATCCCTACACAAAATTTTCCTTCCAAGCTACATCTGTGGGTACCATGTCAAAAGCAAAATTGGCCAACCCATCAAATCTATTAACATACTCGATTACTGTTGCCTTTCCCTGAACTAGATTCAGAAACTCATTCATCTTAGCAGTCTTAGCTACATCACAATAATACTTCTCATTAAACAACTGCCTAAATTCTTACCAGTCCATCACAGCTGTGTCTCGTGTCTGGGATACTACCTCCCACCACGTCCGAGCATCATCTCGCAGTACACATGTAGCACATATCACCCTATCGTGACCCACCAGTCCCATACTATCAAGAGTGGAACTGATCATGTCCATCCATTGCTCAGCTCTGAATGGATCTAGGCCTCCCTCGAAGACTGGAGGGTAATACTCCTGGAATCTTCCACAGAGAAATTCCCATTTGTTCTCAACCCTAGGCTGACCTAAAGCTAGTGCCACTCCTGGCACAACAAAGGAAGAGGTGCTCCCCAACAGATTCCGCTGTTGCTTCAGACACCTAATCTCTTCCTCATGCCTCTGCAATCTTGATTGCAAATCTGTGATCATCCGCTGAAAATTCATAGGAACAAATGAAGAACTGATACCCTGGCTATAACCGCCAACCTCTGTATAACAACCACCTGGCCTCATTATCCGCCTTGAATATAAACCTGCTGATTAAATCTGCAGTCAATAACTTGACCCATTAATCATGATGAGCATATCAAGAGCTTTCCCCACGGGAACAATCTTACCACACCACAATCACAACCACTTGCAGTGTTAGAGACATGCCCATGGCATTCATACATCAATCATAATCCCTACTCTTCCAACATTCATACCATGCCTCCAACTCCATCATGCAAATATTACAATTATATACTCACAGAGCAGGTAATCATATAATCACATCCACATATATATACATATATATATATATTCACGGAGCATATAATCATATAGTCAAGAGCCAGGCTCTATAAGAATCTCATGCTCCCTAATACAATGTGCAGGTAAAGCATTTACATTCTATTTAAGCAGTTAAGCACATAACTACAGAAATAGTTACCATTCCTTGAGTGAAGCTATCTTCAGTGACGAGTGTACATGCTTCAGGAATTATAAACCTTGGCTCGCTCCGATACCAAGTTGTAACGCCCTAAACTTCAGGGACCGTTATGGTGTGCCTTGGAAACAGTGCTAAACTCGCTAATCGAGTCATTTGGCCAAAATCGTGTACTAAGTATGATTAGTGGTTTAGGGATTAAAATTTTTGGTTAAGATATAATGTTTCATTAGAACGTTTATTATATACATTGGGATCCCAAAAATATAATTTAAAGGTCTATTACAAGAAAATATTTACAATCAGCCGGTCTAAGCGGCAAAACAGGGTTTAACCCTAGCTCCTCTCCTTCAAACCTCAACTGTGGCGGTCGAGCAGCTGCATATGTACACATCGCCACCTAAGCTCTCCAACTCAAGGATGGTCCAGCTTTCTTTTGCCTTTACCTGTACCACATAGAACCCGTGAGCCGAAGCCCAGCAAGAAAACTCAATATGCTCATGAACAGTAATAACATGTCATAAAATCATAAGGCACACGCCTAGCATATATAGCCCTAGTCAAGCAGGCAAACAAATTCATGTAATGATGGGTATCCAGGATAAGAAATCCCGCCCTCCTGAGTGGATGACTATCAAGTCAATCTCAATCAGATAAGTGATTTAACATTGGTGGTTCCGGTAACCATACCATGCTGATAGCCTTGAATAAAAGAGTGATAGTGGTACAAGTCATAAAGGTGGGTTTCGTTTCCCTTATAAATAAGTGATCCTTTCACTGGCTTAAATGGGATAGGTGCATGATGATTAGTCACCAACACAACCTTCCTCATGACCCTAGAGTCATAACTATGGAACACTGTTCCCTAGCCATGTGACAAGCAGTCACCTAGGCCTTAGGCCCTGGCTCTGAGTAACTAGTCCTAGACTAGCCAAGCGCATATAATTTTCATCGACCTTCGGGTTGTTCCAGCATTAATACCCCATATGAGTCATTCAACGCTAATATCGATTAGATCTAATCTTCATTCGGCCCTGTGTCCTCGACACTTATGCCGTTTCTGACTCTCAGGTCAGTGATACGCGGCCAATGCCGATCCTGAATAGTTGATGCCACACACAAGCAAGCAATGCTACCAAACATATATCATATGTCAAATATCCGAATATAGGGCATTTAGCATGCTTACTTAACAACTACCAACATAATTAGGACCATGCATAAACACAGAGGCTCAAGCTCTGAACAATCTCATATACAATACTCAAAGCATGCCCTAGTCACATGTTTCTCGTGCGACACATGCATCACACTTAATCATTTGACATGCCTCAACAATAACCATGCATGTCACATTTAAACATCCAACCTGCATCAAGAATAACCATGGATGTCACATATACACAGGGTGCAGTTTTCTTACCTCTGATTCGAGCGAGAATTAATATAAGAACGACCCTTGAGAATGATCAACCTTTAAGCCTTTAGCGGTTGCCTAGTCATAACCAAATATGGGACACTATCAATAAAATGAACACCAAAGGTTCCCAAACCAAGATCTAGCCTCTGGGACATCAATCCCCACTAATCTGGGTAGTAGGAATGATCCCGAGGCCTAAAACCAAGTTCCCGGGGCCAAAACACTCAAACGGCTCAAACTTGTCCAAGGGCTGCGGCCCTAACTCCTTGGGCCGCGGCGCCCAGCAAGGCGAAACTTGCTCCACCAGCTTCTTCGAGCTAGGGCCGCAACCCCCAACCTAGAACCATCCCCAAACTCGTTCTCCTTCATCCCAAACCCTCCAAAAACATACCTAAACACTTCCAAATCATCAAATCAAAGTTCCCAAGCTTCCCAATGATCCAAAACCATCATATCCCAAGGCTCAAACGAACCAAAAACTCAACGATTCACAAAGTCCAAATCTAAGCTTAAAAAATTTAAAAATTTAAAACTTAAAACTTGAATTACCTTCAATTGAGTTGTTTCCAACTAAATCATTCGGCTAATAAGCTTCCAATCTTTCCTAGGATCGCTATGCCTCGATCCTCGCTTGAATCTGATTCCTAGAGCTCGAGATTTCTTCGAAAATGCTTCAAATGATAAAATCAACTATTAGGAAGAGAAGAGAGGATTTCTAACATACGGTTCTATCTGACAAGCTACTTCAAGCTTAAGTAACCTCAAATAAAACCTAGTGCTCGGGGTGCCAAAAACACCCCCGGGGAGATTATAGTGAAAACTCCCAGAATTTCCTCCTGATCTCAATAACTACCAATTTATCATCAAATAACATCCTCATAACTCAATATCCCAATAAAAGACCCCCGTTATGACAAAACTGCTAATCAATAATATAAGACCGTCTCATGCCGAATAGCTCGAGTATATCTCCATAATAATAGGATCTCATTCACAAATCACAATGTGCACCCAAATATACAATTATGCCCTCAATGGGCCAAATTACCAAAACACCCTAATAATCAAATGTGGACCCACATGCATGCATATAACATCATATTATAATATAATTCACATAAACATGCATATTATTAGTTAATGGCATAATTAAATAATTATGGCCCTCCTAGCCTACTAATGCAGCCATTAAACCGCATTAAATATTTCGGGGCATAACATTTATGAAGCTAAATTACAAAACTTGTGGGTGGAAACATTACTCACATGCTGAAAATACATTTAATTAAAGACAAAAAATAAATCAACACTACAACAATATAAGAGTTTTATTACTTTATTTGGGAGACACTAAAAGTCTACAATGTCTCCCGCTGGGGAGACATCATAGGTGGAGTCATTGTAGGTGCACATCCCACGTCTCCCTGTGGGAGACATTGAAAGGTGTCCAAAAACGCGGACTTTCAATGGTTCCCACTAGGAGACGTGTGATAAAGTTTTTTAAAATTATTATTTTAATAATATTTATTTTTAATATATTAATTATATTGAATTAAATATTAAAATAAAAATTATAACAGGAAAACGAAATAAATAATAACCATTTTTTAATTTTAAATTAGTAGTAGATTTTTCTTTTTTTCTTATTTTAAAAAAACATGGAGTGTTAATTAAACAACAATCTAGACGGCTGGATTGAATCAAAATCCCAACAAAAACAAAATCATCAGATACATCATCAACATTGATAAAATCCTTCATGTCTATACAAAAGTTTAATTTTCTTTCTCCTTGTCGATTCTTCATGACTATTTACCCAAAAAATTCAAAAATTAATTAGCAGATATTCACAAGAGTGAGAAACATCAAAGGCCTTATTCTTGGACTCTCCACCTTCTCTATTTTTGGTTCCTTCATTTTTGGCTCCTCCTTGATGGTTTGTTTCCAGATCCCATTTGGAAACTCTGAAAAATACCATCAAGCACAAGAAAAAACAAACCATAAGACCAATCAATATAAGTGTAATTAATCAAACCCAAACACCAAAAAAAAAAAAAAAAAAAAACTGAGTGAGAAAATCCTTACCATTTGACCTCACCCACTGCCTAAGCCCGTCCTGCCTTCACGCTCCACCAGCGGCCATGACCTGCACCAGCGCGCCCCCACTGCGGCGACCCTCATTTGCGCACCTCCACCATCGCAAGCATCATCGCCTACATGCCGTTGACCTGCACCAGTGAGAGACGGAGAAAGAGAGTGAGAGAGGGAGAAACATTCGAGAGAAAGAGAGAGTGAGAGATGGGAATCAAAAGGGGTGCAACTAGGGTATTACCTAGAGAGAGAGAGAGAGAGAGAGAGAGAGAGAGAGAATGAAAGAGATAAAGGGACATTAAAGGGTATTTAATGCATTTTCAAATATAAAAATATATTAAAGGGATATTGATAACGTGGGAGAGAGATGGTTAGCTATTTGTTTTGTTTTTTTAATAAAAATAAAATGAATAATTAATAATAATAAATGCATATGTATTATACCACTTGTAAGGTCTCCAAGTGAGAGACGTGCTAGTTTTGTGTAGGGACTTCCAACGTCTCCCACTAGGAGACATGGGACACATGGCACGTCTCCCAGTGGGAGACGTTGGATGTCCTCCCTGGATACGTGTTTGGCCTTAGTTTTTTAACGTCTTTCCAATTCTTTAATGTCTTACAATTTTAGTCATTAATAAAAAAATTCAATGTCTCCTAACACAAGACATTAAAAATTTCTCCTAATTTTTAATGTCTTACACCAGTAAAAAAAATTTGTTGTGCAAAGCAATGGTTCAGAACAAGCAACATGATCTTATCCTTTTAGCCTCTCTATCTCTTTAAATACAAAGAAGAAATCCCTTGTTTCTGCATCCCAATAATACATATATCTTCTTTCTAAATATCAAATCTTGAAATATTCAATATTAATTCAAAACCAATAAGGCCTTCAACAAGGTTTTCTTGGTGCAACTATTGGTGGTTGTTGCCACCATCACAGCTCGTGCTAGCCTTGACACTATTGATGATGTTTCCGAGTGTCCAGTTAGTATGTATATTTATTCATTTATCTATAATATTATACCGATATATAGTTATCTTTTAAGTTAATGTTTGAAAAATTTATTTAGAAATAAAAAATATACTTAGTACATGCTGAGTTTAGCTATATAAGTGGCGGACCCACATGAAGATGAGTGTGAAAAAATATATATAAAAATATTTTAAGAAAATGTATGTATTTTAATTAATCAATGTATATATTTTTTAATTAAAGCTAATATTTAATAAATTAGAATATATATAAATCACAACCCAAGTGAGGTTATTTTTTCTTTTATATATGCAGTTAATTATTCTTATTTTGGCTTATTATATTATTATTAATTTTTAAAACTTCGCCCCCTAAAGTTAAATACTACGTCCGCCACTGACTATATTACTTCATTTTCGCAGAAAATGTATCAAAATAATAAGTATATAAATATTAGATCTTATATTAAATAAGTACGAAAACATTACTAATAAGTTTTGTGTTTGGTAAATAGGAACAACTAAGTGTGCTAGTTGTGATTGCATAATCAGAGAATTTGGGAAGGTGAGTTGCATTCGTACAAATGAGAGAAGAGGAGCATGCCCATCAACCTACGGTAGTGCACTCTGCTTGTGTGACAGATCAACATGCCCAAGTTGTTTCTGTAGATACGACATGGTTGGATGCCCTAGAATATGCCCGACCACCACCACCGCCACCAAGTTCAAAGATTTGCTCTCTTCTAAGACTGACAAAATTGTCTCTCTCTATAAAAAAAATATAGGGCATGATGTAGTATTTGTTGAAAATTAAGATGAATTTGGGAGAGAACTTGAAGACTTTGTTGAAAACTAAGGTTAATATGGGACATAATATTATGATGGAAGATGCTTTTTTATAGAACTCAACTTGTGTTTTTAGCTTGATACAAAATGGTATGGCTACATCTCTATTTATAGGACTTTATGGAACTTTCTAGAAATACAATCAAATTATTAGCTAGTAGATTATTATAGATAATTCTCATCTACTAACTATGAAAGGATAGTTATAGAATACTATAGACTCAACAAACTCTAGTAAATACATGAATAATCTAGAAACTCTACTAAATACATGAAGACACTAGAAACTCTAGTATATACATAGAAACTCTAAATTCATGAAAATTCTAGAAACTAACAATAATAAATTAAGTTTAATATTTCAACACCCCCATTAAACTTGATTTGTGACTCCAAGAATGCTTCGTAACTTAGCAAACATTTCTCCCTTGAGTGGCTTGGTGAAGATGTCAGCCGCTTGATCTTGAGACTTCACTTACTCCAACCTCACTTCTTTTCTTCCATTGCATTCTCGTATGTAATGATAACGTGTGTCGATATGCTTGCTTCTTTCGTGAAAGACAGAATTCTTTGCTAATGAAAGTGTTGATTTGTTGTCAACATGAATCTTGATAGGCTGCTTTTATGGCACATTCAAATATTTCAAGAAGATTCTTAGCCAAATAGCCTAGGAAACACATGAAGTTGCAGCAACATATTCAACTTCACAAGTTGATAGTATGACAATTGGTTGCTTCTGTAATGACCCACCACTCTAGACTTTTGGACCATTAACGAAACTATACATACAAATCCTTAATAAAACTTACATTTGCGAAAATACCATAATTTATTAGAAACTTGTAGAAATAAGAGTTACTTTCATAAAATAAGTAGGATATGGGATCCCATTGTCATTAAAACAAAACATAATTTAAAGTGAAAAGGAGTTACATAGAAAGTGCGGAAAAATACATGTAAAACCAAAAAAAAGGTAAAACAAGACTACATCCTCGAAAATCGAACTCTCGACTCCTTGACTCCATTCACCACCGATACACATTCTCCCAAGCATCCATGAATCTTACTGCCACTATAGCTATTTTCCTGCACATATAAACAAAAAAGGAATGAGCCTAATGCCCAGCAAGGAAAAATCTAACACATAGTTCATATACATAATTTCATAAGAAACATAAAAACATAACATAACACTTATTACATACACATACTATAATGGCCATTATTACTTGGGGTCCCATAGACTAAACAAGTCATATGCCCATTAGATTAGTGGGGTCCTACTAGCTAAGTAGGTCATATGCCCATAATCTATTTGGGGCTTGTTAGTCAAATGAGTCATATGCCCAAGCCTACAAACATACATATTTCATAACATATTTTATAACATATTTCATAGCATAAAACATAAGACAACATAAGCATATAACATATAGATTCTATCCTATTTTCCTTACCAAAGTTACCGGGATGTGAGGACAGAGTTGGGTCTTTTGGAACACTCCTAAAACCATATATAACAGGGTGAGTAGATTTGAAGAAAAAGAAATGAAATGAATGGAAGGACTAAACCTTTGAGAAACATACTTACCAACTTTTTGCTTAAGAACTTAGATTTCCTAACCAAAATAAAAATTAAGGATAGAGGCTGAGTAGAAGACTATGAGAACTTGAAAGAAAGGTACAGAATTGAACTAGAGTTTTGGGTTACCTTGATGACTTGTAAGACCAATCTACACCTCAAACCGAAATACTATAAAACCTTACTTCCCAAAGTGTTTGATAAGCTTATGATGATCAAGCTTATGATTCCCCAACCTAGGTGTTTACACTCTCACAGTCACTTAGCACTTGCAGCCTCTGAACTTAGAGCAAAAGATGAATAATGGCTGGGTACTAGGTCCTATTTATAGAGTTTAGGAATGAAAGGATCTTAATTTTACTTGAATAAAAATAATAGCTTTTTAGGTGAAAATAATTTGAATAATCGTTCAGCAGAGGCTGAAGATTCGTTCAAAAAGGTGCTGGACTTATCAAGAGGTTGAATGGCTGAATGGAAAACAAATTCAAAATGTTTCAAAATATGCTGAAGGAGGCGATCTATCGCCCCCTGTAGGCGATATATCGCCTGGGCCAGTATGCCCGAGGCTGTCGTGCATCGCCTCGTGTTTTCCGTATCTACGTGCTGCGATATATCGCCCCCTATAGCTGCGATATATCGGCACACGCTGATTAATTAAACACGAAATTACACATTTTTAGCTAAGTTTGAATGGAGTAAACATCCTTGACTAAGCCCTCAATGTATTCAAAGCTGCTGACTGACCTTATAGCATTCAGACTTTTACCCTTATTAAATTTAATCCTCAAAATACTTAATCCTTAATCATCCATACATAACATGTGCTTAAAATCCTATTGGTCCTTATCTAAACCTTATAGTATAATAAATATTATCCTTAATATCAGTCATATAATCAAACCTTAGGTTATTATTAATATTCTTAAACTATAGGTTAAACTTAGAAAATCTACAAGTACTACTATGAGTGTCCAAATAATTCCCGGTCTGAACCAAAAATCCACAGTTACAAAGATAATGCTATAAATACTATAATACTACTATCTAACTAGCTAAGTAAAGTTCTTGGACTCTACAGCTTCTTTGACATCCAAGTAAAAGCAGTGCTTCCCATGAAAAACACAAATACGGCGGTGCTCTTTCTATCATCCAAGTCTCCACTCTAATCGATATCACTATATCCAACTATCTCATAGTTGTTAGAAGATGAATAAAACAAGCCATAGTTGATTGTACCTTTGATGTACCGAAGTATTCTCTTTGCATTCTTGAAATGAGTTGTTGGAGCTTCCATATAACGAATAATGATTCCAACAACACAGAGAATATCCGACCTCGTACAAGTTAGGTAGCGCAAACTTCCAACAAGGCTTTTGTAGAGAGTCGGATCCACCTTTTCTCCTTCGTCATGCTTTGACAACTTGGTTCTACATTCCATCAGGTGCCAACTGGATTAGAGTCATCCATCTTGAACCTCTTAAGCATTTCTCTAGCATAACCTTCTTGAGTGATGAAAATTCCTTTGTCATCTTGCTTCAATTCAATCCCGAGGTAATAAGACATTAGCTCAATGTCTGTCATCTCAAACTCTTTTGCCATGTCTTTCTTGAACTCCTCAAACATACTCGGGTTACTACCTGTAAACATACTTCCGGGAAACCATTCAAGAAAGCAGAATTAACATCCATTTGGTATATCTTCCATCTATTTTGGGTTTCCATGAAAATTATTAATCTAACAGTTTCAAGATGAGCAACAGGAGCAAATACATCGTCATAGTCAATGCCTTCTCTTTGACTATAGCCTTTTTGCAACCAATCTTGCTTTGTAGATTTCCACGTCTCCATTGACGTTCCTTTTTGTCTTGTACACCCATTTTACTCCAATCCCCTTGTGTCCTTGTGGAATCATAGCTAGCTCCCATGTGTTGTTCTTCATGATTGAATTGATTTCTTCATCCATGGCGTCTCTCCATTTCTTGCTTTTTGTTGCTTCTTGGTAGCTTAGAGGTTCACAATAACCAAATAGACACATAAGAGAGATGTCATTTTGGTTTTCAGTTACCTCATAAAGCTCTTGTAGGCTTATGAAGTGTGGTGTCTTCTCATTCAAACTTTCACTTGATGAACTTCATGTAAGTTTCCGGTTGGTGAGATCAGTGGAGTAGTAGGATCTTGAGGTTCTTCTTCAATCCTTGGTTATTCTACTTCTTCTTCTTCCTCAAAGTAAGGACGAAAATCATACTCGTCGTCTTCTTGTGTGTTCCAATCCCAAGAATCTTCTTTGTTAAACTCTACATCATTACTAATGAGAATCTAGCTGGTAATTAGGTTGTAAAACTTGTAGCCTTTGGATCTTGAGCCATAGCCGATGAATACATACTTCTCACTTTTGTCATCAAGCTTGGTTATCTTCTCACCGGCCACATGAACACAAGAAATAATTCCAAAGACTTTGAGGTGAGAAATTCTAGGCTTTCTTCCACTCCATGCTTATTGAGGTATCTTCTCATACACATTTCTTATTGGATAGCGATTTTCCAAGTAGACCGCACAGGCCACTGCTTCAGCCCAAATCTCGTTGGGCATTCTTTTGCTTTTGAGCATGCTACGAGCCATGTTGATTATGGTTCGACTATTCCTCTCTGCCACTCCGTTTTGTTGGGGGGATCTCGACACTGTTAAGGGGCGACAAATTACATGCTCGTCACAATACTTTTGGAACTCGTTTGATGTGAATTCTCCTCCTCGGTCAGATCTCATGGCCTTAATAGGAAAACCACTTTCTTTCTCAATAAGAGCTTTGAACTTCTTGAAATTCTCGAACACTTCCGACTTCTCCTTTATTAAATAAGCCAATGTTTTTCCTTAAAAAAGTCATCAATGAAAAGGAGAGAGTATTTACTCTTACCAAAAGAGTTTGGTTTTATCGGTCCACAGACATCAGTATGTACGAGCTCGAGCGGCTTGGTGACTCTTGAAGATGACTCCTTCGAGAAGCTTCTCCCCGATTGCTTTCCAAGCAAACAACCTTCGCAAAGTTGATCTGGTTGGTTGATGCACGGAAGGCCTCTCACCATCTCCTTCTTCTCCAAAAGTTTGAGCCTGCCAAAATTAAGGTGTCCAAAGCATAGATGCCAAAGCCATGATTATTCGTTATAGCAGGCCTTTAGGAATTTTGGAACATCATATTGAATATTCAAGAGGAACATTCTATTCTTTGACATGGGCACCTTGGCAATCAAATTACTTTTATCATCTCTTAAGAAAATGTGTATTTTCTTTTAAGTGAATATAATAACCTTTCTCTTGCAATTGCCACAAACTCAAAATATTATTCTTCATGTTGGGCACAAAGTAAACGTTTGAGATGAATTGTTGGCCTCCATTTCTCAAGTGTATGAGAATTTTACCTTGGCCTTCCACGGGTATTTTTGACTCATCTCCAAAAGAGACATTTCCTTTTACTGCTTCATTGAGCTCCACAAACATTCTTCTTTGTCCACACATGTGATTGCTAGCATCGGTATCAAGATACCATCTATTTTCTTGGCCTTCATCTTTGTCTTTGCAAGCTAGTAGCAATGTTCCTTCTTCTCCACCTTTGTCTTTGACGAAATTGACTTTTTCTTCAACCTTCCTTGATCTACACTCGAAGGCATAGTGGCCAAACTTATTGCAATTGTAGCATTTGATGTGGGATTTATCATTCCTTGACCATAAGTTGCCTCTTCCGCGTCCTCTTGTTACTTGTGGATTTCTACTTCTTTCTCCATTATTAACGTTGTTAAAGCCACCCCTTCCTTCTCTTCCTTGTCCATAGCCACGTCCACGTCCACGTCCGCTTCCTTGGTCACGTCCTCTTGCTCTTTGTTCTCTATTATTGCCAAAATTTTCTTCCTCAAGTTGAGTTGTTGTAATTGCTCCACAGTCTCCTTTTGCTTATTTTTCCTCTTTTATATCTCCTCATAGGCTTGTAAAGAACCCATGAGTTGCTCAACAGTCATAGTTTCTAAATCTTTATTTTATTCAATGTTTGTAGCAATGTATTCAAATGTTGGAGTTACAGTGCGAAGAATTTTCTCTATAACCTTCACTTCACTAACGTCTTCACCATTTCTTCTTAATTGATTGACAATTGCCAATACTATAGCAAAATAATCATAAATTGATTCAGATTCTTCCATGAACAAAAGTTCAAACTCACCTCTAAGAGTTTGAAGATGAATCCTTTTAACTTTCTCCACTCCTTTGTTGCAAGTTTGAAGCTTCTCCCACGCTTCTTTGTCTGTAGTTGCATTTGAGATCTTCTCGAATGCATCTTCATCCACCACTTGATAGATGAGGTAGAGAGCTTTCTTGTCTCTCTTTCTTGAATCCCTCAAGGCTTCCCATTGATCTTGAGAAAGAGAAACATATTCTTGCTCTTTATGGCCTTTTTCAACAATCTCCCAAACATCTTGAGCTCCTAGTAGCGCCTTCATCTTAATGCTCCAATTGTCATAGTTGCTCTTGGTGAGCATTGGAACTTGGAAGGGGACTATTCCTCCACTTGCCATTTTTCTTCAAGAGCCTTGCTCTGGTACCACTTTGTTGAAAATTAAGATGAATTTGGGAGAGAACTTGAAGACTTTGTTGAAAACTAAGGTTAATTTGGGAGATAATATTATGATGGAAGATGCTTTTTTATAGAACTCAACTTGTGTTTTTGGCTTGATACAAAATGGTATAACTACATCTCTATTTATAGGACTCTATGGATCTTTCTTGAAATACAATTAAATTATTAGCTAGTATATTATTATAGATAATTCTCATCTACTAACTAAGAAAGGATAGTTCTAGAATACTATAGACTCAACAACCTCTAGTAAATACATGAACAATCTAGAAACTCTACTAAATACATGAAGACACTAGAAACTCTAGTAAATACATGGAAACTCTAGAAACTCTAAATTCACGAAAATTCTAGAAACTAACCATAATAAATCAAGTTTAATATTTCAACAGTATTATCGTTCCATTATACAAAATTAATGAAATGTTATTCCTAAATAGCTTTAGTGTTACGATAAATTATTATTTCATAATGTAACAGTACCGTTGCTGCAACGACATGACATCTGAAACCTATATATATATATTATATTTGCAAGATAATCTTTATGCATTGTTATGTTATATCTTTATATATAAAAAAAAATTATCTAACAGATTATTAGTTTAACATAACAATATTCTTTTTTATCTTATTTTTTCTGTTAACTTTAACAGAATATTCTTATATTTAATGGAATATTTTTATATTTAACGGTAGATTGAAAACATGACTTAAACTTAAATAAATAAATAATTAAACAAATTAAAATATGATATTTTTGAGATATTTTAAAATAATAATTAGATAAAAATAATAAAGTCATAGTTATCATATTTTTACAACTTAAATAAAATTTTATTAACTTAAATTGAAAATTCACGTATAATAATAATATTACTATATTAAACGTATAATATATAATTTTATTGACAATTTAAATAATAACTTTATTTAAAAATAATAAACTCATATGTATCATAGTTATATAACTCATAGAAAAAAATTAATTAAATTTATATCAAGTGATTAGAGCTCTTTTTCTTCTATCAAATTCATCGAAAGAAATTGTGAGATACATTAGAAACCAAAGATAGTTGATGCAAGTACACTAATATTTTTATTTTATTCTATTATTAATTTCTTTTTATAAAAATTATTATAATTTATACATATGTCATGTAGCTATGTAAATATATATCTATATCAATATTGTATTCAGATTTCATTTATAAATATTTATGTATGCTATAGAACTGTAATTCATTATAATATTTTTTTTAAAAAGTGAACCAGCTTTTATTAAAACTATAGACAATGCATTGCCTTAATTTTTTTAATATGTTTATGTCATGCATTATATATTAAATCTCTTTTATTTATTTTTATGATATTGTTTGTTTATTTTAAATTTATATGATAATTAAAAAATATAATAAAATTAAATACATGTTTGAATAAGAATATTTTCGATTTTAAAATTAAGCAAATATATATTGCACGTTGTTGCTTCTACCTAGTACATTTTATAATGTACATTTATAGTGCATCTATATGCTTACCCTTGCTAATAATTGCGTCAATTTGAGGCTTATTAATAAAATGTAAGCTTTTTATATTTTGAAGAACATCGATCCATTGTTGTAACTTGGATCACGTGGTTGCAAATATCAATGGTTCGTAAAAGTGTTGTTCACTGGAACTGAGATAAAATTGATTTGTTTTTTATTTTATATTTTGTTGCTATTTCAAAATTTAGATATAAATAATCTGAAGTTTATAATAATCCTATTTAAACAAGCACATGAAAAATAATTTTGGATATAATTTATGGATTATTTGTATGGAAGTCCTTAAACTTTATATGTTTTGGCAAATTAGTCTACAAACTTTTATTTTGGCAAATTGGTCTCTAAATCTGTTGGCAGTCGTGACCCTACTCATTGTTAAATGGCAAAAAATTATGTCCGTACACAGATGTTTTAGGGACCAATTTGCAAAGAAATTTTTTTAGGAATGTTAAAATAAAATTTAAGAACTATTCATACAAATAAATATTATAAATATAAATAAACCTTTAGAAATATACGATATATTAACTTCTTGTTGTTTGTCCCAGAACTAACTTAGTTCTTTATTATTTAGTTAACACTATTTTACTTTATCTTGTTGTTTATCTTAACACCAACATAAAAAAATACTAATAAAAAATATTTATAACTACTTTTCAAATTAAATTAAAAGTAAACTAATAAAAACATATTTTAAAACCTGTCGCAAAACAAATTTAAAATTAATTGAGTTAAATTAAAACAAATCTAAAAGTTAAATTAAAATACATTTAATATATTGAACACTAAAAAAAATTTAATACAAAATAAACCCGAACTTTAAAACTAAACCAAACCCTAAAACAAAACTAACCCAGATAATTCCCTCTACCGACATGTACCCAGGGAAGGATGGCCAAGAGTGATGGTAAGATGAGAACCTAGGGGCAACAAATCTAGGTTGGCAAGTGAGTGCAGCGAAAGCATCACAACTAGGATGGGTAGCTTTGTGACTAAAGGCTTCGTAGGGTGGCAGCTTCACAATGAGTTTTGCGATGAGGCCAGCAACTTTTTTAGACCTGGTCGCTAATGATTGCTCTGCAACTGAGACTTTGCAACAGAGGTTGGGTAACTTCATTATGGGGGTGGCTTTGCGATGTGGTCTACGACTGGGTTCACAACGTGGATAGGTGGCTTCTTCAAATCTAGCAGGTGAATACGGTGGCTTCAAGACTAAGGGTGGGTGAGGCTCGGGTGACAAAATCTAGATGGTTTGGTTTTTTAGGTTTGAAGATTTTTGCTGGTTGTATATTTTATTGTTAGATTTTAGTTTGTGTGATTTTTTTGACTTGTGAGATTTGAGTTTGAATGAAAAATTTAGGTTTGTGTAATTTTTTTAAAGTGATTTAGTTTGGATTTGTTGTTTGATGATATATATATATTTGTAGGACAATTCTTCTATAGGGGCATCACTTTAATCTCTACCGGTAGGGCTCTCAGTGTTTCTCGACCCGTGAACAGTTTTCGGCGTGACTTTTTTTTTTTATGACCGTGTATATTGTAGCTATTTAGAGCATCCTGCAAATTTTCAGAAAATTTCAAATAGTTTACAGTACCGAAAACTAGGTTCAAACATGTTGTTTTCCCCGCGCATAAAAAAAATTAGTCACGCGTGCAACAACATGTTTAAACCTAGTTTTCGGTACTGTAAACTATTCGGAATTTTCTGAAAATTTGCAGGATGCTCTAAATAGCTACAGTATACACGGTCATAAAAAAAAATCGCGCCGAAAACAGTTTATGGGTTGTAAACACTGAGAGCCCTACCGGTAGGGCTTAAAGTGAAGCCCCTATAGGAGAATTCTCCTATATTTGTATTGTGGATTTATTGTATTAAAGAATTTGAGATTTCTATTGTGTTTGGTAATGAATTCATCATTTGTGTTCATATTTGATGTTTTTGTTTTATTTAGTTCTTTTATATATTTGGTTTGAATAAAACTAAATAACACAATTAATGTTTTAGTTTTAAGTTTTTTTTCATTTTAGTTTATGTAAAATTTAATTATTACTTCGAAAATGAATTTTAATAAGAATTTTCAAAACATTAAATTAAAAAAGATATTTCCATGTTAATGCCATGTTATGAGATTATACTCAATTAAACGTTGCTATGTGTACTATGAGCAATAGATTACTACCAAGTATCTTCATTACAATTAAAAGTGGATGGAAGATATTTATACCGACAAAATTAAAAATTAGATACTCAAATACAATATTTGCATAAATTTAGATACTTATGTAGCAACTATCCCTATCCTAAAATTAAAGTAGCCCCTGCTACAATGAACAAAAGTATGCAAAGCGAGTGTATAAAGAAAAGGACAAAATACTTTTTTCTCCCCCCGAATTGTAGCACAATAAAAAATATATAAAAATATTAGATGAATTTTTCTCCAAAGGAGACACTACTAAAAAAAATAGGCTTTTACTTCGGTTTTTACATATAAGAAGAAAAACCTGAAGTATAAAGTTCTTTTAAAAGCTTTTACTTCGCTTTTGGGTAAATCACTAAAAAAATGGAGCTACTACTTCATTTTATTGAAAAACGAAGTTACAAGAAAATTAAGACAAGGGTCGCGTTTGGACGGGCACTAAAAGAAGGCTTTCCACTTTGGCTATTATAAGAAAATCAAAGTAGAAATGGTCATAGCCTTCCCTCACGGGTATGAATACCCTTTTACTGCGACTTTTATATAAAAAAATCAAAGTGAAAACTTCACCTTCCACTTTGGATTTTATATAAAAACCACAGTGAAAGGGTATTAAAATCCTTTCTTTTTCGCACCTCTGCCCACATCTCCCCAACAAAGCTCCTGAAACAGACCGAGGACTCCATTGCCGCCAGTCGTGACCCCAACGAGGGTTTCACCACAAACTCTTTTTTCTAGCCTATTTTTCATCGTTCATACCCATTTTTTGTGTGTTAAAAACTAAAATAGAGCTTAATACTTGCTCCATTTTAGTTTTTGAGAGAGGAAACTAGAGTTTGGTGGTGGGTATTTTTTGAGTTCAAAGCAACCTTGTTCTTAGCCGATTTTAACTGGATTTTTGGGATTACAACAATTATTTGAGCTTCAAAATAGGTATGGATTGTTAAATATTTGTATAAATGATTTTTTTCTATATTTATTCTGATTTTTTTGTATATAATGTGTTTTTTCTTTATAGGTTTTGGAGTTTTAAAATATATTGATTTAGAAGTGGTTTGAAGCATTAAAGAAGGTTTGAATCCTTAAAGCTTTCTTTGAATTAATTTCTTATAATTATTCCAAATTTAATAAGTTATTTTTATAATTTTTGTGTGTTTTTCAATTTATTTATCAAATTATTATTTTTAGAATTCCAAATGTTATATGCAATTATTTGTGATTATATATATTATTAAATTTTAAAAATTATGACAATGTGAACTTGTTTTTTCAACTTGGAGATGATTAGTTGTTGCCAATGTTAAAACTTACAATGTTGTATTGGATTATTCATATCTGGCATTTATTTTCTATAACTAGTTTGATAATTATGTAACTAGTTTTTAATCATGTAACTAATTTTTATTTATTTTTGTTTAACTTTTTAACTAGGGTTGTCGATTTAGTGGTGAATTTGGTGTTGACTTTGGAGTGATGTTAAGAGTAATATTAGAGGTGAGTAATTTTTTATTTTATTTATGATTATGCAAACATTTATGTATATATAGAGAGTTAGAATTACATCATGCACATTGGATTTAGTAAAAATTATGCAATGAAATTAGTGAAGTAGGCTCTGTGAAATTTGTGTACTGCGGTGATATAAGGATGGAATCATGTGTGTTTGATTATTGTGTTTGTTGTGTTGAATTTATAGGTAATTTGTAAATTGGGGTATGCTATAGAAGCAGAAGAAACTCTGCCATTTTTTAGGTTATATTAATTGATATCTTATTTATTTTTATAAGTCTAGAACAAAAGTATTAAATAGAGCTTAGGTCATAACTAAGTATATATACCTAAGCATGGCTAGAGTTATTTTCCATAGAGTATAACTCTTTGCATGATTGAATTGTTTTTTGAAATTATATTAGTTTTTTTCTAACTTATTAGGAATTTATTATTATTATGGATAAATCATGGATGCTTGAAAGAATGGAAACACCACAATTTCAAGAAGGATTCGATAAGTTTTTAGAATTTTGTCTTAACAACTCTAGTGATCCTGAAAGAATTATATGTCTATGTGTTAATTGTAGTAATGGGTTAAAATGGAATATTATCACAATAAAGAATCATGTATTTTATCAAGAATTCGATAGAAGTTATACTACATGGTATTGGCATGGAAAATTATTAAATGGTGACCCATATCCATTGGGTAGGCAAGCGGTAGATGATTTTGAGAGTAATGGCTTTGATGATCATCCTATAGAATTGCTTAATGATGCACAAGAGGAGTTTGTTGATGATTCTGAAAAATTTGATAGTGTGGTGAAAGATGCAGATAGATCGTTGTTCAATGGTTGCAAAAACTAAGACAACCAACAATGGTTAAATTTATAACATAAAAGCAAAGAATGAAGTTAGTGATAAGTGTTTTAGCCAATATTTAACTGCCTTTAAGAAGATTTTTCCTTAAGAAAATTGTTTTTCGAAGTCTACATATGAAGTGAAGAAAATTTTAAATTTATTAGGGCTGAAGTATGAAAAGATTCATGCATGTCTGAACGATTGTGTTTTGTATCGTAAATAGTATGCAGACATAGACACTTGCCAGAATGTGGTTCACCACAGTACAAATCTAACAAGAGTAAGGAGATTATGAAACTTATTCCTCAGAAAGTCTTATGGTATTTAACTTTGATTTTGTGACTTAAGTGATTATATCGAAGTGCAGAACACTCGGAAAACTTAATACGGCGCGAGACCATGTGAGTGAAAGACGCTAAACTACGACATCCTGCAGATTCACAAGCCTGAAAGAAAGTTAATTATTTGAATCAAGATTTCAAAACTGAACCAAGATATCTTCCACTTGATCTATCTGCTGATGGAGTAAACCCACATAGATCTTTGAGAAGTCGGCATAGTTCATGGCTTGTGTTCCTTGTTTTATACAATCTTCCTCCTTGGTTGTGATGAAAGGAAGTTTATGATGCTTTCGTTAATGATTTTAGGCCCAAAACAACCAAGACACGATATCAATGTTTATTTGGCACCATTAATTGATGATTTGAAAGAGTTGTATGAAAATGGTGTTGAGGCATATGATGAGTTTAAGAAATAAATATTTAATTTCAAGGTTGTGTTACTATAGACTGTTAATGATTTCCTTGCATATGGTAATCTATAAGGGTTTATTACGAAAGGTTATCAATGTTGTCCAATTTGTTGCACCAACACAAGGGTCCGTCGATTGTCAAATGAGCACAAAATGTGTTATATGGATCATATACGATATTTTTCTTTACGTCATCCCGACATAAATAAAAAACAAGCATTTGATGGTACTATAGAAGAAGACATTTCTTCTTTGCCATTATCAAGGGAACAAATTCTTTTAGAAGTCCAAAAAGTCGACTTTAAGTATGGAAAGAAGAATAAAAATAAAAATAAAAATAAAAATAAAACTAATGGATGTTTTCAAAGAAAATCCATATTTTTTTGTCTTCCTTACTAGAAAGATTTACTTGTTAGACATTGTTTGGATGTCACGCATATAGAAAAAAATGTATGTGAAAATATTATCGGTACGTTGCTTGATAGCCCTTGCAAAAGTAAGGATGGTTTATCTAGTTGTTTAGATCTTGTTGAGATGGGTATAAGACACTGTTTGGCACCTAAATAAAAGGTAAACACACATATTTGCCACCTGCTTGTTTCATGTTGTCTAGAGAAGTGAAACAAACAATATTTACATTATTTGCAGAGATGAAAGTGCCTGATGGATATTCATCTCATGTTCGAAACTTGGTGTCTATGGATGATTTGAAGTTAATTGGAATTAAGTCACATGATTGTCATACATTAATGAAACAACTACTTTCAATTGCCATTCGATCAGTTTTACCAAAAAGAGTTCGAGATTGTGTTACAATTGTATGCATCGTCTTTAATCAATTGTGTGAAAAAAAATTAGAAATGTAGAAGTTGGATGCACTACATGATAAAATTGTTGAAACTCTTTTAACACATGAAAAACTTTTTTCGCCATCCTTCTTTGACATCATGATACATTTGATGGTCCATTGAGTAAGAGAAGCAAAGTTGTGTGGGCCAGTTTGGTCAAGATGGATATATCCATTTGAAAGGAATATGAAGTTGTTTAAAAGTTATGTGCATAATCATCATCGCCCTGAAACTAGTATGGTTGAGTGTTATATAGCAGAAGAAGCAGTGGAATTTTTCTCATAGTACATTGCTGGAGTCGACACAATTGGAATAGCAAACCACGAAACAATTCAGATGGAGTTGATAGAGGATTATGTGGGAATGGAACAACAGTGGCCATTTCTAAGGCAGAATTAGATCAAGCTCATTTAGTTGTGCTGGAAAATAATCCCAAAGTTTAACCATTTATAATATACGTAAGTCATATATTTCAATAACATTAAGCTCATTTCTATTTATTACTTAAATCCTAATGTCGTAATATATAGTTGTAGTGACCACATGGGGTTATTACAATCAATGGTTCCAAACAAGATTAACAAGAAATAGAAATGGATTATAAATGTTCATCGAAAACATTTATTAGATGGCTGAAAAATACCATTCTAGTAAAGTTTGGAGGAGAAAACCATGGAGTGTCAAAAGTGTTGAAACACATATCATTTGGACTAAGCGTTGAAGTACCTAAGCATCATGCTTACATTTTGGTGGGAAAAGATTTCATACAAAGTCAAGAGGTGATGCTCGAATGGTTCAAAATAGTGGAACAAGTATTGTCGCCAAAGCAATGCACTTCGCAAGAGCAAAAGACAAAGTTCCAGTACCAGGTACTATGACATATTATGGGGTTGTTGAAGAAATATGGGAGCTTGATTATTCATTGTTTCGAATTCCCCTAATTAAATGTTCTTGGGTGGACAACAATGTTTGAGTAAGATTTGACGAGCTTAGATTTACTTTAGTTGATTTAAGTAAGAAAGGTTACAAGAACGACCCTTTCATCATGGCTCCCCAAGCAAAACAAGTATTTTATATAATTGATCATGTTGATGTTAAATGGTTAGTTGTTTTACGAACATCAGAGATATAGTTTTTAGAAAATGAAAATGATGATTTATGTCATGATAGTTTTATTGGTGGACTGCCGATACACGAATAATTTTTGGAAATTCATGATTTCAATGAAGATGATGTTGGTGAATACATTAGAAATGATGCCAGACAAGGAATTTGGGTTGAATGTGAATCGATCAAAAGAAAGAGTAAAAATAAAAGAAATTATGTTCAGTGAGTAATTCATTTAATTTTATGTTAAATATGTTTGTTTTAATATTTTTATTAATGTATTTTGTTAAGTAATAATGTAATTTATGTTTTTGTTGCAGATGGCTCCAGAAGATGAGAATACGCCAAATAGGTGAAGCGCAACAAAGATGAACAATGTAAACAATAAAAAATCTAAGGGAATTGATCGTGAAAATATATACGCAATTGCACGCAATTGATTTAAGTAATATATGATAAGTAAAGTATCGTTCCCTCGAAGACTTTCTTCCAAGTACCACTAATTGTTCTTTAAATTTCTATTTGGCAACTAAGAATTTGTCTTTTAAATTTAATTTTAAATGTGAAAATACTTTAAACAAGAATACAACTAAATAAAAAGATTTAAATCACTATGAAAAAGACCTAGGGTGTTAGTTTCATCAACTTTTCATTCTACTAATTGTATTAATCAATTCTAGATTTCTTTCTTTCTATTCTAATAGCAGGTTAACATAAATCGATTGCTATTCTTTTTCAAGATATAAGATCTCAGCCTATATGCAGGTTTTCTACATATCTGTGATAAACTTAAACATATAGAAGGCATTAAGTATAGAAACCTTAATTACTACACAAGTCATAGAGGTACTTTCGTCCAATATGCAACCTATGTCTATATAATGATAGCATATTCAATTCTCATCTTTCGAATTTTGAATCAAAAGCATTAAATCAAGCAAATAGTGATCGAGTATTTACTAGCATTAAACACACATTATATAAATTAGAATAGAGAAGAAAAATCAAAAGAATACCATAATTCAATTAGATAGAAATCCAAGTGACTACATTAAACCCTAGATAAAAATTGTTTAGTTCATATCAGACATGACTAAATCAACCAAATATTTATTCATAAACATAAAATTCATAAACTTGAAGAAGAAATAAAAATATGAAATTGCAGAATAATAACCTAAGAACTACAATTAGTCTCTAAAAAACGTAATTAAAACTGACCTAATTAAACCTTAAACACAAATTTATAGTAAAAAATACATTTTTCTGAATTTTTCCTTGTGTGGGTCGTGACTTGGCATTTTTTGGGTCATGGCCCGTGTCTATTTCTTGCCCTTTTCTTCTCATTTATTAGCTTCAGGTGCCGCGACTCATTTTAAGCAAGTCGCGGCCCGTGTCTAATCTTCTCCTGAGCTTAGCCTCTGTTTCCTCTTGAGTCGTGACTTGTAAGCCAAAGTCACGACACAAATTCTTTCCAGCAACATATACGTTTCTGACTTCCCCTCAAGTCGCGATTCAAAAGTACAAGTCGCGACTTTAATTAAATTTTTCTCAGATTTGATCCTTCAGCTCATCTCTTCATCAAAACCCGTCCTTGAAGAATCCTTGATATCATTTTTAGTCCAATAACCGCCAGAAGCCTCGTTTTTCTACCATTTAGCTTCTTTTTGTATTTTTTTTTGTCATGATTCATCACACTAACCTACAACAAAGACAAGCACAGGCGTAATGTTGTACAAAACACACATAAACACTCAAGATTACCACAAAAACACTATCTAAAATGACCCTAAAATGAAATTATCAGGAATTAAGGTAAATATTGAATTTAATGATAAGGGAACACCTATAGGGAAAGCATACTCAGAGATGCAATCATACCTTGGAGTAAGAACGAGAAGAGCAATTTTTCTCAATTATAAATATTGGAGGCATGTCCCAGAACATTTGAAGGACAAAAGATAGGAGGATGTGTATGTAAGAAAATTGTTCTTAATATATTGATGTACTTATTAAAAGATGTTTATATGTTTATAATAATTTTATTTATATTTTTAGGGCGGTTTCAACATTCCCAAAAATTGGAAGAGAGAATTACTTAGTTTGCTAGAAGAATGATGAGATATTTTAAGACTAACATCACTAGTGACTATATCTACCCTATGGTAGATACGTGTATGATCGATCAATTGTCTTGTGTTCCTAAGAATTATCGTGATCTTGGCCCGGAAGATTGGATGATTTTTTTCAGGCACCGTCTCTCTCCAGAGTTTCATGTACTATTATGTTTTCTTTCTTAGAGTCAAAATATTAAAAACTATTTAAAAACTTACATTTATTTACTTTTTGTAGGTGTTGAGGCAAGCACAACATAAATGAGCTCTCAAATATACGTTGAGGCATATCTTGTTAGGAAAAAATAGATTGCTTCAATGGAAATAGGTAATAATATTACAACTCTAGGCAATATATTACAAATAAATATAGATTGATTAATAAGGTTACAACTCAATGACAGAAAGTACAAATAAATATAGAGAATAAAGAAGAAGAGGATTGAAATAGAAAATACAACTTTTGACAAAAAGATACAAATAAACTTGAGGTAGTAGAAAGAAAGATGTAGATGAGATTACAACTCTTAAGCAAAGATACAAGTAAATATAACAAGAAAGATAAGAAGAAAAATAATAGAAGAAAATAAGAACAAGAACAAAATAATAAGATACTCTCACTCACACAACCAAAGTGAAGAGTGTTGGGGATCACCAACTTGAACAAGGTTTGAAACCTTTGTCCAAAAGCTTATTTCCCACTAACTCAAGCACTAAGGGATCTCTCTCAGATTTTGGAAATATTTTCTGGAATTATCAAGCCTCAAGGTGTTTTTAGCCAAGTGCTCTAATGGATAGAAATATTGTGTCTTTCAAGTGAGCTATAGGCTCCTATTTATAGAATTTAGAGACACCCTTTGAATTTCAAATTTCACCAACCCCCATGGATGTTACCAATGCTTCATTGGATTAATATGAAATTAAAAATGAGATTTGAGAGTTATTTGGGTTTTTTGAGCCGTTCAACAAAGATTGAAAAAACTGAAAAAAAAATGGTCAGTTTTGGTCTGTGGCTGCGGCCACTACTCTCTGTCCCACTGGTTGCGACCACCAACATTCAGTGGCCGCGGCCACTGACCATTTTCAGCACTTAAAAATGTGCTGTTTTTCCAAACGGTTCCAAACCCTCTCAAATGATTTTGTAACTCCCAAAGCACATTATTGGGGTTAAAATCATATCTCTAACAGCCATTTCACATATGGCTTTATGAAATTCATCTCAATATTGTGCAACACCAAATTTACACAATAAAGTGTAATATTTGGAAGTTACAAATTTGTAACACCAAATATGTTACATTATTTGGATATATCTCATATATCTAAATATTGTAACTCTCTATTATATGTTACAATATGTGACACTCTATGTCACATTTATTTAATCTAAAACATTATATTATAATATAATATAATATTACATTATATTATAAAATAATATAACATTCCCCCACTAGATTAAATAGTTATCTATTGTAACACTTATTTAATCAATCATTATATTTTAAAATATAACATACCCCCACTTGATTAAATAAGAACTCTCTCTTATAGGAGTCATTGCATTAGTGCATAAAGCAAAGTGTTTTTCAACTTGAACTTTACTATAGTGTAATTATCACAAATTTTGTCGAAAATTTGGTTGCACTAGGCATTGAACCATCTTTTCATGATAACAAATCGATGATGAAATTCCGTTTTTAGTAATTACCAGATTAATTAAACAATGAATTAATTAAAATGCGGAATGGTAATTAGTTGTTTACACAGAAAGCGGTTCTGTCGGGACAGAATCCAAACTTGTCACGACAGAACTGAATACAAAAAATAGACAGTGCAAAAATTAAAGAACACAACAAATTTTTACAAGGTTCAGAAACCCTTTCGGATATCCTACTCCTTGGGGCCACGCCCAGAGAATAAACCAATTAGTAAAGAAACAAAGTGTACAAAAGCATTGACTTAAACAATGTAAGACTCCCTCTTAAACTATTGCCGCAATCTTGTTGTACTATTCTCTACGAATCTGGTTTGATGAAACACTGATTTTCTTGAACTCCCTTCAAAGAACAGCGAGTGCACACTTCCTCCCGAAGTGAGACTTAGATCGAATCCTCTCCCGAAGATCCTTATGAACACGTTCACAATAAACACTATCTGATTACAATGGACTAGATAGATATCCACAAGTACACTCAACACTCTCACAAAGATTAAGGTGAACAAACTTAATCTATACAAATAAACACACTCTTCAAAATAGCATAACGTTTACAAATATTCAAAATGGAAGAGATGAAAAATCCAAAGGCCTTGGCAAGGTATTTATAGGCAGGGAAATCGTCCAAGGCCATCATATTCTGGTATCTTTGAAATCAATTTGCGAATTCCTTTGATTTAGGAAAACAGCCAGCCAGATGGATTCTGTGTCGACAGAAAAGGAAACTGATGAGTCAGCAACGTAATAAGTTTTATCTGGCAGAACGAACATGGTCATTTCTTTTGACCATGTTCATTTTCGACACCTTCTTTATTTCCAGAATAGACATAATCCCTGAAAATAATCTCAAGATATTTGCACAATATATTTTTACCAAAAATTGATTATTTAAGATAAATAAGGCAACAAATATATTCACACTTAAAAGATCTTTTCACATTACAAAACCAGCTGAAAATATTTCCAATAAAACCGAAAATCAATATGGAGATATGCTACTGATTTTTCTTTAAACAATTAAAATATTTTGTCTAAATTAAAGTTTAGCCAAAAAAGGATTTTACAGATGATAACACACACACATTTGTGATGTTCACTTGAGACCTCTATGTCTCGCTTTGCACCGTTAATGGCCATGTGCACTTTCCATTCATGGACGTTCTTGAGAATACTCCCAATTCTCATGAGAGGCGACACCACCCATAGGTCCATATAGGTAGAATTCTTACAGTATTTTGTTACCAAAAATACTTGTTTTCACAAGACTAAATTCTATTAAAAAAACCTTTCGGTTTTAACCCTGAACTTGGTAACACACAAGTACTCAATATCTCAGATGGGACTTGTTTTGAGTACAACTAATATTCACTTGATTGACTTGTTGTTACCTATTGAACCTACACTAGTTGAATAACTAGTGTTAAGATAGGTTACCATCAATCGTGAATCTCTTTAGGGAGTTTAAGTCCCATCCCTCGTAATGATGCAGCCACTAAATCCCTTGTTAGTAGCTTAGTGAAAGGATCTGCCAGATTTTCACTTGTTCTCACATAGGATATTGAGATGACTCCTCTTTGAATCAATTCTCTTACATATCCATGTCTTAGACTAATATCCTTGTTCTCACACTCCGCTGTATGCTCTAGCCAATGTCGCTTGGCTATCACAATGTATCGATATAGTAGATACATTATTTTTTATTAGGGGAATCTCTATCAACAGATCCCTTAACCATTTGGCCTCTTTGTCGGCAGCAGCTAGAGCTATGAACTCTGCTTCCATAGTGGAATGAGATATACAGGTTTGTTTCTTGGAACCCCAAGAAATTGCACCTCCACCAAGTGTAAATACTCAACCAGTTGTGGACAAGTTATCCCCAAGATTAGATATCCAACTTGCATCTGTATATCCTTCTAAAATCGAAGGAAATTTGGAGTAGTGAAGGCTTAATCCTTTGGTTTTCTTGAGATAACCTAGGACTCTTCCAATTGCCTTCCAGTGATCCACACTTGGATTACTTGTAAACCTACTAAGTTTACTTACCGCAAATGCTATATCAGGTCTAGTACATTGGGCAGCGTACATTAGACTCCCTATAGCACTAGCGTACTCCAATTGAGCCACCACTCTTCCTTCATTCTTCTCTATTTTTACACTATGATCGAATGGAGTATTGGCATCTTTAACCTTGAGATGGTTAAATTTGTTCAATACTCTCTCAACATAGTGGGCTTGCCCTGACGCAAAACCCCCACTATGTTTCTTTACTTTGATACCAATTATGGTGTCAACTTCTCCAAGATCTTTCATCTTGAAGGTTGATGATAGAAACCTCTTTGTTTCTTCTATCCCTTTCATGCTATTACTTAGAATAAGCATGTCATCGACATATAAGCAAACAATGATCACATATCCCTTACAAGTTTTGGAATACAAACACTTGTCTCCATTGTTATGTCTAAACCCATTAGACATGATGGCTTGATCAAATTTTTCATGCCATTGCTTAGGTGCTTGTTTCAATCCATATAAGGATTTTACAAGTCTACATACTTTATGTTCATATTTTGGTAGGACAAACCTTTCAGGTTGTTCCATATAGACCTTCTCATTGAGGTCACCATTAAGGAATGCCGTTTTGACATCCATTTGATGAACATACAAGTTGTGTATAGAAGCTAATGCGAACAAAATTCTTATAGAAGTTGTTCTTGCAATAGGCGCATAGGTATCGAAATAATCGATACCCTCTTTTTACCTAAATCCTTTAGCTACTAATCTGGCTTTAAAGGTTTGGATAGTGTCGTTAGTGTGGTATTTTCTCCTAAATACCCACTTACACCCAATTGGCTTAGACCCCGGTGGGAGATCTACCAATTCCCAAGTGTTGTTGGAAAGAATGGAATCCATCTCATCATTGATGGCTTCTTTCCAAAATGCACTATCTCTCGATTGCATAGCTTCTTTATAAGTCTTAGGATCATCCTCAACGAGAAGTACGATAGGAATTTTTCTAATAACTTCCTCTCTATTTCCTTCTACCATGTAGAATGAAATTCGTTGAGAATCTATCTCATCCACTGCTAGACTTTTATGATTTTTAAGCCTTTGACTTCTTCTAGGTTCAAAGGGTAGCTTTACATCATTTTGAGAATTCTCCTCTTGAGAATCAACTTTGGATGTAGAAGCTTGAGAATTATTCTCATATAACAAATTCTCCTTTAGAGATGTTGAAGCTTGAGAATTGTTGTCACATGACATATTCTAAAAAAATTCAACTTCACTATATTAAATCACAATATTAGACTCTAAGTCTAATAGCCTATAATTTTTACTATTGTTGGCATAACAAAAAAAACCACACTTTATGGCTCTTGAACCTAACTTTGTTCTATTAGGTTCGTTTTTCTTGCAATATGCAAGACACCCCCACACTTTGAAGTGCCCTATGTTGGGTTTTCTTTCTTTCCATAGCTCATATGAAGATATCTCATTTTTCTTCATCGGTATTCGATTAAGAATGTGACAAGAGGTTAAAAGCGCCTCACCCCATAAGTTGAAATTCAACGTAGAAAACACCAACATAGAAATTATCATCTCTAGATAAGTCCTATTTTTCCTTTCACAACACCATTGTGTTGTGGTGTATAAGGTGCAGTGGATTAATGAATTATACCATTTTCTTCACAAAATGTATTGAATTCATTAGAGAAGTACTCTCCCCCTCTATCACTTCTTAGCACCTTAATCTTTTTATTTAGTTGATTTTCAACTTCTAATTTATACAATTTAACAGCATCAAAAGTTTCATCTTTATGCTTTAAAAGAAACACATCGGTATATCTACTAAAATCTTCTATAAAAGTAAGAAAATACCTTTTACCACCTCTAGTTAAAACACCATTTAATTCACAAAGATCACTATGGATTAATTCTAGTAAATTAGATGATCTTTCTACACTAGGAAATGGTTTCTTAATCATTTTTGCCTTAACACATGTTTCACATTTACCATAGTTTTTAATATTGCATCCAATCATACCACATTTTACTACTCTTTTCATGGTTGAAAAACCTATATGCGATAGTCTAAGATGCCACAAAAATAAAGAATCATACTCAACAATATAGGCGGAATTAGCATTTTTATTGATAACATTGAAAGTTACATCATTGGTGCACAATTTAACCATACCCTCACAAGAGTACCCCTTTCCCAAAAATACATTTGATTTGGTAAGTATAAGTTTACCGGACTCAAAAACGGCTTTAATGCCGGGCTTGCCAGCAAATGACCACTTACCAAGTTTCTACTCATTTTGGGAACATAAAGTACATTCACTAATGTAACTTTCTTGCCGGAGGTGAAAAAGACTTCAATGGTACCTTTGCCAAGTACCTTGGATTTTCCCTCATTGCCCATTTGTATCTCACGGTTTCCCTTTGACTCTTCAAAGGTCTTGAACAATGATTTGTCATAGGTGACATGGACGGTGGCACATGTGTCATACCACCACCCTTTCACCTTGCCTTGGACCGCATTCACCTCACTAAGGGTAGCAACTATGTTTTCCTCTTGAGTTGCGTTCACCTTAGGTCCTTGTTGGTCTTTTCTTTGTCTACACTCTCTAGCATAGTGACCCTTTTTCCCACACACAAAGCAAGGACCTTTCTCGCCCTTAAACTTGTTTGGGTTGGTTTTTGGACCCAAAGGTTTCTCATTACCCTTTTTCCCTTTGTTTTTGGGATGTTTTGGTTGTGACATCGCATTTTCTTTGGAAGTCTCTCCATTAGACCCCTCCACAAGTTTATCTCTACATATCGATTCCTCTTCGATTCGAATATGCTTTTGGATCTCCTCCAAAGAATAATCCTCATTTTTATGAAGGATTCTTTTCCTATAGCTCTTCCAAGTAGGTGGTAATTTAGCCACTATAGCACCAACTTGAAAGGCCTCGGGAAGCTCAATCTTTAACACTTTCAATTTATTAACAATAATTTGCAATTCATGAATTTGAGGAAGAATAGGTTTGTCACCAAAAAATTTGAAATCGAAGTATTGAGTTATCAAAAACATTTTGGTACCTTCCTCTTCCACATTGAACTTTTTCTCAAGTGCATCCCATATCTCCTTGCCCGATTTGGTCTCGGTGTAGAGGTCATAAAGCCTGTCGGATAGGGCATTGAGGATATAACCCCTACAAAGGAGATTGTCCTCCTCCCTCTTCCTTCTTTTATCCACCTCCTCAGGAGTGTCCTTGTTGGATGGCGTTGGGAGAGGTTCTAGAGTGGATTCTAGAATGTAGGCGATTTTGAGAGTTGTCAAAAGGAATCTCACCTTGTCTTGCCACCTAGTGAAATTGGACCCATCAAACCTATCCAACCTCACTAGGTCTTGATTCATGATTTTGATGATCTCACCTTCCATTTAAACAAACAAGGGTAAGCTTTTGAATGTTAGGAAAAAATAGATTGCCTCAATGGAAATAGGTAATAATATTACAAATAAATATAGATTGATTAAATAAGGTTACAACTCAATGACTGGAAGTACAAATAAATATAGAGAAAGAAGAAGAAGAAGAAGAGGGTTGAAATATAAAATACAACTTTTGACAAAAAGATACAAATAAACTTGAGGTAGTAGAAAGAAAGATGTAGATGAGATTACAACTCTTAAGCAAAGATACAAGTAAATATAACAAGAATGATAAGAAGAAAAATAATAGAAGAAAATAAGAATAAGAACAAGAACAAAATAATAAGATACTCTCACTCACACAACCAAAGTGAAGAGTGTTGGGGATCACCAACTTGAACAAGGTTTGAAACTTTTGTCTAAAAGATTCTTTCCCCCTAACTCAAGCACTAAGGGATCTCTCTCAGATTTTGGAAATGCTTTATGGAATTATCAAGCCTCAAGGTGTTTCTAGTCAAGTGCTCTAATGGATAGAAGTATTGTGTCTTTCAAGTGAGCTATAGGCTCCTATTTATAGAGTTTAGAGACACCCTTTGAATTTCAAATTCCACCAACCCCCATGGCTGTTACCAATGTTTAATTGGATTAATATGGAATTAAAAATGAGATTTGGGAGTAATTTTTGTTTTTTGAGCCGTTCAACAAAGATTTAAAAAACTGAAGAAAAAAAATGGTCAGTTTTGGCATGTGGCCGCGGCCACTACTCTCTATCCCATTGGCCGCGGCCACTGACCATTTTCAGCACTTAAAATGTGTTGTTTTTCCAAACGGTTCCAAACCCTCCCAAATGATTTTGTAACTCCCAAAACACATTATTGGGGTTAAAATCATATCTCTAACAGCCATTTCACATATGACTTTATGAAATTCATCTCAATATTGTGTAACACCAAAGTTACACAATAAAGGGTAATACCAAATATGTTACATTATTTGGATATATCTCATATATCTAAATATTGTAACTCTCTATTATATGTTACAATATGTGACACTCTATGTCACATTTATTTAATCTGAAACATTATATTATAATATAATATAATATTACATTATATTATAAAATAATATAACATATCTCACTTCTCGTAAATGGCTTGCCAATGTTAGAGAGGACTTGGTAAGAAATTCACATCATAATTATTTACTATTATGTTCTAATAAATTTTAAACTTCTATTATGCTCTGTATGCTTTGGGATTTTGGGTAATTACATGTTTTAAAGTTTCTGGACATATTAAAGTACAGATGTTATGCTGCAAAAAATTTGTTAGACTTAGGAAATTTTAAACTTTAATTATATTCTATGTTATAGAAAAAAAGAACTAGGAATGTGTAACGACCCAAAATCACTATTAAGGCTTAAGGGCCTTGATTAGCGCGCCGGGATGGCATAATTTGTATATGTGTGATTAAATGGTTAAAATGCATGATTATGTGGCATGCATGATTAATATGATTATATGAATATGTGATATGCTTATTTAGGAATATTAGATATGCATGTGAGCCCTTTATAGCTTATAAGGGCATATATATAATTTTGGCTCATTAAGTGCATAAATGTGATTATATGTGATAAATTATTGAGACCACATTATTATGTGGATATATTTGCAGTATATGGCTCGAGACGGTCCTAGTGAGCAGATCAGCGAAATAGTCACAGGGGGGTTTAATACCCGACTCGATGGGAGCCTAGGGGTATTTTTTTTTTTGGGAAATAGGAGAATATTTTGGTATTTATTAGATAATGAATAAGTATTTGGTAACTAATTGGATAAAGAGATTAATTGGTTAATATTGGGAACATTTGAGGAATTAGCGGGAACTGGGAGAACATGACTATTTTACCCTTAGAGCAATTAAAGGGTTAGGTATAACAAGGAAGGGCATAATGGGCTTTTGTTAATAAGGCATATATTCTGTAACCACTTAGGACTAATTAAGAAAGAAGTAGAAACTTTTAGTGCTCTCTTTCTCATCTCTCTCACGATTTCTCTTATCTTTCTCACTTGTGCTTGGATGTTGAGGAAAAGCTAAGGGAAACCAGCTGAGACCTAGGCAGATTTTTGGTTGGGAAGTATTGAGGAATTGAAGTATTCATCCAGGAAGTTTAGCTGGGAACTTAGGAGAACTAAGCTTAAGACTTGAAGGTTGTGCCTGAGGGTTAAGAAACTAATTGAGGTAAGCTCTAGTCACTCAATTTGTTGAAGAATTTAGATTATTAGGGTAGAATTTAAGTTGAGTGTTGGGTGATGATTTCTACTGAATTGAGGTATTGATTTTAGTATAATTGTTAGGACTTTTTATGTTTAAATGTGTGATTCAATTCTAAACTCGTAGTTGGGTTCAGTTCTGGTTGGGAGGTTTAGCTAAGGTTGAATTTTGGAAAGTTGGCTGGAAAGGGCTGGAGAAAACCCAGAATTTCTAGGTTCAAAGAGGGTGCGCTGCGACACAGCTCAGGGGCATTGTGACACGTGTACCCATCAAACCCTCGGAGTGCTCTCTGTTTGGGGGCGCACTGCGACCTTGGAGGGTAAGTCGCGGTCCACCTCCCCTTGAGGCTTGGGGGTATAGCCTCTGACTTAAGGGCAAGTTGCGACCCTTGGGGCCAGGTCACGGCCCACCTAAGGATTTTTGCCTTAGGTTGGTTTCTAGGTTTGGTAAGGCTTCGAGGGCTCAAAACTAGGCACTCGGGACAATTTATACTACCAAATTTAGTAGAAAATTGGGGTCTTGGAGGCTAGTTTTTATCTCCTAAGTATTTATTTGGATTGGAAGTTGATGATTACCCTTTGGCCACTATGGCTAGGTTTATCGTCAAGGCTCAAGACCGAGGATCGTGCTCGGGACCGTTCTATTATCTTTGCTTGGAATTCAAGGTAAGAAAACTGCACCCTTGCGTGGATGTGTTGGGACTAAGATTCCCTGTACTTGGATATGATTGTGTTGTGTAACTGTGACATTGTTATGCAAACATGAAATGAATGACCTAAGAGAGCCGGGGCTGATGATTTGCGCAGAGGACGCAGCTTGGCCACTGTGAGCCGGGGTCAGCTAGATAAACACTGGACTCGGCGTAAGCGAGCCAGATCCAGTGGAATAAATAGAGGGTGTGGCCTAAGGGCGCCGACCTTGAATATTGTATATTGTTTGAGATTAATTGTTGAACGTATATGTTTACTAATATTAGTTGATCTCTATGACTTGTTGAATATTTGGATGATTGAACGATATTCTTCCCTGAATATGTATTACTGTTATGATTTTCTTGCTGGGCCTTGGCTCATGGGTGCTACGTGGTGCAGGTAAAGGCAAGGGTAAGATGGATCAGCCATGAGTTAGAGAGCTCTGGGGTGAGATGTACATTGTCAGTTGCTCGTCCGCCATGGACGAGGGAAAGTATAGGGACAGAACCTAAAATTTGTATTTTTCCATTAGAATGGCCATTGGATTGTATATAACTTTTGAAAATTTTGTAACTTTGTCTCTTAAACCCTGTTTTTGGGATCCCATGTGCCAAACATCTATTTTAATGAAGAAAAAAAATTAACCGTTTATGATCAAAATCTTTTAACCGTAACCTGATTATTGACCCTAGGATTACATTTTTATTCAAATGACTTGATTAACAAGTCTTGCACTATTTTAACTGCATAGTGTAACAGTATTGGTTATCCAGGGTGTTACAACTTGGTATCAGAGTGGTCTAGGTTTAAGGATTCCTGAAGACTGGTTGGATATGTACACTCGCCACTAAAGACAACCTCGACTTAGGGTTTGGTAATTGTATATATGTGATTATATGCTTAAGTGCTTGAATGAAATATAAATGCTTTAATATGTATGGCTAATAAGGAGCAGGAGATACTGATAAGGCCTGGCCCTTGATTGCTGTGTGATGATAATGAGGCGTGCTTATTAGCATTGTTGTTGCACGTGAGTGAATATTTGAATAATTATTTGCATCTTGATTGCTTATGATTGGTTGAGTTCCAATGGTGAATTATGGAAAGATTGTTAACTTGTCATCATTGCCTGATAGCTGAGTTGTTGATTGCAAATAAACTTGGATAGCTATGCGTCCAAGGCAATCGATACGACTAGCCGACATAGGGTCTGAGGTTAAAGGTGATGACCAGAGCCAGACCCTCTGCCAGTCCCTGAGAACTGGTAGCAGATACTTACAGACATGCAAGCCCGGTTACAGAGTCAGGAAGATCAGATCCTTCTTCTGAGACAGCAGGCTCCGTCAGGGAGTGTTGCACCTATTTTTCCATCTACTGTGGCACCAGCTGTACATACACCTGAAGCTGGGAACATGTGGGAGCCCTTTTAGGAGCAGTTCAGGAGGCATCATCCTCTAACCTTTGAGGGAGGACCAGATCCACTGAAGGTTGAACAGTTAATGAGTATGATCATTTCTATCCTGGATTTCATGAGGGTGGAAGGTAATGACAGGGTGGCCTGTGCCACCTATATGCTTAGAGAGGATGCCCGCATCTAGTGGGAGGTGGCATCACAAACCAGGGATGTTTCTACTCTGAGTTGGGATGGGTTCAGAGATTTATTTAGTAAAAAATACTATAACGTTCCCGTCAGGGCATCGAAGGTAAATGAGTTTGTTGGGTTGGTGCAGGGCAACATGACAGTTACAGAGTATGCCCTAAAGTTTGATAGGCTTGCAAAGTTTGCACCAGATCTAGTGCCTACTTATGCAGCCAGGCAGGACAGATTTATTCGGGGGCTTAATGCTATGATAGCCCGGGATGTGAGAATTACAACAGTACTTGGGGGAACGACTTATGCCCAGGCTATTGAGAAGGCTCTTACTGTTGAGGAGGCAAATAATAAGATATGGAGGGAGAATGTTGTGAGATGGGAGGTTCACAGGGTGGTACCTCCATATATAGGGTTCAGTAGGGGCGGAGGCCCCAGTATATCTGAAGAGGAATCCCTTGACACTTCAACCACTGTTGGTCCTGATAGGAGGGGTCGGGGTGCCAGGGTGACTGCCAGGGAAGCGGTGAGACATGGAGAAGTTACCCAAAGTGCACGAGATGTAGGAATCGCCATTTGGGTGAATGTCAGGCAAAGGCTTGCTATTTTTGTGGGGTGGTGGGACACCTCAAGAAAGATTGCCCAATAGCAAAGAAAGAGGAATCAGGGAAGGTGGACAGTTTGACTCCAGCTCGAGTGTTAACCTTGACACAGGCAGAGGCCGAGGCTAGCCCTCGGTAGTGACAGGTCAGCTTTCCAGCGCTGGTTTCTCTTATATTGTATTGATTGACTCTGGTGCTACACATTCATTTGTTTCTAGTAAGGTAATTGATAGATTGTGTAGACCTAGTGAGTATTAAACTGCGGGTTTTGGGACTATATTGCCTACATAGGAACTGGTAGTTTCTAGGAGATGGATTAGAGCATTGCCAGTGATGGTAGATGGTAGGGAACTATCAGTAGACTTGATCCACTTGAGTATGGACAATTCCTATATGATCTTGGGGATGGATTGGCTGGTCAAATATGGGGCTACTATAGACTGCAAGAATAAGATGGTTGACATTTTAGCTTAAGGGGGAGGATCCCTTTGTTTTCGTGGGTGTAGTGCATGGAACCCGCATACCCATGATATATGCATTGAGAGTTAGGGACCTATTACAAGGAGGTTGTATAGGTTTCCTAGCTAGTGTGGTGGATACTACCAGAGTTATGCCAGTAGGGCCGGGAGAGACCAGATTAGTATGCGAATTCTTGGATGTGTTTCCTGAGGATTTACTAGAACTGTTGCCGCACAGGGAGATTCAGTTCGTTATTGAGTTAGCGCTGGGGTCTAAGCCAGTGTCTAGGGCACCATATGTGATAGCTCCGGCGGAACTGAAGGAATTGAAGATACAGTTGTAAGAACATCTTGATTTGGGGTTTATCAGGCCTACCTACTCGCCATGGGGTGCTCCAGTTTTGTTTGTGAAGAAGAAGGACGAGACTCTGAGGCAGTGTATATACTATAGGGAGTTGAACAAGTTGACCATCAAGAATAAGTACACCTTACCAAGAATTGATGAGTTGTTTGATTAGCTGCAGGGAAAGATGGTGTTTTCAAAGATTGATATTCGATTTAGTTATCACCAACTGAGGATCAAGGACGAGGATATACCAAAGACGACCTTTTGAACGAGGTATGGGCATTATGAGTTTCTGGTCATGTCGTTTGGTTTGACCAAAGCCCCAGCAGCATTTATGGACTTGATGAACAGGGTATTCAAAGATTTTCTAGACCAGTTTGTGATTGTCTTCGTCGATGACATCTTGGTTTACTCCAGTTCAGAGGCAGAACATGAGCAGCATCTCCGACAAGTATTACAAAGATTGAGAGAGTATCATTTGTATGCCAAGTTTAAGAAGTGTGAGTTTTGGTTACCAGAAGTGAGATTCCTTTGACATATTGTTGGTGAATATGGAATTAAGGTGGATCCAGCTAAGGTGGAGGCAGTGAGAGATTGGCAGAGACCAAGGAACGCCTCAGAGGTTAAAAGTTTCCTTGTGTTAGTAGGTTACTACAGACGGTTTGTGGAAGGGTTCTCGAAGATTGCTGCATTGATGACAAAATTGACACGGAAGAATATGAAGTTTGTCTGGTCAGACGAGTGTGAGAATAGCTTCCAGGAATTGAAGTGACGATTGATTACAGCTCTGGTATTGAGTCTTCCTTAAAAAAAAAAGGGAAGTTTGTAGTATACTATGATACATCGAGGTTGGGCTTGGGATGCGTGTTGATGCAGAATGAGAATGTTGTTGCTTATGCATCATGGCAGCTGAAGGAATATGAGCAGTGGTATCCTACCCATGATATGGAATTGGCAGCAGTGGTATTCCACTGAAGGTGTGGCGACATTATCTGTATGGGGAGAAGTGGGAGATATACACCAATCACAAAATTTTGAAGTACTTCTTCATCCAGAAGGATTTGAATATGTGGCAGTGGCATTGGTTGGAATTGGTAAAGGACTATGATTGTGACATCCTTTACCACCTAGGAAATGCCAATGTAGTGGCAAATGCGTTGAGCTGGAGGGGCCTGGGACAATTGTTTAGCTGTGCACAATTATCGAGAGAGTTGGCAGAAGAGATGACTAGAGAAAAGATAGAATTGGTTGTAGGTTGGTTGGCCAATATCAATTTACAGTAGACCCTTTTGGAGAGGATAAAAGAGGGTCAGTTGGTAGATGCACCGTTACATGAAGTTAGAGGGAATGTCTTAGTTGGAGTGGCTAAGGAATATTCTATTTCAGAGACTGAGGTATTACAGTATAAAGGTTCAGATTTGTGTCCCGACTGATATGGGAACTAGACGAGAGATACTCGATGAATCCCATACTACATCTTACTCACTCCATCCAGGCACCACGAAGATGTATCAGGATCTACAAACGTTATATTGGTGGCCTGGGATGAAAAAGGATGTAGTAGAGTATGTGGCAAAGTGTTTGACCTGTTAGTAGGTGAAGGCTGAGCATCAGTGACTAGCGAGGTTGCTATTGCCTTTGGGTATTCCTGAGTGGAAATGGGAGGATATTACGATGGATTTTGTGGGAGGTTTACCCAGGACAGTGGGGTTTCATGACTCGGTGTAACTGATAATGGATAGATACACCAAGTCAGCTCACTTTCTACCAGTGAAGACGACCTATACTGTGGATCAGTATATGGAGCTGTACGTGAGGGAGATTGTACGTCTCCATGGGGTTCCCAAGTCCATAGTGTCAAACTAGGATCCTATCTATACCTTCAAGTTTTTGGGTAGTCTACAGAAGGCTATGGGGACTTAGTTGAAGTTCAGTACGACCTTTCATCCTTAGACCGATGGATAGCCTGAGAGGACGATTTAGGTTTTGGAGGACATGCTCATGGCGTGTGTGATATACTTCGAGGAGTCTTGGAGTAAGTATCTCCCGTTGATTGAGTTTTCATACAAAAACAGTTACCAATCAACGATTGGAGTAGCTCCATATGAGTTATATGGAAGAAGGTGTAGATCGCTCATTCATTGGGATGGGATGGGTGAGAGGAAGTATTTGGGACCGGAGATGGTTTAGAAGACTAATGAGGCCATCGAGAAGATCCGAGCTCGAACTAGCTTCACAGAGTAGACAGAAAAGCTATGCTGATCCTAAGCGCAGAGACGTGGAGTTCCAAATAGAGGACCACGTGTTTCTGCGAGTCTCACCGTTGCGAGGGGTGAGAAGATTTGGGAAAAAGGGCAAGCTGAGCCCTAGATTTATTGGACCTTTTGTGATCCTAGAGAGGAACGGGCATGTGGCCTATAGATTGGCACTGCTACCGTCATTGTCAGGAGTTCATGACATATTCCATATTTCTATGCTTCGGAAGTACGTCTCAGATACGACTCATGTGTTGAAGTATGAAGACTTGGAGTTACAGACAGATTTGTCCTATGAGGAGCGACCAGTTCAGGTCCTAAATAAGAAAGACAAGGCTCTACAAAACAAGAGGATTCCTCTAGTCAAATTATTGTGGAGGAATCGCAGGGTCGAGGAAGTGACCTAGGAGCTTGAGTCAGCGATGCAGGATCAGTATCCCGAGTTATTCAGGTAAATTTCGAGGACGAAATTCTTAGTAGTAGGGGATAGTTGTAATGACCCAAAATCACTATTAAGGCTTAAGGGCCTTGATTAGCGCTCTGGGGGGCATAATTGGTATATGTGTGATTAAATGGTTAAAATGCATGATTAATATGATTATATGAATATGTGATATGCATATTTAGGAATATTATATATGCATGTGACCAGGAGTATCAGTGGTCGCGACCACTGGCCTTAGTCCCCCAAATCGTGTGATAAGTATTTGTCTATTTTTAATTCATTATTATTTTATAATTATGCACTTGATTATTTATTTATATATGTTTAATTATTTTATTTTGTGTGTTTAGGATTTTCAAGACATTTGGATGAAAAATAATGAATTTGAGATGTCTTACAAGCAATGGATAAAATTGGAATTACAATTCTAAAATTTCACACTTGATTTTGATAGTTTTTTATTACTTTTTTAGAAATATTTCAAGAAAGAAAAGTTTTCGATCTTTTTCTTAGATTTTCATAGCTTTTTGAATAGTCCAATTCTTAGTTATATCGAGGAGGTTATGGTTAAAATACTGTCAGTGGTTGCAGTTGAAGAAAACTGAAAAACTGAAAAATTGCTACGACTGCGGCCTGGGGGAGCGAACGCAGTGGCTGCTGCCAGCAATGTCCCAGGCCGCGCCCGAAGCCCGATTTTCTAGAAAATACATGTTCCAGTGGCCGCAGCCGGCGATCGATTTTTCCTTAATTTTTTAATTTTAAATGTATTTTTGAAAGGGCTATTAAAGGGGTTAGGGTTAACTTTTATAACAACATGGGATTGCGAATTTTAGAGGCTAGAGCAGCATAAGAGGAAAAAAGACATCAACATAAACATTCTTCAATCTATTTTTTCCTTCTTCTCAAAACTCTTTTATTTTCATTGAATATTTATGTTTATGAATATGAATGTGATTATGGAATATTTTTCTTTATAGTGGATGGTTATTTCAAAACCCTAGACATGAGATCTTGAATGCATTGATGAATTTTATTTCTTCTATTCCCTTATATTAAATTGCTTCTATTTTTCTATTTGAATGTCATTGATCTTATAAAATCTTGTTTAGACGGCCGCTAATTAGGGTTTTGCATTATTCTACTATCATCTTAGGATTGCTATTCACCTAATAGTTTAGGATTCTAAGTAGAGTGATAAATTACAATTAGGATATTGTGACGAGTATTTTGATTGTGATGAAAAATAGAACATAGGTTAAATGAATTGCATGCTTAATGAATTTGTTGTCTAGATTAACCTGTTTCCATAGAGTGTAATGCATTTACTAGATTAAATAGATTGCATGCTTAATGAGTTTATTACTGGGTAAAAATGGTTAATTAAGAGCGCTTAGCTTTAATTAAGTATAATAAGGATACTAAGATAATTGACTGCTTAAGTTTTATCTGCGGGGTTAATAGTTTAATTGGGAATAAGGGATATTCTTCGTCATTGTTGATAGATTGATTGTCGAAGGTAGAGAGTAATTCTTGACTATTTCTTTAATATCGTTGTATCCTTAGTTATTTAATCTTTGATCATTATTTCATTTTATGTTTTCAGTTTTTAGAACTAAAATATCTTTCTAATTTCAGTTTAGTTCTTAGTTTGAATAATAATTTAATCATAGTCCTTGTGGGTTCGACCCTTATTTACCGCTATACTGAAGTAGCAGGTATAAGTGAATAAAAAAATAAATATAAATTTGATACAGCATACGATACCCATCAAATTTTTGGCACCGTTGCCGGGGACTACTATAAGTCTTTTTTATTATTCAATTTTATTAACTACATACTCACTAGTTAAATTTTTTTATTATAAGTGTATATGTTTGGCAACGATACTCAAGAAAGACTACAAGCCATTAAGAAATATCTTGAGACATCGTCGTCCCGCTCTTCAAGGACTATCACTAACAATCCACTCTTTCAACCTTCAAAGAAAGTCAATCCAGTAAAAATACCATTACCATCTGACGACGATTCTGACTCTGAAACATCAGTTAAGTCTTTGATGGCTCAGGAAAGGACGTTGAAAGAGTTGGCGGCGCCAGATCTAGACCATCAACCTATATGTATTCAATATCTAGCGTTGGACATTAACTTTGAACTCAAGTCGGGCCTCATACATTTACTACCATCTTTCCATGGGACACCAGGAAAGGACCTGAATAAGTATCTGACAGAGTTTCACATAGTCTGCTCTAGTATGAAACCAGGTTTAGTAACTAAAGAGTAGATTAAATTAAGAGTATTTCCATTTTCTTTGAAGGATGGTTCAAAATAATGGCTTTATTACCTTCCTCCTAGAACTGTTAATACTTGGAATGAAATGAAGACACTGTTCTTGGAGCGTTACTTCCCAACATCTAAGGTTGGTAGTATAAGGAAGGAAATCTGTGGCATTCGCCAACAGACTAGGGAGTCATTATATGAGTATTGGGAGAGATGTAAGAGGCTATGTGTTTGCTGCCCCCACCACCAAATAAGTGAACAACTCTTGATCCAATACTTTTATGAAGGAGTATTTCCATTGGACATGAGCATGATTGATGCAGCAAGTGGGGGAGCACTGGTGGACAAGACTCCTGCTGCAGCTAAGAGTTTAATTTCTAATATGACAGCCAATTCCCAACAGTTTGGAGTTCATCATGAGGGTTCAATTAAGGGAGTAAATGAGACAAACTCTAAATTAGAGCAGCAACTTGCGCAATTAACTAGTATGGTTCAACAAATGACTTTAGGTCAGCAAGTGAGACCCTGTGGCATATGTCAATTGGTGGGGCTTCCTACTGATGCATGTCCCACTCTTCAATAGGTACAAACCGAGCAAGTAAATGCCATTGGTGGGTTTCCTGGGCAGCCAAGAAAACAATATGATCCTTATTCAAATACTTATAATGAGGGATGGAGGGATCATCCTAATATAAGATATGGGAACCAACAACAAGCAGCACCTACCAGATAACCAGGGTTTAATTCCCAATAAAGGCCTCAACAAGCCTATGTACCTTGTCATCAACAACCTCCTACTGGAGTCCAACAAGATCAGGAACCATCAATATCAGACATGCTTAAAAATTTGGTAGCTTCCAATATACAAACTCAAGTAATTCTTCAGAGTACTCAAGTATCTCTCAAGAATTTGGAGAACACAATAGGACAGATTGCTACATCTCTGAGCAAGCTTGAAAGTCAAAATTTTGAACGATTACCTCCCCAGCCAAAGAGGAACCCAATAGCAAATGTAAGTATGATAACACTGCAAAGTGGTATGCAATATGAGCCACCCACACAACCTTTATCAACAACTCCAATGCAAAAGAAAGTAGTAGACAACTCCATCCATGATCAACCATCAACGCAAAAAAAATTCACATAAACCAACTATGCCAACCTATGTCCCTCATCCGCCTTTTCCAAGCAGATTGAAAAAGTTTAAGAAAGAGGAAGTTGACAGGGAAATTCTTGAGACTATTCACAAAGTTGAGGTAAGCATTCCATTACTTGATGCTATTAAATATGTGCCACGTTATGCTAAATTTTTGAAGGATTTGTGCACGAATAAGAAGAAATTGAAGGGTGATGAGAAGATAAGTGTGGGGGAGAACGTCTCTGCTGTTCTCTAAAAGAAGCTGCCCCCAAAATGCAAGGATCCTGGAACCTTTACAATTCCTTGTATGATTGGGAATAAAAGGATTCAGCGGTGGATGATAGATTTGAGAGCATTGATTAATGTCATGTCATATTCAACATATGCTTCTTTAAATCTTAGGCCACTAAAGGAGACAGGAGTTATTATTCAACTAGACGATCGCACTAATGCTTATCCTTTAGGGGTAGTTAAAGATGTATTGGTGAAGGTTGGCGGTCTTGTCTTTCCAGCAGATTTCTATATACTTGAAATGGGGGATGCATCAATACCCAATCCGACACCAGTTTTATTTGGGAGGCCATTCTTGATGACAACAAATACAAAGCTGGATGTTAGAGCAAGAACACTGACAAGGGAATTTGATGGTGAAATTATCAAATTCAATGTGTTTGATTCTCCTGGTAAGATCAAAGGGAAGGAGACTTTATTGAAATACCGAACATAAAGATCTTGAGAGCAACATTCAGTCGAGCTAACGACGTTAAACAAAGCAAACTTGCGGGAGTTTTTCTTACCCTTATCTTTTATTTTGTATTGATTTTTTATTTATTTTATGCCATTAGGACAATGCTAAAATTAAGTGTGGGGGAGGGGAAAACTGCCTGTTTTATTTTTTTTGTCACTTCTTCAGTTGTTATTTGTGTTTGTGTTGTTTAGTTATTTTTTGTTGTTTATTTGTGTTTGTGTTGTTTAGTTGTTTAGTTGTTTCTAGTGTTTTTTTTTTAATTTTGTTAGTTTGTCATAAGCATGGTTATGTTGAAAGTTTTCTGTCAATGATAAAACTTCTTATTGAGATAAGAATATGTTTAAGAACTAGATGAATTTTGCATGAATTGTGTGCTTAACTCTTGTGTGGTTGTTACTTAAGCTTGATCTTAGATTTTTAAACATAATATGTGTACAATTAGATTTACCTTTTCACTATTGTTTGGAGATATTTATCCATGCTATCATCTTATATATAGTCTTTGCCACTGTAGAAAACATTGATTAATTGTTTGAGGTGAAATCCTAAGTACACATGATTAGGAAGATGATTAAGGCATGTTCTTTGGATCATTTGAGCCTTTCAAGCTTACCTATGATATCTAATACCCTAGTTTCCCATTCTTGAGCCATAATGACTAATATTTTATTCTATGAATCCAATATCTAAACCTCTGCAACTTGAAAATTTGATCTTTTTTGGTAATCCATTACACCATAGCTTTATATGATTATTTGATTTTGTGGATTGGGTTATGGATTGTAAGAAGGGAAAGTTGTATTGGTTTGTTGGATTATAATGTGAAAGTGTATGATCTACTATCTCTTCCAATGAAGTTGAAAAAGGAAAAAAAAAACAAGAAAAATTCTGCATTGTAAAAAAGAAAGTTCGCAAAAGTACAAGTTTGGGGGAATAGTAAGATGAGTGTGGAAAGAAAAAAAATGGAAGGATTATGTATTTTCTTGAATTGTATGGGAAATTTGTGGGAAGATCTAGAGAATAGACAAAAATATAGGCTATGGTGTGATTAAAGCATATATATATATATGTTTCATCTATCTTTAACCTTAGCCTTACATTACAAGCTTTTAAAGACCTTTTGATTATTGATTATGTGTGTTTACATTAGTGGAGAATAATTGGTTAATGTCTATGGAGTGGATAATTTTCGTGAAAATATTATTATGAGACTTTAAAACATAATATGACATGTGTAAATTGATTCAAATGTTCATGTTTTGGTAAGTTTGATTGTGCATAATCATAAAGAGATCGAGTTTAAGTGGTAACTGGCATTGAGTTGAAATTATGAGGAATGTGGAATTCGAATTTTTCCTATGACTTATTTGTTCGATCAATTTTTGAGACAACTAGCACTTTCAACAAAACCATTGCTTATGTGTTTAATTTTTATTTTGTTTGCTCGAGGACAAGCAAATGTCAAGTGTGGGGGAATTTGATAAGTATCAAATTTGTCTATTTTTAATTCATTATTCTTCTACAATTACGCACTTGATTATTTATTTATATATTTTTAATTTTTTAATTTTGTGTTTTTAGGATTTTCAAGATATTTGGATGAAAAAGAATGAATTTGAGATGTTTTTCAAGCAATAGTTAAACTCGGAATTACAAGTCTAAAATTTCACACTTGATTTTGATAATTTTCCATTACTATTTTGGAAATCTTTCAAGAAATACAAGTTTTAGATATTTATTCATAGCTTTCCATAGATTTTTGAATAGTCTAATTCTGAGTTATATCGAGGAAGTTATGGTTAAAATACAGTCAGTAGTTGCAGTTGAAGAAAACCGAAAAACGAAAAAAATTGTTACGGCCGCGGCCAGCCTTATTTCAGGCCTCGACCTGGGGGTCAGAACGCAGTGGCCACGGCCAGAAATGTCACAGGCCACAGCCGCAGCCCGATTTTCTGGAAAATACATGTTCTAGTGGCCGCGGCCGCCAAGAAACACTTGCTGCAGCTGGCGATTGAGTTTTCCCTAATTTTTTAATTTTAAATGTATTTTTGAAAGGGATAGTAAAGGGGTTAGGGTTAACTTATTATAATAACTTGGGATTGCAAATTTTAGAGGCTAGAGCAGTAGAAGAGGAAAAAAGACATCAGCATAAACATTCTTCAATCTATTTTTTCTTTCTTCTCAAAACTCTTTTATTTTCATTGAATATTTATGTTTATGAATATGAATATTATTATGGAGTAGTTTTCTTTATAGTTGAGGGTTATTTCAAAACCCTAGACATGAGATCTTTAATGTATTGATTAATTTTATTTCTTCTATTCCCTTATATTAAATTGCTTATATTTTTCTATTTGAATGCCATGGATCTTGTAAAATCTTGTTTAGACGGCCGCTAATTAGCATTTTGTATTATTCTACTATCATCTTAGGATTGCTATTCACCTAGTAGTTTAGGATTCTAAGTAGAGTGATAAATTACAATTAGGGTACTGTGACAGGTATTTTGATTATGATGAAAAATAGAACCTAGGCTAAATGAATTGCATGCTTAATGAATTTGTTGCCTAGATTAATCTATTTCCATAGAGTGTAATGCTTTTACTAGGTTAAATAGATCGCATGCTTAATGAGTTTATTGCTGGGTAAAAATAGTTAATTAAGAGGGCTTGGCGTTAATTAAGTATAATGGAGAAACTGTAGAGTCCAAAAACTTTACTTAGCTAGTTAGATAGTAGTAGTACTTGTAATAGCTAGTAGTAGTTATAGTATGTTTATTACAGTGAATTTTGGTTCAAGCCGGGACTTAGTTGGACACTCGTAGCAACACTTACAGATTTTATAAGTTTAGCCTATAGTTTAAGAATATTAATTATAACATAAGGTTTGATTAATATAGCTGATAATAAAGATGATATTTATTATACTATAAGGTTTAGATAGAACTAATAAGGTCATGACACTTGTCATGTGCATGTTTATTGAGAAATTAAGTATTTTTTAGGAATAGTTTTATAAGGGTAGTATTTTAAAACCCCAGAATCTGCCAGCAGCTTTGAAATCGTTATCAGACTCAGTCAAAGCTGTTTACTTAATTCAAAATAGGCTGAAAAAGTGCAATTAAGCGTATAATATTTCAGCATATATCGATATATCGCCACTCGGAGAATACGAAAAACACGTAACTTCACATGAACACTTCGACGAGCCTCGGGGATATAAGCCCAGGCGATATATCGCCTACCATGGGCGATATATCGGTCCTAGGGAAAGATTTTTAAACATTTTTTAAACCGAGCTCATTTTAATCCTTAACCTCTTAGTAAGCCTCTGAATCTTTTGACCGAGTCTTAAGCTTCTATTGAACGAATATTCAAATGTTTTTCAATTAAATATTCATTATTTTATTCAAGCTAAAAGAAGATCTTTTCATTCTTGAACTCTATAAATAGGACTTAGTACCCAGCCATTTCTTTCATTCTTCAGGCTGAGTTCAGAGCCTTCAAGCTGCTAGGTTTACTTTAGAGTGTTAAACACTTGGGTTGGGGTTATAAGCTTTATCATCTTAAGCTTATTAAACACTTGGGAAGCAAGGTTAATAGTGTGTTTTTCTATAAAGGTGTAGTTCAGTTCTAGTGCATTCAAAGGTATTCTTATTCCTAGTTCATTTTTGTATGTTTCATTAGTTTTTATAGTTTTTCTCTACTCAAATCCTAACTCAATATTTTCCATTCTTTGTTAGGCATCTAAGTTCTTTGAACTTGAGGTTTCTTATCAGTAAGTATTTTCTCGGTGGTTTAGTTCATTCCTTTTCATCTTTTTTCTTTTAGAAGTACTCACCTTTCTATTATTGATTTTAGGAGTGTTCCAAAATCCCATCCTTGTTCTCACATCCCGGTATTGGTAAGTAAAATAGGATAGTTATTAAATGATTATATGATTATGCTATAATATGTTACGTTATGATATGTTTTTCTATGTTATGATATATATGTTTTGGGGCTTATAGTTGCTTAAATAGCAAACCCCAACACTCTTATGTTCTTGGGGCTTATAGTTGCTTAGCTAGCAAACCTCATTGTATTTTGAGGCTTATAGTTGCTTAGTTAGCAAACCCCAATGATTACCATGTACAAGGGTTAGAATTGTGATATATGTTATATTCATATGTTATATGTTTATAGTTTATGTTTCATGCTTTTAGTAGATTTTCCTTGCTGGGTATTAGGCTCATTCCTTTATTTTTATATGTACAGGAAAATAGTTATGGCGGTGGAAAAATTCTTGGCAGCTTGGGATTGTGTATTGAGGGAGAATGGATTCGGTGGACTGCGTGAACGATTCGAGGACGAAGTTGTTTTTAGTCATTTCAATTATGTTTTCTATGTATTTTCCGCACCTGATCTTGTAAAGAATTTATTTAAGATTTAAGTTATGTTTTATTTTCAAACAATGGGATCCCATATTATACCCTGAATTTTATGTATTTTAACCTTTACTTTATAGTTTTTAATAAAGTTATGAATGTTTCATATATATGTTAAGAATAATGTCTATGTATAAGCAGTTTTAATGGTCCAAAGTCTAGAATTAGTTGGGTCATTACAGAAACTGAGATAATTGACTGCTTAAGTGTTATCTGCGGGGTTAATAGTTTAATTGGGAATATGGAATATTATTCGTCATTGTTGATAGATTGATTGTCGAAGGTGGAGAGTAATTCTTGACTATTTCTTTAATATCGTTATATCCTTAGTTATTTAATCTTTGATCATTATTTCATTTTATGTTTTCAGTTTTTAGAACTAAAATCTCTTTCTAATTTCTATTTAGTTCTTAATTTAAATAATAATTTGATCAAAGTCCTCGTGGATTCGACCTTTATTTACCGCTATACTGAAGTAGCTAGTATACATAAATAAAAACATATATTTAAACTTGAACGACATACGACACCCATCACCGTGGCCAGGGATAAACAGTGGTCGCGACCACAGGCCATTTTCAGCACAAAATTTTCAGTTTTTCCAAAACGTCCAAAATCCTTTCCCACATGATTTTGTAACATCCATACACCTAATGAGAGTTAAAAACATGTCTCCATCAGCCATATTTCATAATGGCTTTGTGAAATCCAATCTCAAATGTGTAACATACAATCAACACATTATTGGGCAATATTTGAGAGTTACGAATTTGTAACTGATTTTGTAACTCCAAAATATGTCACATTTAGGCACACAGGTGTTCAGTTTTGTGACTCTCAATAATATATTACAAGGTGTGACATATCACATTTTGTCACATTATTTAATCTAATATTATATTATTTAAAATAATATAACATTCCCCCACTTAGATTTAATAATCACTTTTTGTAACACTTATTTAATCAAATATTATATTAAAATATAATATTCTCCCACTTGATTAAATAATCACTCTCTATTGAAACCTATACATTTGTGCATAAAATAAAATGTCTTTCGACTTGAATTTTACCTTAGTGTAATTATCACAAAGTTTGTTGAAATTTTGGTTGTCGAAGCATTGAACCATTATTCCTTGATAACAAACTGGTGATAACACACACATCTTCCCTATGTTTACTTGAGACCTCAATGTCTCGATTTTGCACGTTGAATGGCCATGTGCACATTCCATTCATATACTTTTCTTGAGAATGACTCCCAATTCTCATGAGGGGCAGCACCACCCCTAGGTCTATATAGGTAGAATTCTTATAGCATTTTGTTACCCCAAAATACTTGTCTTTTCAAGATCGAGTTCTATTAAAAAAAACCTTTTGATTTTAACCCTCATTTTGGTAACACACTAGTACTCATCTCAGACGGGGCAAAATTTGAGTTTTATTATTATTCACTCGATTGACTTTTTATTACCTATTGAACCTAATACTAGTTTGGTTACTAGTATTAAGATAGGTTACCATCAACCGTGAATCTTTTTAGGGAGTCTAAGTCCCACCCCTTGAGATGTAGAAATGATTCCATTTGAGTAATTTCTTTTCCCATGTATGCATACTTAAATGCTCTCATTATTTTATTCAAACTTGGTTGCTAGCTATAGTTTGATTAAAATAGTTACACCATTAAAATAGTGAGTTTGACCATAGTCAACGCCCTCACTATTTTATATTTCAATATCCAAGATAAACATTTTCTTGAATATTAATTCTAGAAACCTCTTTGTTTCTAAAATTCTCTTTTTTGTTTTAAATTGATTCTTTCTTCAATCAAAATATTAAAAAAAAACAATAACTTTAGACACCAAATATGTCTAGAATTATCCATTCTATACTCATATAACCAAGGTTATTTAAAATGTGGAATTCTAAATCACCTATTTGATAGGATGGCCATATTAATCAACCATTATGAAAATAAATTGATTAACTTTGGAGCATCACCCCCACATTTCTCACATAAAGTGAAAATATCACTTTAAATAGAAGTTTCTTTATTTCTACTAAGTTTTTTGTCTTCCAAGAAAACTCTAGACTTATAATTCACAAAGTTCAGCATGAGTGCTTTAAGCCACATAATAAACTCTCAATAGATCAAGATAAAAAATCTCAATTATTTATCTTGATTTATTTATTTGCTAAAGCAAGATACACTTCTTTGAAAGTAAATTTCACTTAGTTTCTTTCTTTTATATATTTCACAAAATTAAAAATGTAAACACAAATGTAATGTGAGAATTTCTCAAACAAATAATCACATTATGGAATAATAGGTCTACACTCTTACGTATTATTTTTAACAAGTTCATTTTGAAACTTTGTTAATATCTCACACAAATGTCTCATAGCAAAATAAAGAATTATCATAGAATAATACTATAATTTTATTGATAGCTTTCAAGAGTACAAGCTTTATTACATGAAAATAACCATTTCCCAACAAGGCACATAAACATGGTAATCATGCTAGGATCTCTTCTTCCTTTTTTATAGCATTTACCTCATTCTAATGTGGGTCCTTTTGGTACCTACATACTCTATCATAATGCCTAAATTTTCCACAAACAAAACAGTGGCCTCTCATGTCTTTCAATTTTCCATGATCTTTCTTTGGACCTAAAGGGTTCCCACTACCCTTTTTTTTGTTGTTGCCATTGAGATGCTTGTGTGAAACCGCATTGGCCTTGGAAGTCTCATCACTACACCAAAAATCACTTTCCACAACACATGAATATAATACTATTGCAAAAGTATTATATTTTCTTAGGATAAAAAACGGTAAAGGCGCGAAGCTGAAAATGTATCCCGCCTCTTCTCTCACTAAAAAAAATGAGCCCCAATTTTCTTTTCTCATTTCCCTTCTCAATACCCCAAAACCGAACAATCAAAAACTTCAGCTTAGGGCATGTTTTCCCTGCTTGAATCCCTCTTACGAACTTTCTTCCCATCCTTCGACATCTTCCTCTCTAGCCCAAAGTTTGACCTCTATTTCTCCCTTCCCCATACCCCTCTTTCTCTCGCTGCGAGTGGGGTGGTGGACTCGTAGTAGTCGCGACGTGATATCAGCAGAGGTGCGTTTGGGCGTAGTAGATGGAATCATCATAGGTGAGAGGCCTGGTTTTTCGTGGATGATCATGGCAGAGGTGAGAGGTCTGGTTTTTGGATTGGACATTTGATCTTGTTTGTGATTATGTTTTCTGGGTTTGAGATTATTTTAGTTTCAGTTTGTTTATCCTATTTTTGGATTTAAACTTTCGGTGTGCTGAGGTTGTTTTGGTTATGTATTTGATTTTCTTGTGACTAATTTTTGTTTATGAGTAATACATTAGATCTTTGACTTTTTTGTGTTTGGAGAATGGTTTTCGTTATGAACTTTTATTTAGTTAATAAATAAATAAATTAGAATAATCAGTATAATACTTTTTTGGTTATGGTTTTATTTTGTCTTTAAGATTTCGTTCTTCAGGCCACATAAACAATCAGTATAATACTTGCTTCTGGGAGCTTGTTAAATCTGGAAAAATTGTTAGATATGATGGGGGAGGGAAAGTTGACAACTGTTTTCTGAAAATTGTTAGGTTCAAGTGACATGCATTTTTTTGTTCAAACTGAAATCAAAATCGTACTGAAAAACACAATATTATGTTCTACAAATATTTTTGCTGAATTCCAAATAAAATAGATCATGAATAACTTGTTTAGGGTGATTTGATGTGCTCTGAGCTTTATTTTGTTTTCATGGGAGTTTTTGATGTTGGTTCTTTGCTAGCCACTTATTTTTGCGAAAGAATTAGCTACGCCCAGAAATGGAGAGAAAGAGTCAAATTTGAGCAAGAAAAACGCTCACAAATTCGTTGATTTATAAGGTAATTTCTCAGTTTTTTGTTGGAATAAATTAACAAATAGCAGGCCATTTTAGCTTTTGATGTTCATTACTTAATTGGTATAACTAATGAGGATACATGACCAACTTATATATCTATCTTTGTTCCTTGATTTGATTTTGCATTTATGTGATAGATTGCAAAACCTTGTTATGTGCAAGCTAAAAATCAAGGATTCAATATCACAGTAGAGTGATGACTATGACACATGGGTCCTTTTTTTAACTTTTAAAACAATTGCATCTGCATGTGACACTTGCTGAACTAAAAAATTTCCCTCTTGTTTAAAGATTCAGAGTGTATTTTCTTTTTCATTATGCTTGTAAGTTTAAAAATTGGGATGGCAATTAGGTGTTTAATGGAGTTGTTGATAAAAATTCAAGGGTGTTTTTAAGCTTTCCTTGGTTCTATTTATGTTTTGATGTGACCTGTTTAGATTGAGAATTTAGGTTTTGTGATTTTGAAAAATGGTTTCAGTATCTCATTCTCTAGTTGTAATTCTAGAAAACAAGCTTTAGATCTTCTTTGGGAATGGTTTTCTGCTCATAGACGTTGGGGGAGAGAGAATGGAAGAGTTAGAAGGGAGAAAAAAAATTACTGTTTGTAAGTAGCCCTAAGAGCACTTCTGTTGATGAAGGACTTTGGTAACGACCTTACAAAACTCTCTGTATTGGAGATAGCCTTACATTACAAATGTATATTTTTCATTCCCTTACAAACATCTCTCTATTGGAGACAGCCTTTAATGATTGAAAATGGATTCAATAAAATTAAGCAACACTTTCACTAATTTATGCAAAAGTAGATAATATTATCAATGTTGTTGCTTAATTAATTAAATAATTTTCGATTTCACTATTTTCTTAAGCAATAGTCCTACTTGTTATGGCAATAAAAGAAACTCCAATTTCAAGAGAATAAAATTACTGGATCACTGATGTCTGTCATTTTATCAGGCTCCACTGTCTAGAGGTACCTTCTAGACTACCCCCAAAAAATGTGCATAGATCTAAGTAAGCTACAGTCTACCATAACTTGGTTTTCAGGTCATGATCAGTAAAGTTCAATAGTGAACTGGATATGTTTGAAAGGCATGTGATTTAATTTATAACCATGTATGTACTAATTTCATTAAAAATTGATAGAATATGTTACAAAAAATAAAAAGACACACACGAAATGGTCTCAATTTTTGGGACCCCAACAACTTAAATACATAATTGTTCTAAGTGATTCCTCAGATTGCTTCAACTTCTCATCTCTAAACTTATTAGACACAACAGCCAAATACTGAGAAGTTGGGATCTTCTTGGCATAGAACTCTCTTCAATGGCAAAGAATAAGGGGCTAGTATTTTGAATACATGTATTGTTAAGTAACCTTATTTGCTAATAATATTGCATCTGTTGAGGCTATTTCAATGAATCTGATTGCTGTAGTTTCTTTGCTTGTGTATTGATAGTTTTGCTTCTCTTTTCATTTTATAACCTAGCTCACTCTTGTGAAAAATATTGGGTTAGAGAATTCAAAAGTAGATAGAAAACTAAGCTTTGTTTTGGGTAATTTCCATGGAAATAAATGTATATATCATTTTGATTGAGATCAGACTATTGAAATGTTTTGGATTAATGAGAAGTTTCTTCTATGAAGATCAGTGAATTGAGTTTGGTGGTCCTATTGTTTAAGTTTCTTCCGTATTCCTTTCTTTTTTTTTTCTCTGCTTCCTGATTCTTCTTTGTTCTTGCTCTGTAGTTCCCATTTCCACATCTGCACATCCATTCTCCTATATAGTGTGTTCACACTCCTGGGTTGGACTTGCTTCCCTTGTATATTCATTTTTAAAAAAATTGGAGACACATATCAAGTTAGGGCTTTCTTCTTCTTCTTCTAATCCTTCAATTCTTACCCATATAATTTTATATCAATACTTCACCACAAAATGAAGCTGTTTGTGTATGCGTTGTCTTTATCTTTGTGGGTCTTTATCTATTTAGTGTCTTTTTTTCTTTTACCTTTTCCGATATTTGTATCTATATATATGATGTACTTCTTTGTTGGGTTGTGTTATGGTTAGTGGGTTTTGTTGGGGGAATTTTGTTGGTTATGGATATCATTAGAGGCTCAATCTCAGCCTCCGCCACAGTCGCAGCCACAACCAATGGCCCCAGCACCCCTACAAGTTGGTCCATATGGGGGATGGCCTATGAAGAATTACGCGCCGTATCCAGTACAACACATGGAGCCAGTGTATGAGAGGTTCCGCAAGCAGCACGCTCCAAACTTCGAAGGGACTACAGACCCCTTTGAGGCAGAAGAGTGGCTAAGGAATGTGGAGCCGATTCTGACGCACATGAATCTCAGTAATGCGGACCGCATATCCTGCGTCTCGTCTTTACTTAAGAATGATGCCAGGATATGGTGGAATTTGGTCCAGCAATCCCATGATGCTGCCACCATGACATGGACCCGATTTGTGGAGCTGTTCCACAAAAAGTACTACAACTTAGCTGTACTCGCTTCAAGAGTTGAGGAGTTTGCCAACTTGAAGCAAGGTACGTTATCGGTGGCAGAATATGCTCGTCACTTTGACTGCTTAGCCAAGGTCGCCTCTGAGATGGTTCCAACTGATTATCTGAGGGTGAACAAGTTTGTTAGGGGACTTCGACCAAAAATCGAGATGGGGGTTAAGCTAGCAAACCCGGGAAACACTACATATGCCGACATTCTTGAGACGGCAATCGAAGTAGAAAGGTTGCAGGCCAATGTAAGCAAAGAAGAAGCCAGTAAGCCTGAACCTAGATAGCAGAGCCAACCTCAGGCCAGTCGGAACAACAACAACCATAATGGCAGTAATCAGTCCAGCAACAATGGTAACGGCCAGAAAAGACGGCATCCGGATAACAAGAAGTTCGACAGTGATAAGAAGGCACGTACGAATAACGGAGGGAATAGGCCGGGCTACGTGGAATACCTGCCATGTGCTAAGTGTCAGAAGAAGCATCCTGGAGAATGTCGCGCCAACACCAAGGAGTGTTTCAACTGTGGTCAAGAAGGGCATCGTAAAAGAGATTGTCCTCAGCAAAAGCCAGAAGGGAAAAAGGACGAAAAGATGGTTCCTGCTAGGGTTATTGCTTTAACCCAAGGAGAGGCTGATGCTAGCAACAAGGTGGTCACAGGTCAGGTTTCTATCCTCAATAATTTATGCTATGTATTATTTGATTCGGGAGCCACTCACTCGTATATCTCGTTAGGAAAGATAGAAAAACTAGACAAACCTAGTGAAAGATTTAGAACTAGGTTTGTAACCGAGTTTCCTTCGGGCAAAGTAGTTCTATCATCACGGATAGTACGAGGCATACCAATCAAGATTGAGGACAAAGAACAAGAAGAAGACCTGATAGAACTGGTGATCAAGGACTTCAACGTAATACTAGGCATGGATTGGCTAGCACAGGATGGCGCACCGATCGACTGCAAACACAGGAAGGTGATGTTCGAGACTCCTGACGGCCAGAAATTATGCTTCATGGGACAAGCTTCAGGATTGCGCACCCCATTAGTGTCATCTCTCAAAGCTTAGAGAATGATGGAGAAAGGATGTCAAGCATTCTTAGCCAGCATCACGAACGTGGAAAGGGAGACGCCGCTTAAGGTTGGAGATGTTCGAGTTATACAAGAATTTCCAGAAGTATTTCTCGATGACTTACTAGGATTGCCGCCAAATCGAGAAATAGACTTCATGATAGAATTAGTACCGGGCACCGAGCCTATCTCTAAGGCACCATACCGGATGGCACCTACGGAACTCAAGGAGTTAAAGACACAGCTACAAGAACTCCTAGACTTGGGTTTTATTAGGCCAAGCCATTCACCATGGGGAGCTCCGGTACTATTCGTGAAGAAGAAGGACGGAAGTATGCGGATGTGCATAGACTATTGTGAGCTGAACAAAGTAACAATTAAGAACAAATACCCGCTATCTCGGATTGATGATTTGTTTGATCAACTCCGAGGCGCGACTGTAATTTCTAAGATCGATTTACGGTCCGGGTATCATCAGCTCAAGGTAAAGGGAGAAGATATTCCTAAGACAGCCTTTAGAACTCGTTATGGACATTACGAGTTCTTGGTTATGTCTTTTGGTCTTACTAACGCACCAGCCGCGTTTATGGACTTAATGAATAGGGTCTTCAAGGATTACTTAGATAAATTCGTCGTTGTATTCATCGACGATATCTTAGTATACTCCAAGGATGAAGTAGAGCACGAGGAACATTTGAGAATGTTTTGACGCGATTGAAGGAGCATCAACTCTATGCAAAGTTCAAGAAATGCGAGTTTTGGCTTTCGCAAGTGGCGTTCCTCGGGGACATTATATCGAAAGATGGAGTTGCAGTAGATCCATCAAAGGTAGAGGCCGTGAAGGATTGGCCCAGACCAAGGAACGCATTTGAAGTAAGAAGCTTTCTAGGGTTAGCAGGTTATTATAGGAAGTTTGTAGAGGGCTTTTCTAAGATAGCCACTCCGCTCACCAACCTGACCCGGAAGCAACAAAAGTTTAACTGGAATGATAAGTGTGAAGAAAGCTTCCAGTTGCCTAAGGATAAGCTTTGCTTAACACCAGTACTCAGTGTACCGACACCCAACGATAAGTTCGTTGTCTACTGCGATGCATCAAAGCTAGGATTGGGATGCGTGCTGATGCAAAATGACAAGGTGATAGCCTACGCCTCACGACAGCTAAAGGAGTACGAACAGCGCTATCCAACTCACGATATGGAGTTGGCAGCGGTGGTCTTTGCGTTAAAAATCTGGCGCCATTATCTTTACAGAGAACGGTGCGAGATTTATACGGACCACAAGAGTTTAAAGTACATCTTTACTCAAAAGGAGCTTAACATGAGGCAGCACCGGTGGTTGGAGTTAGTAAAGGATTACGACTGCGAAATCCTATACCACTCGGGAAAGGCGAACGTGGTTGCCGATGCGCTTAGTAGGAAAAGCTATGGGAATTTAGCAGCCTTATCCGGAATAGAAAAGCTGCTACAGCAGGAGCTTATCAGTGCCGGAATAGAAGTGGTTGTAGGCAAGCTGGCTAACTTGTCTATCCAATCGAATATGCTAGAGGACATACGGATTGGTCAGAGACATGATGAATCGCTAACAGCACATATGGAAGCAGTCAGAGAAGGCAAGAATACCGATTTCTCAATATCTAGCCAAGGCTTATTGAGATATAAGGATCGGGTATGTGTGCCAAATGATCAAAGTATTAAGAAAACGATTCTGGAAGAAGCGCACAGCACCCTGTACTCAGTTCATCCAGGGTCTACCAAGATGACTCATGACATCAAGGCAATCTATTGGTGGCCAGGGATGAAGAAGGACATAGCGGAGTATGTATCTAAGTGTCTGGTATGCCAACAAGTGAAAGCGAAGCATCAGCGCCCTGCAGGTTTATTGCAACCGCTTAGCGTACCAGAATAGAAGTGGGACGACATAGCCATGGACTTCGTGACGGGTCTGCCAAAGACGAATAAGCAGCATGATTTCAATTGGATAGTAATAGATAGACTAACCAAGTCGGCTCATTTCCTGCTTGTTAAGACTTCATACACGGCAGACCAATATGCAGACATCTACATCCAAGAGATTGTACGGTTGCATGGAATCCCCAAGACGATAGTGTCAGATAGAGGATCAGTATTTACGTCGAGATTTTGGGGAAGTTCACAGCAAGCTATGGGTACTAAGTTAAGCCTTAGTACAGCTTTCCATCCTCAAACAGATGGGCAGTCCGAGCGTACGATTCAGATCTTAGAGGATATGCTACGCGCGTGTATACTTGATTTCAGAGGATCATGGAACAAGTACTTACCACTGATCGAGTTCTCATACAACAACAACTACCAGTCAACAATCGGGATGGCACCTTATGAGTTGCTATATGGAAGAAGGTGCCGATCACCGTTGCACTGGGACAAGGTAGGAGAAAGGCAGCTTCTAGGGCCCAAAGCTGTTAGACAAGCTCAAGAAGCAGTGGCACTTATTAGACAACGTATGCTTGCTGCTCAAAGCCGTCAGAAAAGCTATGTGGATACCAAGCGACGCGATGTGGAATTCCAAGTCGGAGATCAAGTCTTCCTAAAGATATCTCCTATGAAAGGTGTCAAGCGGTTCGGGAAGAAAGGCAAGCTTAGTCCCCGATTCATAGGTCCTTTTGAGATATTGGACAAAGTGGGACCAGTTGCATATAGACTAGCCCTACCGCCAACACTAGCCGATAGTCACAACGTCTTCCACATCTCGATGTTACGCAAATATGTGTCAGACCCATCTCGCGTCCTCAAGTACGATACCATAGCACTCCAGAAAGACTTAAGTTACGAGGAACGACCGATTAGCATCCTAGATAGAGGGATGAAGCAGTTACGGTCCAAGAGCTTTCCTATAGTCAAAGTCCTATGGAGTAATAGTTCTGAACGAGAGGCAACGTGGGAGTTGGAAGAGGACATGCAAGGCCGGTATCCGGAATTATTTGGTAAGTAAATTTCGAGGACGAAATTCTTTTTAGTAGGGGAGAATTGTAGAGTCCAAGAACTTTACTTAGCTAGTTATTTAGTAGTATTATAGTATGTATAGTATTATCTTTGTAACTGTGGATTTTTGGTTCAGACCGGGAATTATTTGGACACTCATAGTAGTACTTATAGATTTTCTAAGTTTAACCTATAGTTTAAGAATATTAATGTTAACCTAAGGTTTGATTATATGACTGATATTAAGGATAATATTTATTATACTATAAGGTTTAGATAAGTACCAATAGGATTTTAAGCACATGTTATGAATGGGTGATTAAGGATTAAGTATTTTGAGGATTTAATTTAATAAGGGTAAAAGTTTGAATGCTGTAAGGTCAGTCAGCAGCTTTGAATACGTTGAGGGCTTAGTCAAGGCTGTTTACTCCATTCAAACTTAGCTAAAAATGTGTAATTTCGTGTTTAATTAATCAGCGTGTGCCGATATATCGCAGCTATAGGGGGCGATATATCGCAGCACGTAGATACGGAAAACACGAGACGATGCACGACTGCCTCGGGCATACTGGCCCAGGCGATATATCGCCTACAGGGGGCGATATATCGCCTCCTTCAGTATGTTTTGAAAGTTTTTGAATTCTTTTTCCATTCAGCCATTCAACCTCTTGATAAGTCCAGCATCTTTTTGAACGAGTCTTCAGCCTCTGCTGAACGATTATTCAAATTATTTTCACCTAAAAAGCTATTATTTTTATTCAAGTAAAATCAAGATCCTTTCATTCCTAAACTCTATAAATAGGACCTAGTACCCAGCCATTATTCATCTTTTGCTCTAAGTTCAGAGGCTGCAAGTGCTAAGTGAGTGTGAGAGTGTAAACACCTGGTTTGGGGAAATCATAAGCTTGATCCTCATAAGCTTATCAAACACTTTGGGAAGTAAGGTTCTATAGTATTTCGGTTTGTAGTGTAGATTGGTCTTACAAGTCTTTAAGGTAACCCAAAACTCTAGTTCATTGGTTTTATGTTATTTTCTTTCTCATAGCCTTCTACTCAGTCTTCTAACCTCATTCTTATTTTGTCTAGGAAATCTAAGTTCTTGAGCACATAAGTTTCGGTAAGTATGTTTCTCAATGGTTTAGTCTTCCCATTCCTTTTCATCTCTTTTTCTTCATTAGACTCACTCTTTTCCATAATGGTTATTAGGAGTGTTCCAAAGTCCCAACGCTGTCCACATATCCCGGTAACTTTGGTAAGGAAAATAGGATAGAAATGCATATGTTATATGTCTTATATGTTATCTTATGTTTCTTATGTTATGATAAGTGTTATGATATGTATGTTTGTAGGCTTGGGCATATGACCCATATGACTAACAAGACCCCAAATAGATTATGGGCATATGACCTACTTAGCTAGTAGGACCCCACTAATCTCATGGGCATATGACTTGTTTAGTCTATGGGACCCCAAGTAATAATGGCCATTATAGTATGTGTATGTAATAAGTGTTATGATATGTCTTTATGTTTATTATGAAATTTATGTATGTGAAGTATGTGTTAGATTTTTCCTTACTGGGCATTAGGCTCATTCCTTTTTGTTTAAATGTGCAGGAAAATAGCTATTAGTGGCGGTAAGGTTCGAGGATGCTTGGAGATTGTGTATCGATGATGAATGGAGTCAAGGAGTCGAGAGTTCGATTTTGAGGATGTAGTCATTTGTTTATGGTCTTTATATGTATTTTCCGCACTTACTATGTAATCCCTTTATTTTATAAATCATGTTATGTTTTGTTTTTCAAATAATGGGATCCCATATCCTTCTTGGTATTTATGTAAGTAATTCTTATTTCTATAAGTTTTTTAATAAAATTATGGTATTTTCGCAAATGTAAGTTTTAGTAAGAATTTGTATGTATAGTTTCGTTAATGGTCCAAGAGTCTAGAGTAGTGGGTCATTACAAGACTTCTACAGCACCATTAGCACCAGTTCTAGAGTTTAACTTTGTTGGTCTTCCAGTTCGAGTGGTATAACATCATTGTTCTGTCTATATTTTAACCTTTCAACATATAAAAGCTGCAATAGTTGCTTGTGGTCATCTTATGTGGTTTATATTGCAGGGTGAGAAAGAATGTCCATATTACATTCGAACTGGCTCCTGTAAGGATGGAGGAAACTGCAGGTTTAATCATCCTGATCCAACAGATGCGGCAGAAAGTGACACTTCTGCAGGATATGGTAATGGTAGACCTGTCTCTTTACAAGGTGCACGACAATCAACTCTACCATCTTGGTCTTCACCAAGATCTTTGAATGAGACTGCTCCCTTTATGCCAATGATGCTTTCCCCAACTCAAGGGGTTCCTTCACAAAATCCAGAGTGGAATGGGTATCAGGTACTTTCAACTAAGAAAATTATCTGTTACTTTTTGAAGTACCGAGATTTAATTAACTTTTATTTCTTTGATGCTACTAGTGAGTATTTTAAGGATGAATTTAAAGCATGTACACTCTTATTTTATTTTTATCTCACTTTCTTTTTATTGAATTCTATTGCTTAATCTTCAGTCCTTTCTCATATACAAGTTCTCATTAAGCTCTCAGTACTTCATTTTTATTAATTTTTTACAATTATATTTGTCACCCCTTTTGATTGCTTCTAATAGCAGCAAGACATTTTGTTTCTTGCTTGGAGTCCTTACCATCCTATTTTTTGGTTTTAGTGTTTTTTTTAAAAGAAAATAAATGTAAAAAACAAAACTTTATTAATTACCAAAATTGAACAAATTAAAAAAAAAAAAAGGAGGATATGATTTAGTTATATAGATATCTGATTTACTGTGAACAATAATAACGACAAATAATTCCATATTGAGATTCTTTACACTTAAAACAAATTATTACCTTTATTTGTATCATGGTTTGTCTTGTTTTAGTGTCTGTCATCAAACTCAATTGACATCAGCATCAGCCATTCAGCTTAATTAAATTTTGGCATTTGGGTCTATGCTTTGGTTGATGCAAAGTAGTGAAATAAATTTATTCAGAAATATATTCAAGGACACCTCAGGATTTTGGCAATGTCGGTTTCTAAACAAATTATAATCAATGAGAAATTTTTCTTTTCATTTTTTTCATAGGAACGGCATGTCCTTCACATAATAGTGAAGGTTTGAACTAAATGTATCATGTAAGCCATTTCAAGTTCAGACTAATCTTTTTGTGTGGGTTATGGCATCTCATTTAAAACTGTTGTTACTATGTCAAAAGAATTAAACTACACATTGTGGAATGTGTCCAGTATATAATATAAAATATTCAAAAGCAGCATGCTCAAGTGGTAGATTAAGTAAAGCTTGCTGTCTAGGTTATGGAATCTCATTAATTATAAATTAAAATTGTTACTATGTCAAAGGAATTAAAATACACATTATGGAATGTGTGTTCAGTATATAATTCCTTTTTCCCAAATATATGCGATATATTAGCATGATAATAATATGTTGTTGCATGTTGGTGGGTAATTAACTTATATGGGTTTAGAAGCTATTTGCACTACATATTGGAGCTTACTGACTTTATTTTGCTCACAGAGATGACTCTCTAGTCACTGAAGTGGAGCCTTATATTCCTTTTAATATCAACCCAGCAGGAATGCAGCCTGTTCTTACCACTAATTATCTGTTGGCCGTCCCCAGCATTCTTGCAAGGTTTTATTAACTTTTGGCTGGAAGTCATCTGTTTCTTTATATCTTCAAGTATAGATATCCAAGAATTTCAATTAAAATTGATTTTTACCGCAGATTATTTAATTTTCTAAAATCTTTGTAACACTTTATTAGAAACAACCAAATATATTAATAAAGGACCCTATATATAAATTACTTATAGAACTAGTTCTCAGAGTAAGTTTGAAATAAAAAGAAAGAGTAGCCCAACAATTGGAAAAACCAATATGAACAAAGTTCATCCATCTAGAAATACTGCAGTTAGACCTAGTGTTGAAGATAAACCAAAGTCACAATTTTCACAGCTCTGAAGTAGGAAACTTAGCTGTTTTAAGTTTTCTGATGCAATATTTGCTGTTCTGAGTTTACTGTGATGGATTTTATGTTTTGATTTAAGGATTTGCTTTGAACATTTGGTTGTGGACATTTAATTTTGAAGTAATCTTCAAATATTGAAGTGAATTTGCTATTTTGACTTTATTTGAATTCACCACTTGGTTTAGCATTTGATTAACCTATTTGCTTCCTTCAACTCCATTTAAAAAAAAAAACCTTATTGAAAGTCAGGAAAAAAAAAGAAAGAAAATGAGATAATGATTGAGACAAAATCTGAAAAGAAAATCTAAATCATTAATAATTTATAAAAAGGAATTAATAAAACTTAATCATTACTCAACGGAATATCTGGTTACATATGTGGCATAAAATTACAATAACCCAAATCCAAATATAAAATTACAATATCTGGTTACATATATCTATATCTGTCTCTCACACAATTTCAATGAATGTAATCTACAACTGTAACGACCTGAATATGCTAATAAGGCTTCAGGCCTTGATTAGTGTGCTTGGAGGGCAATAAATGGATGATTATGTTAATGTATGAATTAATGTGAATATATGATAATGATGCATGTTTAGTTGAGTCAAATGTGCATGTGGGCCCCATCTGGATATTAGGGGCATAAATGTGATAAATGCTATATATATGTGATATGTCTGCGCAGCACGATCCGAGACAGTCCTGGGGAGCGGTTAGCCAGAAAGTCACAAAAGGGTTGAGATTTAGACTCGGGGCGAGTCGAGGGGTAATTTGGGTACTAGATGTGTTATGGGATTATCGAGTTATGAAAATAAATATTTGGAGATATATTTGAGGATAGAATGTCTAGGAGGGAATATTGGGGAAATTTACCATTTTTCCCTCGGGGACGTTTTGGTGCCCCGAGCCTTAAGGTAACCACATAGACTTACGTTGAAAAAAATAAACCTTAGAATTATACAGAATACTCAGGAAACCGACTCACTCATTCTCTCTAAGCAAGTGGATATTTTCTCTTTGGAGGCTTAAGGAGAAACTTGGAGAAATTAGCTAGAAGTTAGAGAAATTCAGCTAGGAATCTTGGGAGCTAGGAGCTTGGGGATTAAGGATCAACTTCAGAGATTTAACTCAGCAAAGGGTTTCGGCGAGGCTCAAGTTATAGGACTGTGCTCAGGACATCGGTGCTTGGTGAGCTCGGGACTCAAGTAAGGAAACCCTTGTTTCCATAGAGCTTGTATACAGGGCTGAGCCCAATGTGTTTGAATTGCAGGGCGTAGCCCTTTGATTGTATTTGATAGTATTCTGTACTTGTTTATTATGCTATGAGTGCAATTATGTGAATGATCGGCAAGAGCCGGGAACAGTGTAGGCCGAGGTCGGCAGGGGCCGAGAAACGACAAAGGGCCGGGAACGGCGTTAGGCACGTTGAGTGCAAGGCCGGGTACGGCAAGGGGCCGGGAGCAGCGTTGAGCATGTGGAGTGCGAGTTGCCAGGGCAAGACCCTAAAAGGATACCAAGGATATCCTCAAGGTGTGGACCGCGAACCCAGGGCCTGGTAAGCGCCTGGGACGGCTAGGCCATATGTGTTTAGCCCATTGGTGGCCTGCTTATATGCTTGGTGTATGTTTTGCATATGTTATCTGTTTGTGGGTTTTCTTGCTGGGCTTCGGCTCACAGATGCTCTGTGGTGCAGGTAAGGGCAAGGTGAGAGCCAACCAACCATGAGTGTAGCAGGCGTGAGGCGGCGTGTACATGTTGGGCCAGCCTGGCTGCCACAGCCAGTGGATTTTCGGAGATGGTTGTAAATAAACTTAGATTTTGTCGTTTAGTCGACTTGGTTCAATTTATATGATGTAAATGTTTCTAAACTGTGTTTTGGGATCCCAGGTGTCAAACTTTTATGATTTTCATTGAAATGGAATTATTTCTAAAGTTTTTCTTCTGTTTATGGCTCAATTACACTATTTGACCTAAAATCTCGATTAGCGAGTTGAACGCACATTTTTAAACTCACTTAGTAATGGCTCTAAGAAAGTAGGGCGTTACAGTAATCTTTTATTTTCTTTAATTAGATTGGGTCTAATTTTATTATTGCATATCTAGTCAGAAATCTAAATTATTTTTAACAATTATGGCCTGCAATGACAATAATCATTTATATTATCATGGTTTTTATTCCAATCAGTATACTGTGCTCTGCATTTTTTATAGTAGATTGAAAAAGATTGCCCTCTTATGGTGTTGTTCTTGATTTTTTTATATATTGTAACATCATTTAGTAGATTGATACTCATATGCAGATATGCTTTTATGTATAGATTTTTCATAGGGAAATCCTCATCAAGCCAATTTATTTGATGATCTTGGTATATATATATATGTTGCATTTGTAATGATGTAATCCATGTAGTTGGAATAGAAGGGAATGTTTCTCCTGTAACTAGTTAGTGCCAAAGAGCCTTGTCCAAATGGTCCTTTTGAATTTTCCTGCAACATGCTTTAATACCTTATTGATTGCTTGGCAGACTCTGAGCTTTAATTGTCCTATTTCTTGTACTTGATTTATTTCTCTGCTCTGTTTGCAGAGGCAAAATATGGTCAAAGGGAATATGCAACTATTTTCAGTGGAACAACAGAGAAGTCAAGCTCTGGAAGCTCATGCTGCTGCTTTTGCACAATTTAAAGTGCGTAAATTAACTTCTCCCTCTCTTTATCTCTCTTAATTCTCTTGTTTTTTATCGCACTTGGTATGCATATCATATATGCATATTTGTTGATTGATGGTCGAATTTATACAGGTTCCAGGGAATGAGAATCCTTCTACTCTCATTTCCTTTGCAACAAAGACTTTTAATGCTGGCCAAATTACATCAAAGCTGCATGTTATAGATCTTGGTGCCCAACCAGGTTAGCTTAGTATTATTTAATTCACCCCCTTTATTAAAAAAGACAAAAATGTTTGATAGGTCTAGAATCTTAATCAGAAATTTATTCCTTTCTTTTTGTCTTGATGAATAATTTTTACATCCTTTTGTTGGTTCATCACAAATTAATATTCCATGAATGATTTTAGGTTGTCCAGCGATTCCAAGAACTGTTTGCGCAAACGAAGTATAAAGAAGTTGCTGAACTTGCTGTTGAGTCTCCACAAGGAATTCTTCGTACTCCTGATACAGTTGCCAAATTTCAGGTTTTTCCACTTTGCTTTTGTTGTCATGTTGGTGTCAAGTTATTCTGTAACTTTTTACTATGTATATTTAAAGTAATTCTCAAATTCAAGTTGTGTAGACTGTAGAATAGTCAAACTCTCTATCAATGATACAGAACGTGGCATTCCATACTGTGGTAGTTTGTTACTATGGGATGCCTGTCAAAATGGCCATTTCCCCTTGTTTAGAGGGCTGGGGATCGGAGACCAATTTCAAATGTTTGTTTCTATAATTTTTAAAGAATTGGAAATTTATGAACCTAATTGAGATAAAAGTACCATCAATTACTTGGAAAAAGACAGTATCAGGAAGCTCGAATAGAAGTGGAATTGGATATTACAATACCTTTAAGTTATGCTGAACCTTTATGATTAGTAATTAATTCTTATTCTTATTGTTGCAGAGTGTTCCTGTACAAACTGGGCAAACACCACCCCTTTTGCAGTATTTTGGTACTCTCTTGACCAGAGGAAAGCTTAATGCTTTTGAGTCATTTGAACTATCACGTCTTGTTGTGAACCAGAACAAGAATAATTTGTTGGAAAATTGGCTAGCAGAAGACAAATTAGAATGCAGCGAGGAGCTAGGAGATATTGTGAAGGCTATCATTATGGAATTTGTTAATTACACAGTCCTGTGTTTCTTTTCTCTTGGCAATAATTTAGTTGTTTACTTCAAATAATGCCTGTGTCATGTTGTTTATGGTATATCTTAGTTTCTTTTGAATTATTTAATTATTTAGGTTTCTTCCTCTAGTAATGGATGTGAGATTCTAACTAGTCTAGTATTGGTTATCTGAAAATCTCATCTTCTCTAGCTTCGGTTTTTTTTTTTTAATTCATTTTGGTATCTTAGTAGTGTTTTTTTTTTAATTCAAGCTTCAGACTTGTTCTATTCTGCTTCTAGTTTTATTGATGTTGTTATGTCTACCATTTCTCTTGCTTCTGATGGTACATTTAGGTTTGCTTCTGATGTTGTACTTCCTTTGATAATTCTAGATATGCATGTGCTTTGGTTTCCTCTGTTTTTATAGCTTCTTTCACTGCAGCAATTTTCAACTTTTATGTTGGATGACTAATTATAAACAATGTTTAGTAAACGCAAAATTGTTTTTTTTGAAGTATGGGATGCATGAATAGTTTAGGCTAGTGATAGACTTGATAACTTAAGAAAATTTAACAATGAGTGTAAATAATCACTACAAAAAAGTGAAGTAATTGTCACTTAAACAACAAAAAACTATGCACTGCTTACTGTGTTTTCTATGATCGATGTAATTATAATAAAAAAAGATCAAATAAATTATATGTATATATGTTTTTGGTTAGATATATATGTGTGTGTGTGTGTGTGTGTGTGTGTTTTTAATTAGATAGCTATTGAAAATCTCTATTAGCTATAGTATATAACTTTAGTGGGGAACATATCAACACATGCATCAGACCAAATAATCAATACTCACAGGAACACATTGAAATTTAAGTATTAATTAAATACATTTTTTTAATTTGCTTTTGGTTGGTTTTGTAGAACTACCAAATACTAATTATGTATTTTAAGTTTGGGTTATGAAAGTCAAATGTTGAAGTTGCATTTGATGCTAAATGAATTTAGACAGTTGGCAGGGGCTATAATTTAATTACGCTTGTTCTCTTGCTTTTAATTTAATTTCTTATCCTTTGTGGGTTTAGCTTCTATAGATATATATGTACATCTTTGTGCCTATTGATTGTCTATAGTTTGATTACTTTGAAGAAATAAGAATTTCTATTTAATGACACATTTGGTATATATATTGTTATTAGCTTGTTGTTGTCTCGTCTGTTTGGGAGTATTTCATGGCATAAATTGCATGTATAGACACTGTGAGATTGATAGACTTAACTGGTTGTGAGTTTAGGCACCTAAGGGATGGCTTGTACTAGTTGGCTAAAAGCTAATTTAATCACAGTTATGCCCAGCTAGCTATTAGTTACCAATTCTCTCTTTTATTTTGTTTATGTTTTTCTACATGTTTGTGTGAATATAGTGGTTTGATCTGAAAGATTTTTTGTCTTATTTTGTGTTTGATTTTTAGTATCTAGCTTCTGTTCTGCTTCTAATTCTGGGGGTCTCTACTATTGGAGTACCAAGCTTGCTTAGGTCTAGAGTTTAGTACCTGTTTGAGCTCCATATTCTAGAGTTTAGTACCTGTTTGAGCTCCATATTCTATTACACCTCTCCTTTAAATGAGATATGAGATTCGATGGATCTACCCTAGAAATAATAGTATCATTCTAAATGCTTTTGTAACTCAAATCTCCCAAACTTTTAACATGCTATCTCTGTAATTAAGCACCTGAACCAAAGATGTCTTTTGGGTGAAATTGAGGCCCCTTTAACCTGAAAATGTTAATGTTTGTTTACTGTAATATGTATCTATTCACTGTGATAGCAGTATTTTGAATTTTGAAGTATGTTCACCTGGTATTGCTTGCTTAGGTCTTATATTGTATACAGTTTTATTATTTGATTCATATTATTTAATTTTTTTAAGCATATACCTTACCTTTTATCTGCTATTGCAGGAGAAAAATGTCTCTTTCTCCATCAATTGGAGGAGAAAATGATACTTAATTTTGAAGGCTTTGTGTTGGGCAGCTGTGGAATATTTCGTTGCGAAAGTAGTAACTTTATACCTTACCTTTTATCTGCTATTGCAAGAGAAAAATGTCTCTTTCTCCATCAATTGGAGGAGAAAAGGATACTTAATTTTGAAGTCTTTGTGTTGGGCAGCTGTGGAATATTTTGTTGCGAAAGTAGTAACTTTTCAATATGTTGAATATTTAAGACTACTTGAATACTTAAATAACATTTTGTTGTTGATGATGGTGTTGAATGTTTTAAACTAATTTGTGGATTGTTAATACAATGTTGAATGTTTTTACTTTTTGTTATTTAAAAATCAAGTTCATTTGACGATGCTAGTATATATTAGAAAGTTAATTTTAATTATATAAAAAAATTAAAATATAATAGAATAAATTAGTGTTATATAAATGAATATATAATGAGAATTTAAACTTATCTAAATATTAAAATAATACGAAAATTGTGTTATAATATCTATTACAATAACACTTTTTATGTAAAGAATTTTGTTATGCAAACTTCATTATATAACACAAATAATGTGTTATACTAAAGTGTAGTATAACACAAATTTATAAGTATTGAAATGTGTTATATAATCGACTATAAATAATATAATTAAACACTTATCTATTTATTAAAATAACACAGAAAGTGTGTTATCGTTGACAGTATAATAACACATCTATATAACAATGATAAAGCGTTATGTAAAGTACCCTGACCTACGATAACATAGTCGGTCTTAACACATCAAAAAGTCTTATGGTATGTTTTGATAACACATTTTTGGTGTTATTAAAAGCATTTTTCTTGTAGTGCATCTTTAGACTTATTTACACCCTTGTTTCTAATTCTCGACTCCTCTTCAATTCTAATGTGTTTATGGATCTCATCCAAAGTGTAATCCTCATTCTTATGGAGGATTCTTTTCCTATAGATCCTCTAAGTTGATGGTAATTTTGCTACTATTGCACCAACTTGAAAAGCCTCGAGAAGCTCATTCTTGAGAACTTTCAACTTGTTCACAATCACTTGTAACTCATGAATTTGAGGTAAACGAGTTTTTCCATCAATGAAAGAAAATTCTAAATATTGAGAAATTAAGAACTTTCTTGTACCTTTTTCCTCGACCTTGTACTTACTCTCAAAGGCATCCTAAATCTCCTTTGCAGATTTGGTATTGGTATAGAGGTCATATAGCCTATCAGATAAGGCATTAAGGATATGACCCCTATAAAGAAGCTTGTCCTCTTCTCTCTTCATTATTTTCTCCACCACCTCAGGAGTGTCTTTGTCGGATGGCTCGGCTAGAGGTGCCAAGGATGACTCAAGGATGGAGGCTATCTTGAGTGTTGTCAAAAGGAATTTCACCTTGTCTTGCCACCTAGTGAAATTGGATCCATCAAACCTATCCAACCTCACTAGGTCTTGGTTCATGATCTTAATGGTCTCACCTTCCATTGAAACAAACAAGAGATTAATGTAATGCCCCGAAAACCCTAATGCCGTTTAATGGCTGGATTAGTAGGTCGGGAGGGCCATAACTGTTTAATTATGCCATTAAATGATTATATGCATGTTTATGTGAATTATATTATAATGTAATGTTAAATGCATACATGTGGGTCCACATTTGATTATAGGGGTATTTTGGTAATTTGGCCCGTTGAGGGCATATTTGTAAATTTTGGTGCATGCTTGTGATTAATTGTTGAGGCCACATTATAATGTGGATTTGTTCGAGCTATTAGGCATGAGCCGATCTTTGAATATAAACTATCGATTTGGTCATAACAGGTTTAGTTCGGGGCTCGGGGTGAGTCTCGGGGTGATTTTGAATGATTAGAGCGTTGCCGGGAATTAAAGGGTAATGGGATATGAATTATTGGTGTTTGAGTATATCGAGAATAGAGGGAATTGGAGAGCGTTAATTATGATTAACGAAATAGGTGGAAAATGTTGATTTTTCCCTTGGGAGCCTTTAGAAATCCTTATTTGACCTATGGGTATTTTGATCTTTTCCCTCATAGGATAAATATGACTTTGGTAACCTGTAGAAAATAGAATCAAAACAGAGTGTTGTTCTTGCTCCTCACGTTCATCTTCTTCCTCTTACTTCCTTTGGAGTTTTTTATCCCAATTTGAAGAACTAAGCTAAGGAATCCAAGTTTGGGGCTTAGGACTTTAGTTCAACCATTGAAGAGGACTTAAATCCAACTTGAGGTAAGATTTCATCCATGAAACCTTAGTGATGCTCTGTTTTTCTTATGGTTTTCAGTAGTGAAATTTAAGGTATTAAGTTGAGAATTAATGGAAGTTTTTGGAGGAAGTGCACTTAGGTTTTGATGCTTGTATGGTGGGTAAGTTGTGGTAGCAATTGGGGGGTTTTGCTTGGTGATATTGGGGGAGTTTTAATGAGGTTTTAGATTGAGTTCGAAGGGAGGAAAACATGGTTTTTAACTAAGTTTCAAGTGGAGCGGCGGCTCTGTTCTGAAGTGCCGCGACCCAAGCTTGAGAAAAGAGAGGAAGAGGCTGAAGGGCCGCAGCATGGCCAGGGAGGACCGCGGCCCGTGCTGGGAGCTGAAGGGAGGCCGCCTCTGTTTGAGGGGCGGGCCGCGGCATGGCCAGGGAGGGCCGCGACCCTTAGTGGCATTTTGGCCAGAAATGGGTTTTTGGCTTGGGGATTCAAGCCTTAGGCCTCGGGATCAATCCTACTACCCGGTTTAGTAGGATTTGATGTCTTGGAGGATAGGTTTTGGTTCAGGAACCTTTGTTATTCATTTTATTGAAGGAATTCCATATTTGGTTATGACCAGGTGACCGCTAAGGAATCAAAAGGTCGATCGTTCTCGGGGTTCGTTCTTGTTCTATTTCTCGCTCGAACCAGAGGTAAGAAAACTGGACCCTGTGTATATGACATGCATAATTGTTGTTGAGGCATGATGGTTATTAAATGTGGACATTGATTGCATATCAAATGCTTAGCAACTCCTGCTTACTTGTGTATGGCACTGACTAGTCAGGGTCAGCATTGGTCGCATATTACAGACCTGAGAGTCAGAAACGTCATAAGCGTCATGAACGCAGGACTGATAAAAGATTAGATCTAATCGATATCAGCGTTGAATGACTCTAGGAGCGTTAATGCTGGACCGACCCTAAGGTCGGTGAAAATTATAAGCGCTTGACTAGTCTAGGACTAGTTACTCAGAGCTAGGGCCTAAGGCCTAGGTGACTGCTTGTCAGGTGGCTAGGGAGCGGAATCCCACGGTTGTGACTCTATGGTCATGCGGTAGGTTATATTGGTGACTAGTTCATCAAGCACCTATCTTGGTAAGCTAGTGAAAGGATCACTTATTTGTAAAGCCCAGGTGACCTTATCGTCACATGGCTGAAGGGAATGGAACCCACCTTAGTGATTTTTCAACTGTCACTCATCTGTTTTGGACTGAGAGTCCTGAATGATTATTATGATCATTGTTGATATTATATTCATGCAATATTGTGTTTTCTTACTGGGCTTTGGCTCATGGGTGCTAAGAAGCTCACCCAGCCTTGAGTGGAGAGCTTAGGTGGTGATGTGTACATACGCGGTCGCTTGACCACCACGGCCAAGGAGTTCTCAGAGGGACTAGGGGGTTTACCTTATTTTTGTCGCTTAGGTCGGCGGGTTTGTAAATTTGAAACTGTAATGACCATTTTGAGTTGTAAATAACTTGTAAACGTTTTTATGGGCCCATGAACAGTTTTGTGTTTTAAATAAAATATATCCTTTTCTTTTGGTTGGTTTTCCACCTTAACCTATTAATAACACCTAGAAGCACGTTTTTAATTAAAGAACTCGGGTAGCGAGTTAAATTCACGGTTCATCATTCACCGTAACTGTTCTGGGGTAACCAGGGTGTTACAATTAAGCTTTTGATTGTTAAAGAATATATTATATTGCTCATAGGAAATGGTAAAACCAAAATACAACTCTATGCAAAAATACAATAGACAAGGTAATTTTTGAACAAGTGTTACAACTCCATTGCACAAAATACAAGTAAATAGAAAGATGTGGAAAAAGAAGATTACAAACTCAAAACAATGATAATACAAGTAAAATAAGAACAATAAGATTAAAAGAATGAAACGAACAATAATAAGAACACAAACTCTCACACAACCAAAGTGTAGAGTAGTGTGGATCACCAACTTGAACAAGGTTCAAAACCTTCGTCCAAAAGCTTATTTCCCCATATTCTCTAAGCACTAAGGGATCTCTAAAGGAAATAACTCTCTAGAATTATCAAGCCTCTATGGCGTATTTTCCAGTCAAGTGATTTGTGGATAGAAAATGGTATTGTCTTACAAGTGAGCATCAGGCTCCTATTTATAGAGTTTGAGATACCCTTTGAATTTCAAATTCCACCAACCCCCATGGTTGTTACCAATGTTTAATTGGATGTTTATGGAATTAAAATGGAGATTTGGGAGTTACTTGGAATGTTAGTGTTGGTATTAAATGATCAAATCAAAGGTACGCAGCGGAATATATGGACCCATTTTAATAAATATTAATACAGTCAGGATTATATACATATATAAATATTAAAATCACATGCAAATAGATCAGGGATTACCTCTTGTAGCCTATCAAGTGTCCTTGAGTCTTTTTTTTATAAATCAATGATCTTCCTATCCAATAATTTGATATCTCACACCCTGATCTTTCAGACCAATCCTCAAACACACAAGGACGTGCGTGGGCACGTAGGATTTAAAATGTTAATTTATGTGACTCCCTAGATGTACTCACACACATGAGATCTAGAGAGTTTTGACAAAGAGAATGTTTATAATAGTTTTCAAGTTTAGAGAAAATTATCGCTTTAGAGAAAGTCTGATTATTCATCATTACTATATATCACGTATATCAGATTTATAAAGATATTTAATCTAATTAAATAATATTTTTTTATTTAAAATATCATTCAAATTAAAAACTGATTAGATATTTTCATTTAATTATCTATTTAAATCATATTTAAAAAGAATAATTAAATAACTAATTAAATAAATTTATTTGAAATTCATAATTCAAATCCTAGGGATAAAATCCCTGATGCTAGGCGTCACACACTGTACTGTACAGTGTGTGTCGCCCATCCCTATTAAGGTTGCCTTAATTTTCTCATTTGTTTATTTAATCAACTTTTAAGACATGATATTTATTCCAACATAAATATCAGTTAATTTAAAATTAACTTTATCTTAAAATATCAATGTTTAATTAAATAAATAAATATCATATTATAAATAATATATTTATCATTTTCTCTCTTTATATTAATCCAAACAAGATTTATATTAATTTTAACGTATAGTTTTTCAAAATAAAAACTATATAGTTAAATAATTAATTAATTCACAATTAATCAATTACCCATAATTATCAAATAATTATTTCCTTGTCTTGGAAAATTTATTCCTTTGCAATATAGTCCTTTCTCTTAATTTTTTTTCTTTTGACATCCTTACCCTTGACAGTATAGGAAAGATGTAATCTGGGGACCATCCTATAATACGAATATACAATAAACCAGATTATTAATTAAACTCTTTAATCTAATAATCTTATTTATTAATTCTATGATTACTCCACTATAAATATGGAATTGCACTCTAAGTATTTATAGAATTATATTTACAGAGTTTTCTCTAGTAGTCCATTGATATAATCAATATATGTAGTTTTGTCCTCCATTATTGATTCGTTAATTAGAACTGGTCAAAATTACCGTCTTACCCTTATAATTACCTCTTGATTCTTAAGTACCATTAATTCACTAGCGAATAATTAATCTATAATCTAATTATAGATTTGAGCTCAATAACTATTCAGTTCCATAATCAACTCTTAAGGGAACCAATATTCGATTCGTTAGGAAAACATAGATTCTAATATTGTAATTCATGTTCCTAGCCATCCATGATGTTGAATCTCCAAAACAAAAGTCATTAGCTTCATTATTCTAAGAGACATTAATGAGTGAATCTAAAGATCCAATAAACATAAATAGGAGTTCATGAATACTCAGGATTTAGACTGATCTACAAATGATCATCTATTATGATAAAAATTAAATCTTTACGTCAAACGACAAGTTTATAAAGATAATTAATTCTCATCGGTCCTGTCATATATAATCTCTATTATATACATCACATTTACTAAGATGTCTATCCACATCAGTAATCTGAATCTAGATTACTTGCTTCTCGTATGCTTAGCAAACAGTACTAGTAAACATTCATTAAAGATTCCTTACTTTAATATGTTACTGATTATTTTATTCATTATATATGATCTTAATTCTCTCGTACTAATACAATATCATATTCTCATGAGTGAATAGGGAATTTTCTTGATATTATTATATAATTAATTCAAACAATAATTATAACATTCAAATATAATAAAATTGTACTTTTATTTAAAACCAATAAAATGTATTTACATGCTTTTAGGGCATTTATCCTAACAGTTATTTCCATTCAAATTGGAAAAAATTTGAAAAATGGCTTTGGTTGTCAGCCTCACTGGCCGCGGCCAGAAGTATCAATGGCCGCGGCCATTGGCCTCTGTCCCCCAGGCTGTAGCCACAAGCCATTTTTAGCACAAATTTTTCAGTTTTTCCAAAATATCCCAACCCTTTCCCACATGATTTTGTAACCTCCATACACCTAATGGGAGTTAAAAACATATCTTCAACAACCATATTTCATAATGACTTTGTGAAATCCAATATCAAATGTGTAACATACAATCTACACATTATTGAGTAATATTTTAGAGTTATGAATTTGTAACTCCAAAATATGTCACATTTGAGCACAGACATGTGTGCAATTTTGTGATTTTCATTAATATGTTGTAAGGTGTGACAAATCACATTTGTGTGACGAATCACATTTTGTCACATTATTTAATATAATGTTATATTATTTAAAATTATATAACATTATGTGAATGTACAAATATTTAATTTTATATAAACATTCTAATTATAAGTGTATATAAATTTTGTGATTTTTATTTTTATTTTAAATTAAATAAATAATTGAATGACATTAAAAATAGAAATATGCAAAAATAAAAAATGAAAAATATATATTTTGGATTTAATCAAAATTTGGTGATTTTATTTTATTTTACTTCTGTTTACACTTTCTACTTCGTACACATAAACCGAAGTGGAAAACTTCATATTTCAAACGGCTAGCTCGATTGCAAATTTTCAACTTCAATGAGATTTTCCACTTTGGTTTTCTTAGGACTTTTTACTTTGTCTGGAACAACTTTGGGTATGATTTTTACGAAAACCGAAGTCAGTACTCCTTAAAAACTGAAGTGGAAACCCATTTTTATGGTAGTGAGATATAGCCACTTAGTAATCATTAGTAATTATATTTTGGAATATTCACATTAAAATATGGCAAAATATTTCAACTTTAGACAAATAAAAAATCTAATTAATAAATATTGAAAGAATAAGAACAAAATTAACCAATTCAATGGAAATCACTTATATCTCTTCAATGCCGAAAGAATTGTAAAAAAAAAAAAATGAAGCTAAGCTAAGTTCCAGCATAATTGGAGAAAAGGTGAATTAGTTTATCAAGAGTTTCAGGATAAAACTTTCGGGCAAACAAATAACATGGTCGCTGCAACCCATTCCAAATGCAAGGTCTTGTCATTATTGTTTTCTGCACCAATTATTTTTATATAAAATAATATTTAATATTAAATAAAATATAAATAACCTTGCCATGATTGAGCTTAATTGAACGGTTTCTTCTAAAAAAAAAACTAATGTAGAAGAATAAGTATAAGGTCGTTTTAGTACCTGGTTGTCGCTTGTGACATGAGTGCTCTCATCAATAGACTGAAATTAAAGTTTAAAAATGAATTAAATGTAAATTTTAGGAGTAAAAAAAAGGCAATTAATAATGGGTACTTCTATTCATAACCTTTTTTTTCTTATTCTATACACTACTTTCTATTTGTACCCTTCATAAAAAAGTTTAACACACTTTCTCTAAGAGTCCATTAGTAAATAATTTATTTTTATTTTCTCCACCTTTATAATTTATAATTTTAATTTTTTGACACTCTTAATTAAAAAATAATGGTATTTTAAGAATAAAAAACTTAATCAAAGTTTTTAATTTTTTTAAAACTCAAAATAAGAACAAAATAAAAAATTGATATCATTAGAATTAAAATTATTAGTAAAATCAAAATATTCAATTTTCACGTTTTTAAAAATTAAAATTAAAATATGTAAATATTTATTAATTAAAAATAATAAATAAATTAATATATAAGTGATATATTAAATGTATTTTGGAAGTACGATAAGAATACATTATTTTTAGTTCTCAATAATATTTAGTTTAATTTATTAAAATCATATACTTAGTAATAATATTAATTAATAAAAAAAGAGGAAAAGAGGAGAGAAGAGAAAAAAAAGATGAGTCTCAATAGTGAGTCCCTTAATAAATTTTGTGAAATACCGTAATATTCTTGAGGAGCTCAAAAGAAATATCTTGAGCCCTATAGGCTTTAGGGTGCCACTTTCCTTCAGACCAATCAACATGGGTTACTGACCAGTTTGCAATTCCACCAGGGTCTTTCATCTGAGCATAAAAATATTTATTATATAACATACACTAGTATATAGAATTGTATAACCTTGTTAGAAATTAATTATGATAATTAATGTTATATATATAAGCCAGTTCTGAAGAATACTCACACGAAGAAAGGTTTGCAAATAGTGTTCGTCTGAGTAGCAGTTGCGCCCGTTCATGTTTGGCTGAGACAATATTATGTAATATTTTAAAAATTAAACAAAATAATAATGATAACAATAATAAGAGAATACACTACTTTAGTACTTTATTAATTTGTCCATAAATAAATTTAGTATTTTTATTGTTCAATTAGGAAAATTCACAAAAATATCTAAGATTTAAAAGAATACTAAATATATAAAATTTGACAAAAAAAATTACAAAATTACAGATGGACATAATGGTAAATACGGAACTTTATTTTTTGTTTATAAATTTGTAACAATACATTTTTTTATAACCAAAGTTTACAAATTTGTAACTAAAATTTACAAGTTTGTAACTATATGTTACGAATTAGTGAACAACATTTATAGACTAAATAAAAAATTGTAACAGACGATTATAGAACTATTACAAACTGTTATTCGTATTTTTGTAATTTTTGTAAAATTCTGCATTTTTCAATTTTAAAAAAAATAATTTATAGTGCTATGTGTAATTTTCCCTTTAATTAATGAGTTTATCATTTTAGGTCCATGAATTTTAGTTTAATTCCACGATAAACTTTCTGTTTTAAAAGTACTTTTTTGGATCTTGTATTTTTCCAAATAGTTAAAAATTGTCCCTAAATCTAAATTTGGTCAAAAAAATTTTACACTCAAGCTTTATTTTCGAGGTCATCAAATCGGGAAATGCATGAATCTTCGTTAGGCATCGATCTTTATAGAATTATATTTGAAAATATTTTGACCAATTTTCGCTTCAGGATACTATTTTTAACAATTTGACAAAACATAAGTTCTAAAAATGTATTTTTTAAAATAGAGGGTCGTCATGGAATCAAGATACAATATTGGGACCTAAAATGATATAGGCCCTATTTTTTTATAAAATATTTATAAACAGTTTGATATTAATTAATTTAAAATTCTTTTGGATTTAAAATTTATTGATAAATTGTGTATAATTTTTTTTTTATCAAAATTAGTAAAATGGTGCAATTTTAAACTACTTGAAAACCTATTTCATGAAACTACTTTTGTCAACTCCACTCCAACTAGACTCCTTGTTTTAGCTAATATGGATTAATTTAATAATTTTTTATGATTTTTAATTTCTATTAATTATTAAATATTAAACAAAAGATATATTTTTTTTAAAAAAAAAAGTATGAAAACCAATTTGGACTGTTATTGTCAATTTCTATTCCACTTTCTATCACAGATTGACGACTAAAAGTTATGTAGAACAGATACTTGGAGATGCTCTTGGGTATTAAAATAATATTAATTAAATAATAAAGTACTAAATTAGTTACAAGAAAATAATAGAATACTAAAATGATATATTTCCTGATAATAATGTTTAAAAATTAGTAATTAAAGAACTTCATGCATAGATCATGAACACATTAATTACATACCCTGCAAAAAAGCTTGAACTTCCTGTGGTACAAGCTATCTGCCATAACGATAATTGCATGTTGCCGTTTCAAAGAAAACCACTGTATAAAACATGAATCACTATAACTTCAATTTAGCTCATTTCTATCACTTTAGAAGGCACTATTTACAATTCATCTTATAATAGTTGAGTTTCTATTTTAAGTTTAATATACATATAGCAATTATGTCGGTGCATACCATATTAATTTAATAATTTTAATTTCAACAACAAAATACTCATTTTAATGAGTTATTACGAATTTATAAATTCAAAACTTAGTTTGACAATAGTTCTTATATATTTTATTTTATATAGTGTTGTTATATTGCACCTTATGATATAGCAAGCGATAATTGATACAATTTATTTTCGGGTTTACATATTCAATTATTTTATAATGTTGTTAAATAACATTTTAAGGTGTCAAATACTACATGATGCATGATGCGACACTCAACAATTGATACAATTTATAATTAACTCCACTCATATTTTCCTCATCCCAAAAAGCAAATGTCCTAAGGCCCTTAAAGATTTTTGGCCTATTAGCTTTTACAAAAACATATATAAGGTTCTTGTTGGCTGAAACTTGGTCCGAATAAAATTATCTCTACCACTCAAAGTGTTTTTCTTCCAAGTCGTCTCATCTCAGACAATATTCTTATTGCTTAAGAGTTGATCCATTTTATTAAGATCCGAAGATCCGACAAAAACTTGGTAGATGGCCAAAGATTTTGATAAGGTTAAGTGGCATTTGATTCGTATAGTTATAGACCATTTCAGTTTTGCTTCAAATTTTGTTAACCTCATCATGAAATGTATTTAGTCCACTAGGTTCAAGTTTAGTATCAATGGACAAGTTGTTGGTGAGGTTACTCCTATTAGAGAGATTAGGCATGTTGATCCTTTATTACCTTACCTATGCTCCTCTATTTTAAAGGGCTTTCTTCCCTTATCTATTTTTAAGAAGACTTTCAAGTCGTGAAAGGCATCAAGATTGCCAGGTGTGCTCCTTCCATTTCTCACATCTTTTTTGTTGATGACAACATTTTTTTTTTGTCATGTTAAAATCTCATTTTCTCTAAGCATTCAAGAGTCTCTTGATATTTACAGTAGGATTTTGGTCAGTCGGTCAACTACTCTAAATCTACTTTTTTTTTTCTCTCCTAATACTAGCCCTAAGGATAAACACTCCATTCAAAATTTTCTCTCTTTTCCCATCAGTGATGTTCTTACAAACACCTTGGATTACCTCGATGTTTTGAGAGATTAAATATGAGGCCTTCAACTATATCAAAGATAGAGCATGATCTCATTTGAACACTTGGAATAAGAAGTTTCTCTTTAAGGGTGTGAGAAAAAAAAATCTTGCTTATAACATTTATTCATTTTATTCCTTCCTATGCAATGACTTGTTTTAAGCTTCCCAATTTTGTAAAAGTGTTGAGTCTCTTATCTCTTGATTTTTGTGGGGTGGTGATTCTAAGCATTCTAAAATTCATAGGAGAAGTTGGCATATTTACACATGTTTAGTATAGAGGAAAGAAAAATGAAAAGATAGAAAAATTAGGAGAGAGAGAAAATTGGAGTGGTAGAAAAAAAAATTCTCTTATCTTGTTTGATATGAAGAAATGAGATATAATAATATGAAAGTAAAATTACAATTTAATAATTTTATATGAATAATTTTGATTTAAAAATATAGGTAAATAAGTTTTTTTTTTTTAAAAATAACTAAAAGGGGAGGAGGGGGCTACAAGTGTGGCTCCCCTCTCTGGGCGTTACTATGAGAGCTCCAACCTCGCCAAAAAAAGTTTGCCAAGACCCTACTCGACGGGTCACCCCCACCTACGATGGGGTGTGCACCTGAACTCCATCAACTTACTAGTGCTAAAGGGATCCTAAAGCCAGAGGGCAAGGGTGGCTGGGTTGGCGCACATAGTGCTCACATTTAAGACACCTTAGACCGTCGTTCCATGTTGTCAGAGGGAGTCACCCAGATTCAAACCCCTGACCACTAGGAAACCAGACGTACCACTTTACCACTAGGCCACTTGGTTGGTGGTATAGGTAAATAAGTTTTAATTTAGATATGTATTGTAAAAAAAATTCTCTCCAATTTGGGAGAGAAATTTTTTGGTGAGACCCACTCATCATTTTTCTATCCATTTTTCTCTTCTATCATCTTTCTTCCAAACCAAACAAACAATTTTTCTTTACTTCTCTCCAAACTTTTCTTTCCCCTTCCTTTTTTCTCTTCTACCAAACATATGATTAATGTAATCAAAGTATTTTAGGGATTTAGGTTTCAGGTCTCTTGTCCACTTCAACTCAAGCATGCTTGCTAAGTAGGCTTAGAGGTTGTTATCTAACCTTTTTTCTCTTATTGCCAAAAATTTTGTTACTAGATTCATCCCCAATCCTTCTTTATTCATTATAATCTTGGGTGATATCCATCCTTGGTTTGGAGAAGCATAAATCGGGGAAAATAATTGCTCAGTAAATCTCTTATCTGTGGAAGGCTGGGAATGGCACCAATATTTCTATAGTTAAGGACTATTGGGTTCCAGGTTTGTTTCCATTCTACTCCTCTTCCCTTTCATAGTGTTACTAATTTAATTGATACCAATAGTAATTTGGACATGACTAAACTCTATTATCTCTTTGATGAGAAGATTGTTCTCTTCCTTGGGTATCCACTTAGCTCATTTCTCATCCAGTGAACCCTTTTCTATTAGTTAATATAGTTAGTCTTGGTCAATTTGTTACATTTATTAGTTATCTCTGTTAGGCTTGTTATTACAACTTAATGTTTTTCTGATTAGTTTTCCTAACTGCCTGTAGTTAGTTTCTTGTGATCTGTTATTTCTTTTGTAATTAGCCTCTTTGTATTTCTTCGTAATATAAATAATACAAGCTCTGCTCAGATCATTATTCGATCTAGGGCCATTTTCTCATTCCCACTTTTCTGTTAACATGGTATCAGCCTAATTTGATCCTCCATTCTTTGATCCTCCGTTGTTTGATCCTTTATTGTTTTCATTGTCACTTTCTTCATGGATACCAACAATTCTCAAGATTCCACCACTCTTCCTGCTCCAACCACCATTGCTCCAGGAGATTCGACATCTACTTTCTCTGTTCTCACAACACAACAATTCTTGGTCCTCTCTCAGGCGCTCAATCATGCCCTACCTGTCAAATTGGATCGTTCTAATTTTCTCCTTTGGAAGGCACAAATGGAGAATGTGATCTATGCCAATGACATTAAAGATTTTCTTGATGGCACTAATGTCTCTCCTCCTCAAAACGTCGAAGGCACCATTAGTCTCAATCCCGATTTTCTTGCTTGGCGCAGAAAGGATAGGCTCATACTCAGTTGGAACTATTCTTCTTTCACCTAAAAAATCATGGCCCAGATTGTGGGTCATCGAACCAGTGTCGCTGCTTGGACTGCCCTCCGTCAAATATACTCTTCGACATCAAACACTAGAATAATGCATCTCAGACTCCAGCTTCAGATAGTCAAGAAAGGAGCTACATCCATGATATTGATTACATCCTCAAGATTAAAAGTCTCACGGATCAACTTATTGCATTTTCTGAAAGAGATCAAGTTCTATACCTTCTTGCAGGTCTCAGTATCGAATACAACTCATCATTAGTGGTGTCTATCACTTCCAAATCCAAAGGGGTCACCTTCGAGCATGTCACAAGCCTTCTTATGGCGCACGAATCGCGTCTTGAACAAAATATCTCAGTTGATGAATCTGCCCCAATTTCCTAGTTCAATCGCCCCCAATTTTCTAGTCGATCTGGATCATCTCGCGGTAATCACAATAACTACAACATTGCTCATGCGTTTTCCTCCAATAATCGGAATTTCTCCTTTAGTCGAGGTTCTCAAAACAACAAGTCTGGGTCAAGACTTGTGTCTCAACTTTGTCTCCGTCCATGCCATCATGCCTACAATTGCTATAGGCGATTCGACCCCAATCTTCCTGCACCAAACATCTTGACATCTACATCATCTCAAACTGTTTCTGCTATGGTAGCCACACCTCATACTATTGCTGATGACACTTGGCTGCTTGATACTTGGGCTTTCCCACCACCTCACTCCCAATGACACCAACCTTGACAATGTCTTTGCCTACTCTAGTCTTGAATCTATCACTGCAGGAAACGGTAATTCCGTCCCTATTCACTCTACTGGTTCATCTTCGCTTATCACTCCTATTATTTCTTTCCAATTACAAAATGTTTATCAAGTTCCTATGCTCACATTTAATCTTTTGTTTATTTCTCAATTCTGTCTTGACAACAATGTCTTTGTTGAATCCTACTCCAATCATTACAAAATCAAGGATCTCAGCACCAAGACTCCTCCTCATCAAGGTCCTCTTGAACATGGCCTATACACTATCCAAGCTGCCAAATCCATCCACCACTTGTCTAACAACAAAGCTGCCTACCACTCCATTCTTCACACAATTCCTTCTGCCCTTACATCTACTCTTCTCTTTCAAAATGCAAATCAAAGCCCAACTGCCATTTGGCATGCAAGGCTCGGTCATGTACATGCAGATATAGTCAATAATGTTCTCAATAAATGTAATCAAACTCTTTCTTATAGTAAACATAACATTTGCTTATCTTGTCAATTAGCAAAAAGCCATAGGCCTCCATTTTCTTTTTCTGATTCTCATGCAATAACACCTTTAGCTTTGATTCATACTGATATATGGGGACCATCTCCCATGCCAGCTGTTGATGGGTCTAGATATTTAATACCTTTCTTAGATGACTACTCTCGGTTTACGTGGCTTTATTCATTACACACTAAAGACCAAGCCTTTCCCATGTTTCAACAGTTTAAACTACTTGTTGAAAACTAGTTTAACACTACAATCAAAGAAATATAATCAGATAATGCATAAGAGTACAAATACTTTATTCTCTTTCTCAATTCTTGTGGGATACATCACCAATTCTCTTGCCTCTATACCTCATCCCAAAATGGTCGTGTTGAGCGAAAGCACAGACATGTGGTTGAAATAGGTCTCTCTCTTTTAGCTCATGCTTCATTACCTTTACAATATTGGCTATATACCTTCCGTGCAGTTGTCTATACAATCAATTGTCTTCCAACCAAAATTCTCAAGTTCACATCACCATTCCAAGTATTATATCATAAGAGTCCTGACTACTCTTTATGTAGGACCTTCAGTTGCCTCTGTTTCCCATGCCTACGACAATACAACAAGAACAAATTACAATTTAGATCATCTCATTGCATGTCTCTTGGTTATAGTACAAGTCACAAAGGGTATCTATGTCTAGATTACACCACTCGTCGTATATACACTACTCGTCATGTTGTCTTTGATGAACATTCATTTATTTTCTTCTCTTCCTCTATATCTACTACCATTTCTCCATCCATTGCTGCTTATACTCCTGCTATATTACCTCTAAATCTTATTGTTTCACCAGTAACTTCCTCCACTTCTTTACCTTCACTAACGCCTCCTCTCACAAACTCTTCCTCAACCTCATCTTCCACTCACTCTTGAACTAATTTTCCCTCTCATTATCCTTTATCCACCTCACCATCCCCATCACCTTCCCCTTCATAATCCTCTCCCAAATCAACTTTCTCCCTCACCACACCCCTCATAGCTAGCCCAACACCCCAAATTGAGTAGACTAATGTCATTGATTCTTTTTTTATGCAGGCTCCGATTGCAGTAAACAAGAACCCGATGATGACTAGATCCAAATGTGGTATTCACAAGCACATGGCTCTTGTTCCAAGTCTACTGTAGATCCCAATCTACCACCTAAATCCTACAAGCAGGGCCTTCTTCTTTCCCACTGGAAAGCAGCTATGGAGACTGAACTTGAAGCTCTCGAGCGAAATAAAACTTGGCAATTGGTTCCTTGTCCCAAAGATACTAACATAATTGGCTACAAATGGTTGTTCAAACTGAAGTATAAACCAGATGGATCTATTGATGTGGGTTCACTCAAACTGCCGGGGTGAACTATTTTGATACTTTCTCTCCAGTTGTGAAGCCTGCCACCATACGGGTCATGCTCACCTTAGCTTTGTCAAATGGTTGTCCCCTCCGGCAGGTTGATGTACACAATACATTTTTAAACAGGGATCTCTCAGAACAAGTTTACATGACACAACCACCCATCTTTATTGATAAATATAGGCCATTACATGTTTGTAAGTTGTCCAAAGCTCTTTATGGTCATAAACAGGCCCCAAGAGCTTGGTTTTCAAGTTGAATTCAACTCTTCTCAACTGCGGTTTCATATGTTCCAAATCTGATACTTCACTATTCATCCTGCGTACTACTAATTTTGCAATCTATCCATTAGTCTACGTGGATGACATTATCTTAACTGGAACAAGTCAATCTATTTTCCATTGGTTTATTCAACAACTTCACCAATAGTTTGCTATTCATGATCTTGGTTCACTTCATTACTTTCTTGGTATTGAAGTCACTAGAACATCAAACCAGCTGCTTCTCAACCAACAAAAGTATATTCATGATCTTCTATTCATGACTGATATGATTGAGTCTGAACTAGCCCCAACTCCTGTTCTGCAAGTTGTCCCTTATCTCGGCATGATGGCACCTTATTAGATGATCCTACTGACTATCGCCCTGTGGTTGGCTTTCTTCAGTATGTCACTATGACACGGCTAGACATAGCATTTGCAATCAATCACGCTTGCCAATTCGTGCATGCACCTACCACAACTCATTGGATGGTTGTCAAACGAATATTATGATATCTCAGTGGAACTCAGTCTCATGGCATTACATTGTCTACTGCCTCACCATTGCATATTGTTGCCTTTATAGATGCTAACTGGGCATTAAATCATGATGACCAACGGAGCACAGGTGGGTACTATGTTTTTCTTGGCGATAGTATTGTTTCGTGGTCTTCATCCAAGAAAAAGGTGGTCTCTCAAAGTAATGTTGAATCTGAATACCGTGCTTTAGCTCAAGTTGTAGCTGAGCTGACTTGGTATAAGAATTTATTCTTTGAACTCCACTTACCACTTGCATATATCCCAGTTTTGCTTCGTGATCGATAACATGTTTGCTGCTCAGTTTGCTTCAAACCTAATCTTTCATGCTCGTAACAAGCATATAGAGATTGATTTCCACTTCATTCATGACATGGTACAAAGGAAGGAAGTCTCAATTCAGTATGTCCCTTCAGAGTACCAAATTGTTGATATTTTAACCAAACTTCTCCTCATCAATCGATTTACTACTCTCTATCGCAAGTTCAGTGTTCTTCCAAGACAGTAACCTTAAGGGGGATTGTTAGTCAATATAGTTAGTCTTGGTCAATACTGTTACTGTAATGCCCCGGAAATCCCTAATGCGGTTTAATGGCTGGATTAGTAGGCTGGGAGGGCCATAACTGTTTAATAATGCCATTAAATGATAATATGCATGTTCATGTGAATTATATTATAATATGATGTTATATGCATGAATGTGGGTCCACATTTGATTATTACGATGTTTTGATAATTTGGCCCGTTAAGGGTATATTTGTGTATTTGGGTGCATATTGTGATTTGTGAATGAGATCCCATTATTATGGAGATATATTCGAGCTATTCGGTATGAAACGGTCTTATATTTCAAATTAGCGGTTTTTTCATAACGGGGGTCTTTTATTGGGATATTGAGTAATGAGAATGTTATTTGATGATAAATTTGGAGTTATTGAGATCAGGAGGAAATTCTGGGAGTTTTGACTATAATGTCCCCGAGGGTGTTTTTGAGACCCCAAGACTTAGGTTTTATTTGAGGTTACTTAAGCTTGAAGTAGCTTGTCAGATAGAACCGTACGTTAGAAAACCCTTTTTCTCTTCCCATTAGTTCATTTTACTGTTCGAAGCATTTTCGAAGAAATCTTGAGTTCTAGGAGTCAGAATCAAGTGAGGATCGAGGCCTAGCGATCCTAGGAAATAATAGAAGCTTCTTGACTGAAGGATTTGATGAGAAACAACCTAATCAAAGGTAATCTAATTTTTAAGTTTTGAGTTTTTAGAGTTTCTAAGCTTAGAATTGGCTTTTATGAATCGTTGAGATTTTGATTCGTTTGAGCCTTTGGATTTGATGGTTTTGGATCATTGGGAAGCTTGGGAACTTTGATTTGATGATTTGGAAGTGTTTAGGTATGTTTTTGGAGAGTTTGGGATGAAATAAAATGAAGTTTTTGGCTGGGCTCGTGGAAGGGCCCCTGCTCTGTTCTAGGGCGTCGCGGCCTAGGCTCGATGAAGGAGGTGGCTTGCCGTCTGAGCAGTTAGGGTCGCGGTGTTAGGCACAGGTAGAGGTGAGTGTGGCTTCTGTTTGGGGGCGGGCCGCGGCGCAAGGCTGGTGTAGGGCCGCGACGCTTAAGGGCATTTTTGGTCAAAATTGTGTTTTAATTATGGGAACTCAAACCTTAGGTCTCGGGATGGTTCCTACTACCCAGATTAGTGGGGATTGATGTCCCGGAGACTAGATCTTGGTTTGGAAACCTTTGATGATCATTTTATTGATGGTGTCCCATATTTGGTTATGATTAGGTGACCGCTAAATGACTAAAAGTCATATCGTTCTCAAGGGTCGTTCTTTTATTCATTCTCGCTCGAATCAGAGGTAAGAAAACTGCACCCCATATGTGACATGCATGGTTATTCATGAGGAATGTTGAATGTGTAAATGTGAACATGGGTTGATTATTGAATGCTTAGCAAATCTTGCTCACTTGTGCATGCTACTGACTAATTAGTCAGAATTGGCAAATGTGCCAGTATCAACTGTGAAGTTGGGACTTATTAGTTAAGTTCGGCAGTGGTACTGGGCACTGGTCACACAGTGCTGACTCATAAGTCAGAACGGCCTTAGCATGTTCAACACAAGCCAATAAAGATTAGATCTAATCGACATCTGCATTAAATGACTCATAAGAGCGTTAATGCCGGACTGACCTCAAGTTCGATGAAAACTAAAAGCGCTTGTGTGACTTACCCATCAGTCACTCATTTGTTAAGTTAGAGACTTACCCATTAGTCTCTCATCTGTTTAAGCTAGTGACTTACCCAGCAGTCACTCATCTGTTCAAGCTAGTGACATACCCAGCAGTCACTCATCTGTTTAAATTAGTGACTTGCTTGTCAGTCACTCATTATGGTTTACCAGAACCTCAAGTGATATTCACTCATCTGTTTAAGAGCTATAAGCTCTGTGTGATTATAATAATAATCAGTTGTTAATATCTATATGCATTATTGTGTTTTCTTGCTGGGCCTTGGCTCATGGGTGCTATGTGGTGCAGGTAAAAGGAAAGAAAAGCTCACCCAGCCTTGAGTGGAGAGCTTAGGTGGTGATGTGTACATATGATGCCGCTTGAGCACCACAGCCAAGGAGTTCTCAGAGGAACTAGGGGGTTTACCCTATTTTTGCCGCTTAGGTCGGCGGGTTTGTAAATTTGAAACAGTAGTGACCATTTTGAGTTGTAAAGAACTTGTGAATGTTTTGATGGGCCCATGAACAGTTTTATGCATTTAATAAAATATATCCTTTTCCCTTTTATTGGTTTTCCACCTTAGCCCGTTAAATACACTTAGAGCACGTTTTTAACCACAGGACTCGAGTAGCGAGTCAAATTTCCGGTTCACCGTTCACCGTAACTGTTCTGGGGTAACCAGGGCGTTATAGTTACATTTGTTAGTTATCTCTGTTAGGCTTGTTATTACAACTTAGTGTTTTTTTTATTAGCTTTCCTAACGGCCTGTAGTTAGTTTCTTGTGAGTTGTTATTTCTGTTGTAATTAGCCTCTTTGTATTTCTTGGTTATATAAATAATACAAGCTCTGCTCAGATCATTATTCGATCTAGAGCCATTTTCTCATTCCCACTTTACTGTTAACATCTTCTACCAATCATTATTCTTCAATTGCGTGGTGGAAAACCCATTGGCACTTACAAATTCCTCCAAAAATCAAGAATTTCATGGAGGGTTTGTAATAATTCCCTTCCTATAAATTCTGATCTCTTCACCAAGAAAATCACCCAATATCCAAATCGTCCTAGGTTTTCATTCTCCTATGAATCCATCCTTCATGCCCTGCTAGGCTATAGAAAGGTAAGTCTTTTAAATACCTTGTTGATAAAAGTTAACATGATTTATATTATATATTATCCTTTCGGTTAATCCTAACTTTGATACTTTTGATATTGAGAGGTTTCTTTGTTTGTTGTGGGTCATATTGTAACGACCCAAATTTACTAATAAGGCTTAGGGGCCTGATTAGTGTGCTGGGAGGGCATAATTGGATTATATGTGAATTAATGATTAAACACATGTTATATGGCTATTTGAATATCTGTGATGCATGACTATGTGTATTAGTATGCATGTAGGCCCTGATTAAGTTAGAAGGGCATAATTGTAATTTTGGCCCGTTGAGGGCATAATTGTATATATATGTGATAAATTATCGAGACCACATTATTATGTGGATATATTTGTAATCTGTGACTCGAGACGATCCCAGTGAGCGGTTTAGCGAAAAAGTCACGGCGGGGTTTTATACCCATCTTAGGGTGAGCCTGGGGGTATTTCTGGGAATTTAGAGAATATATTGGAGTCTTTCTTGACATTGAGGAATATAATTGGTGATTAGTTAGGTGTCGGGAAGTAAGTGGTAAATATTAGAGACACTCGAGGAATTAGCGGGAATTGGGTGAAATGACCAAAATGCCCCTAGGTGGATTAAAAGGCTTAGGAATTAGGGGAGGGTATTGTGGCCATTTGGCTTATAAGGGATAAGACTTAGGTATTGTTTTGGCTTTATGCCTTAGTGGGAAGTCTAGAAACTAAAGGAAAGAAAGGACAGAAAAAGAAAGAAAAGAAGGAAAATGAGGGAAAAAAGAAAAAGAAATAGGAAGTCTATCTTTCTCTCTCTTGGTTTAAGCTTTTCTCCATCAGTTCTTGAGGTCTTTTGGGGCAGAAACTCAGGGAGAGTCAGAACAGAAGCTTGAGGCTAAGGTCCTTGGTCTGGCCTGAAGAATTAGCAAGGATTTAGCAAGGGCAATCCATTCATTTGAGGTAAGGTTCAAGGTAGTTTTCAGTTCCTAGTATTGATGTTGAGCTGGTTTTCCTAAGCAAAATTCTGTGGGAATTCTAGGGAGTTGAGGCTGAAGATTTGAGGAGGAGAAGGCTAAGCAGGAGTGGGACACAACCTAGGCTAAGCTCATCCATCAGAGGTAAGGAACTCTAGCTTTAAGCTTTGTGATTTCTGTGGTTTTATTGAGTTTCTGAGTTTTGGGTCCAGCCATGGTGAATTCTTTGTTTAGGGGTGCATGTGATTGGGTTATGTGTGGTTGGGATGTTTGGGATGAGTGGAGGATGTTGGAAGGCTTGCTTTGAAATTTGGTTGGGTTTTGAGTAGGTTTGGCTCGGGAAAATTCGAAGGGAAAAATGTTGTGCAGGGCTGTGCTGTGATTAGCGCTACATCGCTAGTCACTGGGCGCTATAGCGCTAGGCCCTGAAGTTTATGAGCCTTTTGGATCTGTTTGTAGCGCTGTAGCGCTCTCCTTAGAGCGCTGTACCGCTACCTTGTTTCCAGAAAGGGGTTTTTGGGTTATTTTCAATGGTTTTTTCCTTGGGGTTCGGGGTTTGATTCCACCACCCCGTTTGGTGGAATTAGGGCTTCCCGAGGGGTCGGGATTGGTCCCGAGGCTAGGTTTTGGACATGAGGTTTGGTGATGATTCTGATCTATGGTTGTGACTGGGTGTACGCTAGGGCTCGGACGGGATTGTGCTTGAGGATCAAATCGAACAAAGCTAGCAAATCTAAATGTAAGAAAACTGCACCCGATTATGTATTTGTGATGGGACTAAGTGCTCCCAATATCTGTATAATGTCATAGATGGTATTACGCCATGGGACATGTGATAAACGGCCTAAGGGTGCCGTAAATAAGACTTGCGCACAGGGCGCGGCTCGGCCACTGATAGCCGAGGACAACTTAATATTCACTGAGCTCGATTTAAGCGGGCCGGAGTCAGTGGGGTAAATAGGGGGTGCGGCCTAAGGGCGTTAACCCTAGTTATCATATGTGGATTGATTATTGATATGAATTGATATATTTGGTATGATGAAAACTTGATTAACATGAATGCTTAAACTATTGAGTACATGCCTATGCGATATGAGTTATCTGATTGTCTATTGAATGGTTGTGCTCTGTTATTGTGTTTTGTTGATAGGCCTTGGCTCACGGGTGCTTCGTGGTGCAGGTAAAGGCAAAGGCAAGTTGGACCAATCTTGAGGTGGAGAGCTGCGAGGCTGAATGTACATAGTCAGCTGTTCAGCCGCCACGGCCGAGAAGTGGAATAGGACGGGATATGCTTAACTGTCTGTTTTGCCTTAGTATGGATAATCACTGTATTTAAATCTTGATTATTACTTTTGGGATCCCATGTAAAAAAGAGAATGATTATTTATAAGAAATGCAACTTTTGATACCAAAATCTTTTAACCCTAGTTCAACTATAGTTTCAGTAACACTTTTTGAATTAAATTACTTGATTATCAAGTCTTGCACCTTTATAAACACATAGTGTAACGGTCTTGGCTATCCAGGGCGTTATACATATGGAGGCATAAGAACAACTATTTGTTTAGTTCATAAGCAATCAAAAGATCTAGTGATTGGTCTTTTCTTCTTTTTTTTTTCAAGAGTTTAAGGCAGCTTCTTGGGTTTTGGAGAATAGGCCTCAACAACCTTGCCTGGATAGAGCAGTTGTCCCCTAGATCCCTCCTCCACAGGACTACCTAAGCTTAATGTAGATGCAACCAAGTCGTAGGAGTTGAAGATGATTTGCTTCGGAATAGCTCAGAAGAGGTTGTTGCTGCAGTGGCTGTCCTGAGAAGGGCATTTTCTCCCCCTTCTCATGGAAGCCCAAGCTTTACTCTTAGCTATCAATTGGTGTTTGGAGAGGAATCCTTCATAGTCAATTTTATTGAGTCTAATTGTAAAGCTTTGGTGGACTTAATCCATAACCATTTTGTTGACCTAATTAATTAAATCTTTACTATCTTTCTTCCCTAGTACATTGGTAAGCAATGCCATGAAGCTTCTTGTGTTGATCATGACTTGGCTAAATTTGCTATAAGGTTAGATGACGGTTTGGTTTGGATTAGTGATGATTCATACCCTATTTTCAGTATCCTTGGTTCTAATGGTTTATCTTAATGAAAGGATTTCATTCTTCAAAAAAAAAAAAAAAAAGTTACAACAATTAATGAATGAGGTAGCTAGCTACAATTAGTAATATATACCTGTGATCCCTTCCTAAAGTCTTGCCTTGCAACTTCAGGTAACATATGTTCTGAATACCGGCCATTACCATGAGGACCAGGATCCACAAAACTACAAAGAGAGAGAATAGCTTTAATTGAAAAAAAAAATTGTAGAAAAACAACTGATCATGATGAAGTTATGCTTAATTACCAATCAACGAAGCTGACATTGGTGAAGATAAGATAGTTATACACGTAGTCGAAGTTATGCACGGGTACACAACTGACACCAATAATAAGTAGATACAAATTAATAACTAGTAAACATAAATATAACCAACACTATCTGATTCTTACAAACTGATCAAAGTTCACAATTAATTTGCGTATATTTTGTTAAGTAAATATTGAAGAAGCTAGCAAGTTCTAGTGCTCATGGTAAGGCCTTTGCTCACTCATTCAGAGCACTGAGCTTTTCACCACTTTTACACTCTCTCAAGCTTGTATTAATTAGGAAAAATTGCGTACCTGTCAGATAGCAAGACAAAATGTTCATTGTCAGGATCTAAGAGTGCCTTCCCCAAAAGTCTCTTCTCTGCCTCTATCATTGAAAATTTTCCCCACACCACCTGAAAACAGACAAATATATATGCTATATATGTCACTCACTCTCATCACATTCATTATTAGTAACTATAATAAGTATAAAAGGTCGACATATGTAAATTTGTGTCCATCGTAGTGTGTGATACATACATATATTTAAGAAGAGTAGTTATATACATATAGTACATACCTTTTCGCTACGTATGTCTCGACCAACAAAGTAAGGACTCACATGAGTTGGACTTTCTTTTGAAGCGTGTACATAAACAGTAAACCTTTCCTCATGGCCCTGCCAAATTAAGATATACATGAATCAATAATATAAAACAAATTATATGTATACTAATCCTTTAAATTATCAATAAATTCTTACAGAAAAGAACTTGTCCCAGAGCATCTCAAAGGGCAAGGAACTTGGAGTCAAAAACATGAAAGCAATTTTGGGGTTCTTAGAGTGAATATTAGGGGTTCTTAGAATCTCCTTGATGACTGCCTGAGAGGCAATCTCACCATCAGTCAAATCCCTAGTGGGAAGGAACAAAGGCTTTTGGAAGAATGAACCACAGCCATTGGATGAGAAGATGAAGCAACCCTCAGAGGAACTTCTTGGTGAAAATAGATAGGCAAATATCAGAAATATGGTCACAAAAGGAACCAGCACGAGAACCCATGTTGGCCTTTTGTTCAAGTGAATTGTTGGCCGTACTTGTCTTGACGCAGACATACTTTACAAGCTTTCCTTCACTATAAACTCATCAGTCATCATTATGTACTTGTATATATATTGACTAGTAGCCACTAGCAGGTAGTAGTAGTACCACTTTCCATTGTCTCCTTTTTATGTAGTATTGCTCTTATGCTGAAAAACACATATCCAAAACCCATCTATTATTATATAATATATATATATATATTAATATCAATTAAAACAGGAGAATTGTTATTGTGCACCTAATGGTATTTAACACCATTTGACATGACATACTATATGATTGGTGTAATTTGATTTTAATTCTACATATTCTAACTCGATTGCACTAATCCACATCAAGATACACATAACAATGCTCATAAATCAATAATTTAGTCAATTTATAGATGAATTTCATTTCATGGGAGTCACTCTACATACTAGTGACTATTCCAACTAGCTACTAATAACAATTCAATACAGGGGAACTACTCTCTAGATACTAGTGACCTCATGTTTTGTTTTATTAATTGCAGAAAATATTTAAATACAACTTATTACATGGCTAGATATTCTTTCTAGAAATTAAGCCCATTTGTTTGGATATCAAATTTTACTTAAAAAAAATTTGTGACAGAAAATAACATAGATTAGAAAAGGAAAAATATTTTCCTACAGTTTTATAATATATTTGTTTTTAATTCTCTCTTCTTTACGGAATACATTTGCAATTGTTCTAAGTTTTATAAAATTATATTTAATTTAACTATTAGTTTTTGTCAAAGAAAAAATTCTCTCATTTTTTATTTGGATCTAAAAAAATGAAATCATTTAGAATTATTTTTTCTCTCTCCAAAATCTGAGTTTCAATTAAAGGATAAAAGAAGTCACATCACTCGTTAATTAATACGAGCGTGATGTTCAACAAGTTTCATTATCACCCAATTGATATTTAAAAAATATCCATTACTAGCAAATTATTTTAAACTAATGAAAGGCATATTTTCTAATAGACAATATAACTATAAAGAGTCGAAAAGAGAAACAGCGCTTAAAAGTAATGAAACTAATACAATTAGGAAAAGTAGTTTAGAGAGACTAATGAAAAATAATCAAAAATTGAAAAATTTATTCCGAAATTCTCAAAATTTAATTAAGATCATGAATATATGGAAAATATATAGAAATACTTTTATTATTAATCCATTATCATGTTAATGCACGCTCATGTATATTCATAAAAACACACACATTCATAGCATATTTAATTCCATTATCGTTACTCCAAAAAAATAAAAACCATCTCCAAGAAACATATAGATGATAATTAATAACAAAGTTACACTGATAAAAAAAAACAAAAGGAAGAAGCAATAAGGAATAATAAACAAAACGAAACAAAACTGAAAACATTAAATTGAAAAACAGACCTGATATTGTATTATTAGTGATGATCAAGGTAATTATGAGATTAGAGAAGACAAACAGAATTGAGTTTTTTTGGGAAGATTCAGATCTGAAGAGGCTTTGGGAGAATGTTTGAGAGTAAAGTGGCTATCTACTCTGGGAGTTTGCACACGTAATAATTATTTTTAGCACTTAACTTCCCTAGTCAAATTAACTTAATTAATTTTAAGTGATTATTTTCGTTAATAAGACATATATATATATATAGGGAAATTAGAGGATATGTGCTTAGTAATATACCCCTTGTCGAAATTAGAATAATAATATGCTCTAAAACAAATTTCATACGAAATTGGCTTTCACATTCAAAACACCCTCACTCTCCAAACTCTTGCTTTCTCATCCTTGCCTGACCTGCTGCTGGAGTTCCACAAACAAGTGATCTAACCGCATTTTTTAGCAGCACCTCTATGTGAACATCCATCCACCATTTTTTTTTATTGTTTTTCATGCTTCAGAATTCAATCAAAAACTTAAAATTAAAGTAAGAAAATATTCACTTAAAATACAAATTTATATGTTTCGGACACTTCTAGCTACATAGTTTTTTTTTTTTTTATTATTCACATTCCTTTTTCTTGTCAGAAATAACTTTTATTCACATTCTTTTCAAATATGATCAAGATCTAAAATTTGGAACCTGCATAATTTTAATGCAAAACAATAGTTTCATCAAAACTTGATTTTAGGAGTCAAAATCGATATATATTGATGAAAATTTGATAATTTCAGCAAAACTTGAAAATCAATGAGTTCATCAAAATTATTAAACATGTTAATCTCAAAAAAAAAAATACCAAAACTAAACAAAAAAATTATCTCAAATAAAAAGTTATAACTCATCAAAGTTTTTATCAAATTTTAGACAAAAACAATTGATTTTTTTGCATTGTTTTGCATCAATTTTGGACAAAACTTTACATTTGAAACTAATATTTCTGTTGCTACTTGTTTTTGGAAATTTTCATATATATTTTTCTTTTACATAATGATAGAAGTAGAGTTCAATCTTTAAACAAAACTTTTTAACTCTAAAATTTAAACTTCAAATCTTTTAGTCATATTTACTTGACAAGTGCTAATTAGAAAGAAAAAAAATGTAGATACTTGATGATAAAATAAAAAAAATAATACATATATATTATGACAAATAATTAACTTTATTAATAATGACTACACATGGTGTTCCACCATAATAGAAATGAATGAATTATAAACGACAACAAATAAATGAAAGAAATGAGGAATACATTACTATACACTTGATCTACGGGGAATTGCGGCGGCATATATATAGAGGAACTATATATATATGTGTGAATATGACGTGAGTTATTAATTGAAAGCAGTGCAAAGCCTTCGAATTTCACCGTCAGTGCCAGTTTTGACACCAATGTTACTCATCTTCACCATCGACTTTCCAAATTCGACGTTGAAGTTCAAACTCCGCAATCCTCTCTCTCCCAAGAATCGTTGGACGAAGGGCTTGGTGGAGGGATCGGTCCACAGCTTCTGATCCGACTCCAGAACTCCACGACCGTTTCTCAAGTTTCTGAAGAAAGTGGCGTCGAAAGTGGCTGCGCTCCGAGTGTCCAGATCGACCCGCTTGGCCCCGTCGCCATTCTCCGGGCAGAGAGCTCTGAGTTGAGGAAGGAAGGAAGGGTCGATGGTGGGATCGGCGCCATTTCCTGTGGTGGTGAAGTTGTAGAGTCTGTAACTGAAGAGCTGGCATGCCGTGGTACCAATGGTGTGTCCACCAACTAGTGTGACCAGATCTTGAGTGTTGAGACCCTTCGCTGCAAATTTATCCTTTTGCACGTCAATGGACTCCGTAAAGCCAGGCAAGTTGTTAGTATCACTCGCCAATGAAACTCGCCCATCTCTACGCCCAGTAGGCACTTTCCAACTGAAACCTTTAGTCTGCAAAATAAGCAGCATATAAATATCAAATGATGTTATTAGTTTTCGAAGCCTTTAAAACCCAGAAACAAGACAACTGTTACTATATGTAAGTGCTTACCAAGACAACAGAGTCACGTGCAGCAAGTGCCACAATATCTGCACAAGAAACCACACCAGGGCATGCAGCTTCGAGTTGTTGCTTAGCGTCGTCTATGACATTGTAGCCGGGTATTCCACTGTTCGGTGGGGCAGTCTTCTCGGTGCCTGCACCTTCGATAAGGATAGAGCCGTCGCAGCCATGGACGAAGCAGTCGTGGAAATGCATTCTGAGGATGCCGGGAGCTATGCGAGGATTGGATTTGAAGTGAGTCTCCACGGTTGATCTAACAATGGACTCGGCTTTGGGGCACGTTCTTGAGTAGAACCCAACCTTGGTGCCCTGCCCATTCACTAATGTGCCAACTAAACCAAGTGACGTGAAAAATAAAATGACCAGTTTATAGCCTTCCATCTAAATGTATACTATCTATATATATATATATATATAACTGTATGTATATGCGTATATATGGTAGAGAGAGAGAGAGAGAGAGAGAGAGAGAGAGAGAGATGTTAATATTGGATGGTTTTGGAGATATATATGTCGAAGTAAGTTGTAGTTTGGATTGTGATTATGGGTTGAGGATATCTCAGATTATATATAGTTGCTTTGAAGGTCAGAGCCTCAGCAATACCAGTTTGCCAAAGAGAGAGAAAGTCAGGACTGCCGGCTCTATTGGATTTGTGAGGGAAAGTACTCTATAAAATAAAATATAAGAGAAAGGATAATCAATAAATGCCAATATTATGTATAGCTGGAGCCTCGAGTAATTTGTACAGTTTGATTTGATCAAAACTGGTTGATTGCTTTAGCGCGTTTGATCAAAAATTGTCAAATTATACACATCCGTATATGTGTGTGTCATTTTTCATCTTCAATAGTTAGTATACTTGTGTAATTATTGACCATTTGTAAACTTGGGAGAACAAGTAGCTAGTGTAAACCATATCTTGTTATCTAAGGCCCGTGAAGCCAAATATGCCGTTGTCGTTTAGTTCATTAAATACTCTTGTTATTATTTGGAAAAAAGATGCTTGTACTCATTCCAAAATACTTATATCGGTATATTATAATACTTTCATACTTTGTATTTATAAATTTTTATACGCGTCCACTTGAATGACATTTTTTTTTTTTGTTGCAAAAAGACTTGAATTAACAATTAAACACACACAACTGCGTCATATTTGTCATGCTAACAAAATATTATTTTATTATTTATCATTCTTATATATAAAAATGGGAGAAAATGTGTCATAAAAACTTAATGTTTTGAGTTTATAACTATATAACATGAGCCTGTCCTATGGACTCTAGTCAAAATTTAAGACGGGACCTTTTGATAAATTTTTTAATAAAATTTGTATATAATTTTAAAAAATAAATAAAAATGGGCCCTTATGGTAGGCCTAGCTCGCAGACCAACCCTAGAGCAAAGGTCTTCCTTTAGCAATAAAATTCCTTGGTGGATTATTGTGTTTAGACGAGATTCCAAAAAATGTGAAGACATACATGGCAGTGACACATGGGAGTTGTGCAAGAATGAGTGTTCTATTCTTCTAGCTATGGTTCAGAGTTATATTGTCACTTACATATGCACATCTGAAACAATATTTTTCATATTGTTCCATATTTCCCAAAGAACATGAATATGATAGATAAAATTGTATTTTGTTGTGGATGGGAGAAGGTTTTTTTGGAAATTGATAAAAAAAAACATAAAAAGATGGAGGAATTTGGAGAGGAATATGTATAATGTCCCAAAATTACCTAATAAGGCTTAGGACCTTGATTAGGGGGTTAGGGTGGCAATATATGGAATTATATGCTTAAGTGTTATATTTAATTGTAATTATCTGCATTATGTGATAATATGACTAGTTGAGCATGATTAGAGATATTAAATATGCATGTGGGCCCGTTTCTTATTAGAAAGACAATTTTGGTAATTTGGCCCGTTACGGGCATAATTGTATATTTATGTGATATATGTGTGAGGCCACTTATTTGAGTTACTCGGCATGAGGCGATCCTAAGGAGCAAGTAAGCAAGAAAGTCACAACTGGGCTCAATACTCGACTCGGGGGCGAGTCACTACAAGAAAAAGACTCTACAGCGACGACATCTATTGCGACGACTCCAAAGTCGTTGTTGTATGTAGGCGAAATCCACGAAAAATTATTTTTTCTTAATTTATTAAAAATAAGCTACAGGGATGACATGTCATCGCTGTTGGGTCGTCAACAACACACGATATGACCCTCCAAAATTCTTGATACTCTACAGCGACGACATGTCGTCTCTATAGGGTATCAAGAATTTGGAGGGAACACGAGGCGGGAACTGACTATACGGCGACGATATGTCGTCGCTGTAGGGTATTCGTAAGAAAAAAGAGGGAAATATGTTTGTCTATAGCGACGACCTATCGTCGCTGTAGGATGCTCAGGGAACTCAACCACCCAGAGTTGGTTGCTTATTTGAACACCCTATATAGCGATGACATGTCATCGCTGTAGAGTCTAATATAATCCACTGATCGATTATTTTGTACTCTACAGCGATAACATGTCGTCGCAATAGGGTCCAAAATAAAACGTGAGAACGTGAACCGCCAAAAAATTTAAGTGAAATTTTACTGCCTAGAGTGACGACATGTCGTCACTGTAGAGTAGACGCGTAGCACACGAGGGGATTTGTGTACTATTCACTATCCTAGAGCGACGACATGCCGTCACTGTAGGGTCTCTTCGTTTGAGAAAAATGGTGTGTTTGATATCAGCGACGACTTTCTATTACCATGTCGTCGCTATAAGTCATAGCGATATAACCCCAGGTAGAGGCTTTCTTCCTCATTTGTGCTTTGTTTTCTTAAAAAAAAAACAGAGAGTCCTCTGGTTTTCTCTGCCTCCCAGTGCCGCCCAACGCTGCTCAACCCTGTTTTGTCCAATTTCTCCCAAGTTTCGGTAGTCTAAACCCATTATCTTGCTATTATATCCCTTAATATGTATTTTTTTCTTAATATATGTGTGTATATTATGTATTTGGTGGAAATGAGTTTTGACATTTTTTTTGTTTTCTTTCTCAAATTTAGGTATTGGATCATCATCCCGAGCCTTTGTCTTTGGATAATCCCCTAGCCCGAGCCTTGGGTAATTTAAAAAAAAAAATATTTTGTGATTGATTAATGGTTAAATTATGTTTTTAATTGTGTAATTGGTTATTTTAGATAGTGTTGAATTTTGTTTTTCATTTTAGGAATTTGTATTGTTAATTTAATTATATTTGTGATTTTTAATTTTGTTTTATGTTAATTAAATTTAATTTAATGTTATGTAATAAAAAAATGTATGATAGGTTAAATATATGTATAAGTATATGTATATGTATATAAATGTGAATGTGAAATATATTTTTAAACTGTATGGTAGGTTAGATTAATATGATTAGATGTTTATTATAATTTTTTGTTTTCAATTATATATATGTTATGTTAAATAAAATTTTTGTTTTGAATTATATATAAGTTAGGTTATATAAATAATATGTTGATTTATGAATATGTTTATAATATGTTTTTGTTGTTTATTTGTGAATTCAAATGATTTTATTAAATTTTATGTATGTTCTGGGACTAGTTTATATGTTTTTATGCAGATTTTAAATTTTGAGATAGGCTAGATTACAACTGTTATGCTGCCGAAGTTTTTGTAGATTTAGAAAAACTAAGTATTACAAAGTAGTGTGATTAAAATTTTTAATTAAATTTTTTTAAAGCAATTAATAAAAATTAATTAAAAAATTATAAAGGGTAAATTAAAATAATAATTTTACAAGTATAAAACTTTATTAATATTTTTTTAATAAAATAAGTAGAAATTAAAATAATAATCTTTAATGGTAAATTAATAATAGGTAATTAAGTTAACTATACCCTTAAAATTAAAATAATAAAACTTTATTATTTAAAAATAAATAAAAAGTAAGAAATTATATTAAGAATTTAATATAACATAATAATAATAATTATAATTAAATAGTTGATTATATAATGAAATTTTATAATACATTCATAACTAACAATAATATATATTCATAAATTTTGATAATATATATTCATAAAATTTAATAATTTATTCATAAGATTTCATAAAATTATTAGCAAATAAATGTAGTTTTTTATGACAATCACATAATTGTGATAATTTATTTTCCACTTAAATCAGTTATGACGACTGATAAAAGTTGGATAACTAATAGACGACGTAACTCTGATGAGTTTTGGGATGGTCTTCAAGCATTTATACAAATGGCCAAGAATCATGTGAATGCTTCGGGAGAAGTCAGATGCGCATGCGTTCAGTGTGTCAATATGCTGAATCAGAAACTGGATGTGGTGGCGCTCACGTACACAGATATGGGTTTCTGCAGCGATACGTGAAGTGGACCTACCACGGTGAAGTTGATATGCCTCTAGTAGTGGATGACAGGGCTCCGGTGACTGATGAGATGATTGACATCATCAATGATGTTATTGGTGAACAAGACACTAACGAAGAAGGCGTAAATGAAGGAATTTCATATGGTTGTGGCAATAGTGCGGAGAATCAATTTGATGACCTTAATAGAGAGGCTGAAGTTGAGTTATACCCTGGTTGTACATGGCTTTCTTCCTTGAACTTCTTGGCGAAGATGATGCACATGAAGGTTATGAATAATTGGACAAATAGTTCTTTTGATGAACTTTTGAAGTTTATGAAATTTGCATTCTTGAAGGAGAATAATATTCTAACTTCATTCTATGAGTCTAAGAAAAAAATGAGGAAGTTAGGGTTAAGTTATCAATCAATCCATGCTTGCAAGTATGACTGTTGTTTGTTCTGGAAGGAGAATTCCCAAAAACAGAGTTGTCCTGTATGTTGTGAGAGCCGATGGGTTGACAAGGACACAAAGGGGAAAAAAGTTGCCCACAAAGTGTTACGGTACTTCCCTTTAACTCCTAGGCTGAAGCGTCTTTATAATTCAAGGCATACAATGCACCATCATGTTGATGGGGGTGCTTGGAAGCAATTTGATTCCACATATCCTGATTTTTCCAAAGAACCCAGAAACATTCGATTGGGTTTGGTTGCTGATGGTTTTAATCCATTTGGTAACATAGGTCAATCTTACAGGATGTGGCTGGTAATATTCTGCACGTACAATTTGTCTCCTTGGTTGTGCATGAAAGAGTCATTCATGCTGACCTTATTGATTCCCGGTCTGAAATCACTTAGGAAGGACATGGATGTCTTTTTAAGGCCTGTGGTAGACGAATTGAAGGAGTTATGGGATGAAGGAGTTCAAACCAGAGACACTGCAACGAACAGTGTATTCAGAATGCGTGCAGCACTATTATGGACTATCAATGATTTTCCAGCTCATAGTAGTTTGTCTGGTTGGAGTGGCCAAGGATATATGGCATGTCCTTCATGCAACGAAGACACTCCTTCATGTCGGGTAATTGGGAAAACGACTTATGTTGGTCATAGAAGATTCTTATCTTCTACGTATAAGTGGAGGAAGAGTCACTTGTGTTGATGGGAATAATGAAAAATGGCGTCTTCCAAGAAAATTCAGTAGTCAAGACATACTTGAATAATTAACGCATGATCCAAATCGTTTGCCAGGTAAACATGCCAGTTTCGGGGGTGTGAAAAGAAAGTGAGATCCAAAAGAGCTTAATTGGAGTAAAAATAGTATTTTCTTTGAACTTGAGTACTAGTCTGAACTTGAACTGAAGCATAATTTAGATGTGATGCATGTAGAGAAAAATATTTGCGACAGTTTACTCGGTACTTTTTTTATGAATGAGAAATCTAAAGACACCACCAATGCACGAGTAGACTTGAAGAATTGGTGTATCCGAGAAGAGTTGCAACTTAAGGAAGACGGTACAAAGTTGATCAAACCACATCCTATGTACTCTTTCACACCAGATGATAGATGATTTTTTTGTTAGTTCGTAAAAGGAGTTAGACTTCCTGATGGCTTTGCTTCAAATTTCTCTAAGAAAGTAACTGACAATGATGGCAACATTGTTGGGTTGAAATCTCATGATTGTCACATTCTTATGCAACGTTTGTTGCCGGTAGGAGTTCGAGGCTACTTGGATAAGTCTATTTCGAAGACAATCATTGAGCTTTGCAATTTCTTTAAGCAAATCAGTGCTCGTACATTGGTTGTTTAGGACATGGAGAATGTGGAAGATCAAGTGATACAAATTTTGTGCAAGTTGGAGTTAATTTTTCCTCCAGCCTTTTTTGACATAATGATTCATTTAATTCTTCATTTACCGCAAGAAGCTATCATCGGAGGACTAGTTTACATGAGGTGGATGTATCTATTTGAGCGATATATGAAGAAGTTGAAAAATTATGTCAGGAACAAGGCGCGCCCTGAAGGTTCTATAGCGGAGGGAAGGTTCTATAGCGGAGGGTTATGTTGTCGATGAAGCTTTGACTTTTTGTTCGCATTATCTTCAGGGCGTACAGACTAAATTTAATCGTCCAGAAAGAAATGCAGATATTGTTATTCTTAAAAGACAGTTGTCATTTTTGGAATCACAATGTCGTCCAATTAGCAAAAAGAAAATCATATACCTTGACTATCTTCATCGGAAAGAAGCGGAGTGGTTTGTACTCAACAATTGCCCTGAAATCCAACCATATATGGAGTAAGTAGCTCAACACATATATGAATTCATGAAAAACTATTATCTTACCTTAATCCGTGTGCTATATAGTGAATGCCTTCGAGAAAATTCAAACATAAATCTTCAAAAAGATTTCCCTATCTGGTTTAAATTGAAGGTAAATTATCGAAACTATAGAATTCTTACGAATTTTGTATCGATTAATATTATCTCATTGTGTTTTCTTTTTTTGTGGCATACTCTATAGATGGATCGTTTGCGGCAAGTACAAGCAACTGACACTACAATAATTTTCACTTTTAATGACTCTCTATAATGACTTACACCAATGGTGTAAGTCATTAAAAGTATTCAGGGATATTTAAAGTCTAATGGTGTAAGTCATTAAAAGTTCTTGTTGATGACTACCAAGGTAAGTCATTAAAAGTGGTGGGAGACGTTAATTTAAAAATATGAATATAAAATTATTTATTTATAAAATATCAGACATGTAAGAGCATCTGACGTCTCCCCTGGGAAGACGTGCTAGACATCTAATTTCTCCCCTGGGGAGACATTAGATGTCTGGCACGTCTTCCCAAGGGAGACGTTAAATTTTTGGCCTAATATATATATTCAGCCTTTCCTTCTTCTTCCCCGAGCGCACGAACCAGGGGCGGAGGAGGGCGATCTTCTGGGCGATTTTAGGGACATTTTTTGACGATTTTGGCCGATTTTAGGCTATAAAATCTCATTTGAGGTAAGTTTTTATTATTTATAAGTGTTGTATAATAGTTAGAATAATTTTCATGCTTATTGTCTCTAGTTATTAAGGAATTGATATTGTGATTTTAGGGTTTATGAGTTGTGGTTTTAGGTGATTTTTGGCTCAACAAAGTGGATTTAAAGCATATTTGAGGTAGGATTTGAAGATTAAACAATGTATTATAGTTAGAAGGGTAGAAAAAATTATTTTTATGCATTTTTTTATATGATTTGTGGGTTTTATTAGAAATATTAGTTTAAAGTATGAAAAATAATTTTTATGTATATTTGAGATACTATATTGTTTAATTTTAAGATGATACCACATTATTTACTATTTTTATTACTATTTAATCAGAAAATTATACATTTTTTAATTAATTTTTAATGTTTGTTAAGTATATATATGTAAATATGTTTTGCTAAAATGTATTTAATTATTTTCTAAAATAAGAAAAATAATTTAATTTTAATTTTACATACAAAATAGTTATTCAAGTTTATAATGTTTATAATTTTTTTTAATTTATATTATTATTTAATTAGAAAATTATATATATGTGTAATCTTTATTAAAATTTAAGTATGTTATTTATATATAGTTATGTTATTTTATTGATTTAGTAATCTTTTATCAATTAATTAATTTAAATTTTTAAGTTGTGGTATTAACAGAGATTTTTGCCTCAAATTTTCAATTTCAAGCACACATTTGAGGTTTTTAAGTTTCTAAAATTTCAATAATAAGTTATTGTTAATCTAATTATTTAGTGAAGTTTATTTAGTAATATTTTATTTATTAATTAATTTAGTTTTGTAGGTTGTGAATTTAATAGCAAAGTGCGCTCTTTGCAAAGTGAAGTAAATTTGCTAGCAATGACTATTAATTGCAAGTGGTACATACATTATCTTCTTTCTTGTTTTAGTATTATTAAACGTTTGTTAGAGGGGTTTAAATATCTTAAATATTCATTCATAGTGAAGTAGGTTCTAATATTAAAATTGTGTGTTTTGCTGATAACAGAAGGTTGAGATCTGTGTGTTTTAGTGAAGTAGGTTCTGGAAAATTTGTTTGTGTGCTGCGGAGCTATAAGGAAGAAACTTATTGTGTGTTGTTTGAATTTTTTGACTTGTTGTTCACAGATGGTTATATCACTATTATAGGGGAAATGCTGCTCGATTTTGTCTATAATTGTGTATTTTATTATTCTATTATTATATTTGTATTGTGTTGTGCTTATTCGATTGGATTTGATTAGATTGATAGATGGTTAGGTTACTAATATAGGGGAAATGCTACCCAATTTTTCATATGCTTATTTAGTTTTTTTTTTTTTTTAATTTTTCATCGACATAGGAGATGATATGGATAGAAAATGGATGTCAACGAATATGTTATCCGTGGAATATAAAAATGGGGTCAACCTTTTTCTGACCAGTCTACCAAAACATCCCGAGATTCCAAATAATATAGAAATTGTGCAACCTAAAGTAAGTAACTACAACTTCAATTATTTTGAAAATCTATAGTTGAATTTTACTAATATTCTTTATATTAAGTATTTTTATTTAAATATTAGTGTCCACACCAACCAGACAACGTGGCATTTGGATATTATGTGATGAGGATGTTGAAGAATTACATTGAACATCCACGACCTGGACGTACTTGAAGAAAGAGGTATGTATATAAATTTATACAAAGTTAACAATTTATTTATTATTAAAGTATATATAATTAAATAATAATTAACTAATATATTTTACTTTCTATTTTTTTGTAGCTAAACACTACGCCATATACACCAGCACAAATTAATGAAATGTGACAACACTGGGCGAACCATATGCTACCGATAATTCAAAGTCATCGTCCCACATATTAGGCTTTTTTTTTTACTTTTTATTTCTTATTATATATCTAGCTAGCTAGAGTAATATTTGTTAATTTTGTATGTTTAACAACAAATATTACATTTGTATATATTTAGCTAGCAAAAACATATTATATACACATTTCGGTTTTATTAATGAATATTCACAATTTAAATTTGCATATAATTTAGATTTTTAAATTAATATATTTAATTATATTTTTAAAAAATAATATATTTAATTCTATTTCAAAAAAAATTAATATATTTAATTCTATTAATTAATATATTGAAAATAATTATTTAATTATTTTTTTAAAAAATTACAAAATCCTATGATGACTCCCAGGGGGAGACGTTGAATGTCTACAAAGTCTCCCCATGGGAGACGTCATAGGTACTTACAACGTCTCCCATGGGGAGACGTTAAATGTCTATAAAGTCTCCCCATGGGAGTCATCATAGGGCCACTTTTAGATGGCTCCTGCAACAACGTCTCCCCTAGGGGGAGACATTAAATGTTTATAATGTCCCCCACCCATGTAACCATTAAATGCCTATTTTGTTGTAGTGTGAGTGTATTGATGAATTATTTGCTTTAGCAAACGGGTCCAATCATAATGCATACTCCTACACGGCTTGCATTGTTAACAGTGTGAAGTTTTTGGTCCATAGTCGTGACGAAAGATGTACCCTCAAAATAGTGGAGTTTTAGTGCCAAGAACCAATGGTATCACTTTCTATGGCCAACTTGAGGAGATTGTAGAGTTATGTTATTCCCACGGTTACTCGGTAGTATTGTTTCGATGCAAATGGTTCAACACTGATGCAAGCAAGGGTCGAAATGTGACTGAGAATAACATAACTAGTATCATGATTAATTTTGAATGGTACAAGAATGATTAGTTTATTCTCGCCACTCAAGCAAAACAAGTTTTCTACTTGGAAGACCGTTCAAGAAACAAAAATTGGAAGGTAGTAGAAGAAGTCAATCATCAAAATATCTAGGAACATCCAAGTATCGATGATGATAACGAGGTTGATGTCGTACACGATAGCACTTAATCAAATTTTGTACTCACTGTGGAATTGGGAGAGTTGGAGATTATGCATTTTGATCGACCTGGTCACACCAACATAATTGGGGAAACGTCTCGATCTATTCCAGATGTGGATGATGATTTCATCAATGACGATGATGATGACAAAATTAGTGAAGATGATTTAGAAAGTACATATGATGATGTAGGAATCGACATTGATGAGGAATAATATTTTCATATGCATATTCATATTTGTATGTTTAATGTGTATGTTTTAATTTGAAGACTTTTCAATCAATATATGACTTTTCTCAACAATGTTTATTTTTCAATAGTTTCAACTGCACTACCGAAATTATTTAAGTTATGTAATTAACCTCCAACTATAACTGAGTTTAAGTTAATAATTATTTAAACTGTAAAGATATGCCTGCTACTATTGCTCGTTCTCATGGCAGTGATGGAGCGGATCCTCCTCCTCTAGATCCCACGCGAGTTCCTACTTCCTGTGAGACAGGTAATATTATAATTGGTCTATCTTTTTATCAATAAATGAAAAATTGTTATTATTTTATTCGTTTTAATTGTATTGTTTAATTAACATATGTAGCGGTTGTTGCAAAAAGAAGAGGCAGGTCTCGATCCAAAAATGTGCAGCAACTCGTCAACGACAATAAAGGTCTGTTGATTCTACAATTTGATCTGAAGGAGGGAACCTACAAAGAAGTTAGTGATTTTGGGACGTTGTTCATGAGACTTATTGGCAACCTTATTGGTCACCATATCTCGTTATATTATGACTCGTGGCAGAGTGTTCCAGATAAGCACAAGATTGGATTGATGCAAAAACTTGAGGTAAATTTATCTATTTATTCACATATAATGTTTTTTTTTTATAATTTAAAAAAACTCACAATTTTTTTTGAAGGAATTTTTCATTCTTCCCCGAGCTCTCCCTGAGTGGCGACTGATAGAGATTGGGATTGAGCGAGAGTTTCAGGATCACCACAAGGATAGAAAAGGTCTCAAGAAAAGACACTTCGATGAACATGGAGGGTATGATGATATCGAGACAGGCAGAAAGAATCCACCGGAGGACATTGAGAATGAGAGTTCGCAGAAGTTGGTTGACCTTTTGACCACTCCACAGTTCATGGCACACTCAAAGGCAAATGCTGCCAACAGAGCAAAACAGAAGTATCCAAGTCTCCATGGATCGACTTCTTATGCTTCTGCTCGATTTAAGAAGGTAAATAAAAATATATAGATAATTTGAAATATTTTAAGTTATCTTAATAATAATTTCAATATTTAACTGAGATTTTGTTAAATTTTGTTTTCTAAAGATGAATCTTCAGACCAAGGAATTACCCAGTGTTTACCGAGATTTTCGGAAACGATATTAATAAAAATTAAGCAAGATTAATGATGAGGGATTTGGAAGATATAAACAAGGTTTTTACGTGGTTGGGGTGTTAATGAGCCTTAGTCCACGAGACAGTTGTATTAGAGCTTGGAAAGTCTTTAACAATGGAGTTTCTCTCTATGTTTTAGCAGAGTAACCGTATACAAGCCAAAAAAATAGGTCATTTTCCCAGTGCTCTGTCACCTGTATTTATAGGTTCACAGGAGCATTGGGCTTGGGCTGGGCTGACCCGGGCCCAACGTAGATATAAATAACCCTGGCTTCTCTATCGGAAGCCTAATACAAAGGATAAAAATATAAAAGACAGAATGATTAGAGCCCACTGGGGCAGCCCAAGGCCTATCTATCACCCGACAAAATGGGGCTTTTGATCTAGGCATTCCGAGTTACGAGGAAAATTCAGGGGACAAGATCAGTCAGTGTAGTGGCGGCACAGGTCTGAACCAGCGGCATGCAATCCCGAGGTGGCCTTTTCCGCAGGTGAAAAGTGGGAACAACTTCCACACATCATAGGGAAGCATCAGGGTCTCGGATGCTTTATCCTGCCAACCCTGAGGACTTGACCCGGGTTCGTTTACCTCTGCCCTTCTTCGTTTACCATAGGCCCGGACCATTCACACAGGTCCCGGATCGTTTACCAAGCTCCAGGACCATTTTGCGTACATTCCGACCGTAACCCCAAATAGCTGCACGTCTCCCGGATGATCATCTCAGATCATCCTTCCTGGACACCGTCCGGGTCTAGACCCACACTTGGGTCGTCGATGTTGGCCACTTCCTGCCAAATGGTTCTGGGCTGGGCCCAACCCCAATTGCCCAGTTAGTGGGCCTAGACCACCGTTCCGGGCCCAAAAGCAGGAAATGGGGATAACACCCACCATTATTGATATGTTCCATGACATGCACAATCATCCGACACGTGGATGGGTGAACACGAATGCTAATGATGCATATGAAAGTAACTTTCTAAGTTTTGTATATATGTATATTATTCAATTATATTATGTATTAATTGTCTTGTTTCTAAACTGCAGGATGCCTTGCAGCAAGAATTCCAGACACAATCTCAATCTGAATCTGAAGCAGGAAGTGCCAATGTCAATGAGACACAAGTCGTCTCAAAGGTACTTGGTCAATGTCGTGGCCACAACCGAGGTATTGGACGGAAGTTGAAGGGCACTAGTACCTTTTCCTCAAGCGCCATCGGATCATCTTCACAATCAGAGGCATCACCGTTTCTATCCACCATAGTTGGCCCTCCAACGATACCACCTGAGGCTTTCCAGTCCATGATTCAACACTTCAATCAAGCCTTTATGACACAGAACAACAACTTCCAACAAATGCAACAATATTTGCAAACAACAAATCTGAGCATCCAACCTCCACAATTTTAGTATGTCAACTAGGACATGAACATGATACAGTCCATGATGGCAAGCTTTCAACCACAACAATCACAACAGCCACAACCACCACAGCCACCACAACCACCACAAAAGCCCGATGATAATGACTTTGGAATTTATTTTGATGACATTTAGTTTTGTTATATTACTATTTTTAAATTATTAATATTTTGGGTTTTTTTTTATTTTGGAGACAATACTACTTATGTTTTGTTATCTTACATTTTGGAGACTATGAATATTGTTAAATTGGTTTTATTATTTAATTAATAAATTAGTTGGTTTTATTTATTTATTTAATTAATATTTAATATTTTATTAAATAAATTTTAATCAATATAATTAATTATATATATTTTTTAAATTGTATACCTACAGCGACGACATGTCATCGTCGTAGGGTGAACGCTGAATACAAAAATCTGAGATTTCGTGACACTACAACAACACCATGTCGTCGCTGAAGGCATATAAACCAACACACTCTTCAGCGAGGACACGTCGTCACTGTTGATGGAGTGGTCGACGGACATACAGCGACCATATGTCATCGCTGTAGAAGTTTTTTAAATTCAAATTTTCAAATTTTACAACCACCAACAGCGACGACATGTTGTCGCAATACCCCAGTCCAACCGAAAATAAGGATTTCCTACTGCGACCGACATGTCGTCGCTATAGTAAAAACTACTACAACGAATCTGTTTTTTCGTCGCCATAGATTTCTACACATACGAACCTACAACGAGATCGTTTTGGCGATGATATGTCGTCGCTGTAGGCTCTTTTTCTCGTAGTGAGTCGAGTGGTATTTTAGGTATTAGGCATTTAATTGGGGTTATTAGGTAATGGAAATGAATAATTGGAGATATATTTGAAGTTAGTGAGTTTAAGAGGGGATATTGGGGAATTCGACCATTTTTCCCTTGGGGACATTTTTGGTACCCGAGCCTCGGGATTAGCTTAACTCATTTAAGCTTAAGAAAACAAAAAAGAAACACTTAGAAGTTGCCACTAAACTTACTCTCTCTCCTTCTCTTTCACTTTTGTGCTCTCAAAGCTTTCCCAAGCAAACCATTGAGGAACTTAGGAATTTTTGGGCTAGAAATCAGAGAATTGAAGCTTAAACTTGGGGGATTAATTATGTTGCAGTTTGCGGGATTAATCATCAGTGGAGGTTACCGCTAGGGGCTCGGAACCTGGATTGTGCTTGAGGGTCGTTCTTATTTACGCTTAATCGGACCTGAGGTAAGAAAATTGCACCCAATACGTGTTATACGTGATTAGGGCTTGGCCTGACTGTTATCAATTATCTGACTAGGGCTTGGGCCCCGAGGACATTTATATTTAAGCTTTTGCTTCACATGTTGGTTGATATTTGCTTAAGTGCTTTATGATTGTTGTGTGAATTCTGTGGTTAGGGCATGAGGCCCCATTAAATAAGTGTGACCAATATCGCAAGAATGGTTATTCCATGGTGTTATGTGATTAACATGCATACGTTCTTATTCTATTGGGATATGCATATCCATATCTAATTCTGTATTGAGGTTTGTATTCCTGGATCAGGGTTTCACTTATTAGTCAAGGACGGTAATAGCGCGTTGCGCGCTGGACAAAAGGCTTAGGCTTGAACCAGCAATGTATTATTACATTGGTCGACCCTATGGTCGACGGAATATTAAAGCACTAGGTACGCTGGACTAGCTCTATGGCTAGTTACTCAACGCTAAGGGCAAAGGCCCCAGGTGACTCTATGGTCACGTTGCTTGGGCATAGGGCCCCGGGATTGACTCTATGGTCAATTGTTTAGGGCAGCGGCCCCAAATTGGTCTAATGACCACTTGTTTGTAACTGAATGACTATTTATGTAGGTTATTTTTTTTTACTAGACGTGCTAGATAACTATCTGGAAGTTTATGTTATATGTTTATGCACATGTTGAGTTTTCTTGCCGAGCCTTGGCTCACGAGTGCTTTGTGGTGCAGGTAAGGGAAAAGAAAAGTTTGACCAGCCATGAGTTGGAGAGCTTCGGTGGCGGCGTGTACATATGCGGCTGCTCAACCATCATGGCTGGGGTTATCTCAGAGGAACTAGGGTTATATCCCTATTTTTGCCGCTTCGGTCAGCCGAATGTAAATTTTGATGAATATTCACCTTTTTAAAATTTTGGTTGTAATATTTTGGGATCCCATGTTTGTATGAAAATTTTTATATAAAAGTCAACGGTTCATTTAACCAAAAATTTTAACCCTAACCCTTAACATTAACCTTAGTTACACATTTTAAACCAAATGACTTGGTTAGCAAGTCTGACACAATCTTAAGTACACAGTGTAACGATCCTGGATTAGGAGGACGTTACAACTTGGTATTAGAGCTGCCAAGGTTTAAGGGTTCCTGAAGATTGGCTGGGCATGTACACTCGCCACTAAAGGCAAGCTCGACTCAGGGTTCAGTAACTATTATGTGTTTATATGTTTAAATGCTTAAACATGATATGAATGCCTTATCTACGTGCCGGTGTTAGGAAGCATAAGATAATCTGATAGGGACCGGCCCTTGACTGTTGGATGAATGATAAAGAATGTGCTTATTAGCATCGTTATTGCTTGTGAAAGCAAGGGAACCACTTATTAGCACTATTATTTGTATATAGGCCACGAAATGCTTATTAGCACTGTTGACGCGGTTTTTCGCCAACAGTGTATTACGTAATTAGCTTAAATAAACTAGTGCTTAAGGATAAACCGTAATAAGAATAATAACTCTTAAGGATTCTTAGAATGATATAGTGAGAACACTCATTCCTTTTTACGTGGTTCGGAGGCTAAAATCCCCCTAGTCCACGAGTCGATATTATTACTATATATCTCTCTATATTTTGACAGAGTATTTGCATTACATAGAGAAAACCCAACCCCTTTTCTATCCAAGGTCTTTTTATTTATAGAAGAGCCATCCCAGGATAGGTGCAGAGGTCATCACGTGGATACCCATCCTATATGTGACCTATCTTCCACAAATGATGAATATTACAATATATATTAAGGTGTGGTCTAATCATTAGGTAAAATTGATCATGGGTCGTCTGGCATAATCAGACATGTGATGTTTGATCATGCACGTTTATGTTACGTGTCTGAGAATTCAGGGATAACAGACATGTAATGTCTGACCACGCACGTTTATAAATAATGTATCCAGGTTTATAAAGACTCCTGGACATGGCAGGTTGTCAGAGTACCACGACCTGAACATAACGCCAACTCGTGCCCAGGATGCTGTGTTTTATATCCATCTCTAACTTGTGCATTAATGCTTCGTATTCCTCAGCTCGTGTTATTACCTAGGGAGTCGCACTGACTTTGCAGAGGAAATATCAACTTGTGGGTCCTTTAATACTGTTCTTAGATAGCCAGCTGTACTCGAGCTGCATAAAATACCTGGGCTGAATATCAGGGCGTACATTTCCCCCCCAAGTCCCTGCCCGTGTCTTATGACGCCGTCCTCTGACTGACACAGTGGGGACTTTTAAACTTTTGTTGCGATCATCCATGCTTGTTCATTACTTGAGTATTGGACACATGGAATGCCGCGATTGGCGTCTGTTCGGGTTTTGAGGATGGCATTAAAAGGCCTGGCCACCTTTTTACCACCGTTTAATCTTTCGAAACATGACCCTCGTATCCCGCATTAGCTTGATTGGATGATCCGCGTTTCTTTAGGCCTATTACGTATAAATAAGGCTGGAAAATTTCAGTGTTCATCACCTTTCATTCAAAACTTTTCCTAATTTTCTCTCTTCTGAACTTCAAAAATCCCTCATCCTTTTCTCATAAAATCCCAGAAATCTGCCACCAAAACTTTCGGAAACCCAGTCACTAAGGATCTCTCCAGGAACTTTTCTTCTACGTTGCTCATTCCTTTCGTCGAAGAATACATTGTAAGTTTTCTGTTTTACTGGAACTTTTCTTTTACTGGTTTTTGTGTGTTTCTCTTCTTTCTTTATCATGCTAATCTACACTTCACCGTCATTAGCATTAGGCTGTTTCCAAACGTTTTTGTTACATAGATTTCGATTTAGGTTTATTGAGTATATCCTAAAATATATCTAGGATTGCGATGTTCATAAACTGGATAGTATTTTGGGTGATTCCTGGGTAATTTTTAGAAAATACCCATTTGGCATGTAGAAGACGAAAGGTTTTTAGGGCTTGAAAATAGGCTGCTTAGGGGCCACGCTTCTAGGGTGACATAGGTCTAAACCGTCCCCTAGGAGGGCATTGTCCTGATTTCCTGACACACAAATTCTTAATCATCAAGGGTCTGCTGGGAAAACTTAGGCGCGTAGCATAGGTAGTGCGTGGCACCACGCCACGGGCTGAGATTGCCTCAGCTCATGTGTTAGAATCCTTAGCCCTTGTTATTTCTTTCCTGTACAAAAAATTCTACGTCGCCCACTAAAAATTCTGTCGTTCTTGTTCGATAGGCGATCTGATGGCACCCAAGAAAAGCACGCCCAAAAAAAACGTAGTTGGCTCGTCGTCCCAGCGAACCCACAAGGGAAAGGAGGTCGTCCCCGATTCCCCCATTCCTGAATTCGGCCCCATGGTGGAGAAGGAGGTCGCAGTCGCACCTAATGCATTTTTTGAGGTCAAGAGGATAGTCTCCAAAATAACGACCCAAGGAAGGGTCAACAAGATCATGCTATCCCACAACATCGAGGTTGGGATGGGCGTTCTCATCACCCGACCTCCCTTCGATGGGGAGAGAAGCTGTGCACCACTCCAGGACAATTTCGCGGCCTGGAGTGATGAACACTTAAAGGTCGGGGCCTTCCTCCCCCTCGATCAGTACTTCGCTAACTTCCTCAACTACGTGAAGTTGGCACCATTCCAACTCCCCCCAAACTCATACCGACTGCTGGCGGGGCTGAAGTACCTCTTCCTAAAGTAGATGTGGGACGTCCCTACCCCTGCGGATATCTTGTACTTCTTTTGCCTCAAGGCTAGCCCGTACCAACGGGGACGAGGTAACGGGTTCTACTATCTGACCCACTTCCTGAACTCACCCGCAATCATTGAGCTACCCAGCCACCTCAACGACTTCAAAGATCAGTTCTTTATGTCGAATAAGTTTCACAACTGCGAGCACCGGTACTTCAACCATCCTCGTAAGTTTCCTTTCCTTTCTTAGCTCGGAGAATTATTTTCTCCATACTTAGTCTTCTCACGTGTATGCTAACTGGAGTATCTTCGTGCATCCATTTTTGTGAGGACGACCAAATCAGTGACCCTTGGGGGTCAATACGATACCTTGGCAGGGCTTCCACCCAGCAAGAAGGACTACTGCTAGCTCGTGTCTGATGACACGACATTGACATGTAAATTAATTTTCGAAGGCCAGACTTTGGCCTTGAGGAGGACGCGGGCTAATTTCCTGATAGCCCGCGAGCTAGTGTCCATCCCAAAGGGAGGCACTGCTGCGGACGACGGCGAGGAGCAAGAGGATGAGGTGCCACTCGTGCGAAAGAGGCAAGCTCCTAAGGCTGCTCGGAGCTCAGACGCAGACCGAGCTGTATCGGGGGCAGCAGTCGGTCCCTCCGGCCAAGGTAACCCATATCATTTTAGGGATCTAGATAGGGCTGCTGCCAACCTTAGGCTAGTTAAGTTTAACCCCAACCAGCTCGTACATCGCCACCCTAGTGACCCTGCCTGGAACACAACTTTGCTTCAGTGTGTGGATCAATTAGTGGTATGATACAACATGGGCCCTCCTAGAAGAACTATAATCATAGACAATACTCTATCCTTTAGGTCAGCCCTTTTTGAAGAGTATGGGACCAACCTTAGGTCGTGGGACTCCCTGCATCAGGGGATTCTCACCCCTGGACTTAGGAAATATGTAGAGGAGTCCAGCCCTGAGCTAGAACTTGAGCATGAGACTTTCCTAATCCAAGAAATTGTAGATTTAGGTTTGCCCTCTCCCGTAATGGTTCTGAGGCCGGAGATCGTGGCAATAGAATTCTCCTCTAGGTCGGAGGGTAGGACTCTTTATAATATCCTATACACGCATACATACTTTATGTAGACTAATGAATTTGTACACATACCAACATACTTCCCATTCTTTTTCAAGTGAGGAGATGGCACAACAAGGGGATCCTGACATCTGCGCGATGTTCCAGGAAGGGAGATCTAGCTCGGGTCCCTTCGTGAAGAAACTCCGGCCCACCTCAAAGAAGGTGCCTCCCCCGACTGCAACTGTTTCCAAATCCCCAGACAAGGGGAAAGGCCCAGGCTCAGGAGCTCCATCCGCCGCAGCCCAGGAGAAGAGGGGTCCGGCTGCACCTCCTCCTCGATTTCCCTCAGCCTCTGCTCGGGACAAGGGAGCACCAGCTAGTCTCCCAAATTCGATAGTCCCCACCGCCACTGTACGCATCCCGATTAACACCTAGGACCTGGAGCAAATTCTAGACACTTTTCGGGGGACCCTCTACAAGACAACGAACCATGCGGTGGAGCACTTTTATAAGGCCAAGCCCACGAACCTGAGGGCGATCTAAGAAAGGAGCCTGGAGAATGTTATGGAATCCGCTCTGGGGATGAACATTACAGTGAGCACTATCCTTGACCTAACATTATTTTTTATTTTACCCTGGCATGTGCCTAATTGTTTCCTTGCTTTTTGCAGGCGGTCTTGGCTCAACATCGCAGCATAGCTCAAGCCAGGGTCAGGAATGATGAACTTAAGGCCGAGCTCCAAACTGCTCAAGCCTCCCTGACTGCGACCTAAGCTGCCCTTGCCGCCGCTCAACAAGGCAAACAAAGTGCCAAGGCTGCCCTGACGGCGGCCCAAGCAGGCGAGCAGGCGGCAAAGGCTGCCTTAGCCACGGCTCAAGAGGGCAAGAAGGCTGCAAAGGCTGCCTCGGCTGCCCTTCAGGCCGAGCTCGCGGGGGCCGAGGCTGTTATTTAGGAGGAAAAGAAGGCCTCGACATCCTCCATGGAGAGCATGTTGTACCACTGCTGGGCCTTCAATCAGGACAGAAACTTCTCCTTCATGGCCTCCAAAGTGTGGGGCCACTACCTCGAGAAGTTCAAGGCTCGGCTTCAACAAGAGCTACGGTCTGAGATCAGGGATGGCTCTGCCGCTGGCGAGCAGGAGACCGAGGAGGTGACGTCCTCAGAGCGGCCTGGAGGGTCTTAGTTTTGATTTGCCTTCATTTATTTTACATGTTATTTTTTTTGTAAATGTTTAGTACGAGATTATTTTCCTCGAGACAATTTATATAATTTTAGTATCTATTTTTTATTTATTCCTTGATTTCCTTCTTATGCTTCATGACTTGTACATCTAAATTTTTTTAGGAAATGACCCTTAGGTCGAGGTAGATACTTTAATTTTGGTCGTAACAAAATGATTTATATCATACCTGTTAAGTATCAAGCCTTGGACCCGGTTGTATCCAGGGTTTTTAATTAAAATCTTAGTCCGCGTTAGTTTTATCGACACCTCGCATTTTTTTTATAGAAAAAACTTGTTGATCAATTTTACCAACTTTTAAGTTTCGGAACCTGTTCGTATCAAGGATATTTAATTAAAACTTAGTTCGTGTTAGTTTTATTGACACCTCGCGTTTTTTAGAAAAAACACTGGTTAATCAATTTTACCAACTTCTAAGTTTCGAAACCTGGTCGTATCCAGGATATTTAATTAAAACTTAGTTCATGTTAGTTTTATTGACACGTCGCATTTTTTTAAAAACACTGGTTAATCAATTTTACCAACTTCTATGTTTCGGAACCTGGTCATATCCAGAATATTTAATTAAAACTTAGTTCGTGTTAGTTTTATAGACACCTCGCGTTTTTTTTAGAAAAAACACTAGTTAATCAATTTTACCAACTTCTAAGTTTCGGAACTCAGTCGTACCCAGGATATTTAATTAAAACTTTGTTCGTGTTAGTTTTATTGACACCTCGCGTTTTTTAGAAAAAACATTGGTTAATCAATTTTACCAACTTCTAAGTTTCGGAACTTGGTCATATCCAGGATATTTAATTAAAACTTAGTTCGTGTTAGTTTTATTGACACCTCGCATTTTTTTTAGAAAAAACACTGGTTAATCAATTTTACGAACTTCTAAGTTTCGGAACCTAGTCGTATCCAGGATATTTAATTAAAACTTAGTTCGTGTTAGTTTTATTGACACCTCGCGTTTTTTTTTAAAAAAAACACTGATTAATCAATTTTACCAACTTCTAAGTTTCGGAACCTGATTTCTCTCTCTCTCTCTTCCCATGGCTCGGAAGAAGAAAGGGTTATCGAAGCCGGTGGTGGTTTCCGATGAGGTGGTGGAAGACCTCCCTTCGATCCAAGATGAGGGTCTTGTGTTGTTTCCTGATGATGTGTTTCATGACCCGTGTGAAGAATTGGAGATGGAACGAGGTGTGGAGTTGAATCGTGTTGGATGTTTGAATCGCTCCTCTCCTAAAGCTGCGAGTTGGGCTGAGGAGGCTGAGGGTTCTGAGTTTTAGAGGTCAGCTAAGGATGTATGGAGTAAATTCAAGTCGAATCAGGTACTTACCCCGTCTACTCGTCTAAATTACACTGCACCGTTGAAGATGAGTGATCAATTTGTGGCTCGGTTAGACATGGAGGAGGTGGAGACTGAAGCTTCGTTATGAAAGAATGCGATTGTTTGCATTGTTTTGGGTGCTAATCCACCTTTTAGAGTTTTTGAAGGGTTTGTCAAGAGAATTTGGGGTAATTTGGGTGTTGATAAGATAGTTAGAATGCACTCAGGCTTTACCCTTGTTAACTTCAGAGATGAAGCTACTCGGGATCTGATTTTGGAAACGAGAGTCATACATTTTGATAAAAAAAACGGTGGTTCTTCGTCCTTGGACACCAGATATGGACTCAGTGAGAATGGTCAAGTCGGTACCGGTTTGGATTCGACTGAATGGTTTGGGTCTACAATACTGGGGAAAAAATAGTCTTAGTGTTATGGTGAGTACAATAGGGAGGCCGGTTATGGTGGATAAAGTGACACAAAGTAGATCAATGGTGAAATATGCTAGAATTTTGGTAGATATGGAGATTTCGGACCACCCTCCGAAATCCATTTCTTTTATCAATGAAAGGGATCAACTAGTTGAACAGTTGGTGGAGTATGAATGGCTTCCCTCTAAATGTGCTGCTTGTTCTAATTTAGGCCATGTTTTGGCTAATTGTAACAAGAGTAATGGTTTGAGTTGGAAGAAGAAACCTTCTGTTGAGAATGGAGATCATTTAGATAAGGAAAAAATTAATTCTGAGGAGGTGATTCAACAGCCTCCGGGGGCTGTTAGTTCTGTTTCTAGAAAGGTTACTTCCTCAAGTAATGATGAGAAGGAGAGGTCCAGTCATTCTCTAGAGATAAAGGACTCCAAAGTCAGTTGTGATGTTCAACAAGGTGGTACAGGGAAGTCTGTTGATACTGGGATCTGGATTACTCCCAAGAAGAGAGGTTCTAGACAGGGTATGGCAGATGTGCTCAAGTCAGACAAAGCTCTAGGAAAGGCTATATCCGGGAATGGTTATGAAGTATTAAAGGATACTGGGGTTGGTCCTTTGGTTATAATATCTAACACAATTAAGTGATGGAAGTTTGTAATATGTTGGGGTGGAATGTGAGGGGTATGAATAAAAGAGATAAACAAAATGCTATTCTTAGCATTTGTAAGGAGAATAAGGTGGGTTTTGGAGCTCTTTTTGAGACTAAGGTGAAACATGAGAAGCTTAAGGGAATTTTTGAGAATAATTTTCAGAACTGGAATTACTTTTCTATTCCTATTGTTTCTGGTAGAATTTTAGTCCTGTGGCAAGCTAGTTTTGTGAAGGTTGATATCTTGATTGAAGATGCTCAATTGGTTCATTGTAGAGTCAGAATTAGTGGCCAGTAAACATTGTTTTTTGCTACTGTGGTTTATGGTAGTAATTCTATGGGGGAGAGGAAAAAACTTTGGGATAAATTAGCTAGTATTGGTCAGTTAAAGTCTCCTTGGATAATCTTTGGTGACTTTAATGCCATATTTAGCTACCAAGATAGGATTGGAGGAAGATAGATCAGTGCTAAGGATATAGCTGATGCTCAAGCTTGGTTATCTTTAGGCCAAGTTAAGGAGCTTAATGGTGCTGGTGCTCAGTATACGTGGTCTAACAAGCATGAGGCTGGAGACTCTATTTTTTCTAAACTAGACAGGGTTTTTGTTAATGAGTTGTGGCTGGAAGAGTTCCCGAAAACTGTAGCTAGTTTCAAATGGGACTGCATTTCTGATCATAGTTTCTATGTGATTAGAAGTCAAGTAGTTTACAAGGTGGGTTTCATTCCTTTTCGGTTTGGTAACCATTGGATGCAGTTTAAAGGTTTCAGAGAGGCGGTTATGCAGTGCTAGTATGCTCCAGCTGGTTCTGGTGGAGGCCTTAATAAGGTGGTCAAGAAGCTTTTTCGAGTTAAACACATGCTGAAAAGGTTCAACAAGGAGGAGGTTAGTGATGTTGTCTTGAAATATAGGGAGGCTAAGGAGGACTTTAGTAGAGTTCAGGAGGCTTTGGCAGCTAACCCGACTGATCTTTCTCTGCATCAATTAGTCTCTCAAGCTCAGCACAAAGTTTCAGTTTTGCAGGTCTGTTATGCTAGTTATCTTAAACAACAGAGTAAGATTAATTGGCTTAAGTTTAATGATGAGAATTCGAGATTCTTTCATGCATTTATGAGGAAGAGGAAGATGGATAATAGAATTACTTCATTCTCTATTGGAGGCATCATAGAAGAAGACTATCCTAAAGTGGTTGAGCATTTTCTTTCCCACTTTAAGAATTTTATGGGGAAGAGAAGTTGGTCTTCTAAAGAGATTGACAGTAACTGTATTATCCAGGGTAATCGGCTGTCTATAGACATGCAGGTTAGGTTACTGAGACCATTTACTAAAAGAGATGTGAGGAAGGCTCTTTTTAGTATTCACGCTTGTAAAAGTCCTGGTTTGGATGGCTTTGGCTCGGGTTTCTTTAAGGGGTTATGGTCAGATATTGGAGACGAAATTGCCACTGCTGTGTTGGAATTTTTTCAGGATGGGTACTTGCCGAAGGAGCTGAATGAAACTGTGATTTCTCTTATTCCCAAGATAGCAGATCCGATCTCTGCTAGTGACTTTCGGCCTATAACGTGTTGTAACACACTTTACAAGTGTATATCGAAGATGATTTGTTCCAGACTCTCGGAAGTGCTCCCCTTCTTGGTTCATAGCAATCAAGGGGCGTTTATAAAAAATAGAGTTCTTGCTCATAATATAATGATTTTCCAGGATCTCCTTAAGGGGTACACTAGAAAGAATATTTCAGCTAGGTGTTTAATGAAGATTGATCTGAGTAAGGCATATGACAATGTTGATTGGCATTTTGTGGGAGTTTCGCTTAAGCAACTTTGCTTCCCTTCGAGATTTATTGGCTGGATTCTTACTTGCTTAAAGGGCACTAACTATAATCTGTTATTGAATGGGAGAATTCAGGGTTCTTTCAAAGGGGAAAAAGGCCTTCGGCAAGGGGACCCTATGTCTCCCCTTTTGTTTGTGCTCGTTATGGAGTACCTTACTCGCCTTTTAGCATATTACTCTGAGAAAAACGGCTTTGGGTTTCATCCTCTGTGCAAGCATATTAGGTTAACTAACCCTTGTTTCGCAGATGATTTGATCATCTTCTGTAAAGGGAATGTCAGTTCAGTGAGTAAGATTCACGAGGCGTTCACTGTGTTTTGTGATTCTACTGGGCTGTCTGCTAATATATCTAAATCCCAGGTCTTTTTTGGAGGGGTTAAAGATCCTATCAAAGCGCAAATTCTTGAGATGCTGCAAATGGAAGAAGGATCCTTTCCGCTGAATTACTTGGGGGTTCATCTTCGGCCTACTAAGTGGAAAGCTTCAGACTGTGGGGTGATTCTGGATAAGTTGAATAAGAAGCTTAATTGTTGGGTGAGTAGAAATTTATCTTTTGCAGGTCGGGCGCAACTTATACACTCGGTCCTACTTGGTATTAGGAATTTTTGGATGAGTATATTCGTACTTCCTTCCAAAATCACTGCTGCCATTGATAAGAGTTGTCGGGATTTCATGTGGGGTTCTTATGGGAATAAAAGTAAGATGCATCTCCCTTCTTGGGAAAAGGTTTGTCTCCCTAAAAATCTTGGTGGTGTTGGCTTTCGTGAAGGTAAGAAATGGAACAAGGCATTGATGGCTAACTTCATTTGGGCGATATCTTCTAAACAAGACTGCCTTTGGGTTAAATGGATTAGTTCCATTTATCTTAAGGATTTTGACATTTGGAACGTTCCTATCAGTCCGGATATGAGCTGGTATGTTAAGAAGCTGTTGAGGCTAAGACAAGTCATTGATGAGGGATGCTTGCAGCAAGTTGTTAAGGGAGGTAAACTCAGTGTTAAACATGTTTATTCTTCTCTTATTTCTGCTTCCTCTGTGGGTTATGCTGAGACTGTTTGGAACAAGCTTATTGTGCCCAAACACAGATTCTTTTACTGGCAGATATTCAACAAGCAGCAGCTTACTAGAGACCACCTGAGCCGATTCTTGGCTTTAACTTCTGCTCTCTGCCCTGTGTGTGAGTCAGATTTGGAAACTCACAGTCATCTGTTCATGGATTGCATCTTCTCCAGTAGAGTCTTTGAGGAGATTGGTAAGTGGCTGGGGTATTTCCACTGGCCAGATTCTTATGAGGACCTTAATCAATGGTGCTTGTTCTCTAAACATAATGTGAAGTATCAGATTATTAATGCAGTGATTTCGGCTTCTTGGTACTTTATCTTGTGTAATAGAAATGGTTGTATATTTGATTCTGCTTGTAAAATGGCCAGTAGATTAAGTATGGAGATCAAGGATACGGCTAAGCATAGAGTGTGGAGCTTGGGTACTCTTTCTCATAGGAAAAAGGATATGTATTTCCGCAAGGTGGTTGAGAGCTGGTAGTGTTGTTTTGTTGTTCTGTTTTTTTTTTTCTGGTTGAGTTTCAGCCTGCTGGGTTGTAGCAGGTGCTTCTCTGTTTTGTAACTTTGGCTGGTTTTTGAATGAAATCTTTCTTTTGTTCAAAAAAAAAAAAAAATTTCAGAACCTGGTCGTATCCAGAATATTTAATTAAAACTTAGTTCGTGTTAGTTTTAATGACACCTCGCGTTTTTTTTAGAAAAAACACTGGTTAATCAATTTTACCAACTTCTCAGTTTCGGAACCTGGTCGTATCCAAGATATTTAATTAAAACTTAGTTCGTGTTAGTTTTATAGACACCTCGCGTTTTTTAGAAAAAACATTGGTTAATCAATTTTACCAACTTCTAAGTTTCGGAACTTGGTCGTATCAAGGATATTTAATTAAAACTTAGTTCGTGTTTGTTTTATTGACACCTCACGTTTTTTAGAAAAAACATTGGTTAATCAATTTTACCAACTTCTAGTTTCGAAACCTGGTCGTATCCAGGATATTTAATTAAAACTTAGTTCGTGTTAGTTTTATTGACACCTCGCGTTTTTTAGAAAAAACACTGGTTAATCAATTTTACCAACTTCTAAGTTTCGGAACCTGGTCGTATCCAGGATATTTAATTAAAACTTAGTTCGTGTTAATTTTATTGACACCTGGCGTTTTTTAGAAAAAATATTGGTTAATCAATTTTACCAACTTCTAAGTTTCAGAACCTGGACGTATCTAGGATATTTAATTAAAACTTAGTTCGTGTTAGTTTTATTGACACCTCACGTTTTTTTTTAAAAAACACTGGTTAATCAATTTTACCAACTTCTAAGTTTCGGAACCTGGTCGTATCGAGGATATTTAATTAAAACTTAGTTCGTGTTAATTTTATTGACACCTCGCATTTTTTAGAAAAATCATTGGTTAATCAATTTTACCAACTTCTATGTTTCGGAACCTGGTCGTATCCAGGATATTTAATTAAAACTTAGTTCGCGTTAGTTTTATTGACACCTTGCATTTTTTAGAAAAAACATTGGTTAATCAATTTTACCAACTTCTATGTTTCGGGACCTGGTCTTATCCAGGATATTTAATTAAAACTTAGTTCGTGTTAGTTTTATTGACACCTCGCGTTTTAAAAAAAAAAACACGGGTTAATCAATTTTACCAACTTCTAAGTTTCGGAACCTGGTCGTATCCAGAATATTTAATTAAAACTTAGTTCGTGTTAGTTTTATTGACACCTCGCGTTTTTTTAGAAAAAACACTGGTTAATCAATTTTACCAACTTCTAAGTTTCGGAACCTGGCCGTATCCAGGATATTCAATTAAAACTTAGTTCGTGTTAATATTATAGACACCTCGCGTTTTTTAGAAAAAACATTGGTTAATCAATTTTACCAACTTCTAAGTTTTGGAACCTGGTCGTATCCAGGATATTTAATTAAAACTTAGTTCGTGTTAGTTTTATTGACACCTTGCGTTTTTTAGAAAAAACATTGGTTAATCAATTTTACCAACTTCTAAGTATCGGAACCTGGTCGTATCCAGGATATTTAATTAAAACTTAGTTCGTGTTAGTTTTATTGACACCTCGCGTTTTTTAGAAAAAACTAGTTAATCAATTTTACCAACTTTTAAGTATCGGAACCTGGTCGTATCCAAGATATTTAATTAAAACTTAGTTCGTGTTAGTTTTATTGACACCTCGCGTTTTTTAGAAAAAACACTGGTTAATCAATTTTACCAACTTCTAAGTTTCGAAACCTGGTCGTATCCAGGATATTTAATTAAAACTTAGTTCGTGTTAGTTTTATTGACACCTCTCATTTTTTTTTAAAAAAAACACTGGCTAATCAATTTTACCAACTTCTAAGTTTCGGAACCTAGTCGTATCCAGAATATTTAATTAAAACTTAGTTCGTGTTAGTTTAATTGACACCTCGCGTTTTTGTTTTAGAAAAAACACTTGTTAATCAATTTTACAAACTTCTAAGTTTCGGAACCTGGTCGTATCCAGGATATTTAATTAAAACTTAGTTTGTGTTAGTTTTATTGACACCTTGCGTTGTTTAGAAAAAACATTGGTTAATCAATTTTACCAACTTCTATGTTTCGGAACCTGGTCGTATCCAGGATATTTAATTAAAACTTAGTTCGTGTTAGTTTTATTGACACCTTGTGTTTTTTATAAAAAACACTGGTTAATCAATTTTACTAACTTCTAAGTTTCGGAACCTGGTCGTATCCAGGATATTTAATTAATACTTAGTTCGTGTTAGTTTTATTGACACCTCGCATTTTTTTAAAAAAAAAAACAATGGTTAATCAATTTTACCAACTTCTAAGATTCGGAACCTGGTTCTCGGGTTATATGCCCCCCAAGTAATTAGGAATTGAACTTTCTGGGTTACTTTGGACCAACGCTACCATTTGAACTAACACTCAGATGAAACCATACAAAGATACAAAAAATATTCAATGACTTTTAAAATTGAGCCTTATGTAGACAGGTGGTACGATCATTGATAATACTTTTTTAGGTGCATCGTATTCCAGGTCCGTGGAACTGTTTCTCCATTAAGCCGAGCCAATTTGAAGGTTCCCTCCTATACGACTTCCACTATTTGTTAGGGCCCTTCCCAGCTCTGACCCAAGGCACCATCTTTGGGGTCCTTGCCTGCTAAAAATACCCTTCAGAGTACCAGGTCGCCTAAACCAAAGATACACTTCTTGACCTTTGAATTAAAATAAGGAGTGATTTTTTGCTGATAATGTGCGAGCCGTAGCTGCGAATCTTCTCGTTTTTCATCAATTAGGTCGAGGGACGCGCTGAACAATTCATCATTCTGCTTCTAGCTGAAGGTCTAGAGCCTATGTGTGGTTGTCTTTGTCTCGATGGGAAGGACGGCCTCACTCCTGAAAGTCAGGGAGAACGGGGTTTGCCTGTTTGAATTTCGGTGAGAGGTTTGGTATGCCCACAGTACCTGTGGGAGCTGCTCGGGCCAGACTCCCTTGGCCTCGTCTAACCTCTTCTTAAGGCTTGCTTTGATATTTTTATTTACGGCCTCGACTTGCCCGTTGGCCTGCGGGTAGGCCACCGAGGAGAAGCTTTTAATTATGTCGTGTCTTTCACAAAATTTTGTGAAGAGATCGCTATCGAACTGGTTTCCATTGTCTGATACAATCTTTCTTGGCAGTCCAAATCGGCAAACAATATTCTTGACCACGAAGTCGAGGACTCTTTTTGAGGTGATTGTTGCTAGGGGCTCCGCTTCCGCCCACTTCGTAAAATAATCGACGGCCACCACTGCATAGTGAACTCCTCCTTTCCCTGTGGGCAGGGCTCCAATTAAATCAATTCCCCACACCGCGAATGTCCATGGGGATGAAATCATTTTCAGCTCGACTGGTGGAGCTCGGGCGACTGTGGAAAATCGCTGGCACTTGTCACACTTTTGGACATAGGAGATGGAGTCCTTTGATAACGTGGGCCAAAAGTATCCCTACCTTAATATCTTTAAGGCCAGGTTCTGCCCCCCAGCATGATCCCCACCAAAGCCTTCATGCACCTCCAGTAAAATAGTTTTGGCTTCCTCTGGCAGAACACATCGCATAAGGGGCAAGGAATGGCCACGTCGGTACAACATCCCGTCTATGATTGTATACCTTGGAGCTTGATAGAGTATTCTCTTCGCGTCTTTCCGCTCATCAGGAAATTTCCTTGTCGTAAGATACTCTATTATGGGAGTCATCCAGGTCGGCCTGATATCGATCATCTCGACCTCCATCGCACTTCCTGCCACGCTCTGACTTTCCAAGAATTCCACTGGTACTATTCTCAGAGTCTCGGCTTCTTTGGAGGTAGTGAGTCTAGCCAAAGCGTCGGCATTGGCGTTTTGCTCACGAGGGATTTGTTCGACTAGGCCATATTCAAACTCAGATAGCTCCTTCTTTACCTTGGCTCGGTAAGCTGACATCTTGGTCTTCTGTGCTTGATATTCCCCAGACACTTGGTTTACCACGAGCTGGGAATCGCTGTAGCATTGGATGGCCCTGGCCTTCAATTCCTTCGCCACTCTAAGCCCGGCCAATAAGGCTTCATACTCGACTTCGTTGTTGGACGCTACGAATCTGAACCGTAGCGCAAAGCAGAAACGATGCCCTTTAGGAGATATCAAAATGATCCCAGCTCCAGACCCGTTCTCCTTAGATGAACCGTCCACGAAGATTGTCCACAATGCCTGTACTTGTTCTCTCAAGGGCTCCTCCTGGAATGCAGTGCATTCAGCCACGAAATTAGCCAGGGCTTGGCTTTTGATCGTAGTACGGGGTACGTATAGTATTTTGAACTGGCTAAGCTCGACTGCCCATTTCAATAGACGTCCCGATGCCTCAGGTTTCTACAGTACCTGCCTTGATCGATCATGACATGGATTGAATGAGATTGGAAATACGGCCTAAGTTTCCTAGAGGTCGTAATAAGGCATAACACCATTTTTTTCCATTAGAGGATATTGAGATTCAGCTCTGAGAATCTTTTGCTTATATAATATACTGGCTTTTGAACTCAGTCCTCTTCTCGGACCAGCACGGCGCTGGCCGCATTTTTTGTCACAGCTAAATAAAGAAAAGGGGGCTCTTCGGCCGTTGGTTTAGACAATACTGGCGGCTCGGCCAAGTGTCTTTAGATCAAGGAAAGCCTGCTGGCACTCCCCAGTCCATTCAAACTTTTTGTTTCCCCAGAGCAAGTTATAGAATAGAAAACATTTGTCAGTTGACTTAGAAATAAAGCGATTAAGGGCTGCCACTCTTCCTGTTAGACTCTGGACATCTTTATGCGACTTGGGCGAAGGCATCTCTAGCAGCGATCTGATTTTGTTGGGGTTCGCCTCTATTCCTTGGGTGTTGACTATGTACCCCAGAAATTTTCACGACGCCACTCTGAAAGTACACTTTTGGGGGTTTTACCTCATACTATACTTCCTCAGGATCCCAAAATATTCCTTCAGGTCAGAAACATGGTTGTCGGCAGCTTTTGACTTGACTAGCATGTCATCAACATACAATTCCATGTTTTTCCCGATCTGATCAGCGAACATTCTGTTGTCCAATATCTGGTAGGTCGCCCCAGCGTTCTTTAGCCCGAAGGGCATGACCTTATAGTAGTAAACGTTGGTCGGAGTCATAAAGCTAGTATGCTCCTAGTCCATGGGGTTCATAGTGATCTGGTTATATCTAGAGTATGCATCCATGAAGGACATAAGCTCGTGCCCCACGGTGGCATCCACCAATTGGTCAATCCTTGGCAAGGGGAAACAATCCTTGGGACATGCTTTGTTCAAATCTGAGAAATTGATGTAGGTCCGCCATTTTCCATTTGGCTTTGGAACCAGAACGAGATTAGCGACCGAGATCGGGTACTTTGCCTCACGAATAAAACCACATTTCAAAATCCTAGCTACTTCCTCTTCTAGGGCCTTAGTACGGGTTGTACCCAGATGCCTCTGTTTCTGGGATTTTGCAGGCATGCTTTTATCCAAGTTAAGCGTATGCATGATGACATTCGGGCTGATCCTTACCATGTCTTCATGGGACCAAGAAAAAACATCTAGATTTTCTTGTAAAAATCCTACCAGCTCCGCCTTTCTCTCAGCGTCAAGATTTTTCCTAAGCTTAACCACCCTCAAAGCATCTTTGGGATCGATGTTTACCTCTTCGAGTTCTTCAATAGCTTGGAGCTCAGACTTATCTTCACCTATTCAGGGATCAATATCCTCGCTCAGGGTGGTTCCCCTGCAACTGACTTGCTGAGGTTCTTCCATCCCAGGACTAGCTCTGACTTCCTCGGATTCCTCACCTCCATCCTGCACGACCATCGTTTGCTGCCTGGGTTGTGATTTTCCCTTCATGGAAATGCTATAGCATTCCCTGGCAGTGAGCTGATCGCCTTGGATAGTACATATTCCCGTAGATGAGGGGAACTTGATCACAAGGTGGCGGACATAAGTTATGGCTTCAAATGCCATCAGCATGGGCCTACCCAAGATTGCATTGTATGCGGTTAGCCAATCGACGACCACAAACTCGAGCAGCTTGGAAATAGTTCATGGTCCCTCCCCCAAGGTTATCACCAACTCGATCATCCCGATATCTGCCGATCCTTCGCCAGAAAATCCATACAGCATCATGGAGGTTGCCTTCAGCTCGGTCATAGGCAATCCCATTTTCTCCAGTGTGGACCTGAACAGTAGGTTCACAGAACTCCAGTTATCAACCAGTGTCCGCCTAACTCTTCGATTGGCGAGCTGGACGGTTATGACCATAGGGTCGTTATGCGAGAACTGGACATGACTGTCATCTTCTTAAGTAAAACTGATTGGTTGCTTCTCCAATCGTTGATGCTTAGATAAATGTTGCTCCAGGATGAACTCGACTCCATTTTGAGACCTCAGCTCATTGACATACCTCTTCTGGGTGTTTTTGCTCGTTCCTGACAGATGAGGTCCTCCGGAGATGGTTGTCATCTCTCCCCCAGTTATCGGAGGAGGGGTATCCTGATTCACCAGAGCTTCGGTATAGCTTGCGGCGGTTTTCGGAGCTGATTGAATGTTTTTCCCAACGAGTTGATTAGGGGTGACTCGATTCCGGGCATAATAAGCCAGAGGCCCGACTCTGATGAGTGTCTCGATCTCATCCTTTAAGTGCCTGTAGTCATCGGTGTTGTGACCAATGTCATTGTGGAATCGACAAAATTTTGAAGGGTCTCTCTTCACCCTTTGATTTTTTAGAGGCTCCGGCTTCTTCCACGGAAGGTGGGAAGAATTTACCAAGAAGATGTGCTCCCTCGTATCCATGAGGTCGGTGTAAGTTGCTTAGATTGGTTTGAATTTCTCCACGGGCTTATTCTTCTTTGAACCGTTCTGGCCGCCCTCGCCACTTCCCTTCCTCTTGCTTCCTCCCCCTTGGTTATTCTGAGTAACTGTTTGAGTCATAGCTGCAACGTCTGTTACAACTCCAACGGGCTGGGCAGGGACTTGGCTGGTTCCTGCGACCGAAGCTCGTGCCTCTTCCAGGTTGATCCATCTTTGAGCCCTGTTCAAGAACTCATCCATGGTGTTGATGCCCTTTCTGTGGATCTCTTTCCACAGATCGCCTCCAACAAGGATTCCTGTTCTCATCGCAATAAGCCTAGAGCTTTCATCCGTGTCTCTAGTTCACACAACAATGTTTGCAAACCTACTCAAGTAAGCTTTCAGAGTCCCTCCAAGCTGTAGCTTTACGTTTGCAAGGGAGTCTGCCTTTATCTGAGCTGCTTGACAAGTCCGGAACGCCCTCTTGAAGTCAGCGGAGAAGCTCTTCCACAAGCTGATAGAATGCTTTCTGTATTGCTTAAACCATTGCCTAGCTGGTCCGACCAGAGTTGAGGGGAATACCAAGCACCTTAACTCAGGTCCGATGTTATGGGCCATCATCAAGGTATTGAACATCCCCAAGTGGTCGGACGGATCTCCATATCCGTCGAATTTTGATAAATGGGGCATCCTAAAACCTGGCGAATATGGGGTTGCTTCGATGTTGGGGGCGAAGAGCTTCAGCTCATCCCCTGAATCATACTCGTCTTTCTCCTTTTCTAATAGGAGTCTTTTCATCAATTCCTCCATCTAAGCCAACCTTTTGAGGGTTGGTTCCTTGATTCCCTGGGGCTGTTCAGCAGTCCCTCCAAGTTAGAGCTTGGTTTGATGGGGCATTCCCATTATTGCGCACTTCGGAAGGACTTCCTTCGTGGTGAGTACCGCTGACTCCATCGCGAACTGGATTGGTTCTTTGTAAGTTTAGGCGATCTCGCAGATCGATATGTGGATCAACTCGAGGGTTCTGAGCCGAACTCAGCTGATTCCTCAAATCTGCACGGGTCTTATCAGTTTGACGGCCCTCCGTCCAATAGCTTCCATTAGAAAAGCTCAGAGTTTGTGGCTAAGGATAAGGATCTGGGATATTCTCACGTGCTCGCGAGACATGAACAGGGGTAGCTGGAGGAGGATTCCTTCTGTTATTTTTGTAGGTAGGAGCATCTCGAGCTGAATGAGGTCGGGGCGGATGCCTTATCGGCGACAGAGGATGTCTGATTGGTGAGGCGATTCTCTTCCCATCAGGTCGGACCAAGTTAGCCCGCGGTCACTCTGCTCCACCATTTCTGGTTCCTTTCGCCTATTGATCTGATCGCGGTGCATGGAAATCGGTTGGGACATGCCGTCTTTGCGAGTTCTTCCTTGACCGTTTGTGTGGGTTTCCATGGGCATTTGATGGTGGGGCTAAACTTGGAGTCGAGGTTCTGACCGACCGGCTGACTCGTTGATGATCCCTGGGAAAGCCACCAAACGGGGTTCCTTGGTGATTGTGTGACATGAACGCAGAACTTGGAGTTGAGGTTCTAACTGATCGACTTGGCCTGGGTCAACTATCCCGGTGGGACTTACGAGTCCCGCCTTGCCTCTTTCCGAAGTTAACGTCGGTTGCAAGAGGGGGCAGTCGTGCCAAGACCTCCTCGATTTGCTTGTTTTCTTTGGCTAGATGGCTCCTTAACTGCATGTTCTCCAACTCTACTGCGGTCAAGTAATCCGGGTTCGAATTCGGCGGCAAAGGCGCTGAACTTCCAGTGTCTTCGTGGCCCATCGGTTGTTTTCCTGACCGCTGCTGAGTCTCTGGGCTTTGCTCGTCTGAAATAGCGGTATGTTGAGCCTCCTGCCCACCATGTTGATCAGTTTCGTTACCGTGCCTTGAATGAGTGACCACCATGATGAACTTTGTTATGAATCTTTTTCAATGGCACTAATTTGCAGCTCTCAATGAAAGCACCAAACTGTTGACGCAATTTTTCACCAATAGTGTATTACATAATTAGCTGGAATAAACTAGTGCTTAAGGATAAACCGTAATAAGAATAATAACTCTTAAGGATGCTTAGAATGATATAGTAAGAACACTCATTCCTTTTTACGTGGTTCGGAGGCTAAAATCCCCCTAGTCCATGATTCGATATTATTATTGTACATCTCTCTATATTTTGACAGAGTATTTGCATTACACAGAGAAAACCCAACTCATTTTCTATCCAAGGTCTTTGTATTTATAGAAGAACCATCCCAGGATAGGTGCAGGGGTCATCACGTGGATACCCATCCTATATGTGACCTGTATTGCACAAATGATGAATATTACAATATATATTAAGGTATGGTCTAATCATTAGGTAAAATTGATCATGGGTCGTTTGGCATAATCGAACATGTGATGTTTGATCATGCACATTTATGTTACATGTCCGAGAATTAAGGGATAACGGACATGTAATGTCTGACCACACACATTTATAAATAACGTATCAAGGTTTATAAAGACTCCTGGACATGGCAGGTTGTCAGAGTACCACGACCTGAACATAATGCCAGCTCGTGCCCAGGATGCTGTGTTTTATATCCATCTCCAGCCCATGCCTTAATGCTTCGTATTCCTCAGCTCATATTATTACCTGGGGAGTCGCACTGCCTTCGCAGAGGAAATATCAACTTATGGTTCCTTTTGTACTGTTCTTAGCTAGCTAGCTATACTCGAGCTACATAAAAGACCCGGGCTAAATATCAGGGCGTACAAGCACTGTTAATACTGGCATGGAATGAAAGAACATGCTTATTAGCTATGTTAGACTTGTGAAAATACTTGGATATATTTATGTATTGTTAATTGTTGATGGATATCAGGAAGTGCTTATTAGCACCATGAATGTATATATTGTGTCATGGCATGCTTATTAGCATTGCACTTGTTTGTTAGCTAATGATCTTGGACCGTCAGTCAACAAGAGGTATAGTTATTACCTTCCTAACAACTGATTTGATCTCTATAGGTTGGATTGGGTAATAGTATGAATCCTTTAAGGTCAGAGAGATTGGCTAGCCAAGAGTTACACGCCAATGAAGGGAATGACCAAGGCCAGGCCCCACCGTCATCTCCAGAAAACTAGCAACAGGTGCTTGCAGAGTTGCGAGCCAGATTAGAGAGGCAGGAAGAAGAGATATGCCTCTTGAGACAGCAGCAAGTTCTAGCAGGGAACCTACTAGCCGCAGTACCGGCAGTGGTACAATTAGAGTTACCAATTGCTGTACAACCCTAGGCAGGGGAGATAGGTGGGAACCCCTGTATGAGAGGTTCAGGAAGCAACACCCTCAAGTCTTTGAGGGTGGTTCATATCCACTCAAGGCTGAGCAGTGGATGACTATGATAACTACTATCCTGGATTTTATAAGGGTAAGTGGTAATAAGATAATGGCATGGGCCCTTTATATGTTTCGGGAGGATGCTCAAATATGGTTGAAGGTGGTATCCCAGACCAGAGCAGTTACCACCATGGAATGGGAAGATTTTAGAACATTATTCAACGAGAAATACTACAATGATGCAATTAAAGCTACGAAGGCTGAAGAGTTCAGTAGGTTAATTCAGGGTAACATGACATTGATTGATTACACCCTGAAGTTCGACAGGTTGGCAAAGTTTGTTGGGGATCTGATGCCCACTGATGGGACCAGAAGAGAGAGATTTCTTCAGGGGTTACAGCCTATGATAGCCTGGGATGTCCATATTACTATAGTGTCAGAAGTGACTACCTATGCACAGGCTGTGGAGAAGGAACGTAAAGTTGAGAGCGCAGAGAACAAAATCTGGCGTGACAATGCAGCCAGAAGGGATTCTAGGAGGCCGGGACCAACATTCTCAGGTTTTGGTAGGAGAGGAGGCCCCAGTATCATAACATGAAGACTCCAGATACAGTTTCAGCTACAGGACCAGATAGGAGGCCACGAGGCATTCAGATGGGCCACCAGAGCGGCGGTGAGATATGGAGGGAAATTCCAGAGTGTGCTAGGTGCAGGAGGCACCATATTGGGGAGTGTTGGGCGAAGGCCTGTTTCATTTGCGGTAGTACAGGGCACTTAAAGAAAGACTGCCCGACAGCCAGAAAGGAGAAGCCAAAGAAGGTGGATAGCCTGACGCCAGCTCGAGTGTTCACCTTGACCTAGGCAAAGGCCGAGGCTAGTCCTTCGGTAGTTACAGGTCAGCTTTCTAGTGTTGGAACCCTCTTACTGTTCTTATTGATTCGGGTGCAACACACTCTTTTGTTGCTAGTAGGATTATAAATGGGTTATGTAAACCGTGTGAGTTTTATCCTGTGGAGCTTGGTACGATGTTGCCTAGTGGGGAGTTAGTAGTTTCCAAGAGATATATTAGATCACTACTAGTTACAGTGGATGGCAGGGAGTTATCAGTTGACTTGGTAGAGCTGAAGATGACTGATTTTGACATAATTCTGGGTATGGATTGGTTAGAGAAGTATGGGGCAATGATAGACTGGAAGAAGAAGATGGTAACCTTTGAGCTAGAGAATGAGGACCCTTTTGTTTTTGTTGGCACAATGCATGGACCCTGTATACCTTTTATATCAATACTTATAGCTAGAGACCTATTGCAGGGGGGATGCATAGGTTTCTTAGCTAGTATGGTGGATACCACTCAGGTCGTGCCAGTGGGACCAAAACAGACCCGATTAGTCTGTGAGTTTCTGGACGTGTTTCTAGAAGATTTGCCAGGGTTACCTCCACACAAGGAGATTGAGTTTGTAATTCAATTGAGGTCAGGTACAGAGCCAGTGTCTAGGGTACCTTACAGGATGGCTCCAGCTGAGCTGAAGGAACTGAAGGTTCAACTACAGGAGTTACTAGACTTGGGTTTTATCAGGCCTAGTTTCTCGCCATGGGTTGCATCGATCCTTTTTGTGAAGAAAAAAGATGGTTCTCTGAGGATGTGTATTGATTACAGAGAACTGAACAAGTTTACTATCAAGAACAAATATCCTCTGCCAAGGATTGATGATTTGTTTGATCAGTGACAGGGTAGAACGGTGTTCTCTAAGATAGATCTTCAATCTAGTTATCACCAGCTGAGGATCAAAGGGGAGGATATATCAAAGACAACTTTTCGCACCAGGTATGGGCATTATGAGTTTTTGGTGATGTCATTTGGGCTGACTAATGCCCCGAAAACATTTATGGATTTGATAAACAGAGTGTTCAAGGACTACCTAGACTAGTTTGTGATTGTCTTTATTAACGATATATTAATATACTCTCGGACAGAGACAGAGCACGAGCAGCACCTTAGATTGGTACTATAGAGATTGAGATAACACAGGCTATATGCGAAGTTCAAGAAATGCGAGTTTTGGTTGTGGCAGGTGACTTTCTTAGGTCACATAGTCAGTAAGGATGGAATTAAGGTAGACTCGGCGAAGATTGAGGTGGTCAGAGATTGGCCAAGACTGAAGAATGTTTAAGAGATCATGAGTTTCTTGGGATTGGCGGGGCATTACAAACGTTTTGTGTAAGGATTATCCAAGGTTGCATCATCACTAACAGAGTTAACCTGCAAGAATCAGAAGTTTTTTTGGTCAGACAAGTAAGAAGATAGCTTTCTGAAGCTCAAGAAGAGTTTGATCACCGCTCCGGTTTTGAGCCTTCCTACAGATCGAGACAAGTTTGTAGTTTATTGTGACGCTTCGAGGTAGGGTCTAGGTTGTGTACTTATGCAGACAGGGAAGGTGATTGTCTATGCATCACGTCAATTGAAGGAATATGAACAAAAATACCCCACACATGACTTAGATCTTGCAGCAGTGGTTTTTGCACTGAAGGTGTGGCAGCACTACTTGTATGGTGAAAAATGTGAGATATACACACTGACCACAAGAGTTTAAAATACGTCTTCACCTAGAAGGATCTTCATATGAGAGAAAGACGTTGGTTAGAGCGGGTAAAGGATTATGATTGTGAGATCCTCTACCACCCTGGGAAAGCCAACGTGGTAGTAGATGCCTTGAGCCGGAAGGGTCTGGAACAATTATATAGTGCCAAACAGGTATCGAGGAGATTGGCTGATGACATGACTAGAGTAGGGATTGAGTTAGTAGTGGGTGAATTAGCCAATATCACTTTACAGTCTACACTCTTGGAGAGAATCAAGGAGAAACTGTTAAATGATCCACAGTTGGGGAAGATTAGAGGAGACGTCCTAGCTGAAGTAGCTAAGGACTATATGGTGTCAAGTATGGGCTTATTGAGGTATAAGGATCGGATTTGCGTTCCGATGGACACCAGGATCATACGGGAGATTCTAGATGAATCTCGTACTATCCCTTATTCTCTTCATCCGGGCACCACGAAGATGTACTAGGATCTTAAAGCGTTATATTGGTGGCCTGGGATGAAGAGGGATGTGACTGAGTATGTCGTGAGGTGTCTGATTTGTCAGCAGGTTAAGGCTGAGCATCAGAGGCCAGTAGGGTTACTGCAGCCTCTAGATATCCCAGAGTGGAAGTGGGAGGATATCACAATGAATTTTGTGGTAGGGTTGCCCAGGAAAGTAGGCTAGCATGATTCTATTTGGGTCATCGTGGATCGTTATACAAAATTAGCTCACTTTCTACCAGTGAGGACGAATTACATATTTGACCAGTATGCAGATCTCTATGTGAAAGAGATAGTTCGCCTTCATGGGACTTCGAGGTCTACCGTGTCGGATAGAGATCCTATCTTTCTTCCATGTTTTGGGGAAGTTAACAGAGGGTGATGGGTACACAGCTCAAGTTCAGTACAACTTATAATCCTTAGACTGATCACTATCCAGATATATGAGGACATGCTGAGAGCATGTGTGTTGGACTTTGAAGGGTCCTGGAGTAAATATTTGCCTCTGATAGAATTTTCCTATAACAACATCTACCAGTCTACCATTTGGTAGCACCTTATGAGATGATGTATGGTAAGAAATGTAGATCACCCATTCACTGGGATGAGATGGGTGAGAGGAAATATTTATGTCTTGATGCAGGTCAGAGGACCACCGAGGCTATTGAGAAGATTAGAGCTTGGATGCTCGCATCTCAGAGTCGATAGAAGAGCTATTCAGACCCGAGGCAGAGGAATGTAGAGTTCCTGGTGGGAGACTATGTCATCCATAGGGTTTCACCTCTAAGAGGGGTGAAGAGGTTCGGGAAGAAGGGCAAGCTGAGCCTTAGGTTTGTGGGATCGTTTAAGATCTTGGAGAGGATCGAGCAGGTGGTCTAGAGGTTGGCCTTACTCCCTGCACTGTCTAGTGTGCATAATGTATTCCATATTTCCATGTTGAGAAAGTATATGTCAGATGAAACTCATGTATTGAGCTATGAGGATCTGGAACTGGAGGCAGACTTGTCCTATGAAGAACAACAAGTTCAGATTCTAGACAGGAAGGATAAGGTCCTGAGGAACAAGATTATACCTTTAGTTAAGGTATTATGGAGGAACAGCAAGGTCGAGGAAGTGACCTGGGAGCTGGAGGCGGATATGCAGACTCAGTATCTTGAGCTATTCAGGTAAAATTTCGAGGAGGGGATAATTGTAACTTCCCAAAATTACCTAATAAGGCTTAGGGCCTTGATTAGGGGGCCAGGATGGCAATATATGGAATTATATGATTAAGTGTTATATTTAATTGTAAGTATGTGGATTATGTGATAATATGACTAGTTGTGCATGTTTAGAGATATTAAATATGCATGTGGGCTCGTTTCTTATTAGAAGGGAAATCTTGGTAATTTGGCCCAGTACGGGCATAGTTGTATCTTTATGTGATATATGTGTGAGAACACATTATTATGTGGGTTTATTTGAGTTACTCGGCACGAGGCGATCCTAGGGAGCAAGTTAGCGGGAAAGTCACAACTGGGCTCAATACCCAACTCGGGGTAAGTCGAGGGGTATTTTAGGAATTAGGAATTTAATTGGGTTATCGAGTAATGGAAATGAATAATTGGAGATATATTTGAAGTTAGTGTGTTTAAGAGGGGATATTGGGGAATTTGACCATTTTTCCCTTGGGGACGTTTTTGGTACCCCGAGCCTTAAGAGTATAGTAAATCATTTAAGCCTAAGAAAACAAAATAGAAACACTTAGAAGCTGCCACTAAACCGACTTTCTCTCCTTCTCTTTCACTTTTGTGCTCTCAGAGCTTTCCCAAGCTAACCATTGAGGAACTAAGTAATTTTTGGGCTAGAAATTAAAGAATTGAAGCTTAAACTTGGGGGATTAATTATGTTGCAGTTTGCAGGATTAATCATCAGTGGAGGTTACCGCTAGGGGCTCAGAACCGGGATTGTGCTCGAGGGTCGTTCTTATTTACGCTAACTCGTACCTGAGGTAAGAAAACTGCACCCAATACATGTTATACGTGATTAGGGCTTGGCCCGACTATTATCAATTATCTTACTAGCACTACTACAAAAAAGGCTTTTTAGGGCTCGCTTTGCAAGCCCTAAAAAAGTTTTTAGGACTCGCGGGGCATGAGTCCTCAATTTGAGAGCCGTAAAAAATGAGGGTTTTTAGGACTCGCGTTGCGAGTCCTAAAAGAATGTTCGCATGTCCTAAAAGATCCTGCTGAATGCCTTTAAGTAAGTTTTTAAGGCTCTCTTTGGGTGCCCTTAAAATTTATATTTTTAATTTTTACAAAATTTATTTATGGCTATTTTAAATTAAAAATTATGATTTAAATGAAACATTTATATACAAATTAATCTTAAAAATTATAGATTAAAATAACAAAACTTATACAAAGTATTTACAAATCTAATCAAACAAATTTTAGTACAAATATAACACTACTACTTGGCTCAAAAATCATATAGCCTTGTCTATAAACATAATTGTCTTGACCTTAAAAAATATATAACTAGATTTATAAAGTAAATAATTAACCACTCAAACAAGAATCCTTTACTCTAATAAAAATTACAAATAAAATAAAACACTAAATTTATTGCCAAACAACATATCTTTCTTCTTCTTGTCCTTGTACTCACCCTTGTCACTGTCTTTCCAAAGTAAGGATTGGCTGCCATGAATTTCTTTATAAAATCATCCCCGAAACATGAAAAATCACATTATAATACACCAAACATGAAAAATTATAACTAGATTTGTATTGTAGTGTAAATAAATAAGTTTACTAACAATTGTTACATAACCCTCTTTCTACCAATGTCTCAGTCCAAGTGTGACAACATATTCATTGTGATATCATTTATAGGATTATTGTCATTAAACAGAGAGATATATAGATACTATAATATATAACCAAATATATATATATAACTGGAGAGACAGAGAGAGTTAAATATTATCCAAATTAGATTTTAGATATTAGATCGCATCAATGCCCACCAATTGCTTTATTCACTTCATAGTACTAGCAAAATGAACAAAATATGAACTAACACTTCGTTAAACAAGGGAATATGATGTAAGTGTCAGGATTTTAATTCTTTAGAAAGTGAAATAAAAAAATCTATAGAATGGCCTACACATTCTTTTAGTGAGTGAGCCATACCACCACAATTAGATTTTGAATGCAGTACACTGTATACTAAAACACTTCCAATTATCCAACAGGAATTCACACAACTTAATTAAAGCCAGATAAATGGTTGTATATATTATAAGCTAAATTGTTATTCTTCAACAGCAAAAATAAATATGTACAAAGTGGCAATCATCTGTAAGTAGAAATTCCATGCTTCAAAGCGTGAAAACATACCTCCAATGCTCTTATAAGTATTTCTTAATGGTTATTTGGAAACATAAAAACTAACTAAAGAGAATGTCTTCATATTTGTCATTGAAGTAAATAAGTTTCAACTTACATTGACACTGTACAATAATGAAAGAATTAAACGTTGAGCTTCATTCAGATTGGAAGTGTAAGATAAGAAGATGATTCCTGTAAAATAATGAAAGAATTAAACGTTGAGCTTCATTCACATTGACACTGTAAAATAATGAAAGAATGCCGATCCAAGAACTCCCAAATTTGCATTAGAACGGATCCTAGATGATTCCTGAAAAGAAAATCCAGAACCATGAGTTCAAACATAAAGACTACCAATAATCAATATCTAATTTACACAAGTAAAAGTGTAAGATAAGAAGATATACCTTGAGAACCACTAAATTGCTTGCCTCAAGCAAGGATGTTGCAACAATTGTATCATTGCCACCATCTATAACCACTTCGGAGTTCCACATTGTATGATTTTTACCAAACTGCCCTTCACAAGTCCACTAAACAAAGTTAGTCAACCAAGGTCAAAACAGACCTTTATTTTTCAATACTTGCGTGATTCACAAAGCCCCACGTGTCTACACAAGTTGTAGACAAAATGCCCTAAACAAAAAAAGTTAACAAGTTTATTTCCTTTCTAGAGATATGAGCTGCCTTCGAAAGACTTCTCTGCAACAGAGCTATGTTAGGGCAAAACCAGAGAAAGAAATTTGAGAGTAGAAATTACACAGAAATGCAACAGAAATTAAGAGGGTAAAAGAAAAACACAGAGATTTTCGAGGTTCGCCAAAAATGGCTACTTCCTCGTCGAGCTCGCCTCAGGGATGCAGCTCAGCATTTTCATTCAATATTCATGATATTGGGTACAACAATGGAGGTTCTGAGTCACTTAACATTGGCTGGTAAGCCTCAAACTATCTTGCTCTCTATTTGTTTCACTCTTCTCTTAACTTTCATACTAACACTCTCTCTCTTTTTCTTTCTATACAAAACCTCACAAGGAGAAAAAAGCAAACTCTCTAATTTTGGGGATTCTTGGAGCTGGTTTTCAGATCTTGAAGAATGCTTTCACTTGTGTTTGATAAGATTCTCTTTTTCCTTTTATACTAGTTGATGTTTCGAGTGTTTGAAAATCTGTTGCAAACTGTATTCTGTTGAGATCTTGATAGTTTAGTTTTGTATGACTAGTTTTTCTGTTGTAATATTGCTGAGTTGTACAAGTTATTTTGACAGAGCAGTTTTATAAGGGAATTTAAACAAAAACTTCCACCTGAATTCCCTTATGAAACTGCTTAATCATAGTATTAGTATTCCCTGAGGGTCCTAACCCGAATAGTAGTGTTGTTCTCCTCCTTGACTGATACTTAACAAGTTTAGGCAGTGTTTAAACTTAGTTAGGTTTAGTATTTTAGTACCCATGTCTGCAGGATTGTCCTCAGTAGGCACCTTATCGATGTTGACCACGTCTTGTGTTACCTGATCCCTTATAAAGTGATACTTTATTTCTACAAGTTTTGAATAATCGTGAAAAACTGGATTCTTACATAGGTGTATGCAGATTTGGCTATCTAAATAGACTGTAGGTTTTTCTCTTAATAGGCTTAGTTCTTCCATTAGACCCTTGATCGATATTGCCTCCTTTATAGCCTCTGTTACTGCTACATATTCAGATTCAGTAGTTGATAAGGCCACTACTGGCTGTAGTTGTACTCTCCAGCTTACACAGTTTCCTTCCACTAAGAAAAAATATGCTGAAGTAGATTTTCTGTTGTCCCTATTACCTGCATAGTCAGCATCACTATATCCTTCTATCAAAGTGTAGTTTAGTTTCTTAGTAAACTTAAGTCCCATTTCAGTAGAACCAAGTAGATATCTAAACACCCATTTCATAGCCTCCCAATTCTCTTTACCAGGGTTTGCCATGTATTTTCTTAAGACACTTATAGCATAGGCTAAGTCAGGTCTTGTACACACCATAAGATACATTATAAATCCAACTGCATTAGAGTAGGGTACCTTATCCATTTCTTCCTTTTCTGACTGTGTCTTAGGGATCTGTTCCTTGTTGAGGTAGTACTGGTTTGTCATAAGTTGCCTAGTTGTCTTAGCATTCTTCATGAAAAACTTTCCAATGATTCTTCTCACATAGTCTCCCTGAGATAAAGTAAGTGTTATCCAATAAATTAGCATTGGTGACGTGGCAAATAATCTCTGGACACATGGCTGATACCTGGAAGCGTCTGCTAGAGTATCGACCAGGAGACACAGTAGAAGCAGGGTAAGCCTGTCTTACCCACGACCAGTCTGGTCGGTAGTTCCGCATACAAGGCAACATTTATGGGAAGATCTTTATGAATCCCGAATTTATCTCATACAATCTTCTGGATATCCGATTATTCGGGGAGGAATATCTGTAACAATCTCTTGTAACCCTCCTTGAGCCTATAAATAAGAAGAGATAGCTCAAAGGAGGGGACTTTTCTTTTGGGGGCTATCAAATCATTGGAGACGATAGTAATTCTCCAAGTAAATATGTATTGTTCTTTAGAGGAGAGTGAAACTCATTGAACCCTGGTTCTTTGATCACCCTTCTGATTTTATATCAATATCATTCTAAGTGGACGTAGGTCATTACTAGATCCTGGGGCCGAACCACTATAAATTACTGTGTTTTCTTTACTTTTGTCATTGCGTTCTTCTCTATACATTCGTCCACATCAATCACGTTTTGACTCCGTGTCAGTTGGCCAAATCTTGGGTCAACATTCTGGTGCTTTCATTGAGAGATTGATTTGTTGCTGTTAAGAAAACCAATGGTGAAAGCGGGAAGGAAAACTGGGCAGGCGACCGCCGCTGCACCGTCGAATCCACCACCTCCTCCTCCCCTTGCAAGCATGGCGGAATATGAGCCGCAACTAGATTTTGAAGAGGAGGAAATGGACGATGCGATGCTGAAGAGCACCCTGGGCGCGTTGTAGGAAGAATTGGCTAGTCTGAGGGCCAATCAAGAGACTGCCGCAGAAGTTATGGTGCGACAGCAGCAGGAGATTGATCGGCAGCGTGCGGAATTGAGCGAGAGACAGGCGGAGGTGGATCGCCACCAGACCGAAGCCATGGACGCCCTCGAAGCAGCCTTGCTGTTGGCTAGAAATCAGGCCGCACCTGCCTCACAACCTGACCAACCCGCGAATGGGCCACCCCAGAGGGGTCCCAATCCTAGCCCACCAATTCAGCCTTCAAGTCCACAAAGGCCCGAGCAGCCTCAGACACCCCATGACGATGTCCCGTTGGACCCTGAGGCAAATCCACCATCCCAAGCTGCTCGGGGTAATCCCCCGGAGCAAAGGCAGAATAGGGCCGAGCGTCAGCCTCGTAGTCCTAGACGCCATGAGAATGATGGGCCAAACCTTCTGAACAGAGGTCACTACCCTCCTGGTAACAAGAGGGACTCAGAGTTAGGCTCTGCGGTCCATGGACCCCCACGGCATGATAATGCACGGGGACACCGCGACCAGCGCAGGCCACCCTCTAACGCTTGGGGCGTTTCTGCCAGAGACGGGAATAGAGGGAACAGTCAGTCTCACCATAGCCAGTCAAGGTTCAGAGATGGCCACGGATACAATGAGGCCGACTCAGGCAATGGAAATGCTGGTGGGAGGAATGGAGAAAGAGGTAAAGGCAGGAGCCAAGTACCTCAAGGTGACCAGCCAAATAGACAATATTCTGGGGGGCAGCCCAGACAAAATAATGTCTTCAACCGGCTCGGAGGTAGCGAGCAGCGAAGAAGAGAAGAGGACCTGAGAGATGTACTCAACGATCGTCGCGAGAGGCACGGCGAAAACATCCCCCCAGCAACAGAGGCCACCGCAATTCCTGCCGCAGTGCAGGCCCAGATAGACGCACTCAATCAGGCTGTGCAACAGCTGGTCGGAGGAAGGACTTCTTACATCGACCACGACAGGAGGAAAGGTACTCCTTTCGTCCAGAGGATAGCTAACGCCGAAACTCCCAGCAAGTTCAAAATGCCTACGTGCCCGAACTTTGATGGATATGGGGACCCAGTCTTGCATGTGAATAAATTTGAGATTCAGATGGACATTCAGAAAGTGTCCGAAGACGCTCGGTGCAGAATCTTCCCTACAACACTTTCTGAAGCGGCGCAGGAGTGATTCTTTAAGTTCCCCCCTGCAAGCATAGTTTCCTGGGAAATGTTCGTAAGGGAGTTCTACGGATAGTTCTATGCGGGTCGTGTGCACCCAACCGAAGCAAACCAGCTGGTCGAGATTCGCCAGCAGGACGGAGAGTCAGTGAAGGATTACGTCCAGCGCTTTATGCGAGCAGCAGCTGGAGCAAAAATAGTAGGAGACGAAGGCAAGATGATGGCCATTACCGCGGGGGTCAAACGTTGCTCTCCCCTCTGGAAAAGTCTCCGAAAGGAAGGAGTTAAAACAACCCAGGAGTTCCTGGACCGAGCTGATCGTTACATCAAGCTTGAGGAGGCCATTGCTGATGATGGAAAACCCTCGAACAAGGGTAAGAAGGCCATCGAACCTACCAAAGCCTCCAATGGTTCCAAACCAAATGGCAACGACAAAGGCCACGGAAACGGCAACAGTAATGGAAAAAATGGTGGGAAACGACCGTATAACGAGCCTTCCACCTCCGAAAACAAACGAGCCAAGGGTAATCGTTATGAACCTAGGTTCACTAACTACACTACCCTCGTCGAGTCTCGGGGAGAGGTTTATCAAGCCACAAGCTTTAGTGTGCCTTACAAGAAACCGGGACCCATTCGAAATGACATTTCGAAAAGAGACACTACCAAGTTCTGTCATTACCACAACGACTACGGACATGACACTAATGAATGCAACCAGTTAAAAGATGAAATCGAGTTCCTTATTAGACAAGGACACTTGAGAAGTTACGTACGGGCCTCGAGAACTTCCCAACGTGAAGCTCCAGGTGGCAACGAGCAGGCGTCTACACGCCAACGCTCGCCACCATTACAGCCTGCCCCGTGGCCGGAACACTCTTAACCATCTATGGAGGCCCTCACCTCGCGGGAAATAGCGGAAAGGTCAGAGAATGATACTCTCGGACTCTACGTCACGACCAGGACATCGAGATGATGAATGTGGAGGACCGTGCACCAAAAAAGGCTCGGTAAGAGGGGGGTGAGATGACCTTCTCTGATGGCAATGCCCAGCACGTTCGGTTCCCACATTCTGATCCGCTGGTCGTGGACATCCAGATGGCCAATATGATGGTAAAAAGGGTACTGGTCGATACAGGAAGTTCAGTGAACATCCTGTATAAATCAACACTGGAACGCATGAAGTTGTCCGTAAAAGACTTGGAGCCCTGCAATCAAACCATATACGGCTTCTCTGGAGAAGGACTCGCCCCAACCGAAATGATCAAGCTTCCAGTAACGATGGGTACAGCGCCCACAACAAGGACATTACTCACCACTTTGTTAGTGGTCGATTGCCCTTTGGCATACAACGCCATTATTGGAAGGCCCATACTGGTTGATCTACGGGTCGTCATCTCTATGTGGCACCTAGCCATGAAATTCCCGACGGACGCGGGGGTAGGACGCGTCTTAGGGAACCAAAGGGAAGCCAAGGAATGCTACAACACCTCGATCACAAAGGAGAAAAGTGGGACATCGAGGAGCACTACCCCAGATCGATTGCAGATGGCAATAGACACGCAAGCCCAATCCTGTGGTGAAGTCACCAAATAGGGTGTTGCCCAAAGTGAGGATGGAGATTTGGATCCTCACTTTGGGGATTTTGAAGAAAATGTTGGACCTGTCGAGGACCTGGAGGAGGTCCAACTCGACAAAAAAGACCCGACCAGAGTCGTAAAGGTTGGGAAGAACTTAGAGCCTACTATAAAGCAAGCACTGGTGGAATTCTTGCAAAAGAACCAAGAGGTTTTCGCCTGGACGCACAAAGACATGGTTGGGATAGATCCTGCAGTAATCAGCCATGTCCTAAACATAGATAAAACCTTTCCACCGGTGCAACAAAAGAGAAGGCTGCTCGATAAAGAAATATCAAGGGCCTTGAAAGAAGAAGTCGAAAGGCTTAAGGAGAACGGATTTATCAGGGTGGCGTTTTATCCGTCGTGGGTCTCCAATCTGATGCTGGTCCCCAAGCCTAACGGAAAATGGCGGACCTGTGTGGATTTTACGGACCTCAATAAAGACTGCCCAAAGGACTGCTTCCCGCTCCCAAGGATCGACCAGCTGGTCGATGCAACTGCAGGACATGAGATCCTCTCGTTCATGGATGCATATTCAGGCTACAACCAGATCAGCATGCATCCCCCTGACGAGGATCACACCAGCTTTTGGACCGATACAGGCTTATACTGTTACAAAGTGATGCCCTTCGGGCTGAAAAATGCAGGTGCGACTTACCAACGGCTAGTCAACCACATGTTTAAGGAGCTGATCGGTGCAAACATGGAGGTATATGTGGATGGCATGCTGGTAAAGTCTAAGAAGGCAGAAGGACATGTGAGGGATCTACAAGAATGCTTTAATGTGCTAAACAAGTACCGGATGAAGTTGAATCCCCTCAAATGTTCCTTTGGGGTCGGATCAGGGAAGTTTTTGGGTTTTATAGTGAATTCAAGAGGGATCGAGGCCAACCCCAACAAGATAAGAGCCTTGATTGACATGAAGTCGCCAGAAAGGATTAAGGATGTACAAAGATTAACTGGGAGGATCGCGGCCCTGAGTAGATTTATCTCAAAATCAACTGACAAGTGCGTCCCATTCTTCAATCTACTCAGGGGGAATAAGAAGTTTGAATGGACGGGAGACTGCGAACAAGCACTCCAGGCCTTAAAAACTCATATAGCGCAACCTCTCATCTTATCAAAACCAATCGAAGGAGAAACTTTGTATATTTATCTGGCGATTACCGAAGTTGTTGCTAGTGCGGTACTAGTATGAGAGGAAGAAGGCGTACAGAAAGCAGTCTACTATGTCAGCAAAAGGTTGATCAGTGCAGAATTAAGATATCCGCCAATCGAAAGATTAGCATATTGCTTAATTCTAGCCTCCCGGAAGTTGCGTCCCTACTTCCAAGCCCATCCTATCACAGTTCTAACCGACCAGCCCCTTCGGCAAGTCCTCCAAAAGCCTGAGGCGGCTGGAAGATTGTTAAAATGGGCAGTTGAACTAGGGCAGTTCGATGTAACTTATTCACCGCGGGCAGCAATAAAAGGACAAGTCTTGGCCGATCTTGTCGCGGAGTTCACCGAACTCCCAGGCAGTGAGCAGTGCGAACAACCTGAAGCGCCCATGCCTCAAGACAAAACTCCTTCGTGGAAACTATTCAGGAATGGTTCATCCAACGAATCCCACGCTGGAGCAGGAGTGATATTGATAACGCCGGAAGGGCATCGATTTCACTGCGCAATCAGGTTCGACTTCGCAGCATCAAATAATGAAGCGAAATACGAAGCACTCCTAGCTGGATTGAGAATGGCCAAAGATATGAGCATAAAGACGCTTGATATTTACAGTGACTCTCAGCTAGTCGTAAATCAAGTCCTGGGAGAATATCAACCGCGAGGTTTAAAGATGATGGCCTACCTGAATAAAACGAAGGATTTGCTAGCCCAGTTTACAAAGTGCACCCTCCAGCAAATCCCGCGAGACCAGAATTCGAATGCAGACACCTTTGCTAAACTCGCGAGCGCGAAGGATGCTGACACTTTGAACATTGTGCCAGTAGAAAGACTGAGCAAGCCAAGCAACAAGCAGCTGAGTCCAGTATGGAGATTCGAATGGTGGATACATGGATGGCGCCTTACTTGGAGTATCTGGTGAATGGTGCACTACCAACAGATAGAAACAAAGCCAGAACTCTGCAAAGACGAGCCGCTAGGTACATACTGGTCGATGGTGTTATGTATCGGAGAGGATATTCAATGCCACTACTCAGGTGCGTTACACCAGAAAAAGCTAAGGAACTCATGAGAGAAGTGCATGAAGGCTTCTGCGGAGATCATGCTGGGGGACAGAGTTTGGCAAAAAAGATTCTAAGACAAGGCTACTTCTGGCCAACAATGAACGAGGATTCGATGGAGTATGTACGAAGATGCGACAAATGTCAAAGGTTCTCCAAGATCCCACGAGCAGCTCCAAATGAACTAAAACAGATGCAGAGCCCATGGCCCTTCGCAGTATGGGGGATAGATTTGATTGGATCCCTGCCAACAGGGAAAGGAGGAGTAAAGTACGCAGTTGTGGCAGTCGATTACTTCACAAAATGGGCCGAAGCTGAACCACTCGCAACCATCACGACCAAAAAAGTTCTTGACTTCGTCATCAAAAACATTGTATGCCGGTATGGATTACCCAGGAAGATAGTTTCAGACAACGGGACCCAATTTGACAGTGATTTATTCACCGATTTCTGCGAAAGGCATGGGGTCATTAAAAGTTTTTCTTCAGTCGCACATCCCCAAGCGAATGGGCAAGTCGAAGCCGTGAACAAAACTCTTAAGGACACCCTGAAGAAAAGACTTGAAGAAGCTAAAGGAGCGTTGCCAGAGCAGCTGCCTGAAGTCCTCTGGTCGTATAGAACATCCCACCGAATAGCAACAGGGCATACCCCATTTTCCCTAGCCTACGGATATGAGGCCATGTTACCTGTCGAGTTAGATCCCCCCTCACATCGGCGTTTGACTTACGACCAGGACATGAACAGCTAGTTGATGATGGAGTCCCTAGACTCGATCGGCGAGATGCGAGAAAAATCTCAACTCCGAGTTGCTGCTTACCAGCAAAAAGTCGCCCGGTACTTTAACTCGAAAGTTAAAGAAAGAAAATTCAACGTCGGAGATTTGGTGCTACGACGAGTTTTCTTAAATACCCGCGACCCCACTGCTGGAGTGCTCGGACCTAACTGGGAAGGACCTTACTAGATTGAAGAAGTCCTTCACCCAGGCACCTACAAACTTGCACGCTTAAACGGAGATCTCGTTCCGCGTTATTGGAATGGAGAACACTTGCGCAAGTATTATCAATGAACAGTCCTTCTTAAAGGGCTGGCTTGTTTAAATTTTTCTTTTTAATTTTTACAAGTTTTGCAAAGAGGGTTAGCCACGTTGTATGGCTAACTGCTCGTATATGTAAGATTCTACTTCAGAATCACTCGTAAAGACATGTTTAGTCCATTTTTAATACGAGATTATAAGGGACTGTGCTCAGCCAGTCATTCTTGCCAACCTTTGTGAATTTATATTTACAAATATTTGTTCATTACGTGTGTTGTTTTGCTGTATTACAAGTATCAGTTTTAATATGAACAGGAATGTTCGAGCAGGTTATGGTCAAGGCAAGTGACCCAGGACCTAAACCTCCTCGATCACTTGGGGGGCATATAAGGCACATCGATAGCAAAGCATACTCTCAAGGTATGTAAAGACATGAAGAAAATAAGTGAAAGCATGCTACAGTACTTAGAGTATTTTTCAAAATTTGTGTTTTGTTAAATCATGGCAAAGTACTATGCTAAGTTCGGTCATACGGACAAATGTTATAATAAGTAAAGATATTATAGCATCAAGATTTAAGCTTTTACACCGCAAGCATCGCAGCTTGGATGTAACTGTTCAAGTAAAAAGATTTGCTGCCCGTGCAGCAAAGTTTAAAAAAGAAACTATTATCTTTACATCACGACCCTTGGGTCGTATATCCAAAAAGAAGAAAAACATAAATGAGAAGAATTCACGAGGCATTCGAGGCCGGAGGGTCCTGGGTAGCATCCTGGTTAGCCACGTCCTCAACAGCATCTTCTTCTTCCAAACCAGCGACGCTTGGAGTGGCAGGGGTCGCGGCTCTTGCCTCCTCTTCGGCCAGTTGGGCAGCACATAGGGCCAACTCCACAGTTCTGACTTCCTCTGAAAGGTAGCTAAAGTCAGCACCCTGATTGTGTTTCCAGAAATTGTAGAAACATCGGAGTGTTGTCCTCTTGTACTTTTCCAGATTCTTTGAGTTGTCAAGCTCCAACTGCTTCACTTTGCCCTCAAGGGAGAGAATAGCCTCATCCTTGGTCTTGAGTACCTCCCCCAGATGCTTGATTTCGCGGAGATGGGTTTTGTTGAAGTCTCGGTACTCCTGCCTCAACTTGACCGCAGCTTCCTTCGCAGCTTCAGCCTCGGACAGCTTAGTCACCACTGCATCCCTCTCTCGGACCACTGCCTCTAACTCCTTGGCATGCTTAGCCTCAGCAGCCGAAAGCTCCTCGGCCGCCTTCACCTGATACCTCTCGATGGCTTTTTCCTCGGCCTGCTCGAGGTAAGCCTGGGCTCGGGTACGAGCAGTAGTGGCAGAAAGTAAGGCCTGTGCACAAAGAAAAAGGAGTTAGAACTTATCACGAGGACTAAAAAACTAAAGACTCGAAGAATAAAGAAACACTTACGCTGGAGATTTCATTCAGATCCCTGTTCAGGATCTGGTCGACTGGCAGCTCTTCAGCTTGGACCATTTCGGCCCTAACACGGTCGCCTTTGCCGATGCGATCGAGGCAGTCCCTGGTAGATCGAATGGCATGGCTCATGAGTCTGGCCCCATGAGCCTCTTCACGAGAAAACTGCTCCCTGGCAGGCGCAGCTAGAGGATTCGGCCGAACAGGAGTAGTTTGCTGTTCAGAAGGAGCTGGAGGAGGAGTAGGAGTTTTCCCAGTGGGCGCAGGACTTTGCCCAGTAGGCGTACCCTGAGGAGGATCTTCTGATCGACCCTTCTTGGTTGGAGGGCCTCGACTGGATTCACCAGTTCTCTTCTTAGGCTTCCGTTGGAGTTGAGAAACTTCCTCTTCCTCCTCGGCCTGGTACATGTCAAAAATGTTGGGAGTTGACATATCTGCATGAAGATAAACATAGCAAGTTAATAAAAAGGAGGTAGGTGAAAGTAAGTTAGACAATTAAAAGGAGGTAACAAAGTAAATACCCGAGCTACAACTACTGGTCGCTACACTATTGACTCTATTAGTCATATACTCATTATCTGGCATGAAGAAGTCTGACCCTAAGTTTGGAGCATATGTAAAGTTACCATCCTCGTCAAACAAGTGACAGGGAATCGACAAACCATTTAAAAGCGAAATAACTTTACCGTTATCATCGGAAGATTCTCCCAAGTCAACAATAGGCTCTTTGGCCTTTTCTTTCCCCTTGCCTTGGGGAGCAGAAGGCCTTTCTGCGGAAGGGCTACCCGTGGGTTCCTTGATTGTAACTCCTGTTGGCCTCCTCCTAGGAGGAGGCACAGGAGGTTGCTGCTCGGGAACCCCCTTGGCAGTGGCTTCGTCTACCACGGGCCCTCTATTTTCATGGCGAGGAGCCAGGAGGCCAGACGACCTCAAGTTCTTTTCGATTATCAGGGTCTTAACACATTTTGCTGCATCAGACATCCTGGCCAGGCTGTTAGACCTCAACACCATGTCTGGTGTTGGGGTCGGACGTAACCAAGGGCCTAAAAAACAGATTAAGTTTGAGAAAGATGAAAGGAAACACTCTATGTTAAAGTATCGACCAGTCGAAGACAAGTTCTTACCTCCTCTCGCGAAGGCCAAGTTGTTACTGGTTATGTCCGGAGTAAAGAAGTACTCCTTGTTGTAGTGCCCCACGTTTGATATATGGGTAGTGCCACTCAAGAACGTCCGGCCGGTCTCCTGGTGGCAGAAGTGGAAAAAGCCCGTCCCGTTATGCTGTGGGTTGGACTTGAGGTCAAAAAGATAGTTGACCTCGTGGGGTGAAGGTTCTGGCCATTTGTTAAGTTTGTACAGGATATAGAGTGCAGCCAGCATCCTATATCCGTTTGGAGTTATTTGGAAGGGAGCGACGCCGAATTAATTGGCCACCCCCACAAAGAAAGGATGAAGAGGGAGATAAGCTCCTGCCTTAATATGATACCGGGACCAGGCGCTGTTCGCCCCTCCTGGACGGTTAGCCCTCTGGTCCGCAGTGGGACGTATAATGGTTACCCCCGTGAGGGGGAATTTCCTGAAGTAGTTAGCAACCATTCGAAGGGTCACTGAACTGGCTGGGGAAGTATACCACTCGACAAGAGGCGGATTCCAATGACGAGGACGAGCCCTAGTTTGGATATTAGGGTCAGGAACAAGATTTTCTCGACCGTTGGTCGAGGGAGCCCTAGCCTGCGAATCAGGCTGGGCAGGAGGAGTAGGGTTGCTTTCAGACTCGGGCCTTTTCTTGCCAGAAGACTTGGAGCGGGCCATTGGGGAGGAAGGACGAGGTCTGGAAGAAGATCGCGATAAAGGAATCTCGTGGACACGTACAGCTGGTTGTTCTTCCCCCTCGAGCAGCTGGGCAAGAAGGTCGTCGTCGATGGGTCTTTCACCTCCCCACAAATCTAGCATTAAAGTCTGCAAACAGAAGAATGGGGAGGTGAGGAAATAGAACTTTAAAAAGCTTTTTAGAATAACGCTGGTCGAGTATAAAAGTTAGGCTTTTATACAATAACATTCTATCAAAAAGCTAGTTTTTCTACACGAACAGTTTGAAAAGCGGATCAAAGGGAGAAAGTAAAAAGTTTTTCTGTGAAAGCTTTTTCAACTCCCCTTAGGGCGGGAAAAATTTATTTTTCAACTGGCTTAAAAATCGAAATGTTACTTCGGTTTTACGTCCTAAAAAGCATGATCCTGGTAAACTAACTCGTAACTCTACTGCGCCTACAAAACATTCTGTCTACAAGCATTTTAAACCAGAAACAGAAAAACTTAAACAGTATACCATCAGAAGCATGCATCACGAGAAATTAGAAGCATGGGGTTTCGAAAACTTACCAAGAAATGTGATCGTGAAGGTGGAAGAAGGGTCTTCGGAGATTAAAGAGTCTGCGGTCTGAGTCTTGGAAGTGCAGGAAAACGGTCTCCGAAGAAGATTAAAGCTCTGGTTTATAGGGTTTTCTGCAAAGATAATGGCGTGCGTAAAAAGAAAGAAGAGGCTCCGACGATCTTATATAAGTTTGTCTCTGATATTAAAAAAGTATAACCATTAGTTTTCCTTTTTCAAAGTACGGGGAAACGTGATGGCCGTTGAAATCATTTCTGGGGAACTGAAAAGACATGATTAGACGGAAGTGGGTTGCTTTTTTCAAGAGCACACGAAGGGTTCTGGCACGTCAGGAGGGGTTACCGAAGAGTCGTTCGTTCAAAGTTTATTTACTGTTCGTAGTAAATGAACTTTGGGGGGCAAATGTTATCCAATAAATTAGCATTGGTGACGTGGCAAATAATCTCTGGACACGTGGCTGATACCTGGAAGCATCTGCTAGAGTATTGACCAGGAGACACAGTAGAAGCAGGGTAAGCCTGTCGTACCCGCGACCAGTCTGGTCGGTAGTTCCGCATACAAGGCAACATTTATGGGAAGATCTTTATGAATCCCGAATTTATCTCATACAATCTTCTGGATATCCGATTATTCGGGGAGGAATATCTGTAACAATCTCTTGTAACCCTCCTTGAGCCAATAAATAAGAAGAGATAGCTCAAAGGAGGGGACTTTTCTTTTGGGGGCTCTCAAATCATAGGAGACGATAGTAATTCTCCAAGTAAATCTGTATTGTTCTTTAGAGGAGAGTGAAACTCATTGAACCCTGGTTCTTTGATCACCCTTCTGATTTTATATCAATATCATTCTAAGTGGACGTAGGTCATTACCAGATCCTGGGGCCGAGCCACTATAAATTACTGTGTTTTCTTTACTTTTGTCATTGCGTTCTTCTCTATACATTCGTCCACATCAATCACGTTTTGACTCCGTGTCAGTTGGCCAAATCTTGGGTCAACAGTAAGTACTCCTTTATTTCTTTCCCTGTGAATACCTATGCCTAAGATCTTAGTTGCCACCCCTAAGTCTTTCATTTCAAATTTTGATTTCAAGCAGCCCTTCATTAGGTCTATTGTAGTTATTTCCTTGCTTATTATGAGCATGTCATCCACATAAAGCAGTAAGTAGATCACATCTTTCATCTGAGCTCCCTTATAATATAGGCAAGTGTCATAGTAGCTCCTAGAAAACCCTTTCTTGTTCATGAAAGCATCAAACCTTTTATTTCATTGCCTTGGTGACTGTTTAAAACCATATAGGGATTTGATTAGCTTACAAACCATGTGTTCCTTTCCTTTAACCTCATACCCCTTTGGATGTTCCATATAGATATCTTCTTCTAGTTCCCCATGTAGAAAAGTTGTGGCAACATCCATCTGATCAACCTCTAGATCATATTGTGTAGCAATAGAGAGCATGATTCGTATAGTCTTATACTTAACCGCTGGTGAGAAAATTTCAGTAAAATCAATCCCCTCCTTCTGTGTAAAACCTTTTGCAACTAGTCTAGCATTGAATTTTATAGGTTCTTCCTTGTTTCTGCCCTCTTTTAGCTTGTACAACCATTTGCATACCACATTCTTACCCTTAGGCCTATTTACCAACTTCCAGGTACTGTTCTTGATTAGAGAGTCCATCTCTTCATTCATAGCTTTGACCCAATGCTTAGAATCTTTGTCTTTAATAGCTTCCTCATAGGTGGTAGGTTCAGTTCTGTCCAATCCCACAACACTTACAAATGCATAAGCCAACACCTCTTCCTAAGCATTAAAACTGAATGTCTGGGTAGGTTTAGGGATTCTTCTTGTTCTATCTCTAGTAAGCCGATAATCTGCCAATGTTTCAGTCGATTCTTGTTCTTCTAGAGTATGTTCCACCTGACCTGTATTATCCTCTTGAATCTGTTTTGCTTGATCTGTTCTTACTTGGTCAGGTTCATTTTGGTAAGGCTTTGCTTGCATGATATCTGGTTCTTCTTGTGCTGTTTTATGTTGGTTTATTTTTGCATGATAATCTATTATGGTACCTGTATGGTTAGTGTTTAAACCTGCATCTGCACTAGAAATAGGATTAGTAATACATGGAATAACATCTTCATTAAAAGCAACATCCTTACTTAGTATAGTTTTAAGACCAGATTTCTCCTTAACCCACAATATGTATCACTTAGTGCCTTCTAGGTAACCTAAGAAAACACACTTCAAAGCTCTAGGTTCTAGCTTACCTACACTTTGGTGTGCATAGGTTGCACAACCAAATACCCTTAAGTTTGATAGGTCAGGTGGTTTTCCTGTCCAAACTTCCTCGGGTGTTTTGCATTCAATAGCACTAGATGGGCACCTATTGAATAGATAAGCAGCAGTTAGAATAATCTCTCCCCAGAAACTTTTAACTAGACCTGATTGTAACATTAAGCATCTAACTTTATTCATTAGTGTTCGGTTCATCCTCGCAGCAACACCATTTTGCTGAGGGGTTAACCGAATTGTTTTGTGCCTTTGAATCCCAACTTCCCTAAAATATTGATCAAACTGGTCATTGCAATATTCTAGCCCATTATCAGTTCTTAGGGTCTTGACTCTATGATTAGTAAGGTTTTCCATCAATGTTTTCCACTGGACAAATTTCTGAAAAGCTTCATTTTTATGCTTAGGTAAAAACACCCAAACTTTCCTAGAATAGTCATCTATTATAGACATAAAATAAGAACACCACCCATGAGAAGAAGTTTTTTCAGGACCCCATAAATCTGAGTGTATGTATTCTAGGATTTTCTTAGTTTTCTGTGCCCCTGTTTTGAACCTAAGTCGATGATGATTACCAAGTATACAAGATTCACAGAAGTTAACCTTTCTCACTCTGTCCTTTCCAAATAGGTTCTGTTCACTTAGGATTTGTAGTCCCTTTTCACTAATGTGCCCCAATCTTCTATGCCATAGAAAAACCTTTTGATCATCAGTTGCTTGTGTCATGGTATTGTTGCATTGAGTCACTGGTTCTCCTTGTAGATAGTATAGGCCTTCATGTTTGTGCCCCTTTATTATAGTCATGGCTCCTTTACTCAGTTTTATTGTACCTGCCTCAATTTTACTCACAATACCCATGTCATCTAGAACACTAATTGAAATCAGATTTGTAGCAAGATTAGGAACAAACCTGACACCTGTTAGTGATCTTATAGCCCCATCAAACATTTGAAAAATTACTGTACCAGATCCTTCTATTTGGCATGATTGGTTGTTTCCCAAAATGACTTTTCCTTCTGTTGATTCCCTGAAATCAGTAAAGAATTGTTTTGTGTTAGTCATGTGAAAAGTACAACCTGAATCTAGTATCCAATCGTCTTTGAAAGTTGTAGCTGAAACATAGACTTCTCAACTGTCATAACCCTTACTTATATTAGCCTACTCTGATTTATTCTTGAAAGAATGGTAGTCAGATTTATTTGTTTTTGAGTCTTATCCTTCTGATTTGAATTTATTTTTTCTTTATCCAAAGATAGCAATCCCTTTTCAAGTGTCCTGGTTTTCCACAATGGTAGCACCCTTTCTGGTCATTAGGTCCCCTAGAGCTTGATCTGCTTCTGTTGTTACTAGGTCCCCTAGAGTGTCCTCGGTGGTGACTTCTGCCCCGATTGAGATGAGATTTCTTATGCTTAGGCTTGCCTTGACTGAAATTCACTTCTCCACTTGATGACCCAAGATTTTAAATTTTCATTTCAAGATCTTTAGACTTGAGAGCTGAAATTACTTCTTCAAGAGTGATCTCTGTTCTACCATATTAAATAGCTGTTTTAACCTCCCTATAGGAATCTGGAAGTGAGTTGAGTATGATGATGGCCTGGTTTTCATCACTTAGGGATTCATTCTCACCCGAGTTTGCTTACTCAATGTGCATCCTTAGGAAGTCATCAAGATTCTGCTCAAGAGTCTTAGTGTGACTCATCTTGTATCCAAATATCCTTTCTTTTAGGAAAATCTTGTTTGTTAATGACTTTTGTTGAAACTGTTCCTCCAATTTCTTCCATATCTTGGCTGGGGTCTCTTCTTTGTCTACCAATCTGATTATAGAATCGGATAGGTTGAAGATGATGATTCCCGTGGCTGTTTCCAAGTATTCCTCCTATTGAATCTTGGAGGTCTTTTCAGGCCACTCTATTGGATCTTCAAGAACTCTCAGTAGTTTCTGTTGTGCCAATAGAGATCTTATTTTCCTTCTCCAAATCCTGTAATCACCAGAACCATCAAACTTATCAATGTCAATCTTAATATTACTCATGTTAGAAAAATCTGAAATTAAACTAGTTAAAGAATCAGAAGTTTCAGCTCGATCGGTCAGTGGAATAACCACAAAGTCTCCTGTATTGAATACAACTCCTGGAGGATCAACTTCCTCCAGTCTTTCTTGTCTTCTTGAAAAACTCTTGTGAATTGAATCTTCTCGCCTAACCTTGCTCTAATACCACTGTAGGATTTTTACCAAACTATCCTACACCAGTCCACTAAATAGAGTTAGTCAACCAAGGTCAAAACAGACCTTTATTTTTCAATACTTGTGTGATTCACAAAGCCCCACATGTCTACACAAGTTGTAGACAAAATGCCCTAAACAAAAAAGTTAACAAGTTTATTTCCTTTCCAGAGATATGAGCTGCCTTCGAAAAACTTCTCTGCAACAGAGCTATGTTAGGGCAAAACCAGAGAAAGAAATTTGAGAGTAGAAATTACACAAAAAAGCAACGGAAATTAAGAGGGCAAAAGAAAAACACAGAGATTTTCGAGGTTCGCCCAAAAATGGCTACTTCCTCGTCTCGCCTCAGGGATGCATCTCAGCCTTTTCATTCAATATTCTTGATATTGGGTACAACAATGGAGGTTCTGAGTCACAGAACATTGGCTGGTAAGCCTCAAACTATCTTGCTCTCTGTTTGTTTCACTCTTCTCTTAACTTTCATACTAACACTCTTTTTTTTTTCTTTCTGTACAAAACCTCACGAGGAGAAAAAAAGCAAACTCTCTGATTTTGGGGATTCTCGGAGCTGGTTTTCAGATCTTGAAGAATCCTTTCACTTGTGTGTTTAATAAGCTTCTCTTTTTCCTTTTATGCTAGTTGATGTTCCGAGTGTTTGAAAATCTATTGCAAACTATATTCTGTTGAGATCTTGATAGTTTAGTTCTGTATGACTGGTTTTTCTGTTGTAATCTTTGTGAGTTGTACAAGTTATTTTGACAGAGCAGTTTTATAAGGGAATTTAAACAACACACATCAAGTTCATTTTGACAGAAGAGCCCCAAATATCTAAATTAATTACGAGAAATTAAATAAGAGTAAAGGTGCAAATGCCAACAATGGAACTATTTAAGATTTGGGAAAAGTTAAAAACAAAAATATATAAACTTTAGAAGTGACACCACTCTAGAGAAACAAAAATGCACATCATTATAGAAGATGACATCATTCTATAAGAGCAAAATAAATAACCACATAGAGAGAGAGAGCAACAAAAATAAATAAAAATGCATGCCACTTGCCTTAACAACAGAGTCACTCATCAAAAGCTCTTCTGCCATTAACTCAGATGCTGATGAAGAATAATGAGCAAGCCGAAAACTCAAAGTTGTGCCACATGTCAAACGAATTTGTCCTTGAACCTATATAATTTATGGATATTTCCAATCACAAGCACAAACATCATGATGGAAGAATATGATTCGTATCTTAAAACTTTTGGAGCAGCCTAATGAAAGGAGCTATTGTGGGTGACCTTAACCACTAATACCTCAAATTATCTAATCTACATAGCTGTGAAATTGACTGATGATTTAAATTCCTAATTAATATACCAACCAGAAAAATAAGCATTTTTTCCTTAGGGAATGCAAAGATGACCTAGAAATGCTATAAGCAATAAACAAAAGTTATAGTGCAGTAGCAACACAAAGACTTCAGCTACTGAACCTGAACACAACTCCAAAATAGAGGAACCAAAGCGTTGGCATGATTTTGAATATAAACATTTGTCCAAAGTGGCTGCTTATTAGGAAAATCCATCAGAAGCATGTTTGTCTGTGTGTTCTTGTTGTAATTGCTAACTATAAGAATTTGAGGCACAATATCATAATAATTCCCTGCACCACATGAGCAGGTGGAGCCGTCATCGAGAACCCCATGAGCAGGTGGTGCTGTTTCCGAGAACCCCAGGTCTAGTCGCCTTCGCCGAGAACCCCGGGTGTTGTTGCGATCCTTCTCCTTCGTTGTCGACCACCCTTTTGTCGCCAACCACCTTATCCTCCGTAGCTGACCCTGTCGTCGAGTGATTCAGCTGCCCTTTGCACTTCTCCTTCATGTGCTTAGAAACCCTAAGCCCCAAATCAATTTCTTCTCCTTTTCTTTAATTTGATTGCTGAGAAAAAATGACTTATTCCCCCCAAATTCTAACCAATAAGTTTTTTCCCCCCAATTTTACTAAATATTTTTTAGGGCACACTTTTGGGAGCCCTAAATACTCTTTTAGGATACCCAAATGAGCCCTTAAAAGTCACCATTGAAATCCACTATTAAATTCCTTCCTTAGGTTTTTTTAGGAGACACGTGTTTTATTAGGACACTCATTGCATATCCTAAAATGTATTTTTTAAGGACTCTCAATGAGTGTCCTAAAAACTCCAGAAATCTTTTTTAGAACTTGCATTTAGGTGCGTGTCCTAAAAATGTGACTCGTAATGGGTATTTTGTAGTAGTGTAGGGCTTAGGCCCCGAGGACATTTATATTTAAGCTTTTGCTTCACATGTTGGTTTATATTTGCTTAAGTGCTTTATGACTGTTGTGTGAATTTTGTGGCTAGGGCATGAGGCTCCGTTAAATAAGTATGACCAGTATCGCAAGAATGGTTATTCGATGGTGTTATGTGATTAACATGCATACGTGCTTATTCTGTTGGGATATGCCTATCCATATCTATTTCTGTATTGAGGTTTGTATTTATGGATCAGGACTTTACTTACTAGTCAAGGACGGCAATAGCGCGCTGCGCGCTGGTCAAAAGGCTTAGGCCTGAATCAGCACCGTATTATTACATTGGTCGACCCTATGGTCGACGAAATATTAAAGCGCCAGGTACGTTGGACTAGCTCTATGGCTAGTTACTTAAGGCTAAGGGCAAAGGCCCCAGGTGACTCTATGGTCACGTTGCTTGGGCATAGGACCCCGGGATTGACTCTATGGTCAATTGTTTAGGGCAGCGGCCCCAAATTGGTCTAATGACCACTTGTTTGTAACTGAATGACTATTTATGTAGGTTATTATTATTGCTGGACGTTCTAGATAAGTATCTGGAAGTTTATATTATCTGTTTATGAACATGTTGAGTTTTCTTGCCGAGCCTTGGCTCATGGGTGCTTTGTGGTGCAAGTAAGGGAAAAGGAAAGCTTGACCAGTCATGAGTTGGAGAGATTCGGTGGTGGCATGTACATATGCGGCTGCTCAACCACCACGCCCGGGGTAATCTCAAAGGAACTAGGGTTATATCCCTGTTTTTGTCGCTTAGGCTAACTGAATGTAAATTTTGATGAATATTCACCTTTTTTAAAGTTTGGTTTTAATAATTTGGGATCCCATGTCTGTATGAAACTTTTTATATAAAATTCAACGATTCATTTAACTAAAAAATTTAACCCTAACCCTTGACATTAACCTTAGTTACACATTTTAAAGCAAATGATTTGGTTAGCAAGTCTGACACAATTTTAAGTACATAGTACACAGTGTAACGGTCCTGGATTAGGAGGACGTTACAATATGTACCTTCAATATCTTATATCAAGGTCATTCTTTCGACATTCAAGTGACTAGAAAGAATTTTTCTCCTTATGCATTATATGGTACATGATTTTAGTTATGTTTGTATCATATTACATGTGAGCAGGACTAAACCCTGAGCCAAATTGGGCCCTAAGCCTTATTGGGCCGTAGTCAAAATTTATTATGGGGCTATTTTAATGATTTTTTTAATAGAACTTTTATATAATTATTTTATTACAAAAAAATTAAAAATTGGGGGTCATTGGGCTAAGATCCCCTACGCATGGGCCTATCCTACCTTAGCCTAGGGTTGACCCTATTCCCATGTCAAAGATAAATGACTAAGAAACTTCTTACTTTATATTTTTCCCCACAACAAATTTATCAAGTGTTTGCAAATTTCTTAGCTTGATAAATTGCAATTGTATTTCTTTAAATAAATTGAGAACACTAAGATGTCAAAACTTAATTAAATTTCTTGTATTAGTTGGTAGTCGTCGAGCACGACATCACTCCATTAACATAAGCTCCAAAAATTTACAACTTACAAATTGTATTAGATATATCTTTTAATCTTAAAACAATCTATCTTCAAATAGTACTTCAAGTTGCTTAAGAACTTAGGAAACCTAGTGAGCGTATCATCATTCATTATATATGGATAGTACTGTAAGTGTAGGAATTTATGCAAGTTCTAAACAATCCTTAACAACCTTCCTTGATCAACGTGGTTCAATCCTTGGTCCCATAATAAGGTGCACAAATACATAGATTTTGATAACTCCTCAAATTCTTTAGGGCCATAAGCATGTTCACAATCTTGCATGTGCGAAAAATGACAAACCTTATGAGAACATTTATTCACATTCATTGTTAAACAAAACTCACCAGAGATAAACATTGCTATAATCATGGATCCTCTTACAAGTTGGGATCCTATAAATAAGGCTTTAGGGCATCGCTTGGAAAAGCTTCACAACTTTAGTGTATGCAAAAACGCAGCCTAAATCTCTAGAGAGTTTGAGCTTTGCAAAAACTTCTTTCTTAATATTGTAAGAATGTATAATGGGATGTAGTTTAGACAGTAAGATGTGTAAGAGTTTAAATGTTTAAAACAATAATGTGGATAGTAATTGTAGAAAGTATAAGCATAGGGGTGAAAGGTCTAAGTAACATGAGGTTCCATCTCAAAACCAATTGGTGATGAGTGGAGTAAGTCATGCTCTTATATATAGTTAAATGTGCTCACACACTTTCTATGTGGGACACACTAATATCCCTCTCAATATGGTGGCTATTTATGCTCACCCATCTTGAACTATTGAAACATTAGTGGCTCTTTTGGCTCACTATTTATTTGGATAGTATTTCAGGCTCTTTTGGCTGGTTGTGGCTCGTTTGGCTCACTTCTTTATTCGGACAATATTTCAGGTTGTGTTTTTGGATCGAGTATGCTCACTAAAGCATTTTTAAACTCTAATACCATGTAAGAATGTATAATGGGATGTAGTTTAGACAGTAAGATGTGAAAGACTTTAAATAGAAATGTGGATAGTATGTAGAAAGTATAAGCATAGGGATGAAAAGTCCAAGTAACATGAGGTTTCATCTCTAAATCAATTGGTGATGAGTGGAGTAACTCATGCTCTTATATATTGTTGAATGTGCTTTCACACACTTTCTATGTGGGACATACTAATAAATATAAATGAATCATGGACTAGAGTTAATTAATAACCTGAACCCATGTAAAAATCTTGTGTTTGATTTTCGTTTCCTTTGAGCTTTAATAGTTTATTTATAGTTGACGAAAATACAAGTTAATAATTTTGTTCTCTGCACGTGGAAAAATTGTAACTTTATTTTTTTTATATGATGGTACATTAGTTATAGGTGATTTCCCACAAATTTTTAGGAAATTCTGAATAATTTAGAGTTGAAATGAGAATTCAAACATTTTATTGAAAATACGTAGAAAAACTGAAACAAACACGTGTGCAACAAGATATTTGAATATTTATTTCAGCACGTAAACGATTCAAAATTTCCTAAAAAGTTTATGAGAAACCTTATAATTACAATGTACACGGTCGTATAAAACAATTATGTTACAACCTATAAATGTGCCAAAAACAAATGAGATCTACCGGTATATACTTTTAAATTACCAACCGCAGTCTTAACTTCCAAAAATATATATGAGGCATTAGGATTGTGCATGATTATTAATGGTTTAACATGTAATTAAGTGCACGCATATATGAAGCCACTACTAGCTCTTGTGTAAACAGTTTGTAAATACAAGTATTCTAATGTATGTATGTATGTGTACAAATGCTAATAGTGAAGAAGAGTAGTTTAATTATCTAACAAATGCTCATTGTATTCGGCTACACGTGCATTGGATAGCTTTTTGTTACTTGTTCAACCGGCCAATTGTATACATGGTCAATAATTATGAGCAGTATTTTTATTATATATTATATAATTTGTTTATTATTTCTATCCCTTTGTTTAGTTGTTTTTTTTTTCATGGTTTCTTAGCTGTTCAGATCAGTTTCTTTTTGTTTGGTTTTTTGAAAATTTTGGTTGTTTCCGGCGGTTGGCCTGCTGTTCTTTTAAATACAATGGTTACAATTCTTCTTTGCTCCGGGAAAAAAATTTTCATTCCTTTTTATATTCCACCAATTATTTGAAGACACATCATATATTTATAATGTTAATATAATTAGAATGATAGAAAATATTATAATATAATTAGAATGATAGATAATTTTAAAGAACTTAAATATATATTAAATAAATAAATAATGTGTTTTAAACGGTAGAAAATAATTCGACTGTTTTCTGACTAAACGCGCAAAAGTACGTATACAGAACCATGCAAAAGCAATCCACCAGTTTTGATCAAATCAACCACTACAGTATCCTGGCTCACACGCCATTTATTGATCAGTTCCTCTAGTTTTTTTGCTCTTTTCTGAAGTATCTCTCTCTCTCTCTCCCTGGCTGACAAGCTTTTAGCCTTTGACCTTCAAAGCCGGCTTTTCTGACTTTTTCCTTTTTCCCTCACTTTGGCATACTAGCTTTAATCCTATGACCTTCAAAAGCTCATTATATATATTTTTTTGATATCCGCAACCATTTATCACAATCCAAATAGCTAGCCAAACTACAACTTACTTCGACATATATATCTCCAAAACCATCCAATATTAACATCTCTCTCTCTCTCTCTCTCTCTCTCTCTCTCTACCATATATACGCATATACATACAGTTATATATATAGATAGTATACATTTAGATGGAAGGCTATAAACTGGTCATTTTATTTTTCACGTCACTTGGTTTAGTTGGCACATTAGTGAATGGGCAGGGCACCAAGGTTGGGTTCTACTCAAGAACGTGCCCCAAAGCCGAGTCCATTGTTAGATCAACCGTGGAGACTCACTTCAAATCCAATCCTCGCATAGCTCCCGGCATCCTCAGAATGCATTTCCACGACTGCTTCGTCCATGGCTGCGACGGCTCTATCCTTATCGAAGGTGCAGGCACCGAGAAGACTGCCCCACCGAACAGTGGAATACCCGGCTACAATGTCATAGACGACGCTAAGCAACAACTCGAAGCTGCATGCCCTGGTGTGGTTTCTTGTGCAGATATTGTGGCACTTGCTGCACGTGACTCTGTTGTCTTGGTAAGCACTTACATATAGTAACAGTTGTCTTGTTTCTGGGTTTTAAAGGCTTCGAAAACTAATAACATCATTTGATATTTATATGCTGCTTATTTTGCAGACTAAAGGTTTCAGTTGGAAAGTGCCTACTGGGCGTAGAGATGGGCGAGTTTCATTGGCGAGTGATACTAACAACTTGCCTGGCTTTACGGAGTCCATTGACGTGCAAAAGGATAAATTTGCAGCGAAGGGTCTCAACACTCAAGATCTGGTCACACTGGTTGGTGGACACACCATTGGTACCACGGCATGCCAGCTCTTCAGTTACAGACTCTACAACTTCACCACCACAGGAAATGGCGCCGATCCCACCATCGACCCTTCCTTCCTTCCTCAACTCAGAGCTCTCTGCCCGGAGAATGGCGACGGGGCCAAGCGGGTCGATCTGGACACTCGGAGCGCAGCCACTTTCGACGCCACTTTCTTCAGAAACTTGAGAAACGGTCGTGGAGTTCTGGAGTCGGATCAGAAGCTGTGGACCGATCCCTCCACCAAGCCCTTCGTCCAACGATTCTTGGGAGAGAGAGGATTGCGGAGCTTGAACTTCAATGTCGAATTTGGAAAGTCGATGGTGAAGATGAGTAATATTGGTGTCAAAACTGGCACTGACGGTGAAATTCGAAGGCTTTGCACTGCTTTCAATTAATAACTCACGTCATATTCACACATATATATATAGTTCCTCTATATATATGCCGCCGCAATTCCCCGTAGATCAAGTGTATATTAATGTATTCCTCATTTCTTTCATTTATTTATTGTCGTTTATATTTGATTCATTTCTATTATGGTGGAACACCGTGTGTCGTCATTATTAATAAAGTTGATTGTACTATTATCATGATCTCATTATACATTTCTTCCTTCTTCTTTTTTTTTTGTCTAATCCAAAAAAAAAAAAAAATCATGCTCTTTTTTTATTTGAGTTTTTATTATTAAAACTAAGAAGATTTAAAAGAGGCAGCCTTGTTCAATTAATCTTGTGGGAATAATGAATCGATATGGAGAATGGGTATATATGAATCCTATGTTTACTTACCCAAATTTATTAAATTTATTAAGAAATGAGAATGAATTGTGTGGATGCCACATGGGATTAAGGAATGGGATCAGCAATTCCATGATGTTGGGGGATTATCATTCCCATTTCTCCTTTAATATAATGCATTGACAAATTTGTTTATATTTTAAAAGTTAAAATTAATAATTGTCTTTTGCATAAATTTTATTTAAAGATACTTCTGTAACTTACAATTTATTTATTCCAATTTCAAAGTGAATACAGATATCGTAAAATGCTATTGATGTAGGAACTCTCTAAATGGAGGGCCCAGCTAAAGCGAATATTCTGCAAAAAGAATCTCATATGAAAGGCTCATAAGTAAAAGCCTAGCGAGAGTGTGTTTTACAAGTGGCCCATTGAAGATATATCTCGCCAAAGATACCCCGCAAAAGATTATTTGTACTTGGTGTTTGTTCTCAACACGTGAAATGTATCTCTTTACCACCAGATTGTACACTTCTTATGCTTAAAAAACAAATGAGCATTTTGTTATGATGATAATGATATAACTTTCGGAATCCACACGACACATGGAGATGGACATTAGAATTTTCTTTAAACATTCAATGAAGAAGAGTACCGTCAAGTATTATGGGATTTCAAAAGGACTGAATTTAAACTAGAATACACTACAAGAAAAAGGCTCTACAACGACGACTTTTTGTCGTCGCTGTAGATCAATAAGTCGTCGCAACAACGGCGTCGCTGTAGCTCCGTATGTGTAGCAATCTACGACGATGACAAAACGCAGTCGTCGCAATAGTGTTTTACTACAGTGACGACATGTTGGTCGCAGTAGGAAATATTTTTTTTCGGTTGGACTGGGATATTGCGACGACATGTTGTCGCTATTGGTGGTGCAAGATTTGAAAATTTAAATTTAAAAAAACTTCTACAGCGACGACATGTGGTCGCTGTAGGTCTGTCGACCGCTCCATCTAAAGCGACCACATGTCGTCGCTGAAGAGTGCGTGGGTTTATATGTCTTCAGCGACGACATGGCGTCGTTGTAGTGTCACGAAAACTCAGATTTTCATGTTCAGCGTCACCCTACGACGACGGTATATCGTCGTTGTAGGTATACAATTTTTAAAAATATATATATTTAATTAATATATTGATTAAAATTTATTTAATAAAATATTAAATATTAATTAAGTAAATAAATAAAACCAATTTATTTAATTAAATAATAAAACCAATATATTAATTAAATAATAAAACTAATTTAACAACATTCATAGTCTCCAAAATGTAAGATGACAAAACATAAGTAGTATTGTCTCCAAAATAAAAAAAAACAACACAAATATTAATAATTTAAAAATAGTAATTTAATAAGACTAAATGTCATCAAAATTAATTCCAAAGTCATTATTGTCGGGCTGTTGTGGTGGTGGCTGTGGTGGTTGCTGTTGTGGTGGCTGTGGTGGTTGTGGCTGCTATGGTTGTTGTAGATGAAAGCTTGCCATCATGGACTGTATCATGTGTTGGTATTTATAGATCAAATCAGATATTATACCACTACTACAAAAAAGACTTTTTAGGACTAGCATTGCGAGTCCTAAAAAAGTTTTTAAAACTTGCGGTGCGCGAGTCCTCTATTTGAGAGTCTTAAAAACTGAGATTTTTTAGAACTCGCGTTGCGAGTCCTAAAAAGTTTTCACTACTACAAAAAAAAAGACTTTTTAGGACTCGCAATGTGTGTTCTAAAATATTTATTTGATTACATTTTAATTAATTATAATTTTATTTTATAAATCAATATTTAGGTAAAATACACAATTTTTTTTTAAATCTCACTATTGTCTAATGAATAATAAATATATATGTATATATTTAAAATATATATTATAGAAAATTTTAGAAATATTACTATGATTAAATGAATAAATACAATACACATAAACAAAATCAAAGCAACACAAGACTGCCTCTGTGATGAAGATACAATCTAATACAAAATCAGAAATACAAAAGTAATGAAGATTCAATCTAATACAAACACAACACAAAAGAGAAATAGATCAACAACAAGAAAATGAGAGATTGTATATATTTTTGAAAATGAAGACCCAAGACTGCCCTTGTTAGCCACCACTGCAGCGAGCTACAGTCGCTGCCAGCCACCTCCGCGAGCCACCGTTGCAGCGAGCCACCTCCGTGAGCCACCGTTGCAGTGAGCCCTTAACCCCTCGTGAGCCACAGTTGCAGCAAGCCCCCACCAACCGTGAGCCTTCGTCCACCACCACAAGCCTTCGTCCGCCACCACCGTGAGTCTTCGTCCGTCATGAGTAATGAAGGATGGGAAGCTAGTGAGAGAGAATGAGGAAGAAATAAGATGGGAGGAGGAAGAGGATGAGATGGTGAGGCTGGCGGCTAGGGCTTCATTTAGAAAGATAAAGATAGGGAGGGAGAGAGAGATAGCACGTGGAAAGAGAGGGAAGATGAGGGGTTTTTAATAATTATAATAATAATAATAATAATAATAATAATAATGATGATGATGATAATGATGGTAAATGGGCTGTCTATTTTTTTCTCTTTAAACCTAAAAAAGTATTAAGGACTCCCAAAGCAAGTCCTTAAAATTATTAAGTAAAACACTTATTTTTTAGCCCAGATTTTTTTAGGACTCGCATATTCTTTTAGGATACTCATTGCGAGTCCTAAAAGAGTATTAAGGACTCCCAAAGCAAGTCCTTAAAATTATTAAGTAAAACACTTATTTTTATAGCCCAGATTTTTTTAGGTCTCGCATATTCTTTTAGGACACTCATTGCGAGTCATAAATTGTGTTTTTTCAGGACTCTCAATGAGTGTCCTAAAAATTCCATAAATATTTTTAAGGACTTGCATTTAGGTGCGTGTCCTAAAAAAGTGTCCCGTAAAGGGTATTTTGCTGTAGTAGTGTACGCAGCGGAACAACAATCAAAATTTTTAATTTAACCCCACAAGATTTCTAGATCTACTTTTTCACATACATATATATATATATTGAATCAAAGAGATGAATAGAAAATTACCTCAAGTCCTTCATTGCTGCTATCTTTTTGTACGGCAAAAATCATTGAGATCTCACACCAGGATCTTCCAAAATATTCTCAACATACAAAGAACGAGTGCGGGCTCGTTATACAAAACAATAGGCAAAATCTATTTATTAGATGTTCTCAACACATGAGATCTGATAAAGTTTGGACCTAAATTTGTGAAGAACAGTGACCTATGCTTGTAGCACTGTTCTCTTTCTCTCAGGGAGATTTCACTATATGTTTTCTATCACTGAAAAGTATCGCTCTAAAAAAATGATCTCCTATATTTAATATATCAAATATATTAAAAATAAATAATATTAGTTATTTTAAAAAAAAAATTAAATAACTAATCAGTTATCAGATTTTTGTTTAAATAATAATATTTTAATCATATTAAAATATGTAATTATTTATTTAATATTTAAATAACTAAAATTGTTGAACCAAGATCTTTTTAGAACCTTCTTGTGCGTGTAGCACAGTGATTATGCACTGTGCTACACGCCCACCTCATGTCAGGGAGGGCATGTGATTTTTCTCAATTTTCATCACTATTTAAATACTAAAAAATCCCAAAATAAATTAATTCAAAATTAATTATATTTTTATTAAATCAAATAATTAATTAATTCTCAATTAATTAATTACACATAATTATACAATAATTATGTTTAGTGCATAGAAAAATATTTTACTTATCAAATAAGTCATTTTGCTCATTTTTGTATTTATCTTTGTCAGTGTTTGTTTGAGCCATTTCGGGGATCATGGACCTATAATATTAAGCTCCAATAAATTAAAACTAAACAATTAAACTCTTTAATTATTATAGTTAATTTATTAATTATGATATTTCTCCACTATAAATTCAGAATTGAACTCTTTATGTTATAGATATGCTTTTACAGAAATCTTATTTTAAGCTATCCATTGATATAACCATCTTACAATAGTTCAACCCTCTATTTGATTAGTTCATAAATTAAAAAGGAAGAATTACCATTTTACATTTCTAATTTACTTCTTATTCCTTAAGTACCACTAATTCACTAGTGAACAATTAATCTATAATCTAATTATAGATTTGAGCTCAAAATCATTCAATTCAAGAATTAACCCTTAAGGGAACCAATATACGATCCGTTAGGAAATATTAGATTATGTATCATTGATACATGTTCCCAGCCATCCATGATATTAAATCTCCAAAACAAAAGTCATTAGCCTCATTCTATGAAGAGACCTTAACGAATAAATCAAAAGATTTAATAAACATAAACAGGAGTTCATGAACACTAGGGATTTAGGTTGATCTATAATTGATCATCAGTTATGATATGAATTATAAATCTTTATTATTAAATGGTTTTTGGATAAAGACTTTTATTCATATCGGTCCCTGTCATATATAATCATATTATATAAAGCACATTTACCGAGATGTCTTACCACACCAATAATCTGAATATTAATTATTTGTATCAACATGATACTCAGTAAACCGTACTGATAACCCCAATTAAAGAATTTCATAACTTCAATTTGTTGTTGACTATTTTTATTCATTCATGTGATCTTAATTCTCTCGTACTAATACAAGATCACATCCTCAATAATGAATATGGAATTTTTCTGATATTTACAAAAATTATTCAAAAAATAATTTAATAATCTAAATATAACAATAATAGACCATTGTATTTATTTATTCATTGAAATAATAAATGTCTTTTACATGCTTTTAGGACATACTCCTAACAATCTCCCACTTGTACTTAAAGCAAGTAAGGCATTTCTCTCAATCCCATATTACGTACATGACCTTCGAATTGCTTTGCAGGAAGCGTCTTCGTAAACGAGTTTGCCAGAACTCGGGTAAGTGGTGGGGGTCAAATCTCGCGATTCCTTATTCACCAGTAGCTCCGAGCCCAGAATCTCCTTTTACTCGGAACCAGCATTTAATTCGGGAGCACAAACTGAGGCGTGAGCAAGAGGACACTCAAGACCACTTCCGACATCAGATAGACGAGGTCAAAGAAGGGAAGAGGAAAAGACTAAGGGTTGCCCTTTATCCAGATTCGGACATCGAGCCTAGACCGATTCCTCTCGACCCTACGCTCAAAGTAACAATCTCCTTCAAGCCAGGTGATCTTCAATTCTCACTGATGGGGGAACCTTCTACCTCGCAACCGAGGAGAGAATTCTTCGAGGTCGAGCATTACTGGAGCTCGGTTGCATCGCTAGGTCAGATAACTGATATTTTGGCCTTTCATGGCATCGGACTATCGGGCTCGCTGAGGTGTCGAGCTCCGACCTCCCATGAGCGGAGTTGCCGCGTTCCAGAATATGGAAATCCTAACATCAAGCTGAGATACGCAGCTTGGAGCCAAGAACATATGAAGGTAGGGGCAGTACTGCCCTTGAAGCCTTTTTTCAAAGACTTCACAGACTTCGTTGGGCTAGCTCCCTTCCAGCTCAACACCAATTCTTACAGGGTCCTGTCTGCCCTGAGGTCGCTTTACCACGAGCTGAAGTGGAAAGGACCTTCGCTTGAAGATATCTTATATCTCTTTTGCTTGAAAAGCAATCCCTCCCAAGCTCGGGGAGGAGATGGCTTCTATTATCTCTCAAGCTACCCCAAGGAGAAAAAGATGCTTGAGGATCTTCTCAACCATCCTCCTGATTTCAAGAGGGCTTTCTTCTGGACAGATGACCTAGTTCCGTCTAGATATTACTCGTTCAGACGAATTCGTAAGTGTCTCAACTTCTTTCTATTTTGTGCTTGAATTTTTCTTAGGCTCGTATTTAGTTGAAATGTGTTTTCTTCCAGCCAACTACCACCGCCCTACTCCCACCAAGGAGATGAAAGAGCATAGAGAGGCCCTGCTTCAACTCCCCTATGGCAGGAGGTCCCTTTCCTATCTCCTACATGAAGACAAGCTCCGGGCATGCGACCTTTTGGGGGAGGATCAGTCTACATCTGACTGGTCCAATAAGAAGTACGACCAGTGGGAGCTCGTGCCTCTTCCAACCAGCAACCTTCCTCCGAGGAGAAATGCGAGGCCTCCATCTCCAGCTCAGCGTCGTAGCAGTCCACAATCGGGGAATGAGGCCAACGATGAGGCCTCGAGCTCAGGCTCGGATGAATAAGGTACAGTCATCCTTAGCTCGGATTTGTGGTCTCCCTCATTACTAAAACATAAACCCGATAGGTTAATATTGTACGAGGATGATAGGAACCATTTCTATGTATGGTCTTGGGTAGATGAAAGGGCACATAGGTTCGATAGGTGGCTCGGGAAATACAACACCATGTATAGCCTGAACGAGGTATGGGACGGAATAGCCGTCCAATATGGGACTAACGACTATAGGGACCTTTCGAGGTTGACATCCACCTATAGGGAAGGTACTCCCCCTGCCTCTTCTGAAGATGGGAGAATTTCGTGGTCGCTGAGCACAAGCTCGGAAGAGAGTTCCAGTTAGGTTTCTCTCCACTTGTCTTTTTATCCCTTGTCTGCCTGCATCATGTTAATTTATTTTGTTTTGGGATAACTCATAATGTGGTGTGAATGTGCAGGTGAGATGGACTCCGACCTTGACAATGTACTAGCCAGCGGAGGAGCTCAAAGGAGTAAACGCTCGAGGGGGTCGCGGAAAATAGATCGGCCTGCCAAGGTCCTTAAGAGGACCGAGAAGACGCCTCCTCCCCCGGCTCCGGTTGCTCCGAGCCCTGTTTTGAGTCCACCTGCTCAGGCTGAGACTTCCTCCTCGACCTTGCCTCGTGTTCCTCCTGCACCCTAGGTCAATCCCATAGGTGGCCCACCTCTGAAGAAACCCTCGTCCTTGAAGACACTACTGATCTCGATTTCTACTCTTGTTGATGAGTATGTGATCGACAACCCAGCTGGACCCCACTGGGCTACGCTAGGCTCAGACGTTCTGTCTCGGGCGGGTCAGAGTTTTGGCAGCTTCAACGCTCCTCACTGGTAGTTTATGAACAATGCCCAGGACTGCAACACTCTTTACGAGAAGAGCATTGAACTCCATGATGCGGTAACCTTTCTTCTCTCGCTATTATCTGTATTTACACTTGGTCCATATGCTAATTTGATTTCTTTGTATGCCAGACTCTTGCTATCTCTGCTCAGCTTAATTATAAGTTGACCAACGAGGTCTATTCGAGCATGTCTCTTGCTCAGGAGGCGAAGGATCTTCAGCTCAAACTGAGTGACGAGCTCAAGGCAACAAAAGCAAAGGTGGAGGCAGGAACTGAGAAGCTAAAGGCCAAGACATCTGAGCTTGAAAAGTTGAATGCCCGGCTCGCGGAGCTTGAGAAGGAGAATGCTCGGGCCAAGGAGATCAATGCCAAGCTTGAAGAAGAGAAGGTTGTCACTTTTGAGATCATGGAGGGTGAAAAGGCTCGCCTTCTTGAAGAGTTTAAGGAGAAGAAGGATCGGGCAGTCGACATGGCCATGTACAGAATATGGGCCAACAATGTCGACCTCGACACTAGCTTCTTAGGCCCTCTTGAAGCAAAGATCGTGGCTAAATGGCAAGCTCGGCTTGATGAGGAGGAGACTGAGGGATGAGGCAGAGGGAGCCAGTGTAACGCCCTACTTCCTTAGAGTCGTTACTAAGTGAGTTTAAAAATGTGCTTTCAACTCGCGAAGCGTGGTTTTAAGTCAAACAGTGTAACTAAGCCATAAACAGAGGAAAAAATGTAGAATTAATTCCATATTATTGAAGATCATAAAAGTTTGACACCTGGGATCCCAAAATACCATTTATAAATATTTACAACATAAAAACTGTACTAAGTCGGCTAAATGACAAAATCTAAGTTCATTTACAAGCATCTCCCAAAATCCTCTGGCTGTGGCAGCCAGGCTGGCCAAACATGTACACGCCGCCTCACGCCTGCTGTACTCATGGTTGGTTGATCTTCTCTTTACCCTTACCTGCACCACAGAGCATCTGTGAGTCAAAGCCCAGCAAGAAAACCACCAACAGATAACATATGCAACACATATATATCAAGCATATAAACATACGGCCTAGCCGTCCCAAGAGTTACCAAGCCCTGGATTCGCGGACCACGCCGTGAGGATATCCCAGGTATCCTCTTAGGGACTCGCCCTGGCAACTCGCACTCACGTGCTCAACGCTACTCCCAGCCCCTTGCCGTTCTCGGCCTTGCACTCAACGTGCTTAACGCCGTTCCCGGCCCTTCGGCGTTCTCGGTCTACACCGTTCCTGGCTCTAGCCGATCATTCACACCATAATACACATAGCATATCAAGCAAGTATAGAGTTCTAGCATATTCAGTCAAAGGGCTACGCCCCGCAGTTCTAACATATTGGGCTCGGCCCTGCATATCAATTCTATTCAAATACATTGGGCTCAGCCCTGCACACAAGCTCTATGGGAACAAGGGTTTTCTTACCTGAGTTCTGAGCTTTCTGAGCACCGATGCCCCGAGCACAGTCCTCTAACGTGAGCCTCGCCGAAACCCTAGTCACAACATATTAACAATGTCCGTCCATCAAATTCTAATCCACTAAATAACTTAGAGCCATAACCCTAACCTCCGAGACCTTGAATTTTATCATTCCGGGTGATAAAATCCATCCCGAGCCTTACCCATTGAGTTCCCAAGCCTAAAATACCCTTAAAAACTCAAACTGGCACTAAGGGTCGCGGCCCCACCCACAAGAGTCGCGGCTAGCCTCGAAACATAGGCCAGCACAACACTGATCCCCACACGAGCCGCGGCGCGCGCACCAAGCGCCGCGGCGCGCATGAACCTCTCGGCCTCCCATGGCCGCGCGCGCACACGGGCCGCGGCGCTCCCCACCGAACCCAGATTTTCACACCATTTTTCTAAACCTTTCCTCAAGCCAATTCATCCTAAAACTTGGCTAACATTCCTAGATAACCAACACAGTTATTCCAGCTCAAAAACAACATCAAGACCCCATTAAAATATGCTCCAAAACTCAGCTAGAACACCCAAAGATAAATCAAGCTTAGCTAACATGCAATCCCCTATAACCAACAGAAATTTAAGACTAAACCTTAGTAATTAGAGCTTACCTTGCAGAGCTTAGTCCCTGAGTTTGATCCTCAATCCCCAAGCTTCAAGTTCCTAGAGTATCCCAGCTGAAATCCTCCTAGTTCCTAGCCAATTCCTTTGAGTTTCTCTTTGAGTTTTCCTTGAAGAGTAAAGAAGAGGAGAGGATAAAAGCTATCTCAGTTATGAGATAATGTGTGTGTGTCGGTTTCCCCAAGGTTCTAAGTAATTCCTCCTCTTTGTTTTATTCAGCTTAAGTCTATATGGTTACCTCAAGGCTCGGGGTACCAAAACGTCCCCGAGGGAAAAATGGTAAATTTCCCAGTATTCCCGCCTAGACATTCTATCCTCAAATATATCTCCAAATATTTATTTTCAAGTCCCAATAATCCCGTAACACACCTAGTTCCCAAATTACCCCTTGACTCAACCCGAGTCTGAATCTCAACCCTATTGTGACTTTCTGACTAATCGTTCACCAGGACTGTCTCTGTCCGTGCTGCACAGACATATCACATATATATAACATTTATCACATTTATACCCCTAACATCCAAATGGGGTGCACATGCATATTTAACTTAACTAAACATGCATCATAATCATATATACACATAAATCCACATATTAGCATATTAAATCATTTATTGCCCTCCAGGCACACTAATCAAGGCCCTAAGCCCGATTAGCAAATTCGGGTCGTTACAGCTATCCCCTCCTTACAGAAATTCCGTCCTCGAAATTACCTGAACAACTCGGGGTACCGCTCCCTCATCTCTGACTCAAGTTCCCACGTCGCCTCTTCAACCTTGTTGTTTCTCCATAGCATTTTCACCAAGGCGATGGTCTTGTTCCTCAAGACCTTATCTTTTTGGTCAAGAATTTGAACTGGCTTCTCCTCGTAGGATAAATCCTGATGAAGCTCCAAATTCTCAAAACTTAAGACATGCGTTGAATCTAACATATACTTCCGGAGCATGGATACATGGAATACATCATGAACCCCTAATAAAGTTGGAGGCATCGCTAATCTGTAAGCTACCTCTCCAACCCGTTCCAGAATCTTGAAGGAACCAACATACCTAGGGCTCAACTTACGCCGAACACCAAACTGTTTCACACCCCTCATGGGTGAAACCCTAAGGAACACATGATCACCAACTTGAAACTCCACTCTCCTGGGTCTCAGGTCTGAATAACTTTTCTGTCGACTCTGAGAGGCGAGCATACGCACTCTAATCTTCTCAACTGCCTCATTGGTCCTCTGAACCATCTCTGGACCCAAATACCTCCTCTCACCTGTCTCATCCCAATGAATAGGTGATCTACACTTCCTTCCATAAAGCATCTCGTACGGAGCCACACCAATGGTCGCCTGATAACTGTTGTTGTACGAGAACTCGATCAAAGGGAGATACTTACTCCACGATCCCCCAAAGTCAAGCACACAGGCTCGCAGCAGATCCTCCAATATCTGAATCGTCCTCTCAGACTGCCCATCCGTATGAGGATGATAAGCGGTACTAAACCGTAACTGCGTGCCCATAGCCTTCTGTAGACTCTCCCAAAACTTGGAGGTGAAGGTGGGGTCTCTGTCCGACACTATCGACCTCGGAGCCCCATGAAGTCGAACAATCTCCTTCACATACAACTCAGCGTACTGCTCCACAGTATAAGTTGTCCTAATAGGCAAAAAGTAGGCAGACTTGGTATACCTATCCACAATCACCCACACTGAGTCATGCTGTCCCACAGTTCTTGGTAAACCAACCACAAAATCCATGGTAATATCTTCCCACTTCCATTCTGGAATCCCCAAAGGCTGCAATAACCCCGCTGGCCTCTGGTGCTCAGCCTTAACCTGCTGACAAGTTAAGCACTTAGCTACATAATCCACCACATCCCTCTTCATGCCCAACCACCAATACAGAGCTCTCAAGTCCTGGTACATTTTCGTCGAACCCGGGTGCAAAGAATAGGGAGTGGTATGCGATTCATCCAAGATCTCTCGCCGGATATCAGAATCCATCGGAACACAGATCTGACCCTTGTACTTTAGTAACCCCATCTGATAAATGGAAAAGTCCTTTGTCGCTCCGACTAAGGCACTCTCCCTATGACCTCGCAACTGAGAATCCTTCCCCTGTGCTTCCTTGATCCTCTCAAGGAGTGTAGACTGAAGAGTGATGTTGGCCAACTGACCAACCACCAACTCTATACCTGCTCTGGTCATCTCCTCAGCTAACTTATCAGATATCTGCCTCGAGCTAAACAACTGCCCTGGGCCCTTCCAACTCAATGCATCAGCCACCACAGTAGCCTTCCCAGGATGGTAGAGGATATCACAATCATAATCCTTAACCAACTCCAGCCACCGCCTCTGGCGCATATTCAAGTCCTTCTGGGTAAAGAAATTCTTTAGGCTCTTATGGTCAGTGTATATCTCGCACTTCTCACCATAGAGATAATGCCTCCAAATCTTTAGTGCAAACACCACCGCTGCCAACTCCAGGTCATGTGTAGGATATCTCTGCTCATATTCCTTCAACTGTCTCGATGCATAGGCTATCACCTTACCAGCTTGCATCAACACGCACCCCAAACCCTGCCTGGATGCATCACAGTAGACCACGAACTTTTCATTTTCCGTCGGCAAGCTTAATACTGGCGCAGTAATCAGTCGCCGCTTCAATTCCTTAAAACTATTCTCACACCTGTCCGTCCAGACATACCTTGTCTTCTTCTTTGTCAGTTCTGTCAATGGCGTAGCTATTCTGGAGAACCCCTCAACAAACCGCTGATAATACCCTGCTAAACCCAGAAAGCTTCTTACTTCAGGAACACTACTCGATATAGGCCAATCTCTGACCGCCTCAATCTTACTTGGGTCAACCAGAATCCCCTCCTTACTGACGATATGACCCAGAAATGTAACTTGCGGTAACTAGAACTCACACTTACTGAGCTTTGCATACAACTTATGCTCCCTCAACCGCTGTAGAACCAAACGCAGATGCTGATCGTGCTCCATCTCTGACTGAGAGTACACTAGGATGTCGTCGATGAATACTATCACAAACTTGTCCAAATAATCCTTGAAAACCCTATTCATCATGTCCATGAAAGCTGCTGGGGCATTGGTTAATCCAAAGGACATAACTAGGAATTCATAGTGTCCATACCTCATTCGGAAAGCGGTCTTTGGTATGTCCTCCTCTTTAATCCTTAGCTGATGGTAACCTGATCGGAGATCTTTCTTGGAAAACACTGTTCTTCCCTGTAGCTGATTTAACAAATCATCGATCCTAGGCAGTGGATACTTGTTCTTAATGGTTAACTTGTTCAGCTCCCTGTAATCAATACACATCCTAAGTGACCCATCCTTCTTCTTAACGAACAACACTGGTGCACCCCATGGCGAGAAACTCGGTCTGATGAGCCCCAAATCAAGTAACTCCTGCAACTGAATCTTCAACTCCTTTAGCTCCGCTAGAGCCATTCTATAAGGTGTCCTAGATACTGGCTCCGCTCCTGGTACCAATTCTATAACAAAGTCAATCTCCCGCTGCGGCGGCAACCCTGGCAGATCTGCTGGAAACAAATCCGGAAACTCACACACCAACCTTGTCTCACCCGGTCCAACCGACACCACCCTAGAAGTATCCACAATGCTTGCCAGGAATCCTATGCAACCTTCCTGCATCAGGTCCCTAGCCCTTAAGGCTGAAATCATTGGTACATGCGGTCCACTAACTAACCCCACAAACACAAAGGGTACCTCCCCTTCTGGTTCAAAAGTCACCATTCTACGCCTGCAATCAACCGTTGCCCCATACTTGGATAGCCAATCCATTCCCAAAATCATATCAAAATCATCCATCTCTAGCTCAATCAAATCAACAGAAAATTCCCTACCATCTACCTCTACTAGCAATGCCCTAATCCACTTCCTAGAGACTACCAATTCTCCTGTTGGCAACAAAGTCCGGAATCCTCTAGCATACACACCACTAGGTCTACAAAGCTGATCTATCACCCTAGCAGATACAAATGAATAGGTAGCCCCTGAATCAAACAATGCAGTATACAAAGAACCAGCACTAGAGATCTGACCTGTCACAACTGAGGGGCTAGCCTCCGCCTCAGTCTGTGTCAAAGTGAATACCCTGGTAGGAGCAAGACTGTCACTCTACTTCTGCTCCTCCTTCTTAACTTGAGAGCAATCCCTCTTCAAATGGTTGGCACTCCCACAAACAAAGTAGGCCCTGATCCTGCACTCACCCTGGTGTCGACGCTTGCACCGTGGACACATAGGAAAACTCCTCCAATTATCACTGCCACCGTGACGACTAGTAGAAGCACCTCGTGCCCTCCTATCTGAGCTGGGAGGAACAAAGGAATCTGGGGCCTTCCTTTTCTGCTCGATGGGGCCACCGCCCCGACTAGACCCAAAAAAAGGAGGCACCGTCCTCCTGGCATCGCGCCTTACAGCACTGTCCTTCCATATCTGATCCTCAGCCCTCTCTGCAGTAAGGGCCTTATCCACCACTTGGGCATAAGTAGTAGTCTCTGGAATCAACATAATATTCACATCACGGGCGATCATCACATTCAACCCTCATATAAATCTATCTCTTCTGGCCGCATCCGTTGGCACTAAGTCTGGCGCAAACTTCGCCAACCTATCGAATCTCAAGGCGTACTCAGTAACTAATAACCTATTCTGAGTCAGGTTGATAAACTCATCAACCTTCGCAGCTCGAACTGTTATGCTGTAGTATTTCTCATTAAAGATGCTCTTAAATTCCTCCCATGTCATGACTGCAACATTCCTCTGCTGACTCACCACATCCCACCAGATGCGGGCATCCTCCCTAAGCATATAGCTCGCACAAGCAACCCGTTCACTTCTTTCGACCCTCATAAAGTCTAAGATCAAGGAAATCATGTTCATCCACTGCTCTGCCCGCAGTGGGTCCGATCCACCCTCAAAGGTAGGAGGTTGTTGCTTCCTGAATCTTTCGTACAAGGGTTCCCACCTGTTCTCAGTCACAGGCTGAACCGGCACTGACACCACATTCTGTTGTATTGGCAACCCTGTAACCTATGGAGGGGCCTGTTGCCTCATCTGACGGAGTTCTTCCTCTGTTCTCTGCAGTCTTGCCTCCATTTCGGCCAATATCTGTTGCCAGTTCTGTGGGGCAGGTGGAGGGTCCTGACCCTGATTGTCATCCTCGACCCTACTGCCGCGGAGTCTAGCTGATTGCCGAGGCATCTCAACAACTATGCCTGCAACCAACGGGGTCCACATGCATATTTAACTTAACTAAATATGTATCATAATCATATATACACATAAATCCACATATTAGCATATTAAATCATTTATTGTCCTCCAGGCACACTAATCAAGGCCCTAAGCCCGATTAGCAAATTTGGGTTGTTACAGCCAGGGGTGATGCTGATGCTGAGAAGGCGAAGGAAGATGCTGAGAAGGCCAAGGAGAACGTTCCCTCTTCTTAAATCTTGCCTCGGGGCTGCACCCTCTTATTTTCTTGTAACCGTTTTTTATGTTTGATTTTTCATTTTTTATGCCCCCGGGGCCAAGACAATTTTACAGCTCGTGAAAGAGCTGCCTTTTATGATATTTGAGATATCATTTTTTGACTTTATTTCAATACATTTGCTTTACATTTCTTGGGTTGAAATATTTTGCGCATTTTATATTAAAGTGTCATATATGCCTGTTTATTCATACAAACATAGTTTGGATTTAAGCTCGAGGTTCAATGCATTCATACACAGTTTGCTCGAAATATCTGTTTCCGATCTCGTTATTTTATCAAGGTCGGCGATTACTTTTACCATGCACCCGAAAGTACTTATATGGTGTGTTATGCAAATGGTTTAGTTATATCTTACTTTTTTAGTTACTTTTTCTCGTCCTCGGGTAGCTCCCCGAGGTTATGAGATCGAAACTATCGTTTTGCAAGATACTCCAGCCTTGATCTCGACTTAATGCGAAGTGGGTTTATGCTCCAACTTACCGTCGATTAGTTTTAGATGGTTTGTTCCAAACCTATTAAGGTTGTGCTTGGTTTGTAATCCGTACACTTATATTATTCTTCTGATTTGCATATTTGGTTATATCCAAACATTTTTCATTTTTGATAATTTGGTTATGCCCAAATACTTGTATGTTTTTTATTGTTTAGTTATATCCAAACTATCTTAGCTCGCGCATTTGGTTATATCCAAACACTTGTATATTTTTTATAGTTTGGTTATATCCAAACTATCTTAGCTCGCACATTTGGTTATATCCAAACACTTGTATATTTTTTATATATGCTATTTTATTTTTTCAAGCCGATGGTATATGTACCACTAATGCCCCTTTAATATCCTATGATTGTGATCATAGGTTATTCAATTAAGAGAGATTGCAAAAAATACAGCATATTAAAACGAAATCAAACTTTATTCGAATAATCCAAAAATAGAAAAATAGTACAGACAAACAAGCATGGTTATAGGCGACATCCTTCCTATACTATTGATAGTAAGGTCGTAGGTGTTCGCCACTCCATGCTCATGGGACCAAACTTCCATTCAATCTTGCCAACTTATATACACCGGGTCGGATGATTGATTCTATCTGATAAGGTCCTTCCTAATTTGGCATGAGTACGCCAGCTGTGGGATCCCGTGTTGCCAAGAACACATGCCTCAGCACCAAATCTCCTACGCCGAATTTTCTATTTCGAACTCTTTTGTTGAAGTACTGGGTAGCTCGCTGTTGGTATGCAGCATTTTTTAATTGAGCTTCGTTCCTTCTTTCTTCGATCAGGTCCAGAGTTTCTTCGAGCTGAGAGTGGTTCGAGGTTTGGTCATATGCGAGGGTTCGAATTGTGAGGATTTCGACCTCGATTGGCAACATAGCCTCGCAACCATACGCCAGAGAAAATGGGGTATGTCCTGTTAATGTACGGGTCGTGGTTCTATATGCCCATAAAACTTGAGGCAGTTCTTCATTCCATCTTCCTTCAGCTTCTTCCAACTTTTTCTTTAGCGAACTCTTTAGGGTCTTATTTACAGCTTCGATGTAACGCCCTGGATAGCGAAGACTATTACACTGTGTGTTTATAAGGGTGCTAGACTTGCTAATCAAGTCATTTAATTAAAAACGTGTTATTGAAACTATAGTGGAACTAGGGTTAAAAGATTTTGGTCTCAAAAACCGCATTTCTTATAAATAGACATTTTCTGATTAAACGGGATCCCAAAATAATAAGATTAAAGCCATTTACAAAGATTCAAGATTTAAATACACTAATTAGCCATTCTAAGGCAAAACAGACTGTTAGGCATTCCCTGTCCTGATCCACTCCTCGGCCATGGCAGCCGAACAGCTGACTATGTACATTCTTCCCCGCAGCTCTCCATCTCAGGATTAGTCTGACTTACCTTTGCCTTTACCTGCACCACGTAGCACCCGTGAGCCAAGGCCCAGCAAGAAAACACAACGACAGAGCACAATCATTCAACAGATAATCAGATAATTCATATCGCATAAGCATATACTCAACAGTCTAAGCATTCATGTCAATCAAGTATTCAGCATACCAAATATATCATTTCACACCAATAATCAATCCACATATGATAACTAGGGTTAGCGCCCTTAGGCCGCACCCTCTGTTTATCCCACTGACTCCGGCCCGCTTAAACCGAGCTCTGTGAATATTAAGCTGTCCTCGGCTACCAGTGGCCAAGCCGCGCTCTGTGCGCAAATATTGTATACGGCACCCTTAGGTTGTTTATCACATGTCCCATGGCATGATACCATCATTGACACTATACAGATATCGAGAGCACTTAGTCCCATCACAAACATATAACCGGGTGCAGTTTTCTTACCTTTAAACTCGCTAGCTTCGTTCACTTTGATCCCTGAGCACGATCCCTCTTGAGCCCTAGCATACACCTAGTAACAGCCATAGATCAGAATCATCACCAAATCTCAAGTCTAAAACCTAGCCTCGGGACCAATCCTGCGCCCTCAAGAAGTCCCAATTCCACCAAACGGGGTGGTGGAATCGAACCTCGAACCCCCGGGCAAAAACCTTTGAAAATAACTCAAAAACCCTCTTCTGGAAGCAGGGTAGCTCTACAGCGCTCTTTGGAGGGCGCTACAGCGCTACAAGTAGAACCCAAAACCCCCAGACAACCTAGCCTAGCGCTACAGCGCCCAAAGGCTAGCGTTGTAGCGCTAGTCACAGAACCAGCTACCCTGCATTTTTCTTTCCTGCGATTTCCCCGAGCCAACCCTTACCAAAACTTTTCCAATCTTCAACCAAACTTAAAAACAAGCTTATCAACATACTCCACTCATCCCAAGCATCTCAAATACACAAAACCCAATCACATGCATCCCTAAACATAGAATTCACCATAGATGAACCTAGAGTTCAAAAACTCAGCCAAACAACAAAACTTCAAAATTCAAGTGTCCAAGCTCAAAGTTTCTTACCTTTAATTGGAAAGTTGATGTTAGGATATCCTATACTCTTCCTTGGCTTCCTCCTCCTCAAACCCTGGCTTGAATTCCCTAGAATTCCCATCAAATTCTACTTAGATATCATAGTTCAGCACCAAAACCAGAAAGTGAAGAAAACCTCAAAGTCTTACCTCAACTGAGTGAATTGCCCTGCCAATTCCTCAAGCTTAACTCAGAAACCTAATTGCTCAGCTTGACCTAGCTCTCCTCTGAACCTTAGCTCCAAAAGACCCCAAGAAATGGTGGAGAAAAGCCTAAACCGACCTTGCTTTTCTTTCCCTTCTTTCTCTTTCTTTTCTTTCCTTTTCTTTCCTTCAAACTTCTATTTCATTCTACAAACTCCACTAAGCATAAAGCCTCAGTTATGCCTATCCTTTATAAGCCAAATGACTATAATACCCTCCCTTAAACCCTAAGTCTTTTAATCCACCTAGGGCATTTTGGTCATTTCACTCAATTCCCACTAATTCCTCAAGTGTCTCTAATATTTACCGCTTACTTCCCAACACTTAACTAATCACCATTTATATTCCTCAATGTCAAAATTGACCCCAATATATTCTCTGAATTCCTATTTATACCCCCAGGCTCCCCCCGAGCCAGGTATACACCCCCGCCGTGACTTTTTCGCCTAACCGCTCACTAGGATCGTCTCGAATCATAGATCACAAATATATCCACATAATAATGTGGTCTCAACAATTTATCACATTTATATACAGCTATGCCCTCAACGGGCCAAAGCTACAATTATGCCCTTTCTAATCTAATCAGGGCCTACATGCATACTAATACACATAGTCATGCATCTCAAATATTCAAATAGCCATATAATATGCTTTTAATCAATAAATCACATATATTCCAATTATGCCCTCCCGGCACACTAATCAAGGCCCTTAAGCCTCATTAGTAAATTTGGGTCGTTACAACTATCTCCTCCTAATGAGAATTTCTTCCTCGAAATTTACCTGAATAACTCGGGATACTGATCCCGCATCGCTGTCTCAAGCTCCCATGTCGCTTCCTCGACCCTACTATTCCTCCACAACACCTTGACCAGAGGAATCGTCTTATTCCGTAATACTTTATCTTTCTGATCCAAGATCTGAACCGGTTGCTCTTCATAAGCCAAATCTGTTTGTAACTCCAAATCTTCATACTTCAACACATGAGTCACATCTGAGACGTACTTCCGGAGCATAGAAACATGGAATATGTCATGAACTCCAGACAACGATGGCGGCAAGGCTAACCTGTAAGCTACCTGACCAATCATTTCCAGGATCTCAAATGGTCCAATGAATATAGGGCTTAGCTTGCCCTTCTTTCCAAATCTCCTCACCCCTCGCAATGATGAAACCCGAAGAAACACGTGGTCCCCAACCTGGAACTCCACGTCCCTACGCTTAGGATCAGCGTAGCTTTTTTGTCTGCTCTGATAGGCGAGCATCCTAGCTTGGATCTTCTCTATAGCTTCACTTGTTCTCTAAACCATGTCTGGTCCCAAATACTTCCTCTCACCCATTTCATCCCAATGGATGGGTGATCTACACTTCCTCCCGTACAACAACTCATAGGGAGCCATTTCAATCGTTGATTGGTAACTATTGTTATACGAAAATTCAATCAACGGAAGATACTTACTCCATGAACCCTCAAAATAAATCACACATGCTCTGAGCATATCCTCCAACACCTGAATCGCCCTCTCAGACTGTCCGTCAGTCTGAGGATGAAAGGAAGTAGTGAACTTCAACTGAGTCCCCAAAGCCTTCTGCAAACCACTCCAAAACTTGGAAGTGAAGATGGGATCCCGGTCTGACACTATAGACTTAGGAACCCCATGGAGATGTACGATCTCCCTCACATACAACTCAACATACTGATCCACAGTATATGTCGATCTTACTGGAAGAAAATGGGCTGATTTGGTATACCTATCCACTATCACCCACACCGAGTCATGAAGCCCAACCGTTCTGGGTAAACCTCCCACAAAATCCATAGTAATGTCCTCCCATTTCCACTCAGGAATACCCAAAGGCTGAAGCAACCTTGCTGGTCGCTGATGTTCAGCTTTCACCTGCTGATAGGTTAAGCATCTGGCTACGTACTCCACCACATCCTTCTTCATCCCGGGCCACCAATATAACATCCGTAGATCCTGGTACATCTTCGTGGTACCCAGATGAAGTGAGTACGGCGTTGTATGAGACTCATCTAGTATCTCTCGTCTGATTCCCTCATCAGCTGGAACACAAATCCGTCCTTGATACCGAAGCAAACCAACCTCAGATATAGAATAATCCTTAGCTACTCCCGCTAAGACATTCTCTCTAATCCCTTGTAACTGAACGTCTGCCAACTGTCCTTCTCTGATCCGCTCTAGCAGGGTCGACTGCAGAGTAATATTGGCCAACCGGCCTACCACCAACTCTATCCTCGCTCTAACCATCTCTTCAGCTAACTCCCTTGAGATCTGAATGGAACTATATAACTGACCTAGGCCTCTCCGGCTCAATGCATCTGCCACCACATTGGCTTTCCCCAGATGATAGAGAATGTCACAATCATAATCATTTACCAACTCAAGCCAACACCTCTGTCTCATGTTCAGATCCTTTTGAGTAAAGAAGTACTTCAGACTCTTATGGTCAGTGTATACCTCGCACTTCTCCCCATACAAGTAATGTTGCCAAATCTTTAGTGCGAATACCACCGCTACTAGCTCCAAATCATGGGTAGGATACCGCTGTTCATACTCCTTCAGTTGTCGTGATGCATAAGCTATAACCCTCTCATTCTGCATCAACACACAGCCTAAACCCAACCTCGATGCATCGCAATAAACAACAAACTTCCTTTCCCCTGAAGGAAGACTCAACACAGGCGTTGTAATAAGTCGTCGCTTCAACTCTTGAAAACTGTCTTCGCACTTGTCTGGCCAGATAAACTTCAAATTCTTCAGTGTCAATTCTGTCATCGGTGTCGCTATCTTTGAGAAACCTTCTACAAACCTTCTGTAGTAACCTGTCAGACCAAGAAAACTCCGCACCTCTGAGGTGTTCTTTGGCCTTGGCCACTCCCTAACTGCCTCTACCTTAGATGGATCCACCTTAATCCCATCCGCACCCACTATATGTCCAAGGAATGTCACTTCTAGTAGCCAAAATTCACATTTCTTAAACTTGGCGTACAACTGATGCTCCCTCAACCTCTGAAGAACCTGTCGAAGAAGAAGCTCGTGCTCTGCCTTTGAACTGGAATACACTAAGATTCCGTCGATGAAGACAATAACGAATTGATCTAGAAAGTCCTTGAACACCCTGTTCATTAGATCCATGAAGGCCGCTAGGGCATTGGTCAAACCAAATGACATGACCAGAAACTCATAGTGCCTGTACCTCATTCGGAAGGCCATCTTCAGTATGTCCTTGTCCTTGATCCTTAGCTGGTGATAACCAAATTGAAGATCAATCTTTGAGAACACCGTCTTACCCTGTAGTTGATCGAACAAGTCATCAATCCTTGGTAGGGGATACTATTCTTGATAGTCAACTTGTTCAATTCTCGGTAATCTATACACATTCTCAAAGTTCCGTCCTTCTTCTTCACAAATAAAACTGGAGCACCCCATGGCGAGTAACTAGGCCTGATAAACCCCAAATCCAGAAGCTCCTACAGTTGTATCTTCAATTCTTTCAGTTCCACCGGTGCCATCCTATATGGTGCCCTCGACACTGGCTCTGTCCCTGGCACCAACTCAATGACAAATTGAATCTCTCTACGCGGCAGCAACCCTGGCAAGTCCTCAGGAAACACATCTAAGAACTCGCAAACCAATCTGGTCTCCTCCGGCCTTACTAGTGAAACCTTGGTGGTATCTACCACACTAGCCAGAAAGCATATGCATCCACCCTGTAACAAGTCTCTGGCTCTCAACACCGATATCCTGGGTATGCGAGGTCCCCGCACCGCTCCCACAAAAACAAAGGGATCCTCACCCTCTGGCTCAAAAGTCACCATCTTCTTCCTGCAGTCAATGGTGGCTCCATATCTAACCAACCAATCCATACCTAGAATCATATCAAAGCCTTCCATACTCAACTCAATTAAGTCTACTGATAACTCCATACCATCAACTATCACTGGCAGTGCTCTAATCCACCTCCTAGATACTACCAGTTCCCCTGTAGGCAAAATAGTCCCAAACCCTGAAACACAAAACTCACTAGGTCTACACAGTCTATCAATCACCTTACTAGAAACAAATGAGTGTGTAGCACCAGAGTCAATCAATACAGTAAAAGGAGTGCCAGCACTAGAAAGTTGACCTGTCACTACCGAGGGACTAGCCTCGGCCTCCGCCTGCGTCAGGGTGAACACTCGAGCTGGAGTCAAGCTGTCCACCTTCCCTGCATCTCCCTTCTTCACTGTCAGGCAAGCTTTCTTGAGGTGTCCCACCACCCCACACACATAACAGGCCTTAGCCCAACACTCGCCCGGATGGCGTCTTCTGCACCTTGTGCACTCTGGATAAGTCCTCCATGTATCACCACCTCCCTGACGGCCACCCTGAGTACTCCGACCTCTCCTATCAGGACCAGGAGCGATCGAAGCATCAAGGGTCTTCCTCTTCAAATCACTCGGGCCTCCGCCCCTACTAGAACCAGAATATGGAGGCACCGCCCTGCGGCCCTCCCGCCTCACTGCACTCTCTCTCCATATCTTATTTTCCGCTTCCTCAGCGGCAAGAGCCTTCTCTACAGCCTGGGCATAAGTTGTCCCTCCAGGAATTGTTGTAATCCTCACATCTCGGGCAATCATAGCATTAAGCCCTCTAATGAATCTGTCCTGCCTAGCTGCATCAATAGGCACAAGATCAAGTGCGAATTTTGCAAGTCTGTCAAACTTTAGGGCATATTCTGTAACTGTCATACTACCCTGAACTAGCCCCACGAACTCATTTACTTTCGCTGCCCTGATGGCAACATTATAATACTTCTGACTGAATAGATCCTTGAATCCCTCCCAAGACAAAGTAGTAACATCCCTGGTTTGTGATGCCACCTCCCACCAGATTCGGGCATCCTCCCTCAGCATATATGCGGCACAGGCCACTCTGTCATGTCCCTCTACCCTCATAAAGTTCAGAATGGTAGTAATCATAGTCATCCACTGCTCAGCTTTCAGTGGATCTGGTCCTCCCTCAAAGATCGGGGCTGTTGCTTTCTAAACCGCTCATACAACGGCTCCCACTTGTTTCCAACCTCAACTGGCTGCACAACAGGTACCACTGCAGGTAGCACAATAGGGGCAACACTCCCAGATGGAGCCTGCTGCCGCAGAATTCGAATATGTTCATCTTGGCTCTATAGCCAAGCCTGCATGTCTGCCATCAATTGCTGCCAGTTCTCAGGGACTGGCGGAGGGGTCTGGCCCTGATCATCATCTCTAGTCCCAGACCTGCCAGCTAGTCGCGTAGATTTTCTTGGACGCATGATTATCCAAGTCAATCTGCAATCAACGACTCGATAATCAGACTATGATGACAGGGTAATAATCCTTTCATGATCCATTACTAGAACTCCAATCATTCACAAGCAATCAATTTCATAGAAATTTATCCAAATATTCATCCATATATTCATTCACATGCATAGCAGTGCTGATAAGCACGCCTCAATAACATCATGCAAAAGTCAAGGGTCAGGCCCTATCAGTATCTCATGCTCCCTATTAATCAAACAGATATCAACAGTCATATCTCATTCAAATCATTTAAGAACATAGTCATATATTTTACAATTTACCAAACCCTGAGTCGAGCTTGTCTTTCGCGGCGAATGTACATGTCCAGCTAGTCTTCAGGAACCCATAAACCTAGGACGCTCTGATACCAAGTTGTAACGCCCTGGATAGCCAAGTCCATTACACTGTGTGTTTATAAGGGTGCTAGACTTGCTAATCAAGTCATTTAAATAAAAACATGTTATTGAAACTATAGTGGAACTAGGGTTAAAAGATTATGGTCTCAAAAGTCGCATTTCTTATAAATAGACATTTTCTGATTAAACGGGATCCCAAAATAATAAGATTAAAACCATTTACAAAGATTCAAGATTTAAATACAGTAATTAGCCATTCTAAGGCAAAACAGACTGTTAGGCATTCCCTGTCCTGATCCACTCCTCGGCCATGGCAGCCGAACAGCTGACTATGTACATTCTGCCCCACAGCTCTCCATCTCAGGATTGGTCTAGCTTGCCTTTGCCTTTACCTGCACCATGTAGCACCCGTGAACCAAGGCCCAGCAAGAAAACACAACGACAGAGCACAATCATTCAACAGTTAATCAGATAATTCATATCGCATAAGCATATACTCAACAGTCTAAGCATTCATGTCAATCAAGTATTCAGCATACCAAATATATCATTTCACACCAATAATCAATCCACATATGATAACTAGGGTTAGCGCCCTTAGGCCGCACCCTCTGTTTATCCCACTGACTCCGGCCAGCTTAAACCGAGCTCAGTGAATATTAAGCTATCCTTGGCTATCAGTGGCCAAGCCGCGCCCTGTGCGCAAATATTGTATACGGCACCCTTAGGCCATTTATCACATGTCCCATGGCATGATACCATCATTGGCATTATACAGATATCGGGAGCACTTAGTCCCATCACAAACATATAACCGGGTGCAGTTTTCTTACCTTTAAACTCGCTAGCGTCGTTCACTTTGATCCCTGAGCACGATCCTTCTTGAGCCCTAGCGTACACCTAGTCACAGCCATAGATCAAAATCATCACCAAACCTCAAGTCCAAAACCTAACCTCGGGACCAATCCCGAGCCCTCAAGAAGTCCCAATTCCACCAAACGGGGTGGTGGAATCGAACCTCGAACCCCCGGGCAAGACCCCTTGAAAATAACTCAAAAACCCTCTTCTGGAAGCAGGGTAGCGCTACAGCGCTCTTTGGAGGGCGCTACAGCGCAGACAACCTAGCCTAGCGCTACAGTGCCCAAAGGCTAGCGCTAGTCATAGAACCAGCTACCCTGCATTTTTCCTTCCTGCGATTTCCCCGAGCCAACCCTTAACAAAACTTTTCCAATCTTCAACCAAACTTAAAAACAAGCTTATCAACATACTCCACTCATCCCAAGCATTCCAAATACACAAAACCCAATCACATGCATCCCTAAACATTGAATTCACCATAGATGAACCTAGAGTTCAAAAACTCAGCCAAACAACAAAACTTCAGAATTCAAGTGTCCAAGCTCAAAGTTTCTTACCTTTAATTGGAAAGTTGATGTTAGGATATCCTCTACTCTTCCTTGGCTTCCTCCTCCTCAAACCCTGGCTTGAATTCCCTAGAATTCCCATCAAATTCTACTTAGATATCATAGTTCAGCACCAAAACCAGAAAGTGAAGAAAACCTCAAAGTCTTACCTCAACTGAGTGAATTGCCCTGCCAATTCCTCAAGCTTAACTCAGAAACCTAATTGCTCAGCTTAACCTAGCTCTCCTCTGAACCTTAGCTCCAAAAGACCCCAAGAAATGGTGGAGAAGAGCCTAAACCGACCTTGCTTTTCTTTCCTTTCTTTCTCTTTCTTTTCTTTCCTTTTCTTTCCTTCAGACTTCTATTTCATTCTACAAACTCCACTAAGCATAAAGCCTCAGTTATGTCTATCCTTTATAATCCAAATGACCACAATACCTCCCTTAAATCCTAAGTATTTTAATCCACCTAGGGCATTTTGGTCATTTCACCCAATTCCCACTAATTCCTCAAGTGTCTCTAATATTTACCGCTTACTTCCCAACACTTAACTAATCACCATTTATATTCCTCATGTCAAAATTGACCCCAATATATTCTCTGAATTCCTATTTATACCCCCGGCTCGCCCCGAGCCGGGTATAAACCCACGCCGTGACTTTTTCGCCTAACCGCTCACTAGGATCGTCTCGAATCACAGATCACAAATATATCCACATAATAATGTGGTCTCAAAAATTTATCACATTTATATACAGTTATGCCCTCAACGGGCCAAAGCTACAATTATGCCCTTTCTAATCTAATCAGGGCCTACATGCATACTAATACACATAGTCATGCATCTCAAATATTCAAATAGCCATATAACATACTTTTAATCATTAAATCACATATATTCCAATTATGCCCTCCCGGCACACTAATCAAGGCCCTTAAGCCTCATTAGTAAATTTGGGTCGTTACATTCGACCTGGCCATTCGCCTGGGGATGGGCCACCGATGAAAATCTCTTTATTATCCTATTTTTTTCACAAAAGTTGGTAAATAGATCGCTGTCGAATTGAGTACCGTTATCGGACACAATCTTCCTTGGCATCCCATATCGGCATATGATGTTTTTCACTACAAAGTCAAGGACTTTCTTCAAGATTATTGTTGCCAAAGGTTCGGCTTCAGTCCACTTCGTGAAGTAATCTACGGCGACTACTGCGTATTTTACTCCGCCCTTGCCAGTCGGCAGTGAGCCTATGAGGTCGATTCCCCAGACCGCAAATGGCCACGGGGAGGTCATCATAGTTAGCTCGGAGGGTGGAGCTCGAGGAATTGTGGCGAACGGCTGGCACTTATCACACCTCTTGACGTAGCCGAATGAATCTGCTTTGATGGTAGGACAGAAGTACCCCTGTCGTATGATCTTCTTGGATAGGCTATGCCCCCCAGTATGGTCTCCACAGAACCCTTCATGAATTTCCTCTAAGATTTTCTTAGCTTCGGGTGGGGACACACATCGGAGTAGCGGCATGGAATATCCTCTTCTATACATATTTCCATCAATAATGGTATACCTTGGGATCTGATACATTAGTTTTCGGGCCTTGGTCCGTTCTTCTGGGAGAATGTCGATCTCAAGGTATTCAACTATCGGAGTCATCCAGGTTGGCTCGGAGTTGATCATGCAAACATACTCCTGCTCAGGCTCGTGAATGCTAGGCGTCGCGAGATGTTCGATTGGCACGACATTCAACTCGTCAGTCTCGGTGGAGGCCGCAAGCTTGGCTAAGGCGTCCGCATTCAAGTTCTCCTCTCGGGGGACCTGTTCTATCACATAGAACTCGAAATGCCCCAGTGCTGATTTTGCCTTTTCTAAATATGCTGTCATTCTCGTACCACGAGCCTGGTATTCTCCTAAAATTTGATTAACCACCAACTAGGAGTCACTGTAGCAATGTATCGCTTTGGCTTTGAGTTCCTTGGCTATACGGAGTCCTACCAGTAGAGCCTCGTATTCGACTTCGTTATTCGACGCATCGAAGTCAAATCTCAAGGCATAATGAAATTGGCTTCCTGCTGGGGTGATCAAAATTACTCCTGCTCCCGATCCATTTTCATTAGAAGACCCATTAACATAAAGTTTCCACAGCTCGCGAGCCAGGTTATAACTTTATCGTTGGCCACGCCAGTGCACTCTGCTATGAAGTCTGCCAAGGCCTGTCCTCTTATGGTCGTCCTTGGATGATAAGTGATCTCGAATTGTCCGAGTTCAACAACCCATTTGAGCAGTCGACCTAAGGCTTCTGGCTTGGACAGGACTTGTCTTAGTGGTTGATCGGTAAGTACATGGATGGGGTGCGCCTGAAAATTGGGTTGAAGCTTTCGAGATGAGTGAATTAGGTTGAGAGCTAACTTCTCCATTAAGGGATATCTCGATTCTGGCCCCAGTAACCTTTTACTGACATAATATACTGGTCTTTGCACCTTTTCTTCTTCCCGCACGAGTATCGCGCTTATGGTGTGCTCGGTCGTAGCAAGGTACAGGTACAAGACTTCTCCCGTAATGGGTTTTGACAATATGGGGGGTTCTGTGAGGTGTTTCTTGAGCTCTTGAAAAGCCAACTCGCATTCCTCCGTCCATTCGAATTTCTTGCCTCCCATCAAAAGGCTGAAAAATGGAAGATAACGGTCCGTAGCTTTTGAGATAAACCTACTTAGCGCTGCCATCCTGCCAGTCAAACTTTGGACATCCTTATGCTTCCGAGGTGAGGGCATATCAATCAGAGCCTGGATTTTATCTGGATTAGCTTCTATTCCCCGAGAATTTACAATGAATCCCAGGAATTTTCCTGAAGATACTCCGAAAGAGCACTTTTGAGGGTTGAGTTTCATGTTATATCTCAGTAACACGGCGAAGCATTCTTCGAGGTCATCTACATGGTTATTGTTAAGTTGAGATTTAACTAACATATCGTCAACATAAACTTCCATGTTATTACCTATTTGTTCGGAGAACATCATGTTCACGAGTCGCTGGTAAGTGGCTCCAGCATTTTTGAGCCCGAATGGCATGACGTTATAACAATACAGCCCTTTGTCTGTTATGAAACTCGTATGCTCTTGGTCAGGGGCACGCATGGAAATCTGGTTATATCCAGAATAGGCATCCATGAACGACATGAGTCCATGCCCTGCCGTGGCATCCACGAGCTGGTCCATCCGAGGTAAAGGGAAGCAATCCTTAGGACAGGCCTTGTTGAGGTCCGAATAATCAATACAGGTCCGCCATATCCCGTTAGGCTTCGGGACTAGTACCGGGTTGGCTACCCAATCGGGGTAAAAAGCATCCCTAATGAATTGGTTTGCTTTTAATATGTCGACTTCCTCTTTAAGGGCCTTCTTTCTATCGTCATCCAGTAGTCTTCGCTTTTGCTGCTTCGGCGGGAAGCTTTTGTCGATGTTCAATGTGTGACTCACCACATTTGGACTTATCCCTATCATGTCCGAATGTGACCATGCGAAGACATCCTGATTCTTCTTCAAAAAACAAATTAATTGCTATTTGGTTTCTTCGGGGAGGTTTTTCCCAACCTTTACTGTTTTCAGGGGGTCTGCTTCTTCGAGCCTGATTTCTTCGAGCTCTTCCAAGGGTTCGAGATCAGCTCTGTCCTCTATTCTTGGATCGATTTCTTCATCTATCTCAAAGACTGTCCCGTCTTTGTTCTGAATAAAAATGAGCGCTTGTGCGCTCGTCTGCTTCTTTTCTCTTATGGAAATGCTATAGCATTCCCTTCTGGCTAATTGGTCTCCCTTCAATGTCCCGATGCCACTAGAATCGGGAACTTGATGGCCAAGAGCCTTACAGACGAGACTGCCCCCAGCCCTACTAGGGCGGGTCTCCCGAGCAGCACGTTGTAGGCTGATGGCAGGTCCACTACTACGAACTCCATCATCTTGGTTGTTGAGACTGGGTAGTCTCCTAAGGTCACAGGGAGTTCAATGGGCCCCATATAGGCAATCCCTTCTCCTGAAAAACCGTACAGCGTCGTTGCACAAGATTTTAGGTCACGAAGTGTGAGTCCCATCTTTTCTAAGGTGGCCTTATAGAGAATGTTCATTGAGCTCCCATTATCAATAAGAACTCAGTGAACCCTCTTGTTCGCGAGCTGAAGAGTGATGACCAGTGGGTCGTTGTGAGGAAACTGAACATGGGACGCATCGTCCTCAGTAAGATTATAGGCTGAGATTCAACCTTTTGGTACTTTGGAGCTCTGGGTTCAGGTTCATAATGGGACCTGTCCCCAGTATTCAGCTCGTTCACATATCGCTTTTGGGCGTTCTTGCCCGATCCTGCGAGGTGAGGCCCGCCCGAGATGGTTACCACATCTTCTCCATCAATCGAAGGGGGTCTCTCTTCTTCCCTAGCCCAGGAATTATTTTGGGCAGGCAGCAGTGCAGCTGTCCTCTGGCTGGTAGAAGCCTAATTGTTGTTCTGGTTCCTGACATACTGCCTGAAGTATCCTCTCAAGATCAGACCTTCGATCTCATCCTTCAGTTGTCTGCACTCATTAGTAGTGTGCCCAGTATCTCTGTGAACTCGACAGTATTTATTGGAGTCTCTCTTGGACTTTTGGTTTCTCATGGGGTCTGGACGCCTGAAAGGAACCTGGTTTTCATTAGCCAGGTAAATATTTTCCCAAAACTCATTGAGCTCGGTGTACACCTTGTACATGGAGAAATACATTTCACCTTTCTTCTTCTTTCCCCCTTCCGCCTCGGGGTTATTTCCTTCATTCTTCTTTCTTTTGGAAGGGTTTTCTGCAGGGGGTTTCGAGGCTGATGGGTCCGCCGAGGTTGAGGCAAAGTTTACGTTTGTCATTGTAGTTATGGGCTGAGAGGTCATATTCAGCATCGACCTCGCCTCTTCTACATTGACAAACCTCTGAGCTCCTCTATTAAACTCAGTTATGGACCTCACAGGCTTCCTCTGCATATCTTCCCAGAGGGGACTTCCTGGCATTACCCCAGCTTGGACGGCCATTAAATGACTGGTGTCGTCTACATCACGAGCTCGGGCGACTTCCAAATTAAATCTTGTAAGAAAGCTTTTCAGCGTTTCATTTGGTTGTTGCTGGACGTTGGTCAGGGTCGATGCCTCGGGCCTTATCCCGATCATGGCTCTAAATTTCTTCTTGAAATCCCTTGACAGCTGATCCCAAGAAGTGATTGAATGCCTCTTATATTTTTCGAACCAGCTTTTTGCTGGTCCTGTAAGCGATGCTGGGAATAAGATGCATCTAAGCTCGTAACCCACACTACTTGCCCTCATAATAGTGTTGAACGTACTTAAGTGACTGTATGGGTCGGATTTCCCTTCAAAAGGTGGGATATGAGGAATCCAAAACCCCTAAGGAAACGGAGTGTTGGAAATGTGGGGATCGAATGGTTCGAGCTCCTCATCAGAATCTTCGTCCCGATTTCGGCCACGCTCATTCTGTAAGAGCCTAAATGCTCTTTCCATCTGATCAATTCTTTCCTGAACTGGATCCACAGGGGATCTCGCCTAAAAATTGGTTACCATTGATCACAATTCCAGGCTCGCGCCTTCGCATGGGATCCTTGCGTCCATTTAGGCGATCTCTCAGGTCTGGGTTTGAGGGATTACCACTACCCCGATTTTGATTCAGGTGTTCCCACAGGTCAGGGTGGTTCCTTTGGTTCCCAGTATTTCTACGTCATTGATCATACATACTGACTGATCTGGTGTCTCCTGAGTCGTCGCTGGCGAGGCTCGTTGTCCTTTCAGGCTACCTCGTCTCTGCAGTGCGAGACCGAGACATTTGGCTTCTCGTAAGTTGGGCGCCTCTCCGTTCTCTAGTAGTTTCTCCCTTCCCCCGCTTCCGTCCAGCTCGCCTTTCCCTATCACCCTGAGTCAGTTGTGTGTTTCTCCGAGGCGGTGAGGGATATCTTATTGGCGATGGAGGGAACCGTATGGGTGTGGTGGCTGCCACCCATTTCGGGGTCTGGATGGTCCCGAGTTCGCCTGTGTCGGCTCGGTAACATTCTGTGTGTTACCAAGATTCTGAGTCCGAGCCTCTGCAGGGGCTCAGTTATTCCCAGTTTCAACTAGTAACTCAGCAGTTCAGTTAACCGGAGCTCTAGTTCGGGTGTTTCTCTGGGGCCTCGAAGGGGCAGGTTGTTCTGTCAGTGGCAGAGGTTGCTCCGTTCTTCTTGTGGCGGCATTTTTGCGAGGTCGCCCACGAGGTCTACGGGGAGGAACATGAACGTCCTGTGGAGGAGGGACCTGGGCCTCAGATGGAGGTTGAGGCTGAGCCGCCTGTGCCTCCGCAGCCAGTCTAGCTAATTCTTCATTACGCTTCTTGGCCTCAGCCAACTGTTTTCTTAACTGACGATTTTCGAGTTCCACAATGGGAACATATCGCTCAGGATTATAATACATGTCCTCGTCGTCCCTGGGGGCCGGTGGTGCCGGAGGTCCTTGAGAATCGGAGGACTCACTTCTCTCTTCTGGTTCTGAATTCATCATCGGCTGTTTCCCAGGGCGTCGTAGATAGTTTTCTTCAGGAATATTCGGATCATTTGTGGCCATAGCTAATCAGGGATTGTACTGCTTAAGGCTCTCAATGAAAGCACTAAACTGTTGACGCCATTTTTCGTCAACTTAAAATGTCGAGCGATTAAACAATAAGAACTATGGTGCAAATGAATAGTATGGTTGGAACAACAAGGATTTTACGTAGTTCAACAGTTAAATCTGCCTAGTCCACGAGTCTATTTTATTAGAACTTTGAGTTTTCTCTCTAAATAGCAAAAGAACCGTCCTCTTTTAAGTGTTCATGACCTCTCTATTTATAGAGAGTTTTCAGAGTTCATTCCCACATATTTCGGGAAGATATGCCTGCTTATTAATTGAAATAATGATATTAAATGTTGTAACTCCTATATACAAGGAAATGTCCCCTGAAGACCAGGAAAACGGATAACAGACTTGTTAATATCCCTTTAATGTCCAGACGTTACAACAATAAATATCTTTAAATGTACAAAACATATTACATCAAATGATTCATCAAATCTCCGAGATCAGCAATCAACATCGCATCAGTCAAGGTTTACAGACAGGTTACGGACTGACCGTCTTACTCCAAGACCTACTCTGAGCAAATAAATTTCGTCGAGGCTGTCACATTTCGAGCTTGCACTCTTTAAGCTCGGGCTACTCGATCCGAAGACACTCGATAACGGATGTATCCCGATGTTATGTTATTTCGAGCTCAGAAAGAATCCCAAGGCTACATGTCTTTGAGGTTGCCGTCTTGCTCCGAGGTTTTGACATCTAGACCACGAACATGTGTTTTATATATCTCGAGCTCACACTTGACGAGTCCAGCTTTCGAGGTCATAATTTCTTGTCTCGAAATTTGGGTGTAACAAAATAAAATGAAAGTGAGAAGAAATCAAGATCAAAAGATAAACAACACTAACAATTTATAATAGTTCGGCCTCAATAGGATGGTAATGACCTATGTCCACTTAATGTTCTTATTAATGCAGTATTCCAAGATCAGTGATTAATGAACTTGAGTTCGCGAGTTTCACTGATTCTCAGATGGATACAATCGTGATGGATAACAACATTATTTTTCTCTCTTAGAATCTCTCAGCTCAAGCGTTCTCAAACTAAAAGTGCAGAAAAGTCTCCTCCCTTGAGCCCATTGATTCTTATTTATAGGCTCAAGAAGGTCTACCTAGGCCAATGAGCCTTAATTACAATTAATACTTGCGTATCTAAATAATAAAGGAAATTACAATTAATACATAATTACAAGATTGCATATTTGAAAGAAATAAATGAATATATGCGACCAGGCTGGTTGCCCATAAATATGATGCCTGATAAGCCAATGATCTTCTGGTCGATGGCCGAGCAGAACACACTTATTTAAAATTGTCACGTGCCTCCCACGTGTAGATCAATCCTGCCACATCATCAGGTAATCTATTTTTGGGTAAGCAATTTAAATTTATTTTTATATAAGTATTAAATATCTAGAGGTTTTGTATGCTCTTAATGAAATCTTCACTATTATTAAAAAAAAATCTCTTATTTTTCAATTTAAAAAATCACTTGCCGTAAAAATTAAACTATAAATTTTTCTATATTAGATATAAGAAATATGCAATGAATGTTTGCTTAGTTTTATTTATAAAATTTATTAATTATATTTATTAAATTTGTATTATTGTCATATAAATTTCAAATAAATAAACAATATTATATATAAAAGAATGATATAAATATATTAAATAAAAATTAAACCAAAATACTATTTGACTTTTTTAAATATATATAATATTAGAATATTTTTAGAAAAAATAATAAAATTAAGGTTATGTAATAGATATTATTATTATAACGATATTTTATAATATTTAAATTTATATTGATATAATTATTAAATATCTAGTTTTGTATTATATATCATAATAAAGATATTTTATAATATTTGAATTTATATTAATATAATTATTATATATTTAGTCTTATATTTAATATTATTATAATAATGATATTTTATAATAAATGAATTTATATTAATATAATTGATAAATATTTTTTAAAATTACTTTTAAATGTATATTCCCTTAAATATTTAGAATATTTCGTTAAAGTTGACAAAACAAACCGTTAAAACAAAAAAATATTTGTTATCTACACATTTTTTATATAAAAGATATATCTCTTCTATATAATAAGTGTGTTGATAACGGAAATTCTTGGTTTCAACGGCTTTTTTATTTTTTTTAATGTTAACTTTAACGGAATATTCTTATATTTAATAAAACATTCTTATATTTAACGATAGTTTGTAAACACTTAAACTTAAATAAAATAAATAATTAAAAAAAATTAAAATAAGATATTTTTCAAATATTTTACAATGGTAATTATTTTAAAATAATAAATAATTAAACAAATTAAAATATGATATTTTTGAGATATTTTACAATAAAAATAATTTAAAAATAATAAAATCATACGTTTTATAACGTAGATAAAATTTAACTAAACTTATAAACTCACTTATTAAAATAATATCATATTAAACATATAATATAATCTACTGTGAATTAGCAACAAATTGTTATTTTTTAAAACTAGCAAGAAACTTAAATTTAAAATCCACATATAATATTTAATATTACATTAAACATATAATATATAATCTCTTGTTGTCACTCCCAAATTCAAAAACTAGAACAAATATAAACTTACACAAAAATAAATAAATTATTTAATTAGAATAGGATATTTATTTCAAAGTTTATTTGACATTAATATAAATTTAATCAAAATAATTAATAAATTCTATAAATAAAACTAAGCAAACGTGCATATTGCACGTTGCTTGTATCTAGTATATATATATATATATAACAACTACAACGCATCCATTTTTTTACTACACCAGTACATCTTTTTTCTATTTTCGTTACTTTGATAAATATAATATCAAATTTTTTTATTTGAAGGTGTACATTGTAACTATATAGAGCATCTTACAAATTTTCAAAAAATTCTGACTAAGTTATGGTTAAGAAAACACAGTTTAAACTTTTTGTTCCATGCATGCCTATTTTTTTGTGAATGCATATAAAATTTGACAATTTAAACTATGTTTCCAACTTCATAAACTATTCAAAATTTCTTGAAAATTTACGGGATTAAAATGTATATTGTCATATAAAAAAAATTAGGATTAAATTTATGCAGTGCCTAAAATAGAAAGATGATGCGCCAATGTTGTCAAAAAAGTGGATGTGTTGTAGTGGCTCTCTATATCTATTCTATATAATAAGCGTACAGATAAGGAAAATTATTAGTTTTAACAGTTTGTTTTGTTAAATTTAACATAATATTATAAATATTTAATAAAATATAAATTTAAAACTAACTTAAAAATATATATTTATCAATTATATTAATATAAATTTAAATATTATAAAATATCATTATTATAGTAATATTTAATATTTAATATAAGACTACATATATAATGATTAAATTAATATAAATTCAAATTCAAATGTTATAAACTATCATTATAATCATAATATATAATACAAGACTGAATATTTAATAACTATATAAATATAAATTTAAATGCTATAAAAGATTATTATGATATAATATATAGGGTAAGTAATAATTTGGTACTATGTATTTTTGCAAAGTATCATCTTAGTACCATGTGTTTACAAATAATACTCATTTGGTACCCTGCATTTTGAAATCGTACATATTTGGTACCCTACATTTAAAAATTGTTCATATTTGGTACCATGTATTTTAAAATTGTACACATTTGATACACTAAACTCAAATTTAATTAATAAAATTTTACTAATTTAATCAAATTACTCTCAATCATACGAACTATAAATTATATATAATTGTTGACATTTTGGTCATATTGACAAAATTTTATCATTTAGGATATCAAATACCTATGTTTTTAAAATACGGGGACTCATATGAGCACTATTGAAAACAGAGAGTACCAGAACGATACTCTGCAAAAACAAAATGTATCAAATGAGTAAATTCCCTAATATATAATCTTATTTTTTTACTATGAATTCAAATATTATAAAATATTATTATTATAATAATATTTAATACAAGACTAGATATTTAATACTTATATCAATATACATTTAAATATTATAAAATATAATAATAATAATAATACATAATCTTATTTTTTATTAAAAAAAATATCAAACACTAGATATTTAATAATTATATTAATATAAATTTAAATGTTATAAAATATTATTATGATAATCCTATTTTTTTTTACTAATTATATTAATATGAATTCAAATATTATAAAATATTATTATAATAATATTTAATACTTATATCAATATAAATTTAAATATTATAAAATATTATTATAATAATAAAATATATAAAACATAATCTTAGTTTTTATTAAAAAAAATTACCTTGTTTAAAAAGATTATCATATTATATATATATATTTTAAATCATAAACAGTATTTTGGTTTAATTTTTCATTTAATATGTTTATGCTATTTTTTTATATATAATATTGTTTAATTATTTGAAATATTTATATGACAATAATACAAATTTAATAAATATAATTAATAAATTCTATAAATAAAACTAAGCAAACGTATATATATACTAGATACAAGCAACGTGCAATGCACATTTGCTTAATTTTAAAATTGTAAATATTGTCTATTATTTTAATAAAAACTGGTTCATCGTTTTTTTAAATATATATATATATATATAAAAGAATAAATTATAGTTCGATAGTATAAATAAATACTTATATCAATAATCTCTACATATATGACATATAAACAAAACGTTGACATATATATATTTACATGGTCTCTACATATATGATATCTAAATGAAACATTGATATATATATATATATTTACATGGTTACATGACATATATATATAATACAATAATATTTAAAAAGAAATTAATAATAAAAATAAAATAAGTATAGAAAAAATCATAGTAATAAAATAAAATAAGTATACATGCATCAACTATTTTTAGTTTCTAATGTAGCTCACAATGTCTTTTAGTGAATTCAATGAAAAAAAACGAGCTCCAATCACTTAAAAAAAAACAAAGCATCACACAAATTTATAAAATAAACAAATTAATATGTATGTCTTTATTATTTTAAAATAAATATGATTTAATTATTTAAATTATCATAAAATATCTTTAAAATATCCTATTTTAATTAAGGGGTGTTTGCGACATAAATACTCAATGTTTCACACTTGTTACAGTTAAATACCTAATCTTTTTTTTTACGGAAAAAATACACAATGTTCAATATATGTTAAAGATAAATACCTAATCTTTTTTCTTTATGGCAAAAATACATAAAGTTGTTAAAACATTGCTTCTTTAAGTACTTCATCTGTTAGAGTTGTTAAACATATTAACTAAACAAATATTTGTCACTCTGCAATTGGCCAATTTCATAATATTTTTTTTAAAAAAAAAACATTTTAAATTAGAAAAATGAATTAAAAAGACATTTTAAATCAATATATATTTTTGAAAAAAAAAATACTCAAATTACAGAGTGATACATATCTGGTGAATCAACACTTAACAACTCCAACAAATGAGGTACCGATAAAAGTAATGTTTTAGCAACTTTTGGTATTTTTGCCGCAAAGTAAAATAATTAGGTATTTATCTTTAACATATATTGAACATTAGGTATTTTTGCCGTAAAAATAAAAGATTCGGTATTTAAATATAACAAGTATAAAACATTAGGTATTTATGCCGCAAATATCCCTTTAATTAAATTTTTTTGTTTAAGTTTATATTTGTTCTAGATTTTTAATTTAACGGTGACAATAAAATATTATATATTATATGTTTAATATAATATTAAGTTTAATTAAATTTTAGTTAAATTATAAAATATATGGTTTAATTATTTTTAAATAATTATCATTATAAAATATCTTTCTGTTAAATATAATAATATTTCGTTAAAATTAACTAAAAATAATAAAAAACTGTTAAAACAAAAAATTTATGTTATCTACACATTTTTTAATATAGAAGAGAATTACATCAATAGCAATATATACTGCCCTTTATTATTTATTTGAAATTAAATTGAGTGCATACTCACATAGAATGAAGATATTTAATATAAAATAAATAGAATATATATAAATTAATTACCTTCTTTAACACTCCTATTGCCTTGTTAAGTCCAATAAATAATGCTTATTAAACTTGGATGATGACTCTGCTCCCCTTATTATTCCCTGCAAAATAATATAGATATATATTAAATATTTTTTTTGACAAAATTATATTTTAATTATTTGGTACATTAATAATAATAAGATTTAAAATTAATATTAGTCAGGGTACGTATAGAAGATAACTAGTTACTATACACACCTGGATGTTTGCGGTGAAGAAACACACTCAATTTCAATATTGCTTGGCTGTTCACCAACACCAAATTCAGACTTATTTTGATCCTTTTCCTTCTGAATCCATGTTCCATCTTTTTGTACAAAACTGTAATTAATTTCAATATTTGGAATGTGAAGCCATTCTTTTAAGCAACATTGTTCTAAGATGGCAGAGTCACCAATTCTCAAGTCTTCCAATGGCGTCCTCCGTAGAAAGTCAGGAAGTGCTTCCAAATTACGACAATACGTAATTCGCAATGAACGTAGACATGGCATAACTTTTGAAGTTGATGAACTTCTTACTGCTGCTGCTTCTTCTTGGCTCCCTTCCCATTTTTTCCATTGTGAAAAGTAATTAAACCAAAGATTCTTCAATTTTGGGAATGAGTCTTCTCCTTCATGATTTATTCCCCAAAACTCAGCACCAACATATTTCACACTTGTCAATATGGATAACTGAAGTGATTCCAAACATGGCAATTTCCCTAAAGGAGGTAGAGTTTCACAATTATCGAACCCAACAAGAGAAAGGTATTTCAAGTTGATCAATGAAGTCATCCAAGTTGGGAAATTGGCTCCATGGTACTGACTGATTGTTAAAAGTTTCAAGTGTGGATGTGGTTTTAGGGCTTCAAGTATCATATCCTCATTTTGTGGCATTGCTTCCTCTTCAACACTACTTCCATCAAATACTCTAAAGTTTAGACTCAACTCCACTAGCTCTTTCATCTTTCCAAGGCTTATCTTTTCAGCTTCACCCACATTTGCTAAATTCACACATCGCCTTACACGAAGAAATCCTTGAAAATGATCATAGAAGTTTGAATTTTTCAAATCTCCAAATGGGAAATATGCTTCTTTGTTATTTTTGGGTATGGGAATCATTCCTAGCTTTTGAATTCTAGTAAGTTTTCCAAACCCTTTTGGTATCCCTTTTATCTCAGAACAACCATCATTGTAAAGACATCTCAACTTAACTACTTTTCCAATTCCTTCTGGTAGCCTTTGAAGATTATAACATTTATTTAGTTTTAGAGTTTGTAGGTTACATAAATCACACAATGACTCGGGCAATATCCTCAAATTGGAATTGTTTGAAAGATCAAGATACCTCAAATGTATCAAAGTGGTAATATTTTGGGGTAGATTGGTCACACCCAGAGCTGGTAGACATATTGTTCGAAGACCTTTGAGATTCGAGAAAATGAAATCATAATCAAGTACTACTTCAATTTCATCTGTTGAAATGAGAAGTGTACGCAATTTCCTTTGAATATCCCTCTTGATATCCTTCAAAGTAAGAACTTTGTCTAAGGAATTTGATTGTACATTCAGCAAATTCAAATGACAGACTTTGTGCTCCAAAGACTTCATTCCCATTTTGATATCATCACATTCAATGACAATAATTTTACTTTTTGCCAAAAATTGGGTAAAGTCATGCACTATATCATGCATTTGGTAATAAATTCTCGGATCAAAAACACCAGATGCATTGAATTCCTGAAAGTAATCATCAAAAAATGATCGCATGACTAAACTCTCGAAACACTCCTGACCTGTTCTTGAATCGCCAACATAACCTTGGGAGATCCACATGTCAATCAATGTATCTCTTTCAAATTTATAATCTTTTGGAAATAAGGAACAATAAGAGTAACAACACTTTTCCAAAGGAGATAAGTCATAATAACTTAACAACAATGGAGCAAAAATCTCTTCCTCAACAACTTTTGAATCCCACAATTTGTTTTGTAAAATGTCATTCCAATCGCTTTCACTCTTTTTATAGTACATGAGACCACCTAAAACCTTTGCAACAAGAGGTAAGCCCTTACACTTGCTAGCAATTTTTCTTCCAATTTCTTCTAATAATTGGGACTCATTCTCTTCTCCCTCCACAAATACTAGTTGTCTAATGATCAACCAACATTGCTCGTCTGACAATTTTTTAAGTGAAATCTTTCTAACAATTGCCCTCATCATTATAGTGACCTCCTCTTTCCTTGTTGTCACTAATATTCTACTTCCTATACCACCCTGCATAAGAGGTTGCTTTAACTGTTCCCACTTTTGTTTCTCCTCTGTCCATACATCATCTAAGACAAGAAGGAACTTCATTCCTTTGATAGAATTACTAATGCATTGCACCAAACTCTCTAACTCATCATAATTTTGGGCATTTCCTCCTAGTCCATTAACAATTGCCTTAGCAACTCTTTTTTGATCAAAAGGCTCCGAGACACACACCCAAATTCGCTTATCAAAGTGAGCCTTAACCCTATCATCATTATAAACTAGCTGGGCAAGAGTAGTTTTACCAAGTCCCCCCATTCCTACAATAGGAACTATATCAATCCCTTTAGTACCCTTTTGAGTCCAATCACATAACAACTTACTCACTAAAATTTCCTTATCATCATCTCGACCATGTATTTCAGTTTCTTCAATCATAGAAATAGTAGTGATTCTTGATTTGACAATGGAACTAGGAATATATTGTTGTTGAGAAATAGATCCGATGACTATCCCATGATCATGGCCATCTTTTTTAATACTATCTAGCTCATTGTTCAATTGCCTAATTCTCTTAGCAAAATCACAATGCCTAATCACTTGATTAACTTGTTTGAAACAAAACCAAGAAGAGGGCACCGGAAAGCATACCTGCTTTGCCCGAACATCACTACTCTCATCACCATCTTCACCCCCACCCTTTCCTTCTTGATCATGTTTCTCAATTTCAGACTTGAGAATGGCAGAGTTCCACTCATCCAACACGTCGTCCATGTCCAACGATATGTCTTCGAGATCACTTAGCCACTGTTTCAGCCATTGAGAGTCGAGTCGTCTTGTCCCAGCATCTACCAACAAATCTTGGATGTATTTCAGACTCTTTTTGAGCCTTTTGACATCTTTCTTTACATTCTGGACCAATCCCAAATTTTCATCAATCTTTAGAAGGGCACCCGAAACAAACTGATTGACAAGTGCGGAGGTGAAAGCATCAGCCATGGTTGCAGTGAAGGCCACAGTCTATTCGCCTTGAAGAAGCAATTGATTGGTAATTAAAACGTTGAAGAGTACTATGCTAACACCACATCATATCATAAATACAGGTCTAGCTAGATCCAAAATGACAATAACCAAATGCAAAAGTGATGAGAGGACTTTAGAGAGGAACAAGCAATTTCCTTCAATATTAGTGAACTCTTTCTGTTGCAAACCCTTTGGACATCTTTCCGTCGAGAATACAAGTACTAGATTCCGTCGACAACGACATTAGAGTACGTAAACCAGACAGAAGATTTATGTTACTCCCTTTGAGTCTCTTTCTCTTTGCCAGAACTCGACCCACAAGCGTAGATTCCGATCGCGCGCTGTCGTCAACCGTCACCAGCCCTTCTCCTCGCTGCTCAGATTATGGTCTCCGTCGCGTGCCAAGTCCCAGACCAGATCCGATCGTCCCAGTGTAGCTCTTCAGGCGGTTCCTCCCTGTGTTGCTTCTCCGCCGCCGACCAGATCTGGAGACAAGTCCGGCCACTCCTCCCTGCGTAGATCAAATCTGAACTGGAAGGGGAAGAAGCTGACCAGTTTTTTAAGTGAATAATCTTTTTTTTTCTCGATTTTTAGCTAGCAAATTCTTTTTTTATATAAAAAAATAAAAGACATTTTTTATTTTGTCAAGGGTTTATAACTTTTGGCTCCGGTGTTTTTTCTCATTTTCTGTTTGGAACCTATATTTTGATAAATTATTTTTTAGACCCTATGTTTTATAAAATTATTAAAATAGAACCCTAAACCCAATTTTGGACAATATTTTCTCAACTAAAATCACAAATAATTTACCAAACTAACAATTCAGAAGAAAAATAAAATTATTCTGCTTAAAAACTGTGTTGTTATATTCAATTTTTTCTTCATCAAAATTGAGTTTATGGTTCAATTTTAACCATTTTACAAAACATAGGGTCCAAAAAGTAATTTATCAAAACATAGGGTCCAAACAGGTAATGGGAAAAAATACAAAGTCCAAAAAGATATAAACTATTTTATCAATTTGTTTTTGAGGTGTTATACCCAGATTTCGAGCCATGGTAAATGTGACCTCGAAAGATTGGATTCGCAACGAATGGTCTCGTGAGGATTAGAGTATGTTCTAGGATTGTATATCGAGCCTGCAAAGTACGATATATGATCTCGAATATGGTGACCTCGAAACGATCTCGATCTCGAAGGGTAGCTCCGAGAACACACTCATCCTCGAGGACGACTTCGAATCGGGGGTCTCGAGCTCGATGTACGTACGATCTCGAAAGACACGTGATCTCGGGAGATGTCATTAGCTCGCACAATGACGTGGGACCTGGGATGCTTAAGCCTTAGGGATACGCGATAACCACCTTGAATACCTACAAGTATTATAAATATGAGATGTAATCCTCATTTATTAATGTAAATCCCCAAGAATCGTGGGATATTATTTGGTCAGTTATGCGTTTCCTGGTCTTCAGGGATGTTTCCTTTTATATCTGATTATAGGCATTTAAAGCCATTTATTTTATTCACAAAAGAGTAATTACCCAAAATATGTGGGATAGTATTCTGCATCCTTCTCTATAAATAGAGAAGTCATGCACCATTGTAATGGACCGAAATTCTGATCCTGGAGAGAAAACTCTGAAGAATTCATGCTTAAGAATTTTCAGAGATAATCTTGAGATTAATAACAGAGACTCGTGGACTAGGCAGATTTAACTGCTGAACCACGTAAAAATAGCGTGTTTGATTTGTTTTATTTCATTCAGCCATTGTCATTCATTGTTTACGTGCTCTTCTTTCACTGTTTGACGAAAAACGGCGTCAACAGTTTGGTGCTTTCATTGAGAGCCTTAAGCATTCATCCCTGAGAGATTCATGGCTACAAACAATCAGAACACCCCTGATGAAAGCTACCCAAGGCGTCCTGGAAAACAACCAATGGAGAACCTGGATGCTGAGGAGAGAAGTGGGTCCTCCGATTCCCGGGGACCACCGCCTCCACCGAGGGATGAGGATATGTACTACAATCCTGAGCGTTACGTTCCTATTGTAGAATTGGAAAACCGGCAATTGAAACAGCTGTTGGCAGAAGCCAACAAACGGAATGAGGAGTTGACTTGGATGGCCGCAGAGGCGCAGGTGGCTCAGCCCCCGCCTCCGCGCGAAAACCAAGTCCCTCCTCCAAGGGACGTGCATGTTCCTCCCCGGAGGCCCCGTGGACGTCCACGAAAAGATGCTGCCACAAGGAGGCCGACTCAACCTCCGGCACCAGCAGAGCTGATTAGTGCTCAAAAATGCAAATTTATTAGTTTTAAAGTGTAAAATAAATTAAGTTTTAATTAATATTTTCATGAATTTATTGTAATATATTTTATAATTGAAAATATTAATTTTAATTTAATTTATGTTTAATTTTCAGGAAATAAATTGCATTTGGACACTAATAAAAATGGAGAATAGAGAAATAGTTAAAACTGAAAAAGAAAATGAAGAAAGTGGTATTTTTGAAGAAATGAAGCTCAGGCCCGTTGGCCCAAGCCCAACAACCCAAGCTGCACAGCCAGGTGTCGCCGTCTGCATTGCGCCACGTGTCCCAGCATACACATATTTCACCTCCCATGCATTGACCCACATTTCACTCCTTCAGCAAAGCTTCCAACGTCACATTTCACTCCTTCAGCAAAGTTTCCAATGTCCCATGCATTGGTCCAAATGCATATGAAAGCCCAAATGTCCAAATGCATATGAAAGCCCAAATGCCCAAATGCATATCAAAACCCAACGACCCAGTCAAGGCCCAAGGCATTTTCTTCAGCCAAGGCTGCCTACGTGGCACTCTCTTATTGGTTGAAAATGGGTCAAAACCCTCTTGTGTCACCAACCATGTTTTGTGGGTATTGGGCTTTGTAAATTGCTATTTTGAGCTTTATAGATTATGTTTTGGTGGTATTTTAGAAAAAGAGCATTTTGACTATTCACAAAAATAGCTAGGGTATTATTAATAATAAGATTTGATTTTTCAAAATCATATTTTATTATTAATATTTCAGATTTATTTTGTAAACCCCATTTTGTTGTTTAATTTCTTTTTAGTCATTTTCCCCATCTATAAATAGGGACACTTTCTTCACATTTGGTATGTAATTTTTAGAGTAGAGAAACTATAGCAAAATTTCCACTCACTTTCTTCTCATATTTTCTTCTTAGAATTTTGTGAGAGTCATGAGCATAATGGCCTAATCTTCCTAGGAAGGTTAGGGATGATTCCATATGCAAGTGATGTTATTTTGCTACTTTGATTTACTATGTTCTTAATGTAATATATTTGAGTTATTTATGTTCTTTTATCTCTATCTTTATTTTGTTATCTCTATTTACTTATGCTAATAGTATATAGGATAAGTCATGCTCTTTCTATGTGCTTCTAATTAGTAAAAGTAATATTGATACATAATTTTATGTCTAATCTTCTATTGCATTATTGCCCTTGGGTATTTTGTCATTTTTAGATTTTTCATAAGATTAACATTGTGCTTTTAAAGTGAAGAACTTTATAACTCAAATGAACTTTTGTTAGAAAAACTATGGACTTTAATGTTAGATTTTCCAAGTAAATGTTGGGATGTGAACTATTTACTTGTGTATTTTTGTAAATCAAGTAACCAAGTAACTAAACAAGCATATGGATGATTCTTGAAACCTTTCATTTTCTCAAACTCTTGATTACATCTTACCTTTATTTCACTTGTCTCATTTCATCACTTTATCAAAATACAATACCAAAATCTCAAACATATTTCCATTTACAATTTTATTTACTTCTTGTTACTAACTTTTTGTGCTATTTCCTACTAACCTTTTGATTTTAGGTTACCTCCTTGTGGATCGACCGCCCGATTATACTACAACCACCGCTTAGTGGTTGTCACATTTTGGGCGTTAAACAAGAGCCATCTGCTCCTCCTAGGCCCCAGAGGAGTACCCGAGCTCGGGTCCCGCCTAATCCACCTGTGGAAGTGCCTACAGGAACTGAGAATAACCGAGCTCCTACCGAGGCTCGGACTCAGGTTCCCGGTAGTGCACCGAACGCGATTGACCCATCTCGGGCAAATTCTGGACCCTCTAGGCCGAGGCAAGGGCGGCAGCCACCGTCGCCTATACGGTTCCCTCCGTCTCCCATAAGATATCCTTCACCTCCCCGCAGAAACGCTCAACCTGTTCGAGATCAGGATCAAGGGCATACGGGGGATAGACAAGGACACAGGGAGACTTTCCAGGAGCGGAGAGGCGCACAATCTGAGAAAAGTCAGACGTCCCGGTCTCGCACTGCGGAGACAAGGCGACATGGGAAGAACCCATCGCGAAATGACCGATCGATGAGTTTCACCAGTGACGAGTCCAGAGAGACCAGATCCGTCAGTAAACACGACCGAGGTCGTAAAAATACTGGAAGCCGCAAGAATCCTCCTGACCTGCGAAACCATCTGAATCAGAGCAGGGGGAAGGGAGATCAGACAAATCCGGACCTAAGGAATCACCTGAATGGGCGTAGAGATCCCTCACGGAGACGCGAGCCTGGAATCATGATCAATGACTGTCAATTCCAGACACCACCTAAGGACCCAGTCCAAGAAAGGATCGACCAGCTTGAAAAAGCCTTTAGGCTTTTAAAGAATGAACGAGGGAATGGTCGATATGAGGACTCTGACGAGGAGCTCGAGCCGTTTGCTCCACATATTTCTAACACTCAGTTTCCTCAAGGGTTCTGGATTCCTCACGTCCCAGCGTTTGAAGGAAAAATCGACCCATGCAGTCACCTGAGTACATTCAACACTATTATGAGAGCTAGTAACGTAGGTTACGAGCTCAGATGCATGTTGTTTCCAACATCATTGGCCGGACCTGCCAAGAGTTGGTTCAAAAAGTACAAGAGACACTCGATAACTTCATGGGATCAGTTGTCTAGAGACTTCAAGAAGCAGTTCCGAGCTATGATGGGAGTCAGACCAGAGGTATCCACTTTGACTAACGTCCGACAACAGCCAGGCGAAACACTGAAAAGCTACCTGACAAGATTTAATCTAGAGGTCGCCCGAGCTCGAGATGTGGATGACAGTGGGCACTTGATGGCCATCCGAGCTGGTGTTTTACCCGGAAGTGCCCTTTGGGATGACATGCAAGGGAAACCGGTGAGGTCAATAACCGAGTTTAACAGACGGGCGCAGAGGTTTGTCAATGTAGAGGAGGCGAGGTCAACGCTCAAGGCGACCTCGCAGACCGAAACTACAACGATAAACATTAACTCCGCCTCAACCTCGGCTGACCCAGCAGCTCCACAGCCTACCTCGGAGAATCCCTCCAAGAGGAAAAAGAGCGAGGGAAATAACCCCGAGGCTGAAAGAGGAAAGAAAAAGAAAGGAGAAAGGTATTTCTCCGTATATAAAGTGCACACCGAGCTCAACGAGTCTCGGGAAAACATATACCTGGCTAATGAAAACCAGGTCCCCTTCAGGCGTCCGGACCCAATGAGGAATCAAAAATCCAAGAGGGATTCCAGTAAATATTGCCGGTTCCATAGAGACACCGGACACACAACTGATGAATGTCGACAGCTAAAGGATGAGATCGAAGGGTTGATCTCGAGAGGATATTTCCGGCAGTATGTCAAAAACCAGAGTACTGGACAGACTACTGCGAGCCAGAGAGTAGCCGCGCCTTCGACGACACAAAATAATAACTCCCGATCTCGGGAAGAAGACAGGCCCCCGCCGATAGATGGAGAGGACGTAATAACCATCTCAGGAGGGCCTCATCTCGCAGGAGGGGGCAGAAATGCTCAAAAGCGATACGTTAACGAGCTGAAGACAGGGGACGGGTCTCCTTATGAACCCGAACCTAGGGCACCAAAAAGCCAAAGGGTTGAAACGCAACCGATAACCTTCACTGAGGAGGACGCTTCCCATGTTCAGTTCCCTCATCATGACCCATTGGTTATTACTCTTCAGCTTGCCAACAAGAGAGTCCGCCGAGTTCTCATAGAAAATGGGAGCTCAGTCAACATTCTTTATAAAGCGACTCTCGAGAAAATGGGACTCTCCCTTCGCGACCTGAAGGCATGTGCAACTACTTTGTACGGCTTTTCAGGAGAAGGGACTGCCTGTATGGGATCCATTGAACTCCCTGTGACCTTGGGAGACTATCCAGTCTCGGTGACAAAGATAATGGAGTTCGTGGTGGTAGATTTACCGTCTGCTTACAATGTACTGCTCGCGAGACCCGCCCTGGTCGGGCTGGGGGCAGTGTCATCTGTGAGGCACCTGGCCCTTAAGTTCCCAACCCCAAGTGGGATCGGGACATTAAAAGGAGATCAATTGGCAGGAAGGGAGTGCTATAGCATTTCTTTGAGGGGAAAGAAACAAACGAGCACTCAAGCACTCGTTATCGTACAAAATAAAGATGGAACAGTTTTAGAAATTGACGAGGAAATCGATCCAAGGATTGAGGAGAAAGTTGACCTCGAACCATTGGAAGAGCTCGAAGAAGTTCAGCTCGACGAAGCTGATCCCTCGAAGAAGGTGAAGGTCGGAAAACACCTCCAAGACGAAGCAAAATAGCAATTAATTTGCTTTCTAAAGAAAAACCAGGATGTCTTCGCATGGTCACACTCAGACATGGTGGGGATAAGCCCAAATGTTGCGAGCCACGCATTAAACATAGACAAAAGCTTTCCCCCGAAGCAACAAAAGCGAAGACAACTGGACGAGGACAGAAAGAAAGCATTAAAGGAGGAAGTTGACAGATTAAAAGCAAACCATTTCATTAGGGATGCCTTTTACCCTGACTGGGTAGCCAATCCAGTGTTGGTCCCAAAGCCCAATGGGACGTGGAGAACCTGTATTGACTACTCGGACCTCAACAAGGCTTGCCCAAAAGACTGTTTTCCGCTGCCGAGAATTGATCAGCTCGTGGATGCCACGGCAGGGCATGGCTTGATGTCATTCATGGATGCATATTCTGGATATAACCAGATTCCCATGCATGCCCCCGACCAAGAACATACGAGCTTCATTACAGATAAAGGGCTATACTATTATAATGTTATGCCGTTTGGACTCAAGAACGCTGGAGCTACATATCAGCGGCTCGTAAACATGATGTTTTCAGAACAAATAGGGAACAACATGGAAGTTTATGTTGATGACATGCTTGTAAAGTCTCAACTTAACAAGAACCATGTTGATGACCTCGAAGAGTGCTTTGGCGTGCTCAGAAAGTACAACATGAAGTTAAATCCTCAGAAGTGCACTTTTGGGGTATCTTCGGGAAAATTTCTGGGTTTCATTGTCAACTCTCGTGGAATCGAGGCTAATCCCGACAAAATAAAGGCCTTGATTGATATGCCTTCACCTCGGAAGCATAAAGATGTCCAAATCTTGACTGGCAGGATGGCCGCCCTGAGCAGGTTCATCTCGAAGTCAACGGATCGTGGCCTTCCATTCTTCAACTTATTAAAAGGAAGTAAGAAATTTGAATGGACAGAAGAGTGCGAGCTAGCCTTTCAGGAGCTCAAAAGACACCTCGCTGAGCCACCCATCCTGTCAAAACTCGAAACGGGAGAAGTATTGTACCTATACCTCTCAACCACCGAACACGCGATAAGCGCGGTGCTCGTTTGAGAGGAAGAGAGGGTGCAGAAACCCGTCTATTACATCAGTAAGAGATTACTGGGGGCAGAGTCAAGATATCCATTGATGGAGAAACTCGCCCTCAGCTTAATCCACTCATCTCGCAAGCTCCGCCCCTACTTTCAGGCACATCCCATCCATGTACTGACAGATCAACCACTTAGGCAAGTTCTGTCTAAACCAGAGGCGTCAGGTCGACTCCTTAAATGGGCTGTTGAGCTCGGACAGTTCGAGATCACTTACCATCCAAGAACGACCATTAAGGCACAAGCCTTGGCAGACTTCATAGTGGAGTGCACTGGTATAGCCGACGACGAGGTAATAACCACGGCCCACGAGCTGTGGAAACTTTACGTCGACGGCTCGTCAAATGAAAATGGAGCGGGGGCAGGAGTTATTCTGATCACTCCTACAGGGAGCAAATTTTACTCTGATTTAAGATTTGGCTTTAAAGCATCTAATAATGAAGCTGAGTACGAGGCTTTACTTGCGGGACTACGAATAGCAAAAGAGCTCAAGGCCAAAGCTATACATTGCTACAGCGACTCCCAGCTCGTGGTTAATCAAATCTTGGGAGAGTACCAGGCTCGTGGCACACGAATGGCAGCTTATCTGGAGAAGGCAAAATCCGCATTGGAGTATTTCGAGTTTTATGCAATCGAACAGGTTCCTCGAGAACAAAACTCAAATGCAGATGCCTTAGCTCGACTCGCCACTTCCACCGAAAATGAAGAGCTGAATGTTGTACCCGTAGAACACCTATCAGCACCCAGCATTACTGAGCCAGACGAGGAAGATGTGTGTATGATTGAAACAGAACCAACCTAGATGAGTCCAATAGTTGATTATCTCGAAAATGGAATTCTCCCAAAAGACCGAAATCAAGCTCGAAAGTTGATGTATCAACTTCCTCGCTACACCATTTTGGACGGAAAGCTATACAGAAGAGGATATTCCATGCCACTGCTTAGGTGTGTAACCCCTCCCGAAGCAAAGAAGATCAGTGAAGAAATTCATGAAGGGTTCTGCGGAGACCACACCGGGGGGCATAGCCTGTCCAAGAAGATCATACGTCAAGGATATTTCTGGCCAACCATTAGAACAAACTCTTTTGAGTATGTGAAGAAATGCGACAAATGCCAGAGATTCGCCACGATACCCCAAGCTACACCATCCGAATTGACCATGTTGACATCCCCATGGCCTTTCGCAGTATGGGGTATCGACCTCATAGGCTCTCTCCCAACTGGAAAAGGTGGAGTGAAATACGCTGTAGTCGTCGTTGATTACTTCACGAAATGGACGGAGGTTGAACCATTGGCAACTATAACTTCGAAAAAGATCCTTGACTTCGTGGTAAAGAACATCATATGCCGATACGGAGTACCGAGAAAGATTGTATCCGATAACGGAACCCAGTTCGAATGCGACTTATTCACCAACTTTTGTGAAAAGAACGGCATAATAAAGAGTTTTTCATCAGTGGCTCACCCTCAAGCGAATGGTCAGGTCGAAGCCGTTAACAAAACTCTCAAGAGCTCTCTAAAGAAAAAGTTGGAGGAGGCAAAGGGACGATGGCCCGAGGAATTGCCTCAAGTCCTTTGGGGATACAGGACCACAGCTCGGACATCAACAGGACATACTCCGTTCTCTCTAGCGTACGGCTGCGAGGCAATGTTGCCCATCGAGGTTGAAATCCCGACAATCCGAACTCAAATTTACGATCAGGATTCAAATCATACTCAGCTCGAAGAAACCCTAGACTTGATCGAAGGAAAAAGAGAAGAGGCTCAGCTGAGAAATGCTGCTTACCAGCAACGAACTACACGATATTTCAATAAGAGGGTTCGAGATCGAAAGTTCGGAATGGGAGATCTGGTATTAAGACGCGTATTCTTGGCAAACCGAGATCCAGCAGCCGGAGTGCTCGGGCCGAACTGGGAAGGACCATACCAGATAGAGTCAGCCATCCGATCTGGTGTGTACAAGCTCGCGAGATTGGATGGGAGCCTAATACCGCGAGCATGGAATGGCGAACACCTTAGACCTTACTATCAATAGTGTAGGAAGTGTTGCCTGTAACCATGAATTTCTATCTGTACTAGTTTGTTTGTTTGTTTTTGAATTTCATCAAATAAAAGGTCTATTTTGTTCCATATGTAATTTCTTTTTATTTTTGCAACCTCTCTTAATTTAATAACCTATGGTCACACTCATAGGATATTAAGGGGGCATCATTGGTATATATACCATCAGATTAAAAAATAAAAAAATATATACATAGATAAAGTATTTGGATATAACCAAGTACGCGAGCTTAGATAATTCGGACATAACCGACTTATCAAAAAGATAAAAGTATTTGGAGATAACCAAATACGCGAGCCTAGATGGTTCGGAGAAAACCGAACTACCAAAAACCTAAAACGTTTGGAGTTAACCAGATGTGCAAACTTAACAGGTCTGGAACAAACTAGCCAAAAAATTGATTGATGATAAGTAGGAGCCTAAACCTATAACGAGACAAGTCGAGATCGAGGCTGGAATATCTTAAGAGAAATAGTTTCAAACTCTTAACCTCAGAACAAAAACTGAGGATGAGGAAAAGTGACTAAACAAAAAAGATATAACCTGATCATTCACATTACATACCATATAAGTACTTTTGAGTTCATGGTTAAAGTAATATCCAACCTTGATAAGTAACGAGGTCGGAAGCGGATAATTCGAATAAACTATGCATGAATGCATCGAATTTCGAGCCTAAATCCAAACTATGTTTGTATGAATAAATAAACATAACCGGTTCATCAATATAAAAATATGCAAAATATTTCGAGCCAAGAAATGTAAAGCATATAAAAGAATGGTAAAAGAAATTGTATCAGCCCCGTGGGCATATATCAAAATAGTTACAGAAATAAGGGGACGCAGCCCCGATAACTGATCTCCCCGAGGTCAGATTCAAGGAAGAGGAGTCTCCTTGGCCTTCTCAGCATCAGTGGCACCGGACCCCTCAGGACGAATAGCATGACTATCCTCCTGAGCTTCCTCCGAAACGGTGCCCAAAACAGCCTTTTCCTTCTCGAGCTGCTCAGCCTTCTCCTTCTCAAGCCGTTCAGCCTCTTCCTTCTCGAGCCGAGCATTCCATCGTTCAAGAAGCGGTGCCTCGTGGGGACCTAAGAAGCTGGTGTCCAGCTCTTCGTTATAAGCCCACATCCGGTACATGGCTGAGTCGACCGCCTTTTCCTTCTTTTCTTTGTACTCGGCAAGCAGGCGAGTTTTGGCATCCTCTATGACGTCGAAGGTGGCGGCCTTGTCCTCTTAAAGCTTCTTATTGGTCTCCCGAAGCTGGGTGTTATCTTTCTTTTGCTCCTCGAGTTCAGCTCTCAGCTTTCCGAGCTCCTTGGCCATGTCCTCACGCTCCTTAACCACTGCCTCGAGCTTAGCATTCGCCGCCTTCAGATCGTCGTTCGCTCTAAGGTGGAGGTCCTTCGCCTCTTGAGCATGAGTCCTGCTCGAATGGATCTTGTTGTTCAGCTCGTAATTGAGCTGGGCAGTGAAGGCAAGAGCCTGAGAAAAGGAAGAAACCACCATTAGCCTCGGGGTCAGTATGAATGTAAGCAAAAGGAACATAGAAGAATACTTACCGCAGCAGTGTGCTCGATACTCTTCTCGTAAAGAACAGTGCGGTCTCGGGTGCCGGTTAAGCACTGCCACTGGGGAGCTTCGAAACTGCCATAGCTCTGGCCGATCCGGGACATGACATCCGAGATCAGAGTAGATCCGTGAGGACCAGCAGCATTGTCCACCACATATGAGTCCATATGGGTGGAGATTGTTAGCTTCTGAGCTCGAGAAGCAGAAGGTCTCCTGGAAAGTTGAGCAGAAGACGTTTCACCCACCACAGGAGGTTGGGACTCAGCAATGGCAGGGGCACCAACCAGCGAAGTCGGTGCAACCGCGGAGATGACGGCCTGCGAGGATGGTATTGTCGTGGAGGCGCTGGCCTGGACGGTCGACGCAACAACAGAGCTCGAAGCCGGCGGGGCAAGGGGAGGTGTCTTCTTGGATCTCTTGGAGCCTTTGCCCGGCTGGCCGGTCTTCAGTGACCCCGCCCTAGGGTGTTTGCTCCTCTTGGCGCCTGCATTGTCGATAAGGGTGTCAAGGTCGCAGTCCATCTCACCTGCACAAGTCACAACACAGTGAGTCAGTAAAGGAAAAGTGTACATCAAGTTATTTCAGTATCACAGACATATAGAATGATGATAGAAGAAACCTAACTGGAACTCTCCCCCGAGCTCGAGCTTGGGGAACATGAAATTCCCCCGTCTTCAGAGGAGGCGGGGGGAGTGCCTTCCCTATAAGTAGGTGATAACCTCGAGAGGTCCCTATAATCATTGGTCCCGTACTGCACAGCTATCCCATTCCACACCTCGTCCGTGGTGTACATGGTATCGTATTTCCCGAGCCCACTATCAAACCTATGGACACAGTCATCTACCCAACTCCATATGTAGAAGTGGTATCTATCCTGTGGGCACGAGACTAACCTATTGGGCCTGTGTTTTAGTAAAGTGGGGGACCACATTCGCGAAGTAGGAAGGGTTTTACCTCCATCCGAATCCGAGCTCGAGGCTTCGTCATTGGCCTCATTCCCCGATCGCGGACTCCTCAGGCGAACTGGGAGTGACGGTCTCCTTTCTCTCCTCGGAGGAAGGGCGCCTGTGGGCAGTGGCACTTTGTAACGACCCAAATTCGCTAATAAGGCTTAAGGGCCTTGATTAGTGTGCCAGGAGGGCAGGCTGGGATTTATGTGTGGTTTTAGGAATTAAATGCATGATTATGATTTAAAGCATGTTATGTGACTATTTGATTATTTGATTATTTGAGATGCATGACTATGTATATTAGTATGCATGTAGGCCCGGATTGTGTTTGAAGGGCATAATTGTAATTTTGGCCATGTTGGGCATAACTGTATTAATATGTGATGATTGTTGAGACCACAGTGGTATGTGGGTATTTCCGTGATTGGTAACTTTCGGTACGAGGCGATCCTAGAGCTGAATAGCGGGGAAAGTCACAACGGGGCATTATAATTGACTTTGGGCAAGTCAAGGAGTATTTTTGATATTGGGTTATGAAAATAAATAATTGGAGATATATTTGAGGTTAGGATGTCTAGGCGGGAATACTGGGGGATTTTACCATTTTTGCCTCGGGGATATTTTGGTACCCCGAACCTTGAGGTAACCAGCTTAAGTTATAAAAAAAAAACAAATAAACCATTTGGAGACTTAGAGAAACCGACCCAGCCTCCACCCTCTCTCTTCTTCTTCTTTCTTTCCTCTTTCTTTCATGAATCCACAGAAATCTTAGGAGAAATCAAGCTTGAATTTCTGAAAATTGATGGTGGGATTTGGAGGTTTAGCTCATGAGTTAATCAAGAACAAATCAGGGTAAAGGTAAGCAATTAATTCTTTTTCTCAAGTTAAATTTCTGAGATTTTGTTGGGTTGTGAATGTTTATGGGTTTTTGATATTCAAGGTGGAGTTTGAGGCTTGAAACTTTGAAGATAGGTCATGGGATCCTTTGGGAAACGATTCTACAACTGAGGTAAGGTTTAAATTAAAGTTTGATGGTTGAAATTGAGAATTTCTATGGTTGGTTTTGAGTTTTAGGTTTGAAATTTCAGAAATTTGGAATTTGGATCTTGGTGAGTGTTAGGTTGGATTTTTGGTGGAATTGTGTTGTTTAAACCATCCTAATGTTGTGATTATTAATTGGTTTTGAATTGGGAGCTTTGGGATGGCTTTAGGTGAGATTTTAAGCTTGAAAATGGTGGGTTTTTCTGGGTTCGAAGGGTCGGGCCGCGGCATAGTTCTTGGAGGGCCGCGGCCCTTGAAGGCTAAGTTGTGCTGAGGATGGAGGGCGGGCCGCGGCATGGTCCTTGTAGGGCCGCGGCCCTTACCTGTTTCTGGGCGTTTTTGTGGCCCTGTTTGGGGGCCATGCCGCGGCATGGTTGGGCCATGCCGGGGCGCTTAAGGAATTTTGGGATTTTGAGAATTTGGGCTTGGTAATTTAACCTAGGGTGCTCGGGGTTGAGTCTTTTACAATGTTTGGTGAATTTCAACGTTCCGAGTACTAGAACTTGGTTTAGAAACTCATTGGAGATTAATCTTATTGGTATCCATTATCTTGGTTGTGACTAGGTGTTAAGCTAGTGCTCGGGAAGTGGATCGTGCTCGGGGGCCGTCATTTTTCTATTTAAAGCATTTGGAATTAAGGTAAGAAAACTATAACACCCGAGGTTAGGGCATGGCCCCAGATTGTATTATGTGAAAATGTTTAAACCTTAAATGAATCATGATGTGTGTGAATGATTATTTCGAATGTACTATATGTGTGATTATGATAAAATGAGCGGCAAGGGCCGAGTACGGCGTAAGCCGGGGCGGCCGTGGGCCGAAAGTAACACCTAGCACATGGGATGCTATAATCAGGGCGGGGCCCGGTGGATTCATGTGTTATGCTATAATCAGGGCGGGGCCCGGTGGATTCATGTGTTATGCTATAATCAGGGCGGGGCCCGGTGGATACATGTGTTTGCTTAGTCTAATGGTTGACTTGTTTATTTGTGGATTATCTGTTATGATAAAACTGTATACATTGCATATGTTATGTTCTGCATGGGTTTTCTTGCTGGGCTTCGGCTCACGGGTGCTCCGTGTTGCAGGTAGGGCAAAGACTGAGTCAACCAACCATGAGTACGGAGAGCGTGAAGCGACGCGTACATGTTTGGCCTGCCCGACTGCTTTGGTTGGGGGTTTATTTGAAAATGGCTGTAATAATCTATGATTTTATGATTTATCAACTGTAAACTTATTTCAAGATGTAAATAGTTTTCAAACCTTATTTTTGGGATCCCAAAGGTTTAATACTAGCAGTTTTAAATGAAACGACGCATTTTCTAAGATTACAGCCTTAAAGTTTAATTAGTCACACTTTTGTCTCAAAACCTCGGTTAGCGAGTTCTTTGCACACTGTTTTGTCTTAAAAATCACTTAGTAACGGCTCTAAGGAAGTAGGGCGTTACACACTTCCTCCCAGCGTTCATATTTTTTACTGGACCAGTCAGAGGTTGACTGGCCCTCTCCCAACAACCCGCAGGCTCGGAGCTTGTCCTCATGCAATAGATATGAAAGAGATCTCCTGCCGTAAGGGAGTCGGAGCAAGGCTTCTCTGTGCCTTTTCATTGCCTCATCGGGGGTGGGACGCTGGAAATTAGCTGAAAGGCGAGACACATTTCAACTAAATATGGATTTAAGAACTAAAGTCTCGAGCTCAGGAATAAAAGTAACGAGAATACTTACGAATTCGCCTGAACGAATAATGCCGAGACGGGGACAGACCATCTGTCCAGAAGAAGGCCTTTTTGAAATCAGGCGGGTGGTTGGGAAGATCCCCAAAAACCTTCGTCTCCTTGGGGTAGCTCGAGAGGTAGTAAAAACCATCCCCTCCCTGAGCTCGGGAGGGGTTACTTTTCAAACAAAAGAGATATAAAATCTCTTGAGGTGAGGGTCCTTTCCACTGCAGCTCGTGATACAAGGACCTCAGGGCAGACAGCACCCTGTACGAATTGGTGTTGAGCTGGAACGGTGCCAACCCAACGAAATCAGTAAAGTCTTTGAAAAAAGACTTCAAGGGCAGCAAAGCTCCTGCCCTCATGTGCTCCTGGCTCCATGCCGCGTATCTCACTGTGGCGTCGCGGCCGCCAGGAGCGAAACAGCTCCGTTCATGGCTGGTCGGAACTCGACACTTAAAGGCGTCGGACGAGCTAAGGCCATGGAAGGCCAATATTTCAGATATTTGGCTGGCTGTGGTAACCGTGCTCCAGTAGAGCTCGGCCTCGAACATCTCCTTCCTCGGCTGCGAAGATGAAGTTTCCCCCATTAATGAAAACTGGAGTTCCCCTGGGTGATACGCAACAGTGACTTTCAGCGCCGGGTCGAGGGGAATAGGCCTAGGTCCTGAATTGGGCTCCGGATAGATGGCCTCCCGAAGAACTCTTCTCTTCCTTTCGATGACTTCGTCTATCTGGCGGCGATAGTGAGCTCGAATGTCTTCTTGCTCGCGTGCAAGCTCGTATTCTCTAATCCGACGTTGGTTTCGGGCAAAGAGCGATTCCGGGCTCGGAGATTTCGGCTCGTAAGGGACTGCCAGCAATGACCCCCACCGTCTTTCCAAATTCTGTGACATCTAGCGAGAAAGAAAAAATGGTGAGGGCCATGCATGCAAGAGTTACGAGCTCGATGGAATGAGCTCGGAGGTTTAGGAACGAGACTAAAATACTAAGACCCTTATTGAGGAGTCAGGGGCGTGTATTCCACGAAAAAGAAAAGGAGTGTGGATAATTTTTTGAAAATCCCGAAATTCAAGGGAAAGAAGAGTGACGGTTAGCCAGGAAAAGCGTTTTTGGGTTTCGTGCATTTGTCAAAGCCCATGTTTTTATCCGAAAACTTAATGTACAAGAAACGATGCCTAAGGGTTTCAAAACCCAGAAAAATGGGAACCACACTCAAACGTCAAAACTGGGTATAAACCAGAGACGAACATCCAGAATGAAAATCTAGGAAGCATAAAAGCCTATCGGTTCAAGACCTCCTATCGTATCATGCTAAGAACATAAACTAGCACGCACAGCAAGAACATTTTAAATGGAGAACAAAAATGGCATACTTACACAGTAATGGTGATTGCAGAGAGATCGTCGATTGAAGAAGAGGTTGCAGGAAAGAACTCACTGACTCGAACAGACCAGGATTCCTTTGCTTCTTTGGTCGAGAAAACATGCACGGAACAGGAACTTTGCAAAGAGGTCTCTGGGCTTGTGTTTTCTTTTCTTGCTTATGGCGAATGAAGATAAAAGTGAAGAAGATGAAGAGTGGGGTCTTGTATATATAGGCGGGGAAAAGGAATTAATCAGGAGCGTCGAATGAAATCCTCACTAGATCGAACGGATGGGGATCAATGACAAGAAGGCGCCGAAAAGTTGTCAGACGGACGATCGTGGGTGTGTTTCCAAGGTACTCAAGTACCTAAAGTGAGCAATACCCGGCTGACGCGTGTCCATTTTCAAGAGTGTATGACGGTACAATTCTCAAAGAAAGTAGTTCAAAAGTTTCCTTCTCTTAGGATTCGAACAAATACTTTTGAGGGGGCAAGATGTTATACCCAGATTTCGAGCCATGGTAAATGTGACCTCGAAAGATTGGATTCGCAACGAATGGTCTCGTGAGGATTAGAGTATGTTCTAGGATTGTATATCGAGCCTGCAAAGTACGATATATGATCTCGAATATGGTGACCTCGAAACGATCTCGATCTCGAAGGGTAGCTCCGAGAACACACTCATCCTCGAGGACGACTTCGGATCGGGGGTCTCGAGCTCGATGTACGTACGATCTCGAAAGACACGTGATCTCGGGAGATGTCATTAGCTCGTACAATGACGTGGGACCTGGGATGCTAAAGCCTTAGGGATACGCGATAACCACATTGAATACCTACAAGTATTATAAATATGAGATGTAATCCTCATTTATTAATGTAAATCCCCAAGAATCGTGGGATATTATTTGGTCAGTTATGCGTTTCCTGGTCTTCAGGGACGTTTCCTTTTATATTTGATTATAGGAATTTAAAGCCATTTATTTTATTCACAAAAGAGTAACTACCCAAAATATGTGGGATAGTATTCTGCATCCTTCTCTATTAATAGAGAAGCCATGCACCATTGTAATGGACCGAAATTCTGATCCTGGAGAGAAAACTCTGAAGAATTCATGCTTAAGAATTTTCAGAGATAATCTTGAGATTAATAACAGAGACTTGTGGACTAGGGAGATTTAACTGCTGAACCACGTAAAAATAGCGTGTTTGATTTGTTTTATTTCATTTAGCCATTGTCATTCATTGTTTACGTGCTCTTCTTTCACTGTTTGACGAAAAACGGCGTCAACATGAGGGAATTTATTTTATTAATTCAGAAAATTCATTTTATTTATTTACAAATAACAAAAACAAATAAAAATTCAAATAAAATATTAAAAGAAGAAGTTATTTGCAAAGGGAAATTTCACTTTCTATGTCTAATAGTGTTTCCTAATTAAATAAAGAGTAAATTACATTTGTTATGAGATTTTTAATAGAGTGTGTAAAAATATAACTTTTTTTCAAAAAAAATTAATTTATGGCTTTTTTTTAAAGAACTTTCACTTTTATGGGTTTATTTTCCCATATTTTTTTTTATAAAAGTTGGTTTATGTCATAGTTTTACTCTGAATAAAGTTTTATTAACTTGAAAGGGTATGTTTGTAATTTGATTATTATTTTTTGGCTTATTTTTTATATATTATTTTTATATTACTAATTTTATATTAAATTTTTCTTTGGTTGTTTTGTATTTTTTTTTTGTAATATGAATTGTGTTTAAAATTATTTTTTATTTATAATAAACATTTATTTTTTTAGATTGTATGTTTCTTTTCTCAAATCTTGTATAAGGTAACCAGTTACTTGATTGATCTTTGACAATTATGTAAAAAAAAATCCTAGAGTTATGTTAAATAACATGTACCAGGAAAGGTAACCAGTTATCTTGAGATGAGTAATTTTCTGTCATAAGCGGGGTAACCAGTTACCTAAGAGAGGTAACGGTTACTCATATTAAATATGAAAAGAAACATCAAATTTGAAGGAAAAAGAGAAAGAACACTTCATTAAAAAAGGAATAATAAGTAACTATGATTTTAGTAACATAGGTAACCAGTTACCATAAAAAACTCAAAATATACACACACATCAGAACATGAAGGTAAACAGTTACCCCCATAAATATATACACAAAGAACGTGTAGGTAACCAATTACCACAAATCTGAAGTTAGAAAAAAAAATCAGATCCACCCCCTTTTCCTTCTATCCCATCTTCTTCATATAATTTGCTTTCTAGATTTGAATGTTTTCATCAGGGTAACTAGTTACCCATTCACGTTTTCATATTATTATTAGTTTTCTTTTCCAAATTTTGGTGTTCCTATAAGGGTTACAGTTAAAGGAAAATGCTGAAAAAATTAATTTGAATTCTTTTACATATAATAGAAAAAACTATAAAACAAATTACAATAATAAAAGATGATAAATAAAAAATAGTTAAATAATTATGTAATGTTAAAATATGGGTGAAAAAAATTAAAAAAAAAAAAGAAAATGAAATGATAAAAGAATAAGTACAAAAAATGAAGAAAAAAGAAGGAAAAAAAACTTAGGAAAGAAAACTAAAATAATATGAAAAAAAAAACAAAACAAATGATGAAAGAAAAAAAAATAGATGAATGAATAAAAATGAAAAATAATGGAAAATGGAAAGAAAGAAAATATGAATGAAAAATTTGGTAGAAAAAAATGAAAATATGGAAGAAGAAAAAAAACTCATATGTGTGAAAAAAGAAAAAAAAATGGAAGGAGAAAATAATAAATACAAAGATGAAGAAAAAATAGAAGGAAAAATGAAAAAAAAAATCTGAAAAAAATGTGAACAAAAAAAATAAAACAATATAAATAAAAGAAAAAATATAGATAAATGAATAAAAATAAAAATAAGAAGAATGGAAAGAAAAAAAAATTAAGGAAAAAATTGATAGAAAAAAATGGAAGAAAAAATAAGTAAGGAAAAAAAGAAAGAAAAAGTAACTGAAAAAAATAATTAAGAAATAAAGGAAAAAATAAAAAATTGAAAAAAAATAAAATAAAATTACTTTCAAAATCAAAGAAAACATAACTATGATAAAAAAAAATGTGGCATTTCCATATTTTAGTTAACTACTAATTGTGTGTCTCATACTTTAATTTTTTCTTTAATAAAATTTCTCATACAAATTAAGAAAAGTATAATTCTCATATTTCTGCACATTGATGGTATTAAAATCATATTTTTGAAAAATTTCCTTAAAAAAATTATAAGCACTATTCATTTTTTCAATTTGATGCTAATGAATCCCTATGTTCCTAAAAATACATTTCTCATTATATCAAAAATACATCTTTTCTCTTTCTCTCTCTTCTATCTCTGACGATACCCTCACCAAACCCATGGTTTGTCGTTGTAAAGATCTCAATATCAAAGGCAACATCCATTTTGAAGGATTTTGGAGGAGAAAAATCATGGGTAAGAAGATTGTTCATTTTTTTTGTTGGGTATTGATTTTTTTTTTTTTGCTATTTTGAACAGATCTGGGTATAGGAAAGTGTGTTAATTTGGGTTTGTTAGAGAGATTTCATGATATCCGTTTTTCTGAATTTTCTGCAACATTTTTGCTCGACAGAGGAGCTCGATAATAAGTAGAAGACGGGTTATATATGAGCTCGATGTTGCTCGATTGTAGCTCAATGATGGCTCGTTAGGCACACCATTTATTTCTCGATGGGTGCTCGATAGTAACTCGATAGAGGCTCGATAATAGGCATATGGTAGGTTTTGTTAAGAGCTCGATAGATGTTGCTCGATTAGTGCTCGATAGGGGCTCGATGAAAATATTTAGTTAGGGTCATTTTTGGTGAAAAACTTATTGCTCGATGTTGCTCGATTAGATTCGATTGAGGCTCGATGTGAGCTCGATATAGGTTCAATTACAACTCGATAGAGTTCTTTGTAAAAACTAAAAAAAAATTACAATTTTTTTAACAATTTCTTGGGTTTTTTTTTCATCATAGGTTCCATTGTTTACATTTTTGTATCTTACAATGGTGTTTGGGAAATAGAAGGGAGGAAGTGGATTTTCAAGGATGCTCAATGCATGGTGATACCGATGGAGAATCATGTAACATACTTGCAACTTCTTGACATATTGCACAAGGAACTTTGTGTTGATAAAGAGATGTATGGGTTGAAATTGGAGGTTCCTTACACATGCAGCGACCAACCATTTGCACTCGTTCATGTTGAAAGTGATCTTGGTGTCCGTGCATTCTTAGGAATAACATCGCAAAAAAGGATTGCCTTGTGTGTCACTCCTGTTAAGAAGATTGTCATTGAAGATCCATATTCCACTCTCGGTCCTAGGGTTAATAAATTTCATAGTGAGGTGGGCCCTTTTGTTCCAGAAAGAGCTCCTGTGAGAGATCTTGTGGGTACTGTTGGTGTTGATATCCCAACTGGAGGTCCTATTGGTGTCTTGAGGGACAACCTGTATGAGTACGACCCCTATGTGAATGACAATCTAGTAGTTGAATTTAATGATGGGTTGGGGGACGATTCAGAGGAGTATTATAGTGCAGAAGTGTTGATTGACAAGTCTCGTGATTTGCAAGTCAAACAAGTACAAGAACAACCAGTACGTCCTATTGCACGGGCAGACCTACCAAGTCAAGGACGTCGAACACCTGGCACAAGCTCTTATCATCCTGGTGGAACACAAGATAACAGATCACAAGCTCTAGTTCCAATATTTTCAACAAAAGATCATAGAAGATGAAGTGCTCTCATGTTTACGAAAGAAGATATTATGGTCATTAGTCGATCACAAACCTCCTCATCTTGTGCACCGTTGGGAGAAATACACATTGGGAAGACTTTTGAGAACAAGGTAGATTTGAAAACCAAACCGGCTTTCTTCGCAATGAATAATAATTTTGAGTTTGTGGTGAAGAAGTCTGATGTTGATGTGTGGTATATCACTTGCAAGGATCCTGACTATGGTTGGAGATTAAGGGGGAAAACTAGCGCGATCTTCCATGTTTGAGATCACTATTTACAATAGTGTACATATGTGCTCACTAGAAGTGCGACAGAACAACCACTGTCAAGCAGCACCTTGGGTCATTGAGCACCTTATCAAGAGCAAATATGCTACTGATGGCACTAGCTACATAGCAAACAACATAAAGGATGATATGAAGAAATATTTTGAGATCAATATGAGTTATATAAAGGCATGGAGATGCAGAGAGAAGGCACTCGATTATGTGAGAGGGACACCTGAAGACTCCTACTCCAAGGTACCTTCTTACTTGCACATGTTGCAGCAAAATAATCCAGGTAAAACAACTGATTTTTGTAACACAGGATGATCTCTTTCTTTATTGCTTCTTCTCACTTGAGGTTTGTAGAAGGGGATTTAGATCATGCCTGTAATGCCCCAAAATCCCTAATGTGGTTAATGGTTGGATTAGTAGGCTGAGAGGGCCATAATTGATTTATTATGCTATTAAACTATTAAATGCATGTTTATGTGAATTATATTATAATATGATGTTAAATGCATGCATGTGGGTCCACATTTTATCACAGGGGTATTTTAGTAATTTGGCTCGTTGAGGGCGTAATTGTATATTTGTATGCATGTCGGTGATTTATTGTTGAGGCCACATTATAATGTGGATTTTTTTCGAGCTATTCGGCATAAGACGATCTTTGAGTGCAAATTAGCGGTTTAGTCATAATGGGATTAAGTTCGAGGCTCGGGGTGAGTCTCGGGGTGATTTAATGATTAGAGCGTTGCCGGGAATTAAAGGGTAACAGGATATGAATTATTGGTATTTGAGAGTATCGAGAATAACAGGAATTGGAGAGCGTTAATTATGATTAGCGGGTTTAGAGGATAAATGCCATTTTTGCCCTTACTAGCCTTTATATAGTTTTATTTAACCTAGGGGCAATATGGTCATTTGGCAAGGGTTATATGGGATTCTAGTAAGCTGTAGAAAGAACTGAAGCAAAACAGAGCAAGTTTTCCCTTCTCACGATCATCACCTTTCTCATTCCTCCTTTGGAGTTTTGATCCTAATTTGAAGAACTAAGCTAGGGAAATCAAAGTTTGGAGCTTAGAGCCTTAGTTCATCCATTGAAGAGGACTTGAATCCAACTTAAGGTAAGAATTCATCCATGAATTTTAGTTGTACTCTGTTTTTCTTATGGTTTTTCAGTTGAGGAATTTGAAGTGTTTAGTTGGGAATCAATGGAAGTTTTTGAGTAAGGTTGCATGGGTTTTGATGAGGTTGGGGTATAGATGAAGTTTAGGGGTTGAATGGCATGTTTGGGTGATGTTTGGGGCTGGTTTGAAGGTTTGTTTTTCAGGGGAAATCGTAGGGGAGGAAACTAGGAAAAACCTGGTCCTGCAGGTGGCGCCCCAGCGCCACTCCTAGCGCCCCAGCGCTAGGTTGAAGCAGAGAGTTGGGCCTCTCTGACTTGGGACAGTGCCCCAGCGCCCGTCCATTTTCCAGCAAGCCTATTTTAGGGCTCGGGATGGCTTTTAAGGCTCGGGGATGGGTTCCTTTACCCCATTTGGGTGGATTGGGAGTCCCGAGAGTGCGGGATTGGTCCCGAGTGTGAGGTTTTAGTTTGCGAACCTCTTATTGATTTACCTTATTGATGGATTCCAATTGGTTATGACTAGGTGGCCGCTAAGGAACTAAAAGACAGATCGTTCTCAAGGGTCATTCTTTTATTATTTCTCGCTCGAACCCAAGGTAAGAAAACTGCACCCTATGTATATGACATGCGTGGTTATTATAGAGGCATGTTGGTTGTTAAATGTGGATATTGATTGCATATTAAATGCTTAGCAAATCTTGCTTACTTGTGTATGGCACTGACTAATCAGAATCGGGACTGGTCGCGTGTTACTGACCTAAGAGTCAGAAACAGCATAGGCGTCATGAACGCAGAGCCGATAAAAGATTAGATCTAATCGATATCTGTATTGAATGACTCATATGGAGCATTAATGCTAGAGCGGCCCTAAGTTCAATGAAAATTATAAGGGCATGTGTAGTCTATGACTAGTTACTCAGAGCCAAGGCCAAAGACCTAGGTGACTGTTTGTCACATGGCTAAGGGAACTGAATCCCACAGTTGTGACTCTATGGTCACTCGATAGGGTTATGTTGGTGACTATTTCATCAGATACCTATCTTGTTTAAGCTAGTGAAAGGATCATTTATCTATAAAAGGGTACGAAACCCACCTTAGTAACTTTACGATTGTCACTTCTCTATTTTGGACTGAAAGTGCTGGATGGTTATTATGATCATCGTTTGATATTCTATTCATGCAGTATTGAGTTTTCTTGCTGGGCTTTGGCTCATGGGTGCTATGTAGTGCAGGTAAAGGGAAAGAAAAGCTCACCCAGCCTTGAGTGGAGAGCTTAGGTGGCGATGTGTACATATGTGGCCGTTTGACCACCACGGGCAATGAGTTCTCAGGGGAACTAGGGGGTTTACCCTATTTTTGCCGCTTAGATCGGCGGGTTGTAAATTTTATACTGTAATGACCATTTTGTATCGTGAATAACTTGTAAACGTTTTTATGGGCCCATGCACAATTTTATGTTTTAAATAAAATATATCATTTCCTTTTGATTGGTTCCAGACCTTAACCTATTAATAACACCTATAAGCATGTTTTTAACCAAAGAACTCGGTTAGCGAGTTAAATCATAGTTCATAGTTCACAGTAACTGCCTTGGGGTAACCAGGGCGTTACAACTTGGTATCAGAGCGTGCCAAGGTTTAGGGTTCCTGTAGACTGGCTGGGCATGTACACTTGTCACCGAAGTCAAGCTCGACTCATGGTTTGGTAACTATTTACGTGGTTATATGTTTAACTGCTTAAATATATTATGAATGCTTTACCTGTATACATGAGACACCATGTTAAGGCTGTGCCTTGAATATTGTATCTACCGCAATAGTGTGCTAATTAGTACTGATATTGCTGGCACGTACTTATTAGTATTGTTGATTGTGAACTATTATCTGATACATGTTGAGTGATAAATGTTGTGATCATGTATCTATTTATATATTTGTATGACTGTGGAATTTGATAATTATATGCTTGTTCTTGGACTGTAAGGCGGCAAGAGGTTTAGTTATTACTACCTGATTGGTCGTATTGACTATTGCAGCATAGTATAAGTTGATAAGAATGAATCCAGGACATACAGATACATCAGTTGGCCAGAGTGATCAAGGCCAGAATAATAATCAAGGTCAGGAGAATGACCAGAGATAGATTCCACAGCCAGCTTCTGCGAATTGGCAGCAACTATTTAATGAGTTGCAGGCTACAATATTGAGGCAAGGAGAAGAACTCCGCCTCCTGAGACAACAACATGTTCCTGCAGTGGCCAGTGTATCTGAGGCACCTCCTGTATCGGTGCCATCAGCTGAGCAGCTACCAAAGGTTGGTAACAAATGGGATCCTCTTTATGAAAGGTTCAGGAAACAAAAACCTCCAGTTTTTTAGGGCAGTGCAGATCCTGCTAAAGCAGAACAGTGGATGAGCATGATGACCATCCTGGACTTCATGAGGGTGACTGGTAATGAGAGGGTGGCTTGAGCCATATATATGTTTCGGGAGGATGCCCGAATTTGGTGGGAGGTTATATCCCAAACTAGAAACGTTAATGCCCTGAGTTGGGAAGAGTTTCAGACTCTGTTCAACGAAAAGTACTACAATGATGCCATCAGGGCAGCAAAAGCTGATGAGTTCAACAGGTTACTTCAGGGAAGCTTATCAATGACTGAGTATGCCCTGATGTTTGATCGATTGGCAAAGTTTGCCATGGGGTTGGTGCCCACTGACCAGGAGGGAGAGATTTCTCCAGGGGCTACAACCTATATTAGCCTGAGATGTTCACATTACCACTGTGGCAGGGATTACTACCTATGCACAGTTGGTCGAGAAGACACTCACAGCTGAGAGCACATAGAACAAGATCTGGAGAGAGAATACAGCCAGGAAAGAGTTCAGGAGAACATGATCTCCATTTATGGGTTTTGGTAGGGGTGGAGGCCCCAGTGAGCAAAAAAGGAAGGTCCCTAACACCTTCCCAGTTCCAGATTATAATAGGCGACCTCGTGGTATTTCAATGGGTCATCAAGGTGGTAATGAGGCCTGGAAGTCTTATCCTGAATGCCTTAGATGCAAGAGGCGTCATTTGGGAGAGTGTAGGGCAAGAGCCTCCTTCTCATGTGGAGCAGTGGGTCATCTTAGAAAGGATTGCCCTAAGGCAAGGAAGGAAGAACCCAGGAAAGCGGACAGCTTGGCCCCAGCTCGAGTGTTCGCATTGACACAAGCAGAAGCTGAGGCTTCTCCCTCAGTAGTTACAAGTCAGTTTCTTAGTGCTGGAACCCCTTATAATGCATTGATTGATTCTGGTGCTACACATTCTTTTGTTGCTAGTAGAATTATTGATAGACTGTGTAGACCCTGTGATTTTTATGCTGTGGGATTAGGAACTTTATTACCCACTGGGGAGTAGGTAGTATCCAGGAGGTGGGTCAGATCTTTGCCGGTGACAGTGGAGGGCAGAGAGTTGTCAGTGGACTTGATAGAGTTAGTTATGACTGACTTCGACATGATTCTTGGTATGGTCTGGTTAGTGAAGTATGGGGCAACCATTGATTGCAGAAGGAAGATGGTCACCTTTGAGCCTGAAGGTGACGATCCTTTTTTGTTTGTTGGTACTGTGCATGGACCTCGCATACCTATGATTTCTGTTTTGAGGGCTAGAGATCTATTGCAAGGAGGTTGCATTAGGTTCTTAGCCAGTGTGGTTGACACCACTCAGGTCATGCCAGTGAGACCAGATTAGTCTGTGAATTCCTGGATGTATTTCCATAAGATTTGCCAGAGTTGCCACCACACAGAGAGATTGAGTTCGTGATAGAACTGGCACCAAGGACGAAGCCAGTGTCTAGAGCACCTTACAGAATGGCCCCAGCAAGAGCTGTTAGATTTGGGTTTTATCAGACCTAGTTTCTCACCTTGGGGTGCGCCAGTTCTGTTTGTGAAGAAGAAAGATGGTTCTCTAAGGATGTGCATTGATTACAGAGAACTGAATAAGTTAACAATCAAGAACAGGTATCCTTTTCCAAGGATAGATGATCTGTTCGATCAGTTGTAAGGTAAAAAGGTATTCTCAAAGATCAACCTTCGTTCTGGTTATCATCAGTTGAGGGTCAATGAGGGAGATATAGCGAAGATCGCTTTTCGTACCAGGTATGGGCATTATGAGTTCTTAGTCATGTCTTTTGGATTGACTAATGCCCCAACTGCTTTTATGGATATGATGAACAGAGTGTTCAAGGATTATTTGGACTAGTTTGTGATCGTCTTCATCGATGATATTCTGGTTTATTCTCAGTCAGAGTCAGGGCATGAGCAACATCTGAGGTTGGTTCTACAGAGATTGAAGGAACACAAACTGTTTGCAAAGTTCAAGAAAGGTGAGTTTTGGTTATCTTAGGTATCTTTTCTTGGGAACATTGTCAGTAAGGAGAGGATTAAGGTAGATCCAGCAAAGATTGAGGTAGTCAGAGATTGGCCAAGGCCAAAGAATGTTTCTGAGGTTAGAAGTTTCCTTGGTTTGGCGGGTTATTATTCGTGGAAGGGTTCTTAAAGATTTCTACTTCATTGACTAAGCTGACACGCAAGAATCAAAAGTTTGTGTGGTCAAAAAAGTGTGAGAATAGCTTCCAGGAACTGAAGCAGAGATTGATTACAGCTCCGATTCTAAGTCTTCCAACAAATCAGGAGAAGTTTGTGATTTATTACGATGCTTCGCATCAGGGTTTGGGCTATGTTCTGATGTAGTCAGGGAAAGTAATTGCTTATGCCTCACATCAGCTGAAGGAGTATGAAAAGAGATATCTCACTCATTATTTGGAGTTGGCAGTTGTGGTCTTTGCTTTAAAGGTATGGAGGCATTACCTTTATGGGGAGAAGTGTGAGATCTATACAAACCACAAAAGATTGAAATACTTCTTCACGCAGAAAGATTTGAATATGAGACAAAGACGTTGGCTGGAGTTAGTAAAAGATTATGATTGTGAGATTTTGTATCATCCAGGAAAGGCCAACGTGGTAGCTAATGCTTTAAGTCGGAAGGGTTCGGGACAGATTTATGGTGCGAGGCTGATAGCCAGAGAGTTAGTAGACGATATGACCAGAGCTGGTATAGAGTTACTGGTGGGCCAGTTGGCCAATATCACGCTACAGTCTACACTGCTGGAGAGAATCAAGGAGGGTCAGTTGGGTGATCCACAGCTGATCAAGATCAGAGACGATGTTTTGGCTGGAGCATCCAGAGATTATACAGTGTCTGATTTTGGCTTATTGAGATACAAGGGTCGGATATGTGTTCAGTTAGACACTGTTATGAGGCGAGAGATTTTGGATGAAACTCATACTACACCTTACTCTTTTGCATCCAGGCACCACGAAGATGTATCGGGATGTGAGATCGTTGTATTGGTGGCCGGGGATGAAGGGGGATGTAGTGGAATATGTGGCTAAGTGCTTGACATGTCAACAGGTCAAGGCTGAGCATCAGAGGCCGGTGGGGTTATTACCGCCTCTAGATATCCTAGAGTGGAAATGGGAGGACATCATGATGGATTTCGTGGTGGGGTTACCCAGGACTATTGATCAGCATGATTCCATTTGGGTTATAGTGGATCGCTATACCAAGTCAACTCACTTCTTTCCAGTGAGGACTACCTATACAATTGATCAGTATGCAGATCTCTATGTGAGAGAGATCGTGCGCCTCCATGGAGTGCCAAGGTCGATCATGTCAGATCGGGACCCTACTTTTACTTCCAAGTTCTGGGGGAGTCTACAGAAAGCCATGGGAACACAGTTGAAGTTCAGTACTGCTTATCATCCTCAGACAGATGGGAAATCTGAGAGGACGATCCAGATATTGGAAGACATGCTGGGAGCATGTGTGCTGGACTTTGGTGGATCCTGGAGTAAGTATCTACCTTCGATAGAGTTTTCCTACAACAACAGTTATCAGTCTACCATTGGAGTTGCTACTTATGAGATGTTGTATGGTAGTGTAACGCCCTGGATAGCCAAGACTGTTACACTGTGTGTTTATAAAGATGCAAGACTTGCTAATCAAGTAATTTAGTTAGAAATGTGTTACTAAAACTGTAGTTGAACTAGGGTTAAAATATTTTGGCCACAAAAGCTACATTTCTGATAATCAAACATTTTTACATGGGATCCCAAAAGTAATAACGTTAAAAGACAGTTTACAAAATTTCAGGTTAAAAGTACAGCTACTAGCCACTCTAAGGGCAAAACAGACATTTAGGCTTTTTCCCGTCCTGTACTGCTCCTCAGCCGTGGTAGCCGATCAGCTAACTATGTACATTTAGCCTCAAAGGTCTCCATCTCAGGATTGGTCCACTTTTCCCTTGCCTTTACCTGCACCACGTAGCACCCGTGAGCCAAGGCCCAGCAAGAAAACACAATAACAGAACATAATCATCAAACAAACAACCAGATAACTCATGCAGTATAATCATATACTCAACATTCCAAATATTCACATTAATCAAGTATTCAGCATACCAAGTTCATCATTTCATACTAATAACCAATTCACATATGATAACCAGGGTCAACGCCCTTAGGCCGCACCCTCTGTTTATCCCACTGACTCTGGCCCGCTTAAACCGAGCTCAGTGAATATCAAGCTGTCCTCAGCTACCAGTGGCAGAGCCGCGCCCTGTTTGCAAATATTATTTACAGCACTCTTAGGCCGTTGATCACATGTCCCATGGCATAATACCATCTATGACATCATACAGATATAGGGAGCTCTTAGTCCCAACATAATCACATAACCGGGTGTAGTTTTCTTACCTTTAGATTCCAATAGCTTTGTTCAAATCAACCTCAAGCACGATCCCGTCCGAGCCCTAGCATACACCTAGTCATGACCACAAGTTAGAACCATACCAAACTTCAATTCCAAAACCTAACCTCGGGAAGCCCTAATTCCACCAAACGGGGTGGTGGAATCAAACCCCGAGCCCTCGGGCAAAAACCCTAGGAAACAATCTAAACATCCCCTTCTAGAAATAGGGTAGCGCTACAATGCCCTAAAGTGGGTGCTACAACGCTACAAACAGAGCCCAAAAACCCTCTGACCATAAGGGCTAGCGCTGTAGCGCCCAAAGGCTAGCGCTACAACGCTAGTCATAGCACAACCAACCCTGTTTTCCCCTTCCTTCGATTTTCCCCAAGCCAAACCTCTCCAAAACTCAACCAAACCTCAACCATACCCCAAAGCAAGCCTACCAACACCTAAAACTCACCCCAAACAACATAACCATATGAAATTCAATCACATGCACCTTAAAATAGAGAAATCACCATGGTTGAGCTTAAAGCTCAAATCTCAGCAGAACATAGCAGAAACTTCAGAACTTAGGGCTAGAACTTCTTACCTTTGATGGTTGATTTCGACCTAGGTTTTCTTCCACACTTCCTTAGCTTTCACTTCCTCAAATCCTTAGGCTTAATTCCCTAGAATTCCCACAGAAACTCAGCTTAGAAAACCAGTTCAACACCGAAATCCAGAAACTGAATATCAACCTCAAATGGATGAATAACCTCTGCCAATTCCTCAAGCCAAATTAAGGACCCTAGTGCTGAGCCTTAGCCTAATCCTTCTCTGAATCTTAGCTCCAAATTCCAGAAAAATTGATGAAGAAACCTCAAACCGAGAGAGAGAAGAAAAGACTCTTGTTTTTCCTTCTTTCCTTTTCCTCCTTCTTTTCTTTTTATTTCTTTAAGTTTTTACTATCCTCTAAACTTTCCACTAAGGCTAAAATGCAAATTGATACTTATCTCAGCTTTTAACTCAAATGACCAATTTGCCCTCCCATAAATCCTAAGCCATTAAATCATTCTAAGGGCATTTTGGTCATTACGCCCAATTCCCGCTAATTCCTCGAATGTCTCTAATATTTACTGCTTACTTCCCAAGACCTAAATAATCACCAATTATATTCCTCAATATCAAATGACCTCCCATATACCTCTTAGATTCCCAGAAATACCCCCAGGCTCGCCCCGAGCCGGGTATAAATCCCCTCCATGACTTTTTCGCTAAACCGCTCACTAGAATCACCTTGCGTCACAAACTGCGAAAATATCCACATAATAATGTGGTCTCAACAATTTATCACAGATATTTACATTTATGCCCTCAACGGGCCAAAATTACGAATATGCCCTTCTAACCTAATCAGGGCCTACATGCATACTAATACACATAGTCATGCTTCACAGATATCCAAATAGTCATATAAACATGCTTTAGTCATTTAAATCACATATAATCTAGTTACGCCCTCCTGGCACACTAATCAAGGTCCATAAGCCTTATTAGTAAATTCGGGTCATTACAGGTAGGAAGTGTTGATCTCTCATTCATTGGGATGAGACAGGTGAAAGGAGATACTTGGGTCCTGAGGCAGTTCAGAGGACTAGTGAGGCCATTGAGAAGATTAGAGCTCGAATGCTCACTTCTTAGAGTAGACAGAAGAGTTATGCAGATCCCAAGCGCAGGAACGTAGAGTTCCAAGTGGGAGACTATGTCTTCCTTAGAGTCTCGCCATGGAAAGGGTGAGAAGGTTTGGGAAGAAGGGCAAGCTGAGCACTAGATTTGTAGGTCCATTTGAGATTCTAGAGATAATTGGTCAGGTGGCTTACAGATTAGCCTTGCCTCCGGCATTTTCAGCCGTGCATAATGTGTTTCATGTTTCAGCTCTTCCGAGGTATGTATCTGATGTGACTCATGTTTTGAGCTACGAAGATCTGGAGCTCGAGGCAGATCTCTCTTATGAGGAACAACCAGTCCAGATACTTGACAGAAAGGACAAGGTCCTTAGAAATAAGAGAATACCTTGGTTAAGGTATTGTGGAGGAACAGCAAGGTCGAGGAAGCGACCTAGGAGCTGGAGTCAGATATGCGGAGTAAGCATCCCGAGTTGTTCAGGTAAATTTCGAGGACGAAATTTCTGTAAGGAGGGGATAGTTGTAATGCCCCAAAATCCCTAATGTGGTTTAATGGTTGGATTAGTAGGTTGGGAGGGCCATAATTGATTTATTATGCTATTAAACTATTATATGAATGCTTATGTGAATTATATTATAATATGATGTTAAATGCATGCATGTGGGTCCACATTTTATCACAGGGGTATTTTAGTAATTTGGCCCTTTGAGGGTGTAATTGTATATTTGTATGCATGTCGGTGATAAATTGTTGAGGCCACATTATAATGTGGATTTGTTCGAGCTATTCGACATGAGACGATCTTTGAGTGCAAATTAGCGGTTTAGTCATAATGGGATTAAGTTCGAGGCTCGGGGTGAGTCTCGGGGTGATTTAATGATTAGAGCGTTGCCGGGAATTAAAGGGTAACGGGATATGAATTATTGGTATTTGAGTGTATCGAGAATAACAGGAATTGGAGAGCGTTAATTATGATTAGCGGGTTTAGAGGATAAATGCCATTTTTGCCCTTACTAGCCTTTATATAGTTTTATTTAACCTAGGGGCAATATGGTCATTTGGAAAGTGTTATATGGGATTCTAGTAAGCTGTAGAAAGAACTGAAGCAAAACAGAGCAAGTTTTCCCTTCTCACGATCATCACCTTTCTCCTTCCTCCTTTGGAGTTCTGATCCCAATTTGAAGAACTAAGCTAGGGAAATCAAAGTTTGGAGCTTAGAGGCTTAGTTCATCCATTGAAGAGGACTTAAATCCAACTTAAGGTAAGAATTCATCCATGAATTTTAGTTGTACTCTGTTTTTCTTATGCTTTTTCAGTTGAGGAATTTGAAGTGTTTAGTTGGGAATCAAAGGAAGTTTTTGAGTAAGGTTGCTTGGGTTTTGATGAGGTTGGGGTATAGATGAAGTTTAGGGGTTGAATAGCATATTTGGGTGATGTTTGGGGCTGGTTTAAGGGTTTGTTTTTAGGGGAAATCGCACGGGAGGAAACCAGGAAAAACTTGGTCCTGCAGGTGGTGCCCCAGCGCTAGGCTGAAGCAGAGAGTTGGGCCTCTCTGACTTAGGATAGCGCCCCAGCGCTACCCAGCAGTGCCCCAGCGCTAGTCCATTTTCCATCAAGCCTATTTTAGGGATCAGGATGACGTTTAAGGCTCGGGGCTGGGTTCCTTTACCCTGTTTGAGTGGATTGGGAGTCCCAAGAGTGCAGGATTGGTCCTGAGAGTGAGGTTTTAGTTTGCGAACCTCTTATTGATTTACCTTATTGATGGATTCCAATTGGTTATGACTAGGTGGCCGCTAAGGAACTAAAAGACAGATCATTCTCAAGGGTCGTTCTTTTATTATTTCTCGCTTGAACCGAAGGTAAGAAAACTGCACCCTATGTATATGACATGCGTGGTTATTATAGAGGCATGGTTGTTGTTAAATGTGGACATTGATTGCATATTAAATGCTTAGAAAATCTTGCTTACTTGTGTATGGCACTGACTAATCAGAATCGGGACTGGTCGCGTGTTACTGACCTAAGAGTCAGAAACAGCATAAGCGTCATGAACGCAGAGCCGATAAAAGATTAGATCTAATCGATATCTGTATTGAATGACTCATATGGAGCATTAATGCTAGAGCGGCCCTAAGTTCAATGAAAATTATAAGGGCATGTGTAGTCTATGACTAGTTACTCAGAGCCAGGGCCAAAGGCCTAGGTGACTGTTTGTCACATGGCTAAGGGAACAGAATCCCACAGTTGTGACTCTATGGTCACTCAATAGGGTTATGTTGGTGACTATTTCATCAGATACCTATCTTTTTTAAGCGAGTGAAAGGATCATTTATCTGTAAAGGGTACGAAACCCACCTTAGTGACTTTACGATTGTCACTTCTCTATTTTGGACTGAAATTCCTGGATGGTTATTATGATCATCGTTTGATATTATATTCATGCAGCATTGAGTTTTCTTACTGGGCTTTGGCATATGGGTGCTATGTGGTGCAGGTATAGGGAAAGAAAAGCTCACCCAACCTTGAGTGGAGAGCTTAGGTGGCGATGTGTACATATGCGGCCGCTTGACCACCACGGCCAAGGAGTTCTCAAGGGAACTAGGGGGGGTTTACCCTATTTTTGCCGCTTAGATCGGCAGGTTGTAAATTTTATACTGTAATGACCCTTTTGTATCGTAAATAACTTGTAAACGTTTTTATGGGCCCATGAACATTTTTATGTTTTAAATAAAATATATCATTTCCTTTTTATTGGTTTCACACCTTAACCTAATAATAACACCTAGAAGCACGTTTTTAACCAAAGAACTCGATTTGCGAGTTAAATCACAGTTCAAAGTTCACAGTAACTGTCTTGGGGTAACCAGGGCATTACAATGCCGTCCAGTGATATGTGTGGATGGCACTTTCTTGAAGATGAGGTATAGTGGCCACATGTTGTGTGTTGTGGCATTGGATGCGAATAGCCACATTTATCCAATTGCGTTCGTGTTGGTGGACAGTGAGAATCACAATTCTTGGAAATATTTCATGATGAAATTGAAGGAAGCCATTGGGGATGTTGATAATCTAGATTTTGTATCAAACATGCATGCTAGCATTATTCATTCTCTTGAGGTTGTTTTCCCTGATGCCTACCATGGTGCATGCTACCATCATATAAGTATGAATATAATCACTATTTTCAAGACCCATCACCGTCACAAGGAGATGTGGAATGTTTTAACATCCCAATTTCTCTAATAAGGCTTAGTGCCTTGATTAGGGAGTCAGGAGGGCAATAATTGAATATTATGTACATGTGTTGTGATTATATGAATTATGTGAGTTATATTATAATATGACTGTATTTGCATGTTTAGGTGTATTAAGCATGCATGTGGGCTCGTTTCTTATTAGAAGGACATTTTAATAATTTTGACCCGTTGATGGCATATTTGAATATATATATATGTGTGTGTGTGTGTGTTATATGATTGAGACCACATTATTATGTGGATGTATTTGAGTTATTCGGCACGAGGTGATCCTAGGGAGCAAGTTAGCGGTTTAGTCATAACGGGGTTAAATACCCGGCTCGGGCTGAGCCGGGTAATGGGAAGATTATTTGGTAACTATTTGAGGATATTTGAGTTAACGGGAAATTATGAATTGTTAATTGAGATTAGCGGGAAATGTGGCAAATGACGATATTGCCCTTATGGGCATTAGAGAGTAAGCTAATGGGTAAGAAGAATTTTAGTCATTTACTTGCCTAAAGGAATTATATACTCAGCCAACTCAGAACCTAATAGAACCAAAGAGAAACATAACACTCAACTCTCTCTCACGTTTCCTTCTTCCTCCCTGGTGTGCCTTGGAGCTCTTTGGAAATTTTGAAGTTAAAGCTTCGATTTGGTGAGTTTCGAAGGGATATAGAGTTGGGGATTGAATTAAGGTGCAGCTAGGAGGTGGAGTTCCATCTGAGGTAACGTTTTGGTCCTGTGATTTCTGAGTTCCGTTTTTTCATTTTTGGTGATTTTTAGCATTGAGGCTCAAAGTGCTGATTTTGATTTTTAAGTGGGATTTGGTTGAGGTTGTGGAGTTATTTTGTTGTTTTAAGTATGTTAAATTAGTATTGGGATTCAAATTTTGCATTGGTTCACATTTGGGGTGAGTTTTGGGGATATTTGATTTGGAGGAAAATGTTAAAAACTGGGTTCACGGGGTTGCTCCGCGGCGCTGTTCTTGGAGCGGCACGACCCGCATGAACCCAGAGTCTAGGGTGGTTCCCTAAATCGTCTTGGCATCACGACGCCTGGTGGGCTACACTGCAGCACGTGTCCTTGGGAGTATAGGGTGGGGGGTTCTCTGACTTAAGGCACAGCGCAGCCTTGTAGGGGTGAGCCGCGATGCTAGTTGGGAAATTCACCATAAGAGGTTTGTGAGTACGAGGACTCAAACCTAAGGGCTCGAGAAAGGTTCTACTACCCGATTTAGTAGAGTTTGAAGTCCCGGAGGCTAGGACTCGGTCCAAAAGCCTTTATTTACTCAATATTGATGGATGAAATTTATTATGGTTGTGACTAGGGTACCGCTAGGGCTCAGGACAAGATCGTGCTCGGAGGTCGTTGGACTAGAGGTAATAAAATTGCACCCAATACGTGATATATGTTATTAGGGCTTGGCCCGATTGTTAAATGCATATATGATTAGGGCTCGGGCCCCTGTGAATGAGCATGATTATGATTATGCCTGTGAATGCTTGTTTAAGTATACTTGAATGCTCTATATCTAGATAGTTGTTAAATGATGTATGCTTGTTTGCATTATCTGACTTAAAAGGCTTAACTTATAAGTCAAGGACAACAATAGTGCACAGAACGCTGGTCATAACCATTGACTTATAAGTCAAGGGCAGCAATAGCGTCCTGAGCGCTGGTCGATATGGTTAGGCCTAATCAGGAGCGTGAAATACGCTTGATAGACACTATGGTCGTTGGAAAATTAAAGTGCCAGGTACGCTGGGCCAGCTCTAAGGCTGGTTATACATAGGATAGGGCAGTGGGCCCCGGGGTGACTCTATAGTCCTATATTCTAGGACAACGGGCCCCGATACGACTTTATAGTATTTATTTAGGGAAGCGGCCCCAGTGTGACTCTATGGTCATGTATGCAGGGCAATGGGACCCAGTGTGACACTGTAGTCACTTATCTTAATAGAATGCATGCATGAGTACGGTTATTACTGCTAGGCATGCCTGTTATGATTCTATAATATGTTATTAACTGCTTATGAGCATGTTAAGTTTTCTTTCTTAGCCTCGGCTCACGGGTGCTTTGTGGTGTAGGTAAGGGGAAAGGGAAAGTGAACCAGCCATGAGTTGGAGAGCTTCGGTGGCAACGTGTACATATGCGGTTGCTCGACCACCACGACCAGGGTTTCTAAAAAAAACTAGGGTCAAGCCCTATTTGGTCACTTAGGTCGACTTGTTGTAACTTTTGAATTGTAATTAACCTTTTAAATGTTATTTTGGGATCTCATGTATTGAATTAAATGTTTTAATGAAATGGTTATCCCTTTTTACCAAAAATTTTAACCCTAAATTGTCAATCACGTTTAATTACACGTTTATGGCCAAGAGACTCGTTTAGAGAGTCTAACACTATTTAAAACACATAGTGTAACTCTTGGCTATCAAGACGTTACAACTTGGTATCAGAGCGTGCCAAGGTTAAGGGTTCCTAAAAACTAGATGGGCATGTACACTCACCACTAAAGACAAGCTCGACTCAGGGTTTGGTAACTATTTATATGGTTATGTGTTTAATTGCTTAAATAGGATATAAATGCCTTATATGCGTGCCTTATTAGGGAGCATGAGATATTCTGATAGGGCCTGGCCTTTGACTGTTGAATGATTGATAAAGACATGCTTATGAGGACTATTAATACTAGTAAATGTTAATGAAATTCTTATTAGCATCGATATTTGTCTATAAATGCCAGAAAATGCTTATTAGGATCGTTATTTGCTTATAAATGTCACGAAGTGCATATTAGCACCATGTTTGGGTATGGATATGAATCGACATGCTTATTGGCATGTGTTATCCAAAAAACTGGTACGAATGACGCAGCAAATGATTCTCGGACACGTGGCTGACACTTGGTAGAACTCTGCTAGGGTATCGACCAGAAGACAAATTACAAGCAGTAGGCAGCTGAAATTTACCCGCGACCAGTATGGTCGCAGGTTCCGCATGCTTCATGATATTTTTGTAAAGATCTTTGTAAATCTCGAAATTAACTCCCACAATTTCCTGAGTATCCGATTATTTAGGAAAGAATATTTGTAACGAATTCATGTAATCCCCCCTTGAGCCTATAAATAGAGAAAGATAGCTCAAGGAGGGGACTTTTGGCTTTCGAATTATTCGAGACTAGAGTGATTCTATTTGAGATATTGTCTTGTTCTTCAAAGGTTGGTGAAACTCATTGAACCCTAGTGTAACGCCCTGGCTACCCCAGAACAGTTACAGTGAACAGTGAACCCAAAATTTGACTCGTTACCCGAGTCCTTTGGTTAAAAACGTGATCTAAGTGTTATTAACAGGCTAAGGTGTAAAAACCAGTAAAAAGGAAAGAATACATTTAATTAAGTAAATAAACTGCTCATGAGCCTTTCAAAACGTATACAAGTTGTTTACAATGCAAAAGAGTTGCTATAGTTTCAAATTTACAATCCCCGCCGGCCTAAGCGGCAAAAATAGGGTAAACCCCTAGTCCCTCTGAGAACTCCCTGACCGTGGTGGTCAAGCGGCCCAATATGTACACAACATCGCCCAAGCTCTCCACTCAAGGTTGGGTGATCTTCTCTTTCCCTTTACCTGCACCACATAGCACCCATGAGCCAAGGCCTAGCAAGAAAACACAATAAAGCATGGCATAATATCAACAATGATCATAATAACCATCCCGGACTATCAGTCCATAACAGATAGGTGACAGTAGCAAAAGTCACAAAAGTGGGTACAGCTCCCTTTGGCCATGTCACGATAAGGTCACCAGGGCTTAACTGATAAGTGATTCTTTCATAGGTTTGATCAGGGTAGGTGCATGGTGATTGGTCACCAACATAACCTTCCTCCCGACTCTAGAGTCGTAACTATGGACAGCGTCCCCTAGCCATGTGACAAACAGTCATCGGGGCCATATGCCCTAGCTATGAACATCTGGTCTTAGACCAGGCAAGCGCTTATAAGTTCTTCGACCTTAGGGTCGGTCCAGCATTAATGCCATAGAGCCATTCAATGCATGTTCATCGACTTTAGGGTCGGTCCCTGACTAGTCAGTGCCATAAACAAGTAATCAACATCCGCTAGCATTTAATATGCAATCCATGTCCACATACATCAACCAACATGCTTCAATAACAAACCATGCATGTCATATACATATACAGGGTGCAACTATATCCATACACTGTTTTCTTACCTCTGGTTCAAGTGAAAATTATTATAAGAACGACCCCTGAGAACGATCAATCTTTAAATTCCTTGACGGTCACCTGGTCATAACCAAAATATAGGATCCATCAATAAAAATGATAACAAAGGGTTCCCAAACCAAAATCTAGCCTCCGAGACATCAAACATTACTCAACCGAGTACTAGGTTCAACCCCGAGACCTAAGGCTTGAATCCCCAAGCTAAAAACACCATTCTGGCCAAAATGACCCTAAGGGCCGCAGCGCGCCCCTCTAACAGAGGCAGCCCTCTCTGCCAGACGCCAAGGGCCGCAGCACACCACAGCCATGCCGCGGCGCCCAGCCCAGACCAGCCAAAATGACAGCACGCAACACCAATTTCTCCCATGCGTTTTCCCTTGGAACCAAGCCCTCTAACCAGCTCCAAACCTCCTCCAAACACTCAATTTAACCCCTAAACATCACCCTCACCAAAACCCAAGCTAAACTTCAATCAAAACCTCTTCAAATCCAAACTATCAACAAGAATCCATAAGCTGAAAAACTAAAGGAAAAACAGAGTACAAACCAGAAAGTCATGGCTAAACTCACCTCAAAACCAGATTTGAACCTCCTTCAATGGTTGAACCAAGTCCACAAACCCAGCCCTTGGATTTCCTAGCTTGAAACCCCACCTTGAGCTCAAAAACTCCAAAGAAGAAATGGTGAAGGATGGTGTACGGGTTGGATAAGAAAACCCCTGTTTTGGTTCTGTTAATTCTATATCCTTCCACAGCCAACTAAAGAGTTATATAAATCCATCCAAATGACTAAAATACCCTTAAGTCATTTAAGGCTTCTAAAACCATTCAAATGGTAAAATTGGTACTTTCCACTTACACCGTTAATCATAATTAACCCTTCCCAATTCCCGCTAATCTCAACATTCTCAAACACCAATAATTCATATCCCATTACCCTAAAATCCCCGGTAACGTTCTAATCATTAAAAATGCCCCGAGACTCACCCCGAGCCCCGAGCTCAAACCTGTTATGACCAAACCGATAAATCATATTTAAAGATATTCTCATACCGAAATACTCAAACCAATCCACATTATAATGTGGTCCCACAATATATCATTGACATGCAAACAAGTATACAATTATGCCCTCAGCGGGCCAAATTACCAAAACACCCCTGTAAACAAATGTGGACCCACATGCATGCATTTAACATCATATTATAATATAATTATCATAAACATGCATAAACACATTTAATGTCATAATTAAACAGTTATGGCCCTCCCGGCCTACTAATCCAGCCATTAACCATATTAGGGAATCCGGGGCATTGCACCTAGTTCTTTGATCGCTCCTTTGGATCTTATATCAATAACAATCTAAGTGGACGTAGGTTATTACCAGATCCTGGGGCCGAACCACTATAAAATCTTGTGTCCTTATTATTTTCGTCATCACATTCTTTTCAACATAATCTTCCACGTCAAGCGTATTTTGACTTCGTGTCAGTTGGCCAAAATCTGGGTCAACAGCATGATTGTTGAGTGTGAATGTTTGTTTATTCGGTCTTTGACCATAAGGCGGCAAGAGGTATTGTTATTACTACCTAATTAACCGAATTGATTATTGCAACAAGGTATAAGCTTCGAAGTATGCTTCCAGGGAAGTCAGGTATGCAAGCCGCCCAAGGAATACAGACCAAGAATGATAATCAGGGTCAAACCCCTCCACCAGCTTCTGAGAACTGGCAGCAAGATATGCCAGCCAGATTACAGAGACAAGAAGAAGAGATCCGCCTCTTGAGATAACAACAGGTTCCTGCAGGAAACATTAAGCCAGAGGTGCCACCCGTGTTGGTGCTGATAGTAGTACAGTCGTCAGAGGCTGGGAACAGATGGGAACCTCTCTATGAAAGGTTCAAAAAGTAGCACCCTCTAGTTTTTGCGAGCAGTGCAGATTCGGCCAAGGCCAAACAGTGGATGAGTATGGTTACCACTATCCTGGATTTCATGATGGTAGTTGGAAATGAAAAGGTGGCCTGTGCCACATACATGTTTCAGGAGGATGCCCGAATTTAGTGGGAAGTGATATCCCAGACCATGAACGTCAATACCCTGGATTGGGAAGAGTTTAAAACTATGTTCAGTGAGAAGTATGACAACGATGTAGTTAGGGTTGCAAAGGCAAAATAGTTCAGTAAGTTGTTACAGGAGAACATGTCACTGACAAAGTATGCATTGAGATTTGATAGACTAACCAAGTTTGCTGCAGACTTGGTACCCACTGGTGGGACAATGAAGGAAATGTTCATTCAGAGGCTACAATCTATGATAGCCTGGGATGTTCGTATTACTACCGTGCCTAGGGTGACAACATATGCTCAGGTGGTAGAGAAAGCCCTTACTACTGAGGGTGCAGAGAACAAAATCTGGTGCTAGAACGCAGCAAGGAGAGACACTAGGAGGATGGGATCTCCATTTATGGGTTCTGGTAGGGTTGGAGGCCCTAGTGACCAGAAAAGGAAGGCTCCAAACACCTTTTCAACTTTAGGTCCCGACAGGAGGCCAAGGGGTATACAGATAGGCCACTAGAGTAGCAATGAGGTCTGGAGGACCTACCCAGAGTGCGCTAGATGTAAAAGGTGTCATGTGGGAGAGTGTCCATCAAAGACCGACTTTCTATGCGGGATAGTGGGACATTTGAAGAAATATTGCCTGAGAGCAAGAAAGGAAGAACCAAGGAAGGCGGACAACTTGACTCCATCTCGAGTGTTCGCATTGACGCAGGTAGAGGCTGAGGCTAGTCCTTTAGTAGTGACATGTCATCTTTCTAGTGTTGGAACCTCTTATACTGTTTTAATTGATTCTGGTGCTACACACTCTTTTGTTTCTAGAAGGATAACTGATAGACTGTGTAGTCCATGTGATTATTATACTACTCTACTGCTCATTGGGGAGTTAGTAGTCTCTAGGAGATGGATAAGATCATTGTAGTGATAGTGGATGGTATCGAATTTTCAGTTGATCTGATTGAGTTGGTTATGAATGACCTTGACATGATTTTGAGTATGGACTTGTTAGTAAAGTATGGAGCAACCATAGACTGCATGAAGAATATGGTAACCTTTGAGCCTGAGGGTGAGGATCTCTTTGTATTTGTTGGCACTATGCATGGACCCTGTGTGCCTATGATATCACCATTGAGGGCTAGAGACCTACTGTGAGGTGGTTGCATAAGATTCCTAGCCAGTGTGGTAGATACCACTCAAGTCGTGCCAATGGGACCAGAAGAGAATAGATTAGTTATGAGTTCCTGGATATGTTTCCAGAGGATTTACCAGGGTTGCCACCACATAAAGAGATAGACTTTTGGTCGCCGCTAATACTGTTGCCGCTAAAGGGAGTTTTTCTTGTAGTGGTATATTTTTATGATTTATAACTTATTAAATTTAAGTATTTGGTGATCACATAACTGTGGGAATATTACTTTTAATCATATATACGAGGAAAATGATCATAATTTTACTACTATGATTTTCTATATAATTATACGAGTTATTCCATTATTTTTGGACTTATAATTGTTTTAGTTTATGGTATAAACTAAATGATTACTATAAGAATTATTTTCCAACAATGGTCAAAGTTTGACTGTTGATCACCCAAGTTATGGATATTATACTTCTGGCATGCCCTAGTGCTCGGGGCATGATAGAAAAATGGTATCAGAGCACCGAGTTTAAATACCTCTGAGTGTGTCACCAAATATTTTAAATTTACTTTTAAAATGGAATATCTTCATATGAAAAAAGTTATGTATATAGAATGCAATCATTCCTCACAAAATTATTAGTTTTTGGTTCATAGAATAAGATGATATCAGTTGCAAGTATTGTTACCTCTGAGCCTTTCGACACTTTCGATGTCATACATTCATTAGGGATAGATCCCTAGTGGCTTGTAGTCTTTGGACGCAGGCTGTGTGTGACGAGTTATCCTTGTTGATTCGTGGTAACCAAATAATGTAGTAAAAGGGTGAGGTACCAAGGTAGTAAATGATTTTTACCCAAATGATGGATGGATTTGTTGTTTAGTCCCATGATGTTGATGTGGACCAACATTTCATAGTAAGTTAATTTCTAAGTCATTAGGACTATTGAATAACTTACTATCCTATCTTAGCTTGAATAATTATATGGTGTCAATGCTTCATATTAAAACTTGTCAATATGAGTTCCAGGAATATGAATTTGACGTTTCTTATTATAATATATTTTGTTATATTTAGATATATAACTTGCATCAGCTCGAGTCATTAGAGAATGGTGATGAGTTGTTAGCTTTAGCATCTGGGTCCGATCTTTTGGCATACTCATATCAAGCATGTATAGTGAATGGGGTTCGATATGTTACATACAATTGAGATCAAAATTGTATTACACAAAATAGTGGAGTGTCTGTTGATAGGACAAAAGATTTTAACTATTATGGACAACTTGAAGAGATATTGGAGGTATCTTATACTGGTGTATATTAAGTGGCCGCAAATTAAAGGGTAAAACGTCAACCCGTCCCTCTCAAAACACTCAGTCTCAGGCACCACCTAACCAGTCGACTGAGGATATACGTGAATTGGTTGACGACCGTGAATGAGTAGCTTTAGTACGTGTAACAACAGCTTCCACGTAAAAAATGTCCGACAACAAATGTGGAGATGCAGAATACATGTCAGCGGTTTTACAAGAAGTATGTAGGTTCGTCTCTTGAACTTTAGACACAACACTCGTCTCAAGATTCAACTTCTCAGCCTTCACTAGGCCATCCTGACATGCCTGGACCATTGTGGTCGTCTCAACCTACGATCCACCCATATATGTATCAATGGCTGATGCCTCTGTACCCTCAAGCTTATCGCTCTCATATGAGTGGACCTTCATCCAAACCTTTGCCTCCTCATATGAGTGGACCGTCGTCTCAACCTCCACCCTATCCTTATCCATATATGTATGGACCTGGTGTTGGGAATAGTGCCCTTAAAGCAATTGTAGTTGACAAATATTTTAAATGAAATAAATAATTGAATGGAATTATTATATATAGACTATGTTGACACGATTTTTCGCCAACAATGTATTACGTAATTAGCTGGAATAAACTAGTGCTTAAGGACAAACCGTAATAAGAATAATAACTCTTAAGGATGCTTAGAATGATATATTAAGAACACTCGTTCCTTTTTTACGTGGTTCTGAAGCTAAAATCCCCTAGTCCACGAGTCAATATTATTACTGTATATCTCTCTATATTTTGACAGAGTATTTGCATTACACCCAGAAAAACCCCCCCTTTTCTATCCCAGGTCTTGGTATTTATAGAAGAACCATCCCAGGATAGGTGTAGGGGTCATCACGTGAATACCCATAATTATTTGTGACCTTTCTTTCACAAATAATGAATATTACAATATATATTAAGGTATGGTCTAATCATTAGGTAAAATTGATCATGGGTCGTCTGGCATAATTGGACATGTGATGCTTGATCATGCACGTTTATGTTGCATGTCTGAGAATTCAGGAGTAACAGACATGTAATGTCTGACCATGCACATTCCTAAATAACGTATCCAGGTTTATAAAGACTCCTAGATATGGTAGATTGTCAGGGTACCACAACCTGAACATAACGCCAGCTCGTGCCCAGGATGTTGTGTTTTATCTCCATCTCCAGCTCTTACCTTAATGCTTCGTATTCCTCAGCTCGTGTTATTACCTGGGGAGTCGCACTGCCTTCGCAGAAGAAATATCAACTTGTGGGTCCTTTAGTACTATTCTTAGCTAGCCAGCTATACTCGAGCTGCATAAAAGACCCAGGCTGAATATCAGGGCGTATAGACTATATCCAATATTATGTTGATAATATTATGTAAATATAAGAAAATTCCAAAGTTTATCTATGTGATCTTAATCTCATATTGGTATGAGAGGATCGAGATTAAAATAGTAAACTTAAAACTGTTCATAGTAAAATAAAATCATGGAATTTTTAAATTAATTACTGCTAGTACGGTTCGCTAGTATTATGAATACAAGTGACCTAGATCCGTATCACTAGTGTAATAGGACACTTTAGTGAAGGCACTTTATATATAGTGATATATAGAACTGGACCAGATGTGATTTGTTAATACTTGTTTAAATACTATTTCATAGTATTAATCAAATGCATCAAACGATGATCTTAATCCTGAGGTTGCTATGAACTCCTATATATGTCACATGATCCTTTGATTCATGCATTAAGGTTTGTCAGAATGATCAGGCTAAGAACAATTGTTTTGGGGACTTAATGATATATATGGCTGGGGACATAGTTTAACAGATGTGGATTTTATACTTTCTTATAGATTGAATAATGGTTCCCTATTGGGTTGACTTTTGGAACTGAAAAGGTTATGAGCGCTCACGTCACAAACTTGTCGTGACACAACCTTCACTAGTAAAGTCAATGGTACTTTAGGAACAAGATATAGCTAAAAGGGTAAAACGGTAATTTTATTCTTTTTAATTATGAACCATTAATAGAGGATTTACGTTGTATGTAATGATTATATCAATGAACACTTTATTCTTTAATAAAGTACTCGATATATATATGTCTATAATTATCGAGAGTTCAATCTCATATTTATAGTGGAGTAATCATGAGATTAATAAATATGATTATTTAATCAAATAGCTTTGGTTAATAATCTAATATTTATTGGAGCTAGATATTATAGGTCCATAGGTCCCCAAGATGGTTCTATCAACACCATATCAATTTAAGAGTTGATACAAGAGTAAAACTATAATTTAAAAATTCGAGAAGAATTTTATTCTTCGGATCAAGTATACAATTATATGATAATTAATGTTAAATAATTAATTTCGAATTAATTATTAAATTTTCAAAAATATATTTATTAATTTAGATATATAATTTCAAAATTCATACATATAAATAAATAAATTAATTTTTTAATTAATTATTTTATTTGAGGGGGAGAAAATAAAATTCGTAAGTCAAAAATCGTTTTTGATTTATTGAATTTTAAAAGATAATGATAATGATGATCATCAATTAAAATTTTGAATTTAAAATTTAAATTTTGAAATATGGTTGTCATCTTTTCCTTAAAAATATAAATATCTTAGTTTGTAGAAGAATGAAGTTAAATAAATAAATAAATAAAAGAAAAATGCAATATCCCTGAAAATGGAAAGTGGCAGTTCACGCATGGCACAGTCCAGGGACTGTGCCATGCGTGTAGCACTAAACTGATATTGTATCAATGTTGTTTTTATTTTATTTATTTGATTAATTAATAATTTGAAAATAGATATTTTCAAATTTGGCAAGTTAGATATTTACATAAATCAATTCCTATCATCATTATGATATTATTATTATATTACTATTATTATTAGGAATAATAAGGTAATATAATAATGGGAATATACTCATTTGGTATCCTATGTTTTTGCAAAGTATCATTTTGGTACCCTCTGTTTTCAATAATGCTCATATGGTACCCTGTAATTTAAAATCGTACATATTTGGTACCCTAAATTCAGATTTGATAGATAAAATTTTGTCAATATGATCAAACTGTCACCAGTTATATGTAATTATGTAATTAAATTTAAATTTGTAACTTACATAATTGACAGCAGTTTGATTAAATTGACAAAATTTTATCTATCAAATCTGAGTTTAGGGTATCAAATATGTACGATTTTAAAATACAGGGTACCATATGAGCATTATTGAAAACAGAGGGTACCAAAATGATACTTTGCAAAAACATAGGGTACCAAATGAGTATATTCCCTATAATATATATATATATATATGATATAAAATAAGAAGAAGAACATGAGAGAAAGATACAAGAGAAAAGCAATACACAAGTTAGTAGGAATTCAGAATTTTTGTCAGACAAAAGATTATCTTCTTCTTCTTTATTCTAACATTTCTCAGACCATAATCCAAGTTCTCATGTGTTGAGAAATACTTGTGATTCCTAAATTACAAACTCATGTTCTCTATGTGCCCACACACATCTTGAGGTGTAGAGAACACTCCGGAAGATCGTGATTTAAGTACTCAAAGCGTTAGATAGGAAGGTCAATATATATACAAAAAGACTCAAGGAAACTTGATAGGCTTCAAGAGGTAAATACTCATGTTCTTGAATATTTATGTATATGTTTATATGATATATAAATATATTGTATATTTATATATATGCTACATGAAATGTTTCTGTCTCGATGTTTTATTGATCATATAAACTGTTTATATGAGTGATGGAAAATATTTGTTGTTGTACACACTGGGCCCACCATGCCTATTCCCCTGCGTACTCTAATTTTTTTCAACACCTGGAGGATCATCGTTACTTCCACAATATCCATAGTCGATGCCTCCGCACACACTACAGCCACCACAGACTTCGCAGGCACCGCAGCCACTGCAGGCACAAGAAGGGGACGGTACAGACGATGTCGAGGTTTGAGATATTATATGTATTATTGTATTAAAATATAACTTATAATTAATATATTATTGTATGTATATTTAGTTTGGATAATATTGTATTAGTTGTGTAATCTGAACAAATTATTATTTTTATGCATATTTAATGTTGATATTATTATTTTTTATGCATATTCAATATCTCAAAAGTTGCCCATAATAATATAAACATAGCTGCTAATATTAGATTTTATTAAATATTTTTTTAATTACAAAAATCTTTTTATTATTAAGGATGAAATTTGATTTAGGTAGCAAGATTATTAGGGGCGACTCTCAATTTATTAGGGACGAATTATCGTCGCTAATGTTGCTTATTAGGGATGACTTTTTGTCGCCGCTAATAATCAATACTAGCGTCGAATTATTAACAACGACTCATTAACGACGACCTGTTGCCCCTGATGACAATCAGCAACGACTTTCAGCATTATTAGTGGTGACATTCGTTGCCCCTAAATACCATTTTTGTTGTAGTGATACCCGGCTACTAGGTCATAGACGACACTAAGAAACAACTCAAAGCTGCATGTTGTGGTGTGGTTTCTTATGCAGATATTGTGGCACTTGCTGCACGTGACTCTGTTGTCTTGGTAAGCACTTATATATAGTATTGTTCTCATCTTTCTGGTTATTAAAGGGTTTAGAAAACTAATAACATCGTTTGATATTTATAAGCTTATTTTACAAACTAAAGGTTTCAGTTGGAAAGTGCCTACTGGGCGTAGAGATGGGCGAGTTTCATTGGCAAATGATACTAACAACTTGCCTAGCTTTACAATGTCCATTGATGTGCAAAATGATACATTTGCAGCGAAGAGCCTCAACACTCAAGATCTTGTCACCCTAGTTGGTGATACACCATTGGTACCACGGTATGCAAACTTTTCTTATACAAACTCTACAACTTCACCACCACCATAGGAAACGGTGCCAATCCCACCATCGACCCTTCCTTCCTTCCTCAACTCAGAGCTCTCTGCCTGGAGAATGGCGACAAGGCCAAGTGAGTCGATCTGGACACTCGCAGCGCAACCACTTTTGACGCTATGTACTTTCTTCAGAAACTTGAGAAACGGTCGTGGAGGTCTAGAGTCAAATCATAAGTTATGGATCGATGCCTCCACCAAGCTCTTCGTCCAAAGATTCTTGGGAGAGAGAGGATTGCAAAGCTTGAACCTCAACGTCAAATTTGGAAAGTCGATGGTGAAGATGAGTAACATTGGTGCAAGACTGGCACTGAAGGTGAAATTCAAAGGCTTTGCACTGCTTTATATATATATATATTTATATATATATTGTTGACCCTCAAATTGGTCAATGACACGGAGTCAGATAAACGATAGAAAATGAGAAGAAAACAAGAAGAAATTCAAATGGAAAGCAAACGACACAAACGATTTATAGTGGTTCGGCCCCAATTGGATGGTAATGACCTACGTCCACTTAGTGTTCTTATTGATATTGAATCCCAACACTGTGATCAATGAACTAGGGTTCATTAGTTTCACAAGCCTTTGGAAGATTACAATTTTGGTCAATAAACACACTATATTCTTCTCCCAGAGTACAAAGATCAAAAGTTAAAAAAAAAGTCCCTCCCTTGAGCCATTTGATTCTTATTTACAGGCTCAAAAAGAGTACATGGGCCGATGGGCCATAATTATCATTAAGATTCTCGTATCTAGGTCATAAAAGAAATTACAATTCATGCGTAATTATAGAACTGCGTAAATAATGGAAGTAAATGAAAGTATACGACCAGGCTGGTCGTGCATAACCATGATCCTTGATAAACCCATCACTTTCTGGTAGATGGTCGAGCAGGATATATTCACTTAAAGTCGCCACGTGCCAGCCACGTGCAAGTCAATCCTGCCACGTCATCAAGGCAGTTTTTTAGGTAAACATTTGCCCCCCAAGTTTATTTTACTGCGACCAGCATAAAGTAAACTTAGGCAACTGACCTTTCATATGCCTTATCAAATGCGTCAGAGTCGTCCATGCCTTCTTGAAAAAGGCAACCAATCATATCATTGCAATTTCCCAAAAAGTAGTCTAACAACTATCACACTTTCCCATGCCTCGAAAAATAACCCCTCATCATTACCTTGGTAACTGCACTACGACTAATATAAATAACCTCTCAAAATCATTTCTTTTACTTTTTACTTTTTACTTTGTTCTCAAGAACACTGAAGAACAGAGCGTAAAAAACCCAGAAATTCGAACGATCTCGACGACTCACGGAATTTCTGCTCATCCACTTAGCACTTCAGAAATTTTCTCTAATATTCATTCAAGTAAGTTTCTCGAACTTCTCCGTCGTTGAGATGCCATGCTATTTAATTTATGGTTTATTTCGGGCTTTGAGTTTCTGAACGTTCTTGAAAAACCAATTTGGGGATAAATGAGCATGTAGAAATTAGCACGATAGGATAAGGAAAAAACACTATACGAGGCTTAGGAATCGGCTTGGGAGTTAGGATTATTAATTTAGGGCGTAAAATTGAAGTAAAATTCGATTTTTAGGCATGTAGAAAAAACTGGGTTTTTCCCGCCCTTTCAGAGTCGAAAAGTTTTTTCTGAAAAACTTTTCACTTATGCTTTTTAATCCATTTTCCAAACTGTTCGCATAGAATTTTGTGTTGTTGTTAGAATGTTGTTGGTCGTATAAAAGCTTAACTTTTATACACGATCAACGTTATTCCAACTTTTACACTTCTTGGTCTTTTGGCCGTAGACTCTCATCTCCCCTTCTCTGCTCGCAGATTTTCATGCACGACCCATGGGGAGGTGAGAGGCCGATCGACGACGACTTGCTTGCCCAGCTGCTCGAAGATCAGGAACCGCCGTCGTTGCTAATCCCAGAAATTCCTTTTTCTCATAACCCTTCTAATAGACCTTAAACCAGCCCAAGAAACATGGGTCAAGTAAAATCCATTGCCCAAAAAAGAAAGAAAACAACCACTCCTCCTGCCAAATAGCTTGCTCCTCGGGCAGAAAATCCTTCGACCAACCCACAAGCTGAAAACACTCCTCAGCCAGGAATCCAAACAAAAGCCCAACCTCGAGACGTCCTTCGACCAAAGGTTGAATGGTACATGGTACCTCCTAGCAACATCACCGCTAGGATGGTAGGGAACTATCTCAAGAAGTATGGACTTTCTGGGATAACCCTAATCAAACCTTCCATCGACCAGCGGGCAAACCTGCCTAGGGGCGCCTACAACGCCTGGTCGAGATACCACATTGAGGCAAGGGCAGCCTTGCCTCTTCATCCATTCTTCCATGGGGTGGCCAACTATTTCGAGGTCGCCACCTTCTAAATCACCCCAAATGGATATAGAGTGCTCTCTGCTCTCTATATCCTATACAACCACAAGAAGTGGCCTGTGCCTACGCCGCACGAGATTAATTACTTATTTGATCTTAAGTCCAACCCCAATCACAACAACACGGGGTTCTTCCACCTTTATCACTAGGAATCTGCTTGCACTTTCCTGAGCGAGATCACCCACAAGTCTAATGTGGGAAAGTACTTCCAGGAGTACTTTTTAACACTAGGCTTGGCCACCAACAATCTAGCCTTTACTCAAGGAGGTAATTTCTTTATTCTCTGGTCGCTTACTTTCTTTTAGCTTTTCGGCACATTCCTTAGAATTTTAGTGTCATTCAGGTCCGTCGCACCGACCAGCTCCTACTCCAGAAGTGGAGATATGAGCAGCCTCCCTGGCCAGCATGACTGTTATAGAAAAAAGTGTCAAAGAGCTGGTCACGGAAAACAATCTAAGGTTGGTTGGCCATTTGGCCCCTCACCAGGATGTGAGGGAATCGACTGCGGGGAGTGCTACTAGCGAAGAATTTCCCTAGCAGCACCACGACGTGTCATAGCCTTCGAGGAGGACAACGGGAGTGACTATTAGGTAACCCTCCAGCACCAGTTCCTTTGAAGGAAACAACACCTCCTCCGGCTCCTATCGACTAGACTTCTCCCCCAGTGCCCACCGACTAGAACCCTCCTCCTTCATCACCTGCTGACCAGACACCACCCGAACAAACTGGAGATGCCCTAACGAATGTCGTGCTCAGCTCGGCCAAGGAGAGAATGACCAAACTATCGAAGCACCGTGTAACGCTCTGGTTATTCCAGAACAGTTACGGTGAACGGTGAACCAGAAATTTGACCCGCTACCCGAGTCCTTTGGTTAAAAACATGATCTAAGTATCTTTATCAGGTTAAGGTGAAAACCAGTAAAAAGGAAAGGGTACATTTCATTAAGTAAATAAACTGCTCATGAGCCTTTAAAAATATTTACAAGATGTTCGTAATACAAAAGAGTTGCTACAGTTCCAAATTTACAATCCCCGCCGGCCTAAGCGGCAAAAATAGGGTAAACCCCTAGTCCCTCTGAGAACTCCTTGACCGTGGCGGTAAAGCGGCCCTGTATGTACATCACATCGCCCAAGCTCTCCACTCAAGGCTGGCCAAGCTTTTCCTTTCCTTTACCTGCACCACATAGCACCCATGAGCCAAGGCCCAGCAAGAAAACAGAATAAAACATGATATAATATCAACAACGATCATAATAACCATACAGGACCATCAGTCCAACAAATAGGTGACAATAGCCAAAAGTCACAATAATGAGCATCGCTCCCTCTAGCCATGTAACGATAGGGTCACCAGGGCTTAACTGATAGGTGATTCTTTCATAAGTTCGCTCAGGACAGGTGCATGGTGATTGGTCACCAACATAACCTTCCTCACGACTCTAGAGTCGAAACTATGGACAACGTCCCTTAGCCTTGTGACAAACAGTCACCGGGGTCATATACCTTGGCTATAATCATCTGGTCGTAGACCAGGCAAGCGCTTATAAGTTCTTCGACCCTAGGGTCGGTCCCACATTAATGCCATAGAGCCATTCAATGCGTGGTCATCGACTTTAGAGTCGGTCCCTGACTAGTCAGTGTCTCAAACAGGTAATCAGCGTTCACTAGCATTTAACATGCAATCCACGTCCACATAAATCAACCAACATGCCTCAATATCAAACCATGCATGCCATATACCTATACAGGGTGCAACTGTATTCATTCACCGTTTTCTTACCTCTGGTTCAAGTGAGAATATTATATGAACGACCCCTGAGAACGATCAACCTTTAAAATCCTTGACGGTCACCTGGTCATAACCAAATTATAGAATTTATTAATAAAAATGATAACCGAGGGTTCCCAAACCAAATCCCAGCCCCCGAGACCTCAAATACTACCCAACCGGGTACTAGGTTCAACCCCGAGGCCTATGGTTTGAATCCCTAAGCTAAAAACCACATTTTAGCAAAATTGGCCTTAAGGGCCGCGGCCCCCCCTCTGCTGCGCCGCGGCGTGCCTCCAAACAGAGAGCCTCCCCATCTGCCAGACGCCAAGGGCCGCGACGCTCCCCTGCTGCGACGCGGCGCTCAGCCCAGAATGGCTAAGTCGGCCACATGAACCAATCTTTTTCCCTGAGCTTTTTCCTCTCAAACCAGCCCTTTAAACCCTCTCTAAACCTCCTCCAAACACACAATTAAACCCCCAAATAACACCCATAGCTCACCCTCATCAAACCCCAATCAAAACAACATAAAAACTCCCTTTAATTCTCACTCCCCACATCAAAATCCATGAACCAAAAACTGAAACGAAAACAGAGCATAACTTGAGTTCAATGACCAAAGCTTACCTTAAAACCTGCTTTGAACTTCCCACACAAGCAGAACCAAGTCTACTAACTCAGCCTTGAAGTTCCTTAGCTTGATATCCCACCTAGATCTCAAAACTCTCAAAGAAGGCAATGGTGAAGACAAGCTATGAGAAGGTATGGGAAGAGAAGAAGGCAAACCCCTGTTTTACTCTGTTTATTCCACAGCCTTCTAAGTCACTTAAGTCACATATATCCTTCCAAAAAGACCAAAATATCCCTTATGTCATCTTAAGCCTCTAAAACCATTCCAAGGCAAAATTGGTACATTTCGCTAAACCCGTTAATTATAATTAACGCTTCCCAATTCCCGCTAATCTCAAAATCCTCAACCACCAATAATTCATAACCCGTTACCCTAAAATCCCTGGTAACGCTATAACCACCAATAACACCCCGAGACTCACCCCGAGCCCCGAGCTCAAACCTGTTATGACCAAACCGATAAATCATGTTTAAAGATCGTCTCATGTCGAAATACTCAAACCAACCCACATTATAATGTGGTCTCACAATATATCATTAACATACAAACAAGTATTCAATTATACCCTCAACGGGCCAAGTTACCATAATATCCCTGTAACCGAATGTGGACACACATGCATGCATTTAACATCATATTATAATATAATTCTCATAAACATGCATAAACACATTTAATGGCGTAATTAAACAGTTATGGCCCTCCCGGCCCACTAATCCGGCCATTAAACCATAATAGGAAATCCGGGGCATTACAACTATCCCCTCCTTACAGAAATTTCGTCCTCGAAATTTACCTGAACAGCTCGGGATACTGACTCCGCATATCAGACTCCAGCTCCCAGGTCGCCTCCTCGACCTTGCTGTTCCTCCACAATACCTTAACTAAAGGTATTGTCTTGTTCCTGAGGACTTTATCCTTCTGATCAAGTATCTGAGCAGGTTGCTCCTCAAAGGAGAGATCTGGCTCAAGCGCCAGATCTTCATAACTCAAAACATGACTCTCATCAGATACATACCTCCGAAGAGCGGACACATGAAATACATTATGCACAGCCGACAACGCCAGAGGCAAAGCTAGCCTGTAAGCCACTTGACCAATCCTCTCCAGGATTTCAAATGGACCTACAAACCTGGGACTCAGCTTGCCTTTCTTTCCAAACCTTCTCACCTCTTTTCATGGCGAGACCCTAAGGAAAACATAGTCTCCTACCTGGAACTTCACGTTCCTGCGTTTGGGATCTGCATAGCTCTTCTGTCTACTCTAAGAAGTAAGCATCCGAGCTCTAATCTTATCAATAGCCTCACTGGTCCTCTGAACCGCCTCAGGACCTAAGTATCTCCTTTCACCTGTCTCATCCCAATGAATGGGAGATCTACACTTCCTACCATATAGCATCTCATAAGGTGCAACACCAATGGTAGACTGATAACTGTTATTATAGGAGAATTCTATCAAAGGCAGATACTTACTCCACGAACCACCAAAGTCTAGCACACATGCCTGTAGCATGTCTTCTAATATCTGGATCGTCCTCTCAAATTGCCCATTTGTCTGAGGATGATAAGCTATATTGAACTTCAGTCGTGTACCCATGGCCGTCTGTAAACTCTTCCAAAACTTGGAAGTGAATGTAGGGTCCCGATCTGACACGATCGACCTAGGAGCTCCATGGAGGTGCACGATCTCTCTCACATAGAGATCTGCATACTGGTCAACAGTATAAGTAGTCCTTACTGGTAAAAAGTGAGCTGACTTGGTATAGCGATCCACTATCACCCAAATGGAATCGTGCTGACCAACTGTCCTGGGCAAGCCCACCACAAAGTCCATTGTGATGTCTTCCCACTTCCATTCTGGGATATCCAGAGGCTGCAGTAACCCTGCCGGCCTCTAATGCTCAGCCTTGACCTGCTGACATGTCAAGCACTTAGCCACATACTCTACTACATCCCTCTTCATCCCTGGCCACCAATACAATGATCTTACATCCTGGTACATCTTCGTGGTGCCTGGATGCAAAGAGTACGGTGTAGTATGAGATTCATCCAGAATCTCCCGCCTCAAGGCAGTGTCTAACGGAACACATATCCGCCCCTTGTACCTCAGCAACCCCAAATCAGACACTGTATAATCCCTGGATGCTCCAGCCAAGACATCCTCTCTAATCTTGATCAGCGGTGGATCACCCAACTGACCCTCTTTAATCCTCTCTAGCAGCGTAGACTGTAGCGTAATATTGGCTAACTGGCCCACCAGTAACTCTATACCAGCTCTGGTCATATCATCAGCTAACTCTCTGGCTATCAGCCTAATACCATGAATCTGTCCCGGATCCTTCCGGCTTAAAGCATCAGCTACCACGTTGGCTTTCCCTGGGTGATACAGAATCTCACAATCATAATCTTTTACTAATTCCAACCAACGCCTTTGCCTCATGTTCAAGTCCTTTTGGGTGAAGAAGTACTTCAGGCTCTTGTGGTCTGTATAAATCTCACACTTCTCTCCATAGAGATAGTGCCTCAATATCTTTAAAGCAAAAACCACCGCTGCCAATTCTAAGTCATGAGTAGGATACCTCTTCTCATACTCCTTCAGCTGGCGAGAAGCATAAGCTATAACCCTCTCTGATTGCATCAAAACACAGCCCAAACCCTGATGAGAAGCATCACAGTATATCACAAACTTCTCCTGGTCTGTAGGAAGACTCAGAACTGGAGCTGTTATCAACCTCTGTTTCAACTCTTGGAAGCTGTTCTCACACTTGTCTGACCACACAAACTTCTGACCTTTGCGTGTCAGCTCAGTCAACGAAGTAGTAATCTTTGAGAACCCTTCCACAAAACGCCTGTAATACCCTGCCAATCCAAGGAAACTTATAACCTCAGAAGCATTCTTTGGCCTTGGCCAATCTCTGACCGCTTCAATCTTCGATGGATCCACCTTAATCCCCTCCTTACTGACAATGTGCCCAAGGAAGGACACCTGAGGCAACCAGAACTCACACTTCTTGAACTTTGCAAACAATCTGTGTTCTCTCAACCTCTGCAGAACCAACCTCAGATGATGCTCATGCTCTGACTCAGTCTGAGAATACACCAGAATATCATCGATAAAGACGATCACAAACTGGTCTAAATAATCCTTGAACACCCGGTTCATCATATCCATGAAAGCAGCAGGGGCATTAGTTAACCCAAATGACATAACTAAAAACTCATAATGCCCATACCTAGTGCGAAAAGCGGTCTTCGGTATGTCTCCCTCCTTGACCTTCAACTGATGATAACCAGAACGAAGATCGACCATAGAGAATACCGTCTTACCCTGCAATTGATCAAACAAATCGTCTATCCTTGGCAAAGGATACCGGTTCTTAATTGTCAGCTTATTCAGTTCCCTGTAATCTATACACATCCTCAGAGAACCATCTTTCTTCTTTACAAACAGAACTGGCGCACCCCAAGGTGAAAAGCTAGGTCTGATAAAACCCAAATCCAACAGCTCTTGCAACTATACCTTTAATTCTTTCAACTCAGCTGGGGCCATCCTGTATGGTGCTCTAGACACTGGCTCCGTCCCTGGGGCCAGTTCTATAACGAACTCAATCTCTCTGTGTGGTGGCAACCCTGGCAGATCCTCTGGAAACACGTCCAGAAACTCACACACCAGTCTAGTATCCTTTGGTCCCACTGGCACGACCTTGGTGGTATCAACCACACTGGCTAAGAATCCAATGCAACCCCCTTGCAATAAATCCCTAGCCCTCAATGCAGAAATCATAGGAATATGGGGTCCATGCACAGTACCAACAAATACAAAAAGATCCTCACCCTCAGGCTCAAAGGTGACCATCTTCCTTCTGCAGTCAATGGTTGCCCCATACTTGGCTAACCAGTCCATACCCAGTATCATATCAAAGTCAGTCATAACCAACTCTATAAGATCCACTGACAACTCTCTGCCCTCTACTATCACTGGCAAAGATCTGACCCACCTCCTGGATACAACCAGCTCCTCAGTGCGTAACAAAGTACCAAACCCCACAGCATGGAAATCACAAGGTCTACACAATCTATCAATAACACTACTAGCAACAAAGGAATGTGTAGCACCAGAGTCAATCAATACATTATAAGCAGTTCCTGCACTAAGAAGCTGACCTGTAACAACTGAGGGGGAAGCCTCAGCTTCTGCCTGAGTCAATGCAAACACTCGCGCTGGGGCCGAGCAGTCTGCCTTCCTGGGCTCTTCCATTCTTGCCTTAGGGCAATCCTTCTTGAGATGACCCACTGCTCCACAAGAGAAGCAGGCCCTTGCCTTACACTCTCCCAAGTGATGCCTCTTGCATCTAGGACACTCGGGATAGGACTTCCAGGCTTCACTGCCCCCAGGACGACCTATTGTAACACCACGAGGTCTCCTGTCAGGACCTGGAACTGGGAAGGTGTCAGGAACCTTCCTCTTCTGTTCACTGGGGCCAACACCCTTACCAGAACCCACAAATGGAGGACCTGGCCTCCTGAAATCCCTTCTGGCTGCATTTTCACGCTAGATCTTAATCTCTGCAGTTTCAGCTGTAAGTGCCTTCTCCACCACCTGTGCGTAAGTAGTCACTCCTGCCACAGCGGTGATGCGCACATCTCGGGCTAACCTGGGCTGTAGCCCCTGTAAGAAACGCTCTCTCCTGGTCCCATCAGTGGGCACCAACTCCTTGGCAAACTTTGCCAAACGGTCAAACCTTAAGGCATACTCGGTTACTGATAAGTTTCCCTGAAGTAGCCTCATAAATTCATCAGCCTTCGCCGCTCTAATGGCGTCATTGTAATACTTTTCATTGAACAAGGTCTGAAATTCCTCCCAGCTCAGGAGATTAACATCCTTGGTCTGACCAACCACTTCCCACCAAATCTGGGCATCTTCCCGAAACATATAGGCCGCACAGGCCACCCTCTCAGTACCAACTACCTTCATAAAGTCAAGAACAGTGGTAATCATGCTCATCCATTGTTCAGCTTTGGTGGGATCAGCACTGCCTTTAAACACAGGAGGTTGCTGTTTCCTGAACCGCTCATAAAGAGGTTCCAATCTGTTTTCAACCCCAGGCAGTGGCCCAATAACTGGCACCGGCACAGAAGGTGCATCTGCAACACTGGCCACCACAGGCACTTGCTGCTGTCTTAGGAGACGAAGCTCCTCCCCCTGTTTTATCACTATAGCCTGCAAATCGTTAAACATTTGCTGACAGTTTGCAGGTGCTTGCTGTGGAACCTGAGATTGGTCATTCACTTGACCCTGACTATTGTCATTATTCTGACCCTGACCATTATGGCCAGCTGAGGTGCCTGTCTGTTCTGGGTTCATTCTGTCACTGATACCTTACTGAAACAATAATCAATACGGCCAGTCAGGTAGTAATAACTAAACCTCTTGCCGCCTTACGGTCCAAGAACAACAGACAATTATCACATTCCACAGTCATTCAATATTCACAATCAGATACATGTTCATGGCACTCAGCACTCAGCATGTATCACATAATAATTTGTACACAACCATACTAATAATCAGGTGCCAGCAATCTCAGTACTAATCAGTACACATTTGCTGAAGATATGATATTTCAGGGCACAGGCTCAACACAGTATCTCACACACACAGGTAAAGCATATATATTACATTTTAACAAAAATACATGTAACCACGTAAATAGTTACCAACCCGTGAGTCGAGCTTGTCTTCGGTGATGTGTGTACATACCCAGCCAGTCTACAGGAACCCTAACCTTGGCACAGCTCTGATACCAAGTTGTAACGCTCTGGTTATTCCAGAACAGTTACGGTGAATGGTGAACCAGAAATTTGACCCGCTACCCGAGTCCTTTGGTTAAAAACATGATCTAAGTATCTTTATCAGGTTAAGGTGAAAACCAGTAAAAAGGAAAGGGTACATTTCATTAAGTAAATAAACTGCTCATGAGCCTTTAAAAATATTTACAAGATGTTCGTAATACAAAAGAGTTGCTACAGTTCCAAATTTACAATCCCCGTCGGCCTAAGCGGCAAAAATAGGGTAAACCCCTAGTCCCTCTGAGAACTCCTTGACCGTGGCGGTAAAGCGGCCCTGTATGTACATCACATCGCCCAAGCTCTCCACTCAAGGCTGGCCAAGCTTTTCCTTTCCTTTACCTGCACCACATAGCACCCATGAGCCAAGGCCCAGCAAGAAAACAGAATAAAACATGATATAATATCAACAACGATCATAATAACCATACAGGACCATCAGTCCAACAAATAGGTGACAATAGCCAAAAGTCACAATAATGAGCATCGCTCCCTCTAGCCATGTAACGATAGGGTCACCAGGGCTTAACTGATAGGTGATTCTTTCATAAGTTCGCTCAGGACAGGTGCATGGTGATTGGTCACCAACATAACCTTCCTCACGACTCTAGAGTCGAAACTATGGACAACGTCCCTTAGCCTTGTGACAAACAGTCACCGGGGTCATATACCTTGGCTATAATCATCTGGTCGTAGACCAGGCAAGCGCTTATAAGTTCTTCGACCCTAGGGTCGGTCCCACATTAATGCCATAGAGCCATTCAATGCGTGGTCATCGACTTTAGAGTCGGTCCCTGACTAGTCAGTGTCTCAAACAGGTAATCAGCGTTCACTAGCATTTAACATGCAATCCACGTCCACATAAATCAACCAACATGCCTCAATATCAAACCATGCATGCCATATACCTATACAGGGTGCAACTGTATTCATTCACCGTTTTCTTACCTCTGGTTCAAGTGAGAATATTATATGAACGACCCCTGAGAACGATCAACCTTTAAAATCCTTGACGGTCACCTGGTCATAACCAAATTATAGAATTTATTAATAAAAATGATAACCGAGGGTTCCCAAACCAAATCCCAGCCCCCGAGACCTCAAATACTACCCAACCGGGTACTAGGTTCAACCCCGAGGCCTATGGTTTGAATCCCTAAGCTAAAAACCACATTTTAGCAAAATTGGCCTTAAGGGCCGCGGCCCCCCCTCTGTTGCGCCGTGGCGCGCCTCCAAACAGAGAGCCTCCCCATCTGCCAGACGCCAAGGGCCGCGGCGCTCCCCTACTGCGCCGCGGTGCTCAGCCCAGAATGGCTAAGTCGGCCACACGAACCAATCTTTTTCCCTGAGCTCTTTCCTCTCAAACCAGCCCTTTAAACCCTCTCTAAACCTCCTCCAAAAACACAATTAAACCCCCAAATAACACCCATAGCTCACCCTCATCAAACCTCAATCAAAACAACATAAAAACTCCCTTTAATTCTCACTCCCCACATCAAAATCCATGAACCAAAAACTGAAACGAAAACAGAGCATAACTTGAGTTCAATGACCAAAACTTACCTTAAAACCTGCTTTGAACTTCCCACACAAGCAGAACCAAGTCTACTAACTCAGCCTTGAAGTTCCTTAGCTTGATATCCCACCTAGATCTCAAAACTCTCAAAGAAGGCAATGGTGAAGATCAAGCTATGAGAAGGTACGGGAAGAGAAGAAGGCAAACCCCTATTTTACTCTGTTTATTCCACAGCCTTCTAAGTCACTTAAGTCACATATATCCTTCCAAAAAGACCAAAATACCCCTTATGTCATCTTAAGCCTCTATAGCCATTCCAAGGCAAAATTGGTACATTCCGCTAAACCCGTTAATTATAATTAACGCTTCCCAATTCCCGCTAATCTCAAAATCCTCAACCACCAATAATTCATAACCCGTTACCCTAAAATCCCCGGTAACGCTATAACCACCAATAACACCCCGAGACTCACCCCGAGCCCCGAGCTCAAACCTGTTATGACCAAACCGATAAATCATGTTTAAAGATCGTCTCATGTCGAAATACTCAAACCAACCCACATTATAATGTGGTCTCACAATATATCATTAACATACAAACAAGTATTCAATTATACCCTCAACGGGCCAAGTTACCATAATATCCCTGTAACCGAATGTGGACACACATGCATGCATTTAACATCATATTATAATATAATTCTCATAAACATGCATAAACACATTTAATGGCATAATTAAACAGTTATGGCCCTCCCGGCCCACTAATCCGGCCATTAAACCATAATAGGAAATCCGGGGCATTACACACCGACGCAGCCGAGAGGCCATCCTCAACACCGATTCCATGGAGGTTGACCAAATAATTAACCGCGCGCTGAACGAAATTTCCAGTGTAAGTTGATATCTATTGATGAGCTTTATTTATTTATCTTATCATTGTTTTCCATCAGCTTATCTTTATCTCTGATCGCAGGGAATGCTAACTATGACCGCTAGCTGGCGCCGCTCGGGGGCTTTGATTACCCAACTCAAAGCCTTCGAGGCCAAGCATGCTGAGGAGTCCAAGATGACTGAGGCCAAATATATCGAGCAGGTCAAAGTAGCCAAGAAGAAAAATGCAGCACTGCTCGATCAAAACACCAAGCTGACCGAAGAGCTAAAGCAATTCCAGGCTACCTTAACCAAAGCCATTGAAGACAAAAAAAAGTACAAGGATGCTTCCTTGTTGAACTTCAGGGAGGCCACTAAGCTCCAAGATGATTTGGTCATCAGCAGAAAGAAGACCAAGGGGCTGGAGGAGTGCATCAAAGAGCTCGAGGAGACCAATGCTAGCAACTTGGAGAGGTATAAGGGAGCCACCTTCAACTGCTTCTACGCGTTCTAGAAGCACAACCGCAAGGAAGACTTTAGCTATCTTTCTGAGCGCATGAGGCAAACTGAAATAACCGGTGCCTTGCTCATTTTGAGGAAGAGGAGAGAGCGAAAGTCCCAGCCTCCCTAGAAATCTCCTTGGCTACGGGCATTGACGGCACGGAAGAGGAAGTTGGGGCCTCCGTCGACCAGTAAACTCCTCAAGACCCTCCTGCTTCATAATTTTTGTTGTTTTTATTTATCTTTGTAATTTGGGACACAAGGACCTCAGTGCGTAGTGTTGAGACAATTTATATTTTTATTGCTGCCCGGGCAGCTTTTCCTTTTAACAGACAATTACATCCGAGCAGTAATTGCTCGCGGTGTAAAGGGTTTCTCTTTTGACATTATAATATTTTTATTTTATTATAACATATGTTCGTATGACCGAACTTAGCATAGCACTTTGGTTTAATTTAACAAAATTTAAACAAAACTTTGAAAAATACTCTAAGTACCGTAGTATGCTTTCACTTATTTTGCTCGTGTGTTTACATATAACTATCGATATGCTTTGCTTACTAGATACCTTATATGCCCCCCAAGTGATTGAGGAGCTTTAGGTCCTCGGTCACTTGCCTTTACAAAGACCTGCTCGAACATTATTGCTTGTAATAGAGATTTAAAAATGATAATATAGCAAAACAACACACGTAATGAGCAAATACTTGTAATAAATACAATAATTGGCAAGATTGATTGGCTACGCACAATCCCTTTTATTTCTCATAATAAATGGACAATCGTGTCTGTATGAGTGATCAGAAATATGATCTTACACTTTTAAGCGATCAGTCACAAGATTGACTAACCCTTGTTCATAAACTTGTAAAAAGTAAAATTAATACAAGTCAATTCTTTAAGAAGAATTTTTTATTGATAGTACTTGCGCAGGTGATCTCCATTCCAATAGCGAGGAATGAGATCTCCATTTAAGCGAGCAAGTTTATAAGTGCCTGGATGGAGGACTTTTTCGATTTGGTATGGTCCTTCCCAGTTAGGTCCGAGTACTCCTGCAGCTTGATCGCGGGTGTTAAGGAAAACTCTTCTAAGTACCAGATCTCCCACATTAAATTTTCTTTCACGTACTTTAGAGTTGAAATACTGGGCGACCTTTTGCTGGTAAGCTGCTACTCGGAGTTGGACTTGCTCGCGCCTTTCATTGACCAAATCCAAAGATTCCATTAATAACTGGCTATTAGCGCCTTGATCGTACGCCATCCTTTGATGCGATGGAGTATATGGCCTGGAGTATATGGCCTATGTTTTTGACCACAAATTCCAGCACTTTTTTGGTCGTTATGGTTGCAAGCGGCTCAGCTTCAGTCCACTTCGTGAAGTAATCAACAGCCACCACGACATATTTAACGCCGCCTTTTCCTGTGGGAAAAGACTCGATTAAGTCTATTCCCCATACTGCGAATGGCCACGGACTTTGCATCTGCTTTAGCTCATTAGGGGCTGCTCGCGATATCTTGGAGAATCTCTGACACTTGTCACAGTTTCGAACAAAATCCATATACTCTTCATTCATTGTTGGCCAAAAGTATCCTTGCCTTAGGATCTTTTCTTATAAACTCTGCCCCCAGCGTGATCCCCGCAGAAACCTTCATGAAATTCTCGCATTAATTCGTTGGCCTTTTCTTTTGAGACACACCTTAGGAGTGGCATTGAGTACCCCCTTCTGTACAAAATTCTGTCGACCAGGATAAATCGATCAGAATGCCTCTGGAGGTCCCTTGCTTTGTTTCTATCTGCCGGCAGCGCTCCGTGCGTCAAGTACTCAATATAGGGTGCCATCCATGTATCTGCTGCCTGAATTACCAGATAGGTTTTCTTTGCTTTGATGCTTGGTGCGGCTAGTCGTTCAACCAACACTATATTCAGGGTGTCAGCATCCTTTGCACTTGCTAATTTGGCCAAAGCATCAGCGTTTGAGTTCTGGTCGCGAGGTACTTGCTGGAGTGTATACTTTTCAAATTGCACCAAAAAATCCTTTGCTTTGTTCAAGTAAGAAACCATCTTCAGACCTCGGGCTTGATATTCTCCAGTAATCTGATTAACCACCAACTGAGAGTCACTATAGATTTTAAGTGACTTTATGTTCATGTCTCTGGTTAATCGTAAACCGACAAGCAGTACTTCATACTCGGCTTCGTTATTGGACGCTGTGAAGTCGAATCTGATTGCACAGTGGAATCGATGTCCTTCAGGCGTTATTAAAATCACTCCACCTCTAGCGTGATGTTCATTAGAAGAACCATCTGTAAACAACTTCCAATAGGGAGTTTGGCTTTGAGGTTTAGGCTCTTCTGTCTGCTCACTGTCTGGAAGCCCAGTGAGTTCTGTGACGAAGTCGGCTAAAGCTTGTCCTTTTATCGCTGCTCGTGGTAAGTAAGAAATTTCAAACTGCCCAACTTCAACTGCCCATTTCAATAATTGGCTAGCGGCTTCTGGCTTCTACAGCATTTGCCGTAGGGGTTGGTCGGTTAGTACTGTGATAGGGTGAGCTTGAAAGTACGACCACAACTTTCTGGAGGCTATAATCAAGCAGTAGGCTAATTTTTCAATGGGCGGATATCACAGTTCTGCTCCTATTAGCCTTTTGCTTACATAGTATACAACTTTTTGCACATTTTCCTCCTCTCTTACCAGGACAGCACTAGCAGCATATTCTATGATCGCCAAGTAGATGAACAGAGTTTCTTTTTCAACCGGCTTAGATAGAATCGGTGGTTGCGACATATGAGACTTTAAAGCCTGAAAATCCTGCTCGCACTCCTCCGTCCACTCGGATTTTTTATTGCCTCTAAATAGATTAAAAAATGGGATGCACTTATTCGTCGACTTGGAGATAAATCTACTTAGAGCAGCGATTCTCCTGGTTAAACTTTGAACATCTTTTATCTTTCTTGGTGATTTCATATCGACCAGGGCCTTAATCTTTTCAGGATTAGCTTCAATACCTCGTGAGTTCACTATAAATCCCAAAAATTTCCCTGATCCAACTTCGAAGGAACACTTGAGGGGGTTCAGCTTCATCTGATACTTGTTCAAGACGTTGAAGCATTCTTGCAGGTCCCCTATGTGTTCTTCTGCCTTCTTTGACTTAACCAGCATGTCATCAACATATACTTCCATGTATGTACCGATCAGCTCCTTGAAAATGTGATTGAATAATCGCTGGTAAGTCGCACCAACATTTTTCAAACCGAAGGGCATTACTTTGTAACAGTAAATCCCTGTATTGGTCCAAAAGCTAGAGTGATCCTCATTAGGTGGGTGCATACCGATTTGATTATACCCAGAGTATGCATCCATACATGATAGGATCTCGTGTCCTGAAGTGGCATCGACTAACTGGTTGATCCTCAGGAGTGGGAAACAATCTTTCGGGCAGGCTTTATTATGGTCTGTGAAATCTACGCATGTTCTCCACTTGCCATTCGGCTTGAGTACTAGTACGGGATTAGAGACCCACGATGGATAAAACGCTACCCTGATGAATCTGTTCTCCTTTAGCTTCTCAACTTCTTCCTTTAAAGCTTTCGATCTATTTTTGTCGAGCAACCTTTTTTTTTGTTGCACTGGTGGAAAGCTTTTATATATGTTCAGGACATGGCTGATAACTGTTAGGCCAATTCCAACCATGTCTTTATGCGATCAGGCAAAGACTTCCTGGTTATTCTTCAAAAATTCCACTAGCTTTTGTTTGATCGTTGTCTCGAAGTTTTTACCGACTTTCACAACCCTGGTTGGATCTGCTTCATTGAGTTAGACCTCTCCAAGGTCCTCGATTGGTCCTACTTGTTCATCAAAATCCCCAAAGCGAGGATCCAAATCCCTATCCTCCTTTGGGCAACACCCTATTTGGTGACACACTCACCTGATTGGGCTTGTATTTCATTAGTTGACTGCAACTCTTTTCCGACGTCTTCCCATGATCCACCTATCTTTGCCTTAGAAATCGAGGAATTATAGCATTCCCTCGCTTCTTGTTGGTTTCCCGACACACATCCTACCTTTGCGTCAGTTGGGAATTTCATGGCAAGGTGCCAAACCGAGGTTACAGCTTGCAGATCGACCAGAATAGGCCTTCCAATTACAGCATTGTACGCGGAAGGACAATCAACTACTATAAAAGTAGTGAGTAATTTCTTGTTCGCGGGCGCAGTTCCTGCTGTAACCGGAAGCCTAATCGACCATGTTGGTGCGAGCCCTTCGCCAAAAAAACCATAAATGGTTTGGTTGCACGACTCCAGGTCCTTCACGGATAACTTCATTCTCTCTAGTGAAGACTTGTGCAAGATGTTTACTGAGCTCCCTGTGTCAACTAACACCCTTTTAACCATCATGTTGGCTATATGGACGTCCACGACCAGAGGGTCCGAATGAGGGAATCGGACATGCTGAGCATCAAGCTCAGAGAAAGTTATTAACTCTTCCTCTGTTTGAGCTTTTTTGGGTGCTCGCTCCTCCACATTCAGTATCTCGATGTCCTGGTCATGGCGTATGGTCCAAGCATATCGCTCCCTTGCCTTCCCACTATCTCATGCAAGGTGTGGGCTGCCACAGATGGTGAGAAACGTACCTGCCACATGAGTTGGCTGTAAAGGTGGCGAGCGTTGGCATACAGGCGCCTTCTCGTTGCCTCTTTGAGGCTCTCGCTGAGAACCTCCCGTGGCTCGTACGTATCTCCTCAGGTATCCTTGTCTGATAAGGAACTCAATCTCATCTTTCAGCTAATTACACTCATTAGTGTCATGACCATAGTCGTTGTGAAAACAACAAAACTTTTTTGTATCTCTCTTGGAGATATCCTTCCTTATAGGCATTGGTCGCTTGTAAGGGACATTGGAGCTGGTTGCCTGGTAAACCTCCGCTATGCTCTCGATGAGGGTCGCATAATTGGTGAACCTTGGCTCGTACCTATTGCCCTTAGGGTGTTTATTCTCGGAAGTCGACGACTCAGTGTTTGCCCCTTTTCCATCGTTTTTACTGTTCCTGTTGCCTTTGTCGTTGCCATTGGGTTTATCTGACCCGTTGGCGGCTTTAGCGGGATCTTCTTTTGGTCCCTTGTCTTTCACAGGCGATTTCCCCTCATTGGCAATGGCATCCTCGAGCTTAATGTATCGGTCTGCTCGATCAAGAAACTCCTGAGTACTCTTCACCCCATTCTTTCTTAAGCTGTTCCAGAGGGGGGAATGGCGCCTTACTCCAGCAGTAAGGGCCATCATTTTCCCTTCATCACCAATTGTTTTAGCCCCAGCAGCTGCTCGCATGAAACGCTGGACATACTCCTTTAAGGATTCTCCTTTCTTCTGACGTATCTCGACCAATTGGTTGGCTTCAGTCGAGTGCACACGACTAGCATAGAATTGTCCGTAGAATTCCTTCACGAACATTTCCCATGGTACTATGCTAGTAGGAGGGAATTTAAAGAACCACTCCTGAGCAGTGTCAGATAGGGTGGCCAGAAAGATCCTGCAGTGAGCATCATCCGACACCTTCTGTATGTCCATCTGTATCTCAAACTTATTCACGTAAGATACTGGGTCCCCATACCCATCGAAGTTTGGCAGTACTGGCACCTTGAGTTTGCTGGGGGTTTCCGCCACAACTATTCTCTGTATGAACGGAGTACCTCTTCTCTGATCGTACTCGATGTGGGATGTCCGGCTTCCCACCAGCTGCTGGACAGCTTGGTTTAGTGCATCGATCTGAGCCTGGACGACGTCCGAGATTGCTGGGGCGACTGGTGCTGGAGGAGCGTACTCATCGTATGCCTGTCGTTGAGCACGTCCCTTAGGTCATCATCTATGTGCCTTTGCTCGCTAGCTCCCAACCGATCAAAGACGTGAGCCTGCCTAGGCTGCCCCCAGTGTTCTGGCTCGCAGGCCTATTTTCTCTTGGTGGGGGATTCCTTTCTCCACCTCTTTCTTCTTGCCCTCAACCAGCATTCCTCCTATCGGAGTCAGCTTCATTATAGTCATGGTCGTCCTTGAACTGCGACCGACTATGGCGCGAGCGGCTGGTCGCACTGTTCCCCCCTTAGCTGGCACCTCCCGAACGTCAGTGGGAGGCCTACGTTGGTTGGTGGGTCCCTGGGCATTATTATGACGTGGGGGTCCCCTAACCACAAAGCCTGACTTAGCATGCCTTCTGTTAGCAGAAGGACGTTGTCCCCTGCTCGGTGGATTTGGCTCATCAGCCATTGGGCGTCTAGGGCATCGGGGAGGCTGGCCGGCCCTATTCTACCTTTGACGCTGGGGATTATCTCGACCAGCGTGAGAAGGTGGTTGTTGCTCAGGATCCTGAATTGGGATATCCTGTTGAACAGCAGGTGGTTGCTCTGGCCTTTGAGGGCTCACCGGATGGAGCGGAGGACTTGGGTTTGGGGCCCGTTGTGGTGGTGCACTTGGTGTCTGATCCGATTGTGAAGTCGCCGCAGCTTGCCCCCGGGCCAACTGAATGGTTGCTTCTAGGGAGGCAATGGTGTCTCTCTGCCGGCGGTCCATGTCTGCCTGCTGCTCATTCAGCTCTTGGCACCGACGTCTCAGCCGTATTCTCTTGATTGGCCCTCAGATTGGCGAACTCTTCTTGCAACACACTCAGTGTTGTCCTCAGGGTTTCAGAATCCATTTCCTCATCTTTAAAATCCAACTGTGGCTCATCTTCAGCCACATTTGGTGGAGGAGGCTAGGTGGATGCCGTGCCAGAAGTCTGCCCCGTCTTCCTGGATGTCTTAGCCATTTGATCTTCTTGAAGTCTAGAATTAGTCTCTCAATGAAAGAACCAAAATGTTGACCCTAAAATTGGTCAACGACACGGAGTCAGATAAATGATAGAAAATGAGAAGAAAACATGAAGAAATTCAAATGGAAAGCAAATGACACAAACGATTTATAGTGGTTCGGCCCCAATTGGATGGTAATGACCTACGTCCACTTAGTGTTCTTATTGATATTGAATCCCAACACTATGATAAATGAACTAGGGTTCACGAGTTTCACAAGCCTTGAGAAGATTACAATTTCAGTCAATAAACACACTATATTCTTCTCCCAGAGTACAAAGATTAAAAGTTTAAAAAAAAATCCCTTCCTTGAGCCCTTTGATTCTTATTTATAGGCTCAAGAAGAGTACATGGGCCGATGGGCCATAATTATCATTAAGATTCTCGTATCTAGGTCATAAAAAAAATTACAATTCATGCGTAATTATAGAACTCTAGGTCATAAAAGAAATTACAATTCATGCGTAATTATAGAACTGCGTAAATAATGGAAGTAAATGAAAGTATACGACCAGGCTGGTCGCGCATAACCATGATCCTTGATAAACCCATCACTTTCTGGTAGATGGTCGAGCAAGATATATTCACTTAAAGTCGCCACGTGTAAGTCAATCCTGCAACGTCATCAAGGTCATTTTTTAGGTAAACATATATATATATATATATATATATGCAGCTTCTTAGGTAGGGGATAAATTTTGCCCCTAATGTAGGGACGTTTTTTAATTTTTGTATTGATAAAATTATAACCCATTTTTTTTATGACAGCCTACATGATAGTTATAATAGTCATGCCCACTGATTTTTCAGGAAATTCTAAATAATTTACAGTACCGAAATCAGAGTTCAAATATTTTATTTTCCATGTGTATAAAAAAATAGGCACGAGTGCAACTAACTGTTTGAACTTTGATTTCGGCACTGTAAAATTATTCAAATTTTTTAAAAAATTAGTGGGATGTCTGTTATAACTATAATGTACATCACCATGCAAAAAAAATTAAGTTATAATTTCACATAAGTGTCAAAAATAAAAAATACTCCTGCGGTGGACGCAAAAGTGATGCCCTTATCTAAGAAAATCTATATATATATATATATATATATATGATAATTCTTCTATAGGAGCTTCACTTTAAGCCTTACCGGTGGGGCTCTCAGTGTTTCTTGTCTCGTGAACAGTTTTCGGCACGATTTTATTTATGATAGTGTTTATTGTAGCTATTTAGAGCATCCTGCAATTTTTCAGAAAATTCTGAATAGTTTACAGTACCAAAAACTAGGTTCAAACATGTTGTTTTCCACGCGCATAAAAAAAAATTAGTCACACGTGCAACAACATGTTTGAACTTAGTTTTCGGCATTGTAAACTATTCAGAATTTTCTAAAAATTTGTAGGATGCTCTAAATAGCTACAATATATACAGTCATAAAAAAATCGCGCCGAAAACTGTTCACGGGTCGAGAACACTGAGAGCCCCACTGGTAGAGCTTAAAGTGAAGCCCCTATAGGAGAATTCTCTTATATATATATAAATATTTATACTAGTTTTATTATTCGTGGCTAAGCCACGAACCCGTGGATTGAACAACATATTTTATATATTTAGAAGTCCTTAAAATAATATTAAATCCAAATGATCAACAAAATATTTATTACCAAAACCCTATAAAATGTAGATTATTGCTGTTATTATATGTATAAATAATTTTTTATTTGTAAAGCTATATTTTGACTTTTTTAATTATTATTCACTTTACTTGAGAATTTTTAGTCATTTTCCTTTTTTAATTAATTGTTAGATATATTTATAAGTATTTTTTCTTTTTTAAGTAAAATTATTTTATCTTTAATTACAATATAATAGAGAATTCATATTAACTTTTTGTTCCCAATATTTTAACACATACACATTTTCCATGGGATATACACATATTAAAGCATAAATGATATTATATTTAAAAGAGTAATAATTAAGACACACTTAAATTATGCACATTTTTTTATTCATAGCATAATCACTACAACAAATTTGATATACAATGACTCCCTACAATGTCTTACACCAATGGTGTAAGATATTAAAACTTATCAGGGGTTTTAAATGTCTAATGGTGTAAGACATTGAAAGTGTATATTAATGGCTACAATTAGAAGACATTAAAAATGGTGGAAGACGTTGGAAATAGGTTGGGGTAGTGATTATAGGTACATCCAACGTCTCCCACTGAGAGACGTGGGACACATGGCACGTCTCCCAGTGGCGGAAGGATGCATCGTCGAATGCTATATTGCAGAAGAGGCAGTTGAATTTTGTTCTGAATACATGACTGGTGTACAGAAAATTGGGTTAAATGATGTTGAAAATGTTGAGATTCAGAGTCGTCGTGGTAGCGTTGTATGCACAGTAAGTCGAGATCTTCTAGATGAAGCGCATCGTCTTGTGTTGCAGAATATAAATGAAATTCAACCTTATATCGAGTGAGTTATATTCATATAATACATTAAGTTTAAGTTGTGTAATTTCATATATTCAATTGCTTAATAGCATATTTATAATTGAAGGGAACATTTTAATTGGATAAAGACCAAATTTCCATCCAAGTCAAGGAACTCAAAATGGTTACAAGACGAACATTATCGAACTTTTAGTACTTGGATTGAACAAAAGGTAAATTGTGTTGATTATTGAAAGTTGTCATTAATTAGTACTTAATTACAAGATGACATTTTTGGTTGTTTTTGGTATGTTGATTTGATAGGTTGTGTCAGAATTACAAAACACATCAAATAATGTTTCAGACATTGTTAAGTGGATTTCTCGAGGACCTTCGGTTAATGTCATCAAGTTTTCATCATACATGATTAACGGTACTCTATTTAACACTAGGGAGCGCGATAACAACAGAAACACACAAAACAGTGGTGTTAGCCTTGTTGCTAAAACTGTGCAAGTCTTTAGTACAAAAGATAAAAATCCAGTTCAATGTGATATGACTTTTTATGGAGTAGTTAATGAAATTTGGGAGTTAGATTATATCACAACTCGAGTACCTGTTTTCTTTTGTGAGTGGGTGAAAAGTGACAGCGGCATAATATATGAAGATTTTGGTTTCACATTAGTTAATCTAAATCGAATTGGGCACAAATCTAATCGATTTATATTAGCTTCACAAGCGAAACAAGTATTTTATGTGAATGATCCGTCAGACAACCAATGGTCAATTGTTCTTCCAACGCAAACAAGAGAATGGAACATTAAAGATGGTGATTTACATGATATACCTCTCGAAGAAGAACTTGTCACATTCACCGCAATAGAAGATAATGACGAAGTTGATGATGATTGTATTTGTTTCCGCGAAAACGGTGAAGGATTATGGGTTGATGAAAATGGGTCTTGAGGTACCATTTAATAGGTTTCATATGTTTATGATATGTGAAATTCTTAGTTTCATCTTTTGGTTTCATCAATTTGTTTCATCTTTTGATTATGAGTGTCCAAAATTGTTATAATAATGATATTTATGTTTCACAGATGGAGGCTGATCCTTTTGGTGGTAGTTCTGATGAGGGGGAGCAACGCCCTCATTCTCAGTCAGTGGAACAAGAAAATAAATCTGTGAGAGGACGTACATGGATGTCTAGAAACACCAAAAAAAGGAGTGAAGGACATCTTACTCCTGTTGAATACAATGAGTATGGTCAACTAGTGGGTGAATCTAGAAGTAATGTTTCATCACAGCTTGGATCAGTTGTTCGAGCAACTGTGTCCATCAACATTAATAGTTGGAAAGATGTTAGTGTGGTGGATAAAAATAAAATATGGGACATAATGAAGGTATATTTTATTAATTATATTTCATTTAACTCTTTCTTCATACACAATGCAATATTTGTTCATTTTGAATATTTCTAACAAATATTGTATTTCTTGTATATATCTAACAAATATATTTTTTTCTTTCAATTTAATTGATTATTAAATTAATTTAAATTTAGATTAAAATAATTTCAATTTAAATTAATATTATTTCAATTTAATTGATTATTAAATTAATTTAAATTTAGATTAAAATAATTTCAATTTAAATTAAAATAATTTCAATTTAAATTAATATTATTTCAATTTAATTAATTATTAAATCAAATTAAAATAATATTAATTATAAATTTATTTAATTTATTTTTTTTAAATGTGGGAGACTTTCAATGTCTCCCATTGGGAGACGTGGGAAGTGACTTGTTGATCCCAAAAGAGGGTGTTTTAATAATTAAACTCGCAAGTGCACGAATCGTTTCGGAATATAATGTTCATGTAAGTACGAGGTCGAACCGATGAGAGTTGACTAACATCAAAAGAAACTATTTCAAACAAAGCAAGAATATTCTAACCTAGTTCCAAATATTTGATGAGATTTTGTTTTAGAAAAATAAAAGACAAGTAATAAAAATATTAATGATAAAAATAGTTTTCAAATGAGATATGCAAAATAAGATTATTAAGATGTTAGAATCCACAAAATGCAAGTTCAATAGTATTTATAAGTATATTGATTCCCAAATTTAGATATAGTTGAAATAAATCACACTATATTTTTTTTTCAAGATACATTTTCTATTCAAGCACAAGTTACTTTAAAAAATGTAGGATTTTTCTTCACTTATAAAATATATAATTTCTAAGCATTAGTTGTGTTACAACCTAATGAAACTACAAGAAATCAAAGATATTATGTTTAGGCAAAATATGATACTTATGCTCTAAGAATTAGATGTGAACAATTTAATGAAAAACATTTAATCAAAGAATATTATATTTTTGCATAATGAAGAACTAAGTGTAATATGCTTTAACAATCAACACTAGATGAAAAATGCATATCTTTGATAGAAAAATCCATAAACAATGTTGTACAAATGGGAAATCAACATACAATAAAAAATACTATCTAGTTACATTTTGCTTCATCATCATCTTAATAACCTTTGAAAAAGATTAGAAGCTCATAACTAGATTGAAATAAAAATTACAAAATAACATACTTGACATGCTCTTCAAAAGATGAAAAATGGTAGATAGAAAATAGTGAAAAGAAGAGAGAAATATGGAGTGTAGAAGAGGTTGAAAAAAAAGATGAAGAAGAAGAGCTCCCCAAGTGGTCTTACAAGACTCTATTTATAGGCAAAATATGGAGATTAAATTAATCAAATTAAAATAAATAAATTGATTAATTTAATTGTGTTGGGAAGTGGTAGGATAAATAGAGTAAGTGTAAGAGTATTGGAAAGATGAAATGTTTGGTTGGGTAAAAGATTAGTGAAAAGCTAGGGTAAAAAAAATAAATTAAGAATGTTTATTTAGGTGAGAAAAATAGGGAATAGTGAATTGATATTTGAGTGAAAAGAAAAAAATATTAGGAAGAAAAATGTGACTTTTTGGCTTTTTGGTGGTTGAATGTTGTGTTGATGGCATGAGCTTGGGTGACTTTGGGCCCAAATGAGGTGAAGGGCTGGCTGGAGACTGCTTTGGAAAGCAGTAGGCGTGGGCAATTTGATGGCTGAAGCAAGCAGGTTGATGTTTGGAGGCTGCAGAGAAGGCACGTGGAGGTGGAGAGGTTGAATGAAGGCAGCTGCTGGGTTGGGCTTTGGAGGCCGGCGGGCCGGGCCTGGTGCAGAGGCAGAAGGAAATTGATATATGCTGAAGGAGGCTTCGGTGTGGTGTGCTTCAGATGTGAGCTTGGGCCTGAGTGGCTTCAGGAGCTGAAAAGATGCTGGCCGAAGGTGGTTTGCTGAAGGAGTGGGCAGCTTGTGACTTCGGGCGTGAAGGCTGAATGGAGTAGCTGGAAGCAGGTTGATTGTGATGCCAGGCGTGGACTTCGGCTGGCAGGAGTTGGGCCTGGGCCTCTTGGACCGAATGGAGCTTGGGCAGGTGCTTATCAGAAATGCCACTTCTTTTGCTTTCTTTCCTTAAAAATATCACATTTCCTTCATTTTCTTTCTCCTCAATAGCAAAAATGCATTATTTTCCCTACAAAATAAATATAAATTAAGTCATGATAAAATATTTTCAATTATAAATAATTTATATAAATTCTTTGAAAATATTATAACTTAATTTAACATTTAAGTTCAACAATACTCATTTATTTATATAAAATTTTGCAACAAAATAATTATAAAAAGACATAAAAATCTATAAAAATTAAAATGAAACTAATAAATTCAAAAAGTAATTAAAACTTAATAATTTAATTAAAAACTTAAGAACTAAATCATTTTTAACTTAAAAAATGTGATAAAATAACTCTAATTTCTAGAGTTATCATGACTCACCTCTCCCAATGGGAGACTTGGGATGTCTCCTAGGGACTTCCCACGTCTCCCATTGGGAGACGTGCCTCACTTCCCACGTCTCCCAATGGGAGAGGTGGAAAGTCAACGCGTGGGATATATACCTACAATGACCCTAGCAACAACGTCTCACTAAGTGGGAGACATTGTAGACTTCCAATGTCTCCAATTAAAGTCATAAAACCTCTATTTTATTGTAGTGAATATTTCCTGCTTTTTTAATCTTTTGTACAAGTTCTTTTCTTATTAACAATATTTGAACTTGCGATAATTTGATTTTTAGTTAGTTTAGTTGGAATTTCTCATCTTTTTCATTAAGAATATTAATTTCAGATAATGTAACTTCATCATCAACATTGTGTAAGCATTTTTTTTTTATCATAATCAATTTGTTCCTTAGCATAATATTGACTCTGTTTTTTTCATATAGCTCTTTTTCAGCTTTAACTCATATTTAGCCTTTTTTTTCTATGTTTTTTTTAAGAACTCGGTTCATCACATTTATTATGTGAGAACATAATATTTGTACTATCACTTAATAAATTTCAACAGCCGATGCATTCTTCATCATTGTTCTTCATCTACCACAATCAAATAATAGTTTTATTGTATTGTTTCAATACTAATTCTTCCCAAGTTCTCTATAATCCGATGAGAGAAGGAGGGATGAGAATATAGAAAATTAATGAAGATGAAAAATGGCAGGAAATTATACGATATACGATTCCTTAAATGCTAATAAATATAATATATATAATTTATTTTTTTATAAAAATAAATCATGTCTTTATCTCTTTCTATTTGATTGTCATGTTGTCTAATATAAAAACTTACACCCGTAAAGATATTAATTAATTGAATTGTATTTTTTTTTTTTTACACAAAAACATAACTTCATTAGAATAAATCCTTGCAAATTACATAAGCAAGTTCCGAAGGGATATCATCCCCCCTCCAACTACGATCAGCTATGGAATTGTATTTATTTAAATAAAGTAAAAATGTAAAATATTACACCTGTCTATTTATCTAGAGTGATCTATTAATCCTCTAATAAACTCAATACGAATGAAAAACCCTATACGAATAAAAATAATAGGAGATCACACATATGCCTTCACGGTGTTTTCCAATGCTAACATTTTGTATTTGGCCTATTTTTTTCATAGCATAATATTCCCTCTTTTTTTTTTCCGCACAAGTTCTTTTTCTATTTCAGTCATATTTTGTTGTTTTTTTATAATAATATTTCTTGTACTTTGTTTTATTATGAATATTTGAACTAGAGATTATTCTATGTTCAGTTAGTTTAGTTAGAATTTCATATTTCTCATAAGGAATATTACTTTCAGATAATATAACTTTATCATTAACATTGTGATTAATTTTATTGGGCATTTTAAGGCTATCTAAAAGAATTTTTTTTTGTATCACAAGCAATTTCTTTCTCTTAGCATAATATTCTTTCTGTTTTTTTTTATATAGTTTTTTTTTTTCAGCTTCACTCATACTTAGCCTTTTTCTTTTATATGCCTCTTTATCATATTTTTTTTTAAATTGTATTTTTTAAGAACTTGACTTATCACTTTTATTATGTGAAGTCCTAATGTTTGTAGTATTACGTAAATTTGAAAAACTATGATCCGGTGTATTCTTCACCATTGTTCTTCATCTACGACAATTAAATAAAAGTTTTATTATCCTGTTTCAATACTAATTCTTCGAGATTCTATTAATTTTTTTTTTATATAAAAAATGCTTCCTAAGTTATCTTTTCATCAACATCTAATTGATTCAATCAAGATACAATCTATCAAGCTAATAATTATTTTTTGTTTAACCTAACAATAAATGATACGAATGACTCCAATAATACAAAAACTTACACAATACACATTAAACAAAAAATTATCAGCAATTCAACATAAAATGAATATTATGTAGATAGAACAATGATCTCTATTAAGATGCTATAAATGCAACATAGTGTAATTAAATAGCAAATAATTATAAAATTAACTTAGATTTTGAAGATACAGCAGCAAGCAAATGTTTAATCTCAATAATGAAGGACACATAAAACAAATGGAATGAAAAGCAATAAAGAAAAGGAAAACCAAATATAGATAACTTGAGAGAAGGAGAGAAGAGAATATAAGAAAGTAATGTTTATGAGAAATGTCGTGGAAATTATATCATATTCGATTGCTTACATGTTAAGGTATGTAATATAATATGAGTAATGATATGTGCACCCAAAATATACACCAAAACATTACACACAGTGATGTGTCAGTTTGGACTAGCCAATCATATTTATTAAAACTAGGACGCACTGTTTTAAAAAGCAGTGACACGTCACTGTGTGTAATATTTGGGTGCATATTTTGAGTGAACATATCATTACTCAATATAATATATAAAAAAGGGGAAATGATAAGAATGGGTAACTTAGTTGATTGGTTTAGTAAGTTTAAAGGTTTAATAAATATAAATATTAATTATTTAATATAATGACATTATTATTTATAGGTGTCATAAATATAGAAAGGAAAATCAATGACAAAATAAAAATAAGCAATGAGTGGAAAAGTCAAATCACCAATGTATATTTTATGATGTAAGACCATATTCGTAGATATGAATATAATGAAATTTTTTGTCTTTATTATCACTACCCAAACTATCTATACTTCTATTATATATTATATATATATGACACCGTCATTTGCCTCTCAAGTGTATAATAATTTATCCCTCGTTTAATTGTCCTTAGTTATGGTAGAACAATACCATGCAGGGACGGAACCACATGGCGATGTGTGTATAGGCTCAAAAAAGAGTACTGAGGTTCAAACCCATGAAATGAGGAAAGATCAGGCCCACTCAACTATTGAGCTAACTCATGCAAGTGTTTAATAGCTAAAACATTTAATTATTATTATTATTATTATTTTATTTTTTTTGGTAAATCAGCTCAAAATTGTATTATGCACAAAACCAAATACAAACACCAATCAGTTAATTACAAAGTAATTGCCCCACCCAATCTATATCCTTTTTGCTAATTCCTTTTGTATCTATGAAAGTAAATCTATTACAGATTTCTCTTTTTAAAGTTCTAATTACATTTGTGACTATTGGAGATTTAGAGTTCCATAAAGCATCATTCCTTGAGCACCAAATATGATATACACTTGCATTTATCGCACATAAGTACACCCGCCTTCGACATTTGGAATGACCACAACGCCTAACCCAGTTCACTATTCCCCTAAGCTGGCACAAATTAGTCCCAATACCCAGCCAATTCAACACCTCATGAATGCACCTAGTACTAAAGGCACAGCCATAAAACAAGTGCTCATGAGATTCAGTAACCTGCCCACACAACACACAGCAAGTATCAATATTGAAACCAAAACGAAGCAATCTGTCTTTGTTTGTAATCTCTTCTTGAGAGCAAGCCAAGCTATGAACTTATGCTTGGGAATACTCATCCTATCCCATATAAGAGTGAAGTTCCATCTGGTCTCATTCAAGCTCTTCAATCTACTATACAAGGCAGCTATACTAAAGGTATTCTTTCGGAATTCAGCTACAACCAAACCTGCTCGAAATTCCTCCTTGATTCTAACTATTTTAGACCAATACCAGCTGCTTGTAGGGGGAGGCAAATAGCTCCACCACTCCTCTTTCAAATACACATTGTGAATCCATTTGACCGACAAATTATCTTCTTTTTTTTCAATCGCCCAAACAAATTTACCAACTGCACACTTATTCCATAAACCAACATCTCTAAAGCCAAGACCTCCATTCTTTTTAGGCTTACAAGTCTCCTCCCAAGCCACTTGACCAGGCCCATCATAATCAGCTGTACCTTTCCAAAGGAAAGCACGGCAAAGCTGATTTATTCTTTTCACAACAGCCTTCGGAAGAATAACTATTAAAGACCAGTAGGTATTAATAGAAAAAAGGACTGAGTTAATTAAAACACACCTGCCAGCAAACGAAAGGTTTCGAGTGCTCCAAGTGCGAATTCTTAGCATCATTTTGTCCACCAAGCATTCACAATCCGCCTTTGTGATACGCTTGTTGCTGATCTTCATTCCCAAATAATTAAATGGTAAGAGACCTCTTTTGAACCCAGTCATTCCAGTCAATCTAACCCAAGTCTCCTCTTGCATCATTGTTCCATATATAGCTGATTTACCTTTGTTTGCAATAAGCCAGAGCTATCTGAAAAAAGTTGAAAACCTTTTAACAGTAAAAGAGCTGAATCAAAATCTCCTTTGCTGAACAATAATAGATCATCAGCAAAACAAAGGTGAGTAAGTCTCAACCCCTCACATCTTGGGTGGAACTTAAATCTCTATTGCTCAGTCACTTTGACAAGGATTCTTGAAAGATACTCCATCCCAATAACAAAAAGCAGAGGAGACATTGGATCCCCTTGACGTAACCCCCTCTTAGAAGCCAAATAACCATTAATGGATCCATTTATCATGAAGGAAAACCAAGGAGTTGTCACACAAGCCATGATTAGCTCTATAAACTTGCTGGGAAATTTAAACGCCATTAACATTTCTTGTAAAAAGTCCCAGTCAAGGGTATCATAAGCCTTTTGAAGATCAATTTTCATCAAACAAGCAGGACGCGCACTCTTCCTTCCATAATGTCTCACTAAATCTTGGCAAATCATGATGTTGTGAGCTATAAACCTCCCTTTAACAAAGCCACTTTGATTTTCTGAGATGATGGATGGCAGAACCTCTCTCAGCCTAGCATAAATCATCTTAGTGGCCACTTTATACACTACATTACAGCAGGCAATCGGCCTATAATCACTCACATTTTGAGGACATTTCATCTTAGGGATGAGAGTGATAGTAGTAGAGTTGATTTCTTTTAAAATTTTCCCCGAGTGAAGAAAAGAAAGAACTGCTTTAACCAAATCCTCACCTGTAATATCCCAAGTATGCTTGAAAAAAGCGCTGCTGTACCCATCAGGTCCTAGAGCCTTATCATTTGGAATCGAGTACACTGTAGCCTTGACCTCATCTTCGGTAAATCTCTTTACCAAGAACTCAGCTTGACTCTCCGAAATAACCTGCCCTTCTTGAACAATACTAGCAATCACAGACTTCCTGCTCGCCACTTTCATTCCCAACAAGTCAGAATAATACTCTTGAAAAGCAAGGCTCACTCCATCTTGAGTATCATGGCGATTCCCTTGAAGATCCCAAGTAGAATAGATTGCATTTTGAATTCTTCTGCTTCTAATACTATTATGAAACAGTTTCGTGTTTTGATCCCCTTCTTTCAACCACTGAATTTTCACTTTCTGCTTAAGAAATTGTAACATATCCTCATGAGCCTCAACATACTTTTTCCTGGCTGTAATCTCTTCATGGATAAAGGAGATGTCACCTGGGTGCTCTCTAATCTTCTCTTGAGCTTTGATCAACTCAGCAAAGGACTCTGTCTCTTTAACAAACACATCACCTTTCCCTTCTTTATTAATCAATCTCAAAACAGCTCTTAACCTCTTCAATTTCACAACCAGCCTATACATTGGGTTCCCATGAACCTCTTCCTCCCAACTTTGAGCTACTTTCTGATGGAAATCTGTATAAGTACTCCAGAAATTAAAGTACCTAAACGGTTTCCTAACTTCCTGCTGAGGATAGACTGCTACCACAAATGGACAGTGATCAAAATCTCCCTCCAGCAAGAAACTCACTTCAGCAGCCTCAAACAGCTCACGCCAGTGATCATTAGCTAAAACCCAATCAATCTTTGCATAAACTCTAGCTTTTCCTTCTTGTTTATTGTTCCAAGTAAAAAAGGAACCAGAAAACTTAACATCTTCAAGGCCACAATACTGAACACAGTTCTGAAAAGGAAATAAATCCGAGCCATCTCCAGTGTAACGAAGTCTATCTTCAGCTGACAAGATAGCATTAAAGTCCCCCAACACAAGCCAATGGAATTTAACTTCAAGCTTAATTTTTTTCAAATCACTCCATAAGCTCTCTCTTCCTTTAACATCATTGAATGCATACACTGAAGTGAGTTCAAACTTCTCACCAGTTTTGGCTTCCACAATACAATGCATCCATTGACTTGAGCTTCCTTGAATACTCACATCAAAACTTCTAGGATTCCAAGCCACAATAATTCTGCCATTTGGATGATTCATCAAATTAGTAGTGAAACACCACCCTTGAAACATATGGAGGTATAAGGCTCCCATTTTGGCAGCCTTAACCCTTGTTTCTAGGAGACTAACAAAGCCCCCATGATAATTAGAAATCATTTTCATAACTTCTCGTTGTTTATTGACTTTGTTAAGTCCCCTAACATTCCACCCCAACAACTTATCCATCTACTACTAGAGGAGCTCCCCCTCCACTAGTAGTGTCCCTTTCCTCCTGATCTTCACCATGTTCCTGCCCCTGCCTATGAGCCTCATCTTTCAAAAGATTGAAAGAATTACCAACGATCACTGGTGGTATGCTACCAATCTGAACTCTTTTACCTTTGGCTTTCTCAAAACCCTCTGCATCAATCACTTTATCCTTCCCCCCTCTTTGCGATCCTTCTTCCTTTGTAAACTGAACTGGCATTGTACTAGCATCTGGTATGACTTTTGGCTTCCAGACTTTATCAGGAACGTTTTGTTTCTTCTTCTTACATACCTCTTGCTTATGCCCAAATCCTTTGCAGCTAGCACACCGGTCTGGCTTCCATTCAAAATAAAGGTCTACATACACTGCTTCTCCATTTTCATCTCTAAATTTAATCACATTCGGTAGCTCCTGAGAGATATTTACTTCAATCAACACCCTAGCATATTGTAATTTTTTTCTAGCCAAAGTTGCTCTATCTTGCCGAATATACTTACCCACAGAGTTCACAATTTTTGTCATAGCCTTCTCTCCCCAAAAATTTAAGTCCAAATTACATAATTGAACCCAAAGTGGCACATTCAGAACAACCTCTCTAGTAAATCTAGTATTCGGATCCCAGTTCTTCATTATAAATGGTTTTTTTATCAAAAAAATGATAGCCTCCATTCATGATCTCATCTTTTTCCTCCAGAGTATTGAACCTCACCATGAACACACCTGGTGCTAATAAACCAACTTTTTCCACTCCTTTCCCCCTCCAAATTCTTCTAAAGAATCCCTCCATTACTGAAATAGGAGGATTAGAACCCAACACATAGCAAACTATTGCTGTACTCCAGTATAGGATCTCATCCTCTATGTCCTCTGGCTCAATTTGCACACAATCAACAACTTCCCCTGATTTTCCAATCTGATCCTCTGAATCAAGATTCAGAATCGGGATGAGCTTGGGTTTACCTGTATCATTAGATGGAACGGAAGCCCCTTTCAACGCACTAACCCAATCTTTCAGCGTCGATCTCACCTCTGAATGCTGTTCCAGGATCTTCTCCGAGTCAGGCGTTTCGCTGCGGGCTGGAGCTTCAGATGCAGCGATATCGGCAATCTCATCCTCTGCCTCCTCTGCCGAGTCCAGGTTGAAATCTATGGCCTCCACTCCAAGAATTTCATTCATAGATTTCTGTTTCTTTACTGGATCTGAGGATGATGGACCTTTCTTCTTCTTCACTGTGACTTTCTTCTTCGAAACCCTCGGTCTCCCCGCCATGGCGCCAGCACAAGCTGAGAGAAGAGTGAGAGCTATGTTTTAAAAAATTGATTAATTTTCCATTTAATTATTATTCATTAAAAATATAAAATAATCATTAAACACCAATAATTTTTTTTATATAAAAAAGAATAAATAACATTTTTACCTCCGAACTATTAGCACTGTCTGATTGTACCCCCGAAATAATTCGCGATGTTTTAAATTCCCCCTGAACTATTCCCGTTATTGAGTTGTGGGACTTCTGTTACTTTATGTCCTATGTGGCTAACAGAGATCAGATTTGGCATTTTTGGCACTGACATAACAGTGACATGTGTATAATTAAAATTTTAAAAATATTTAATTTAAAAAATTAAAAATCAATTTTACTAAAAAATTTAATTTAAATTAAATAATTAATTGAAAATCAATTTTCTTATTCATCCTACTCACCTTCGATATTTCCCCCAAAATCAAATATAAATAGCTAAATTATGTAATGTGTTTACTGTTATCTTCTTTAGCCCAAACTCGGATTTCTTATTCAATTATGAATCCAAATCACAAATTATATTTATATATATATTTATATCATTAGACCAGAAGAAATTCAAACTAGGTCTCTTCCAAAATTATACAAACCTTTTCATTCAAAATTACATCTCACCTATAAAAAAATTATACAAACATATACAAAGAAAAAATAATCTCAGATTGAATATAAAGTTTTTGGTCATCAGATATGTTCATTGAGAAAGAGAGGGCAGCCGCTTTACAATTTACGGAAACAAATTTCATACTAAAATACAACTGAATTCAAGCCTTGCCTCAGTTTTATAGCCCTCAACAACTGATCCCCAATCAATATTCAGATCTTAATCAAAAACAAAAAAACCAACTTGGATTTGGTGATTGATTTATATCAAATAAAAAGCATCTGCAAACCAGATTTGAACAATAGTTTAAAAATGATTCTTAAACATATCAAGATTTCAAAGATGGGTTAAATAATGAACAGATCTATCACTCCAGTGCCCATCCTCAACTCGTCGTGCCTCTCGCTATTGCTTGCCTCTGTAGTCTGAAGTGGTTGCCGTAGATTCGTCGTCGGCCCAAGCTTCTCGCAATCCCTCAGCCAATAGTCGTCGGTTGTCGTGAGTCCCTCAACCAATCGCTACAGATTCTTCTTTGGCCCAACCTTCGCCTGCTGCAATCCGAATCTCTGACCACGTGATCTGCTCCTGAATCCAACTACGGGCCATATCACCTTTCTCAACCCAGATGTCGCCTGAGCTTCCTGGCACCCATCGACAGATGCTTGCATCCACAGGGAGAATCGACAGTGGAGAGAAGAAGAAGAAGAAGAAAGTAATAAAAAAAAATAGGTTTTGATTGTTTTTTAAAATGTTTTTTTATTTTTGATATGTTTATTATATTTTTAATGAATAAATAGCATTTTTTTTAGTAAAATTGATTTTTAATTTTATAAATTAAATATTTTTAAAATTTTAATTATACACGTGGCACTGTTACGTCAGTGCCAAAAAATACCAAATCTGCTCTATGTTAGCCACATAGGACAGAAAGTATCAGAAGTCCCACAACTCAGTAACGGGAATAGTTTGGGGGGAATTTAAAATATCGCGAATTATTTAGGGAGCACAATCAGATAGTGCTAATAGTTCGGGGGGCAAAAATGCTATTTATTCTAAAAAAAATCAATTATCAAGCTTTTATTGAATTAGTACTCTAAAGTCTTACAGAGAGATGACATCTGATAGTAAGTACTCTAAAGTTTCCTCTTGGACTTTTTATCGGGCTAAAAATAAAGCTAGACACATTATTGATGGTACTTATTGTATTTTCTTAATTAATTAGGTGAAAAAAAAGAAGAATTATCAGGACAGTACACATGTCCTTAATAGTAAATCTGTTAAGTGGGTACCAACGACAGAGTCTAAAAAGTGGAATTTTGAGTATTAATGCAGCAATTTTTAAAAATTGGGTACTTATTAGCAACAAAATGAACAAAATGGGTATTTATGCCGCAATTTTTAAAAATTGGGTACTTATTAGCAACAAAATGAACAAAATGGGTATTTATGCCGCAAATTTCCCTTTTAAATATTTATAAATTGCAAGCGCACGAATCGTTCATATAGAATAGTGATCGTGTAAGCAAGAATGTCGAACCCAAATGAGTTGTCTAAAATCGAAAAGAAAACTATATTAAACAAAAATTAATAAATTATAACCTAGCTCCAAATATTGATAAGAATTTGTGACAAAAAAATAAAATAAGAGACAATAATAAAGAAATTAAAGACAATATATAAAAATAAATTAATAGTAGAAATCAAGATGGTAAAAGAAGATTATTAAGGTATTCGAATCCACAAAACATAAGTTCAATAATATTTATAAGTACATTGATTCCCAAGTTTTAGTGATAGTTAAAATAAATCTAACTATCATTTTCCAAATAGATTTATAATTTTAAGCACAAATTACTTCTAAAAAGATATGATTTTTCTTTACTTTTCAAAATGTATAATTTCAAAGTATTTAATGTGAATCAACCTAATGAAACAACAAAAAATCAAATAACATTATTTATAAGGCAAAACATAATATTTTTCTTCTAAGCATTGGATGTGTACAATTTAATGACACATCTTACACAAAGAATATTATATTTTTTTGCACTAATGAAGAACAAAGTGTAAATATGTGCTAACAATCCAAAATACATGATATTTAAGATGAAAGAAAATATTTGAAGAAGAAAATCCATAAACTTTATTGTACAAAATAGGAAATCAACATACAAAATAAACACTATCTAGTTACATATTGTTTCATCATCACCTTAATAATCTTAAAAAGATTAGAAACTTATAACTATAATAGAAAATACAAACAAAAAAATTACAAACATAAATAAGAAAATTTGAAGGAGAAACCCCCAAATTTTTCCTTTAAAAATTCATAAAAAATGACCAAAAAGAAGAAAAAGATAAATAGAATAGAGGGTTTTGAAAATGGTCTAAGAGAATGTGTCGTGAATTAGTGAAGTTATAATCCTATTTATAGAAAGAGAAATAGGCTAAAACATAAAATATAAAACTAAAGAGTTACAAAAGAAAAAAGACTAAAACATAATTAAAAGAATTAAATAATAATAATAATATAAATGACAACTCTTAAATCCCTGCCTTTTTTTTTCACCATTATATATACTTTTGTCATTAATATTATTATTATATTATCATAATTATTGTGTCTTTCTCCTTTTCTATATATAAACATCCTATATATATATATGACCCTATATATAAATGTGTGCTTCCTTTTGTTTATTCCAGGTGAGAGACGTGAAGGGTAAGTTCTTGCATGCATGCACGAAGCGCGAGGCAGGGGACAACAGTTGGCGCGTCATGCGGCTGGCAAGCGGGTGTTAGGCAGAGCGGGTCGGGTCTCGGCTGGGTTAGGCACAGGTCGGCTGGGGCTGCCGGAGGACGCGTGTCAGGAGGAGAGCGCGCCAGGTGGTGTGCTGGCTGCAAAGGACAGGCAGCCCATTCTGGGTCTGGAGAGGTGGGCCTTGCTTCTCTAGGCTGGTGGCTTGCAAAAATACCAAATTTTCACTTCATTTTTTAGTTTTAATTATTTCTCTCTTTCTTTTCAAAATGCAACATAATTCCTACAAAAATAAATCAAATTAAATATAAACTAAATATTTTCAATTGTAAAATTTATTCCAATAATTTCTTGAAAATATTAATTAAGACTCAATTTAATTTGACATTTAAGATCAATAAATGTGCATTTTGACCACTAATCACACCACAACAATTCAAATAATTAAATTACAACATTCTACAACAAAATAACTATAAAAACACACAAAATTCTATAAAAATAAAATAAACCTAATAAATTCAAAATGACTAAAAAACTTAACAAATTAATTAAAAACTCAAGAACTAAGCAACAATTAGCTTACAAAATGTGGCAAAATAACTCTATTTTGTAGAGTTATTAATGAGACTGAGATTAATGAAAAATAATAATTGAGTATATTTTTAGTTTATTTTATGTATATGTTGAACAAAAAAATATATAAATAAATTATTATTTTATTCTGTAAAACGTACAAAACAAAATAAAAAGAAATAATTTTTAAAAAAAAATAATAATAAGAGTCCGTCAAAATGAGAGAAAGATGAGGAAATATTCTATCCACTTTCCCACTTCTCCTCACTTTTACGTTAAAGTGGTTGAGAATAATAAAAAACAATAAATAAATAAAACAAATCAGCTTATAAAAGAGCAACGAAGAAGTATAGAAATAGGGGGAGAGATTGATTTTTGGCAAACAAGAGAAAACAAGAGAGAGAGAAACATAAGAAAAAAAAGAACAAACAGAAAAAATAATGTATTTTCAAAGTTCTTTCTTTTTTGAAAGTCTCCCAGGGTAAGTAAACTTGCATTCTTTTCTTACTCTCTACATTTTCTTTGCTAGAGTCTCTCCAATTTTCTTTGGTTCACTACACAAAATGAGTCAATATATGTGTTATCCCCAAAAATTGGAGATCGATGACGTGGCAATAGAGGTGACAAGTGGCAGTACATGGTCCATAAAAGATACATTAATAGTCAATAAATATATTGGCTCCTCAGAGTTGTGATAAAGTAATCTGGCTTAGGAGTAGCCCAGTAGGCCATTGAAGAATTTTGAGTGGCTTGAGAAGTGTCATGACCGACCAGGCATGACCTTGTCCGACCAGTCATGTGTTTGTCTGCCCAGGAATGACCTTGTCTGCCCAGACATGACCTTGTCCGACCAGTCATGACCATGTCCGACCAGTCATGACCTGTCTGCCCAGTCAAGTGCATGTCTGCCCAATTAAGTGCATGTATACCCAGCCAAGTGCGTGACTGCCCAGTGAAGGTGTGTTCGACCAAGCTTGCATGAAATATGGGTCGACCAGATAGAGGAGGACTACGTCAAGATTCCCAAAACGACTTCAACAAGAATCGGTCTTGGCATACACGAGAATCTCTCAATTTATCCCACAGATTTAGTGTATTGTTGCATTTTGAATATTAATGTAATTTAAATATAATGAGGATAATGAAATATCCCGATTATGGGGGATATCAACTGTACAATCCTGAGCCTATAAATACAAGGCTTATGGCATCATAAAATGGGCTTCTGGACTTTTGATTGAATTCTTATTTTCTAGAGAGAAAGTATTTGCATTTGAGGGAATTCTTGTATTCTTGTAATCTGTACTGAAGAAACTTAGTTGACTCGGGTTCATCTGATCTTGAGTGCAGATCTATAATCACAACTCTAAGTGGATTAGGCTATTACCAACATATTAGGGCTGAACCACTATAAAAATTACTTTCTTTTCAAAATCGTCTGTGTCGTTTATTTCTCTTGAAGGTTTTTGTCGTTTTTGATGTTCTCACGTCGTTGGCCAAAAATGCGGTCAACATTTTGGTGCTTTCATTGAGAGCCTGAAGAGAAAGACAGATGTTCCCTGAAGTATTATGGAACCTAAGAACATCAATGCGGCCTCCAAGAAGACAGGCTCCTCTAAAGAGCCTGCCAGATCAGAAGGTCCTAGCCTTCAAGACCGTGAAACTGAGCCTAGAGTCGTGCTCGAGGATGTGACTCAAGAAGTTGAAGAGCTCCAGGAAGCCATGAGCACCTTCCAGGAGGAGATGGCACAGTTCAACGCCAGACAGGAGGCGTTCGCTGAAGAGATGGCCAGGCAGAAAGCCGCGTCAGAGCAGCAAAGGCGCGATATGGAGGCCAGAAGCGAAGAGCTCAGACAACAACAGGAGGAGGTCAACCAGAGACATCGTGAAGTAGCACTTGCTCTAGAAGTGGCTACCCAATTGGCCCAAGCCAATGCCCAAGCTGCAGCACGAGGAGCAACCACCCCAGGAGCAAGAAATAATGATGCTGGTCGGAGGACCACTGACAGAGGCAATTCTCGTGGACCGGACAGAAGCAGGAGTAACCTCCCTCGTCGGGAAGATGATGGGGACCGGTCCAGAACTGCCTCAACGCAAAGGGAGCACTCTAGAACCCCCTTTAGGAGCCACCAATTAGAAACTTCGAGGTTAGGAAGTCACTGATTGGGTAGTAAGAAGACTCCACTTGGGTAGGAGCAAAATAAAGCTCCTTGAGAGAAGAGGACTTCACAATTCAAAGATGGGCATGGTCGCGATGAGGCTAATAGTCATCACACCGACTAGTCAAAGGAAAAGGGGGGCAACGACCAACAAGGAAGGAAAGACTACCCAGGACATACCAAAAGGCCTCCACTGCACCCCGACCAGCAACGTAGTAGGAGAGAGGAAGTCCCGCGTAGTAAGCCCTCTGGGAAATCGAAGAGTACGATGTTCGATCGGGCAGGAGAGCATGCTTCTCGGAAGGATCTAAGGGATGTTATCACCAACAAGAGGAGGACTATCCCGGTCGAAGGGCAAAATCTGGAGCGCCCTGCCAGTCAAGTAGAAATACTTGACGATGGCGCGCAAGATGGTAATGCCCGACCAGGCGGTCAAGACCTTGGAACCTCATCAGTTGCACTAGCCATCCAAGCCCAGCTTGATATGCTAACAACATCGGTTTTAAGGTCTGCGATCGATCCAGTAGACCACAGTAGTGGCAACCCGTTCTGTGCTCGAATTAGAGCAGCCCAGCCACCAATAAAGTACAAAGCACTGGTACTGCCAGTATATATAGAAAAGGCAGACCCGATAAGGCACATAGGGAAATTCGAAGATCAGATGGAGCTGCTTGGAGTAAGTGACGATTATCGGTGTAGAGTTTTCCCGACTACCTTGACGGATACTGCCCAGGAATGGTATTGGAAGTTCAATCCAAACTCCATTACCTCTTGGGAAGCATTCAGGAAGGATTTTTGTAGACAATTCAGCACTGCCCGGACTCCACCAGTTTATGCCAACCACTCGGCAGATATCAAACAAGGAAAAGATAAGTCTCTAAAGAACTATTTACAGAGATTCATGAGAGAAGCCAATAGATCAACTGCTATAGGAGACGAGGGGAAGATGGTTGCCATATCTGCTGGGATAACTTATCGGAGCCCTTTGTGGGACAGTATACATAGGAATCCAATTTCAACACTTCAACAATTTCTTGACCGGGCGGACAAGTATATGAAATTGGATGATGCAATAGAGAAAGAGGAGAATGACATAAACAATCCGGGTGGATTAAGTGACTCTGGTGGAAGGAAACGTGGAAATAACGGGTCTGACCACCATGAAGAAAAGAAAGCAAAGTTGAGTTCAAGTGAAAAGCCAACCAAGTATGAGCCTCAATTCACTAACTACACCACTCTCTCAACCAGCCGAGCAGAGATATATCTTGCTAGTCATGAAGAGGTTCCCTACAAGAAGCCTCCACCCATCAGGAAAGAGATGAGGAAGAGAGATATGAATAAGTTTTGTCGTTTCTATGGAGATTATAGTCATGACACGAATGAATGCAATCACCTCAAGGACGAGATAGAATTTCTTCTCCGGTCGGGCAAGTTGAGGAAGTACCGGGCAGAGACACCCCAAGGAGAAGGAGGTAGCAGCAACTCTGGTTTCCAGTGACAAAGATCTCCACCCTTGCAGCCCGGACCTGTGGACTTTACCTTAGACACTATATGTGGAGGTCCACACTTGGCTGAGGAAAGCAACGAAGCAAAGGAGAAGTATGCTGAGCGGGAGTGCTAGGATCAGAAACCACTGGAGTGGCGAGCACCGAAGGATATATTATTTCTAAATACCGCTTTCAGAGTGGTAGCTTGATTTCGAGTTGTTTGACTTATACTTTAAGTTTGGTTTATGAGCTGGTTATTTGCTAACCAGTCATTTTATTTTTGAACAATTTTGGTTGTTTAAGACTCGTTATTAGACATGTTTTGTCTTTTTTAATTTACGAGTAATAAAAGAGACTACATGCATCGTGGTCGATTCTTGCTACAAATATGCATGTGTGTTAGTTATCCGAGCAGTGTTCAACTGGTCGGTAAAATCGGACAGTGTTCAACTGGTCGATACGTTCAAGTAGTGTTCAACTGCTCGAATATTTTCCATATATTCTATGTATTTCACGAGCAATTAATTGCTCGAATAGATTCGGTCAAATAGCAAGTGACTAGAATCTTTCAACCCTCGATCACCTGGGGGGCACATGGGGTATACTGGTATATAATTTAACATAGGCAATAAGAGCACGAGTTAATATTATCTGTTTTTAGGTTGACTTGTAAATTTTCGAAGTCCAAAAAGGCCATTAAGCTAACTTGTTTGACAAAGCTTAAGTAACTTGGAATTTTTTTAAATTTCAAGTTAGGAGCAGATATTTGTATGAAAATAAACATTATGCTCATAAAATGTTAGAACAATAAGAGTGTGAGAAAGTATACTTAGTATGGACTTATGAAATGTCTAGAGTTTCTAAGTTAGTAAACTAAGTACTCATGCGAAAATATAAGGCATACATCAGAGTGACTTTACTATTCTCAAAAAACTTATAACTTTTTAAGTCTAAAAAAGACTTAGAATGTTTTAAATTAACAAAGAAAAGTAAAGTATAAATGCCAACAGCTCGGTTGTACGAGAAAGATATCAAAGCTGCTAAGCAACAATTGTCTTCACAACAAAAAAGAGTAAACTACTGGCAAGGTACAAGGTTTAGCTGATCAGGTGCAACGTTTTCCTGGTCAGGAGAGATACAACTTCCCTGGTCAGTGGAGCATGTATCACTAGTCGAGTAGGAAACTCTATTGTTGAGCATAACTAACATCGATGAGTCTCTAGAGTGAATCAAACAAACACGAGCAAATGAATGCAAAGTAAAGATATTTACTACACAGTGAAAAAATTTCTTTGAGAAGAGAAGTCAATTTTTCCCAAGATTGATTGAGAGAAATCAATCTCTCAAAACTCTAACAAGGTGTTTTAATGGTGTTCGGAGGGATAAGGCATGCTTAAGTAGTTGTGCCATATGCTCGAGTGGTTGTGTCACATGTCCAAAGCTGCATGACCGAATGGCTCGACAAACACGCCGAGGAGCTGTTGGTACACGCGCATCAGAGGAGCTCCATGTCCGAGCAGCCATGGTTTTATGCGCGCGTCCGAAGGCTGGTGTCCGAGTGGTGTGTTGTAGAGTCCAAGAACTTTACTTAGCTAGTTATTTAGTAGTATTATAGTATGTTTAGTATTATCTTTGTAACTGTGGATTTTTGGTTCAGACCGGGAATTATTTGGACACTCATAGTAGTACTTATAGATTTTCTAAGTTTAACCTATAGTTTAAGAATATTAAGTATAACCTAAGGTTTGATTAATGTGACTGATATTAAGGATTATATTTATTATATTATAAGGTTTAGACATCAACCAATAGGATTTTAAGCACATGTTATGAATGGTGATTAAGGATTAAGTATTTTTGAGGATTAAATTTAATAAGGAGTAAAGTTTGAATGTTATAGGGTCAGTCAGCAGCTTTGAATACGTTGAGGGCTTAGTCAAGGCTGTTTACTCCATTCAAACTTAGCTAAAAATGTGTAATTTCGTGTTTAAATATTCAGCGTGTGCCGATATATCGCAGCTGTAGGGGGCGATATATCGCAGCACGTAGATACGGAAAACACGAAACGATGCACGGTCGCCTCGGGCATACTGGCCTAGGCGATATATCGCCTACAGGGGGCGATATATCGCCTCCTCCAGCATAAATTCAAACTCTTTTGAATTCATTTCCTTTCAGCCATTCAAACTCCTTCAACAGTCCAACATCTTTTGAACGAGTCTTCAGCCTCTGCTGAACGATTATTCAAATGATTTTCACCTAAAAAGCCATTATTTTTATTCAAGTAAAATCAAGATACTTTCATTCCCAAACTCTATAAATAGGACCTAGTACCCAGCCATTTCTTCACCTTTTACTCTAAGTTCAGAAGCTGCTAGTGCTAAGTAAGTGTGAGAGTGTAAACACCTGGTTTGGGAAAATCATAAGCTTAAACATCATAAGCTTATCAAACACTTTGGGAAGTGAGATTCGTTAGTATTTCGGCTGTGGTTAGATTGATCTTGCAAGTCTTTGAGGTAAACCCGAAACTCTAGTTCATTTGATTTATGTTATGTTTCCCTTCTCTTAGACTTCTACTCAGTTTCCTAACCTCATTCTTATTTTGGTTAGGGAATCCAAGTTCTTAAGCACATAAGTTGTGGTAAGCATATTTTCTTTTAATGGTTTAGTCTTCCTATTCATTTTCATTTCTTCTTCTTAAGACTCACTCTTTCTCATATGATTTTAGGAGTGTTTCAAAAGTCCTAACTCAGTCCATTATATTCCGGTAACTTTGGTAAGGAAAATAGGCTAGAATCTATATGTTTATGTTTATGTTATCTTATGTGTTATGTTATGATATGTTATGAATATGTTATAAATGTGTTTGTTGTAGGCTTGGGCTTATGCCCTATTTGACTAACAAGACCCCAAAAAGATTGTGGGCATATGCCTATTTAGCTGGTAAGACCCCACTAATCTCATGGGCATAAGCTTGTTTAGTCTATGGGACCCCAAGTAATAATGGCCATTATAATAAGTGTATTATGTGTTATGATATGTCTTTACGTTATTATGAAATTGATGTGTATGACTATGTGTTAGATTTTTCCTTGCTGGGCATTAGGCTCATTCCTTTCTGTTTATGTGCAGGAAATAAGCTTTAGAGGCGGAAAGATTCGTGTCGCTTAGAGGATGTGTATCGATGGTGAATGGAGTCAAGGGGCCGAGCGTTATTCGATTCGAGGATGTAGTCTCATTTTATCTTATATGGTTTTATATGTATTTTCCGCATTTCTTATGTAATTCACTTCATTTTAATCATGTTTTGTTTTTAAAGACAATGGGATCCCAAATCCTTCTTAGTATTCTGTTTATTTGTAAATAACTCTTATTTTGCAAGTTACTTAATAAAATTATGGTATTTTCGTAAAAATGTAAGTTTTATGTATAGTTTCGTTAATGGTCCAAATAGTCTAGATTAGTGGGTCATTACATGTGTGGGCTGTCCGAGCAGCTGGAGATGCATCCGAGCGGCTGGAGGAGGTGCATCTGAGCGGCTGGAGGAGGTGCATCCGAGCGGCTGGAGGGGTTGCGTCTGAGCGACTGTGTCAATCCAAGGAGATGCGCCTGGTCCGAGGAGCCCGTGTGCGTCCGAGCCGAGGAGAGGCAGCGTGGCCCGAGGGGTCCAAACGACCATGACCGAGCCCATAGCCAAGGGTCCGATCGGATGCACTTGGGAGCAAGGAGCTCACCCATGGTCCGATCGGATCACATTGTTATAAAGGAAAAAAAAAAGTGAAACAATGGCCGAATGACCCCAAGTCTCACTATAAACCCATTCCAAAAAGCAAAGCCCTAAATTCCATCTAGCACAAACTCATTTCCTCATCCAAAACACATACTACAACAAGACCAAGATCAAAAAAATAGAATTTGAAGAAATGTGAATAAGACACTAACGAAGAAGTCATAAATGAAGGAATTTAAGATGGTGGTGGAAATAGTGCAGAGAATCAATTTGATGACCGGTTTCGAAAGGTCAAAGCTGAGTTATACCCTGGTTGTACATGGTTGTCTTCCTTGAACTTCTTGGCAAAGATGATGCACATGAAGGTTATGAATAAATGGACAAATAGTTCCTTTGATGAACTTTTGAAGTTTATGAAACAAGTTCAGTCGTGAGATTTTACGTGAAAGTTATCAACCAGATGGGAGCTTTTGAATGACCTCAAGAACATTTTGTTAGAAGAAAAGTTTATCATACGAGAAAATCGTATAATAAACTTGGGGGGCAAATGTTATCCCCAAAAATTGGAGATCGACGACGTGGCAATAGAGGTGACAAGTAGCAGTACATGGTCCGTAAAAGATACATTAATAGTCAATAAATATATTGGCTCCTCAGAGTTGTGATAAAGTGATCTGGCTTAGGAGTAGCCCAGTAGGCCATTGAAGAATTTTGACTGGCTTGAGAAGTGTCATGACTGACCAGGCATGACCTTGTCCGACCAGTCACGTGTTTGTCTGCCCAGGAATGACCTTGTCTGCCTAGGAATGACCTTGTATGCCCAGGCATGACCTTGTCCGACCAGTCATGACCATGTCCGACCATTCATGACCTGTCTGCCCAGTCAAGTGCGTGACTGCCCAGTGAAGGTGTGTTCGATCAAGCTTGCATGAAATATGGGTCGACCAGATAGAGGAGGACTACATCAAGATTCCCAAAACGACTTCAACAAGAATCGGTCTTGGCATACACGGGAATCTCTCAATTTATCCCACAGATTTAGTGTATTGTTGCATTTTGAATATTAATGTAATTTAAATATATTGAGGATAATGAAATATCCCGATTATGGGGAATATCAACTGTACGATCCTGAGCCTATAAATACAAGGCTTATGGCATCATAAAAGGGGCTTCTGGACTTTTGATTGAATTCTTATTTTCTAGAGAGAAAGTATTTGCATTTGGGGGAATTCTTGTATTCTTGTATTCTGCACTGAAGAAACTCAGTTGACTCGGGTTCATCTGATCTTGAGTGCAGATCTATAATCACAACTCTAAGTGGATTAGGCTATTAACAACATATTGGGGCTGAACCACTATAAAAATTACTTTCTTTTCAAAATCGTCTGTGTCGTTTATTTCTTTTGAAGGTTTTTGTCGTTTTTGACGTTCTCACGTCGTTGGCCAAAAACGCGGTTAACAATATGTCACATAATCAAAGAGGAATGGAAGAGACTATGATTTTCTTTATTGTTAAGTTGCTGAAATCATTGCCATCAATTTTGTTTTTTCCCTTTGATTCACTAGACGAGATGAGTCAATATGTGAAACACAATCAAAGGGGAAAATAAAAATCTCAATAAAATGGATTGCTCTGCTGCCGAAATTGCCATAGTTGTTTTTTTATATATCTCTTTGATTCAGTAGACAAAATGACTCAATATGTCATGTTTACCCTGAAAAATACTTACTTGCTGACGTGGCAAAATCAGTGAGCATGTGGGTTGCACGTGACTATTTAATGATTACATTCAGGTTCACCAGGGACCAGAGTATAAGTTACTCGATGGATTCAAGAAAGATTCTGAACAGTACGGCAGAAGAGGTGTTGGCATATGCAACCAGGACTGGTCGTAGTAACGACAGTCGAGTTCAAATATAGTTACAAGGCAGATATTTTAAAGATATTTGACCCTATTTATGTGTAAATATTATGATTTTTGTTATTATTTAAATATGATTGTAACAAAATTAGACAGGGCCCATTGGCCCATATGTGCATCCTTGAGCATATAAATAGGATTCATGAGACTCATTTAAAGGAGGAGGCAATAATTTGTATTCAGAGAGAACTAGTGCTTTTTATACACGACTTTTGTAGCCTTTTTTGGAGCTTGTGAAACTCGATGAACTCTAGTTCACTGATCACAAGTTTCATAATACATCAATAAAAACACTAAGTGGAAGTAGGTTATTACCAACATCTGGGGCCGAACCACTATAAATCATTGGGTTGTTTAGTTCTTGCATTAAACTTATTAATTTTTATCGTTTTAGTGACTTTGTGTCATTGGCTAAATCATCAGTCAACATTTTGGTGCTTTCATTGAGAGCTGAACTCAAGACCTTCAAGAAAATCAATGGCAAAAACCTCCAGGAAAGCGGGTCAAACAAGACAGTCTTCTAGAAGTATGCCAAACCAACCTCCTCCACAAGATGTAGTGGAGGACGAGCCACAGGTGGAACTGGAAGAGGAGGAGATGGATGTTGAAACCTTGCGAACAACTTTGATTGTGTTGCAAGAGGAATTAGCTACTCTTAGAGCTAATCAAGAGAATGTGGCTGAGACAATGGTGCTACAGCAAAGGGAGATTGACTGGTAGCACCAAGAATAAATGAGCGGCAGGCTGACATGGATCGCCGGCAGAGAGATGCTACAACGACTTTAGAAGCAGCCATTCAGTTAGCACGAGGACAACCTGCACCTACCCCCCAACCGGATCAGCCACCCAGCACTCACCCTCAACAAAATCCACAGTCAGAGCATCCCAAGTGTTATATTATTTCATAGGGTTTATACCTTTTTGGACCCTGTGTTTTTTCCCATTACCTGTTTGGACCCTGTGTTTTGACAAATTACTTTTTGGACCCTATGTTTTGTAAAATAGTTAAAATAGAACCCTAAACTCAATTTTGATGAAGAAAAGATTAAATATAACAACACAGTTTTTAAGCAGAATGATTTTATTTTTGTTCTGAATTGTTAGTTTGATAAATTATTTGTGATTTTAGTTGAAAAAACATTGACCAAAATCGGGTTTAGGGTTCCATTTTAACCATTTTACAAAACATAGGGTCCAAAAAGTAATTTGTCAAAACACATGGTCAAAACAGGTAATGGGAAAAAACACAGGGTCCAAAAGGGTATAAACCCTATTTCATATAATATAATCTTAGATTAAATAATGTGACAAAATGTGATTTGTCACACCTTGTAACATATTATTGAGAGTCACAAAATTGGACACATGTGTGTGCCAAAATGTGACATATTTTGGAGTTACAAAATCAATTACAAATTTGTAACTACCAAATATTATCCAATAATGTGTAGATTGTATGTTACGCATTTGAGATTGGATTTCACAAAGCCATTATGAAATATGGCTGTTGGAGACATTTTTTTAACTCTCATTAGGTGTTTGGAGGTTACAAAATCACGCGGGAAAGGATTTGGGACGTTTTGGAAAAATGACATTTTGTGCTGAAAATAGCCTGTGGCCGCAGCCACTAACATTCCCTGGCCACGGTCTGGGGGACAGAGGCTAGTGACCGCAGCCACTAATAGTCTTGGCTGCGACTAGTGTGGTTGACAGCCAATTTGTTTTTTTTTTCTTTTCAGTTTTTTACGATTTAAACGGTTCTAACATCTCAAGTAACTCCCAAATCTCCATTTTAATTCCATAAACATCCAAATAATCATTGGTAACAACCATGGGGGTTGGTGGAATATAAAATTCAAATGGTATCTCAAAACTCTATAAATGGAAGCCTAATGCTCACTTGTAAGATAACTCTATTTCTATCCACTAGAGCACTTGGCTAGAAATACACAAAAATACTTGATTATTCCAAAGAGTTATTTCCAATATTGAGAGAATCCCTTAGCGCTTGAGAGACGGGGAAATACGTTTTTGGGCAAAGGTTGTAAACCTTGTTCAAGTTGGTGATCCAAAATGCTCTTCACTTTGGTTGTGTGAGTGAGAGTATTTTACTTTTTTGTTCTTGTTATTTTTTTTACTATTGCTTTTGTCTTCTCTTCTTCTATTTTCTATTTACATATTTATTTGTATCATTTGTTTTAGAGTTGTAGTTCTTATAATTTTCTTCTCTCTCTTATTTCTACATTTACTTGTATTTTGATTATTGAGTTGTAATCTTATTATATCAATTACCTTGTCTATTTTTTTTTTTTGCATAGAGTTGTAATAGTATTTCTTATTTTCCATTGAGACAACACAAATATCTCTAACATTCAAAAGATTATACTCTTATTTATTTCAATGGAAGGAGAAATAATAGAGATCTTGTGAAAATATAGTAAGATAAGGTAACATTCTTCTTTGTTTCTTTTAGAAGATCTAGTGGCTCTCATGTGGTGATAGAAATAAGGAAACTTATATGAATAAGTGTGTAGTTGTTAACATGTTAACACAATATGAGATACATTGTGACATAGTTGACACATTGTTTTGTGAAAGTTAATGTGTGATCCTTAGAAGTGAACTTTTGACATGATTTTCATAATGTAGGGACAACACAACTTTTATGTATATGCTATAGGTGAGATAGTATTACATTGATATGAAAATTATGTTTTGAGATTTTATAAAGCATGATAATTCTGTAGTTTTGACATGCCTATATATTGATGTTGTGAATGAATATAATATATCAATATGTGGATATGAGAATTATTGTATGATATTTGTGATATACTTACAATTAGTTATGTGATTCAAAAGTCATGTTAATATGATAGACATATGTTGACAAATTATGTGAATTTACATTGAGACATAATTATGTTAGTATATAAAAATATATTGATGTTAATTATCAAGATTTTATGGTTTGCCATATAATATGATTATTAATGTGATTAGAAACTATTTATTTGGTAAATAAAAAAATTATTTGAGAATTTTTAATTTTCTCATTTGAAAGATGAGCATCTCATTTTATGAGATAAGAAAAGATGAACCTAAGGGGGTTACATCTTTTAATGGTTGTGTTTTGCTATTGCAGGAAAAATGGATCAAGGTGGATCCAAAACTTGAGATAGCATATTGTCCAATAGACTTAGAGTCTAAAGTGTGGTCAAACAAAATATATTTAAGAATTATTTAGTGACAATCATTCTTAAATATTCAATGTCTCAATGAAGAGACATTTCAAAATTAGAGAAGCAATTTTGAATCTTTACACCAATAGTGAATAAAAGAGAACTTTATTCACTTTGGTTAAAGATGGTGATATGTTTAAATTAATCTCAATGAGGAGATAATATTAAACTAAAACATAAGAAATTAAAAGTGTTTTAATAAATCAATGAGAATTTATTTTCTTTGATTTAAAGTGTTTAAAAAATTGACATCTTCATATTGATTTTGATGAGAAAATCAATGGATGTAAAATTGGTATTTTCAAAAGAATCTCAAAGAGACTCTTAAGAAATACACAAAAAGTTGTTTAAGTTATTTTGAGATTATTTAGAAAATTTGTTTAAGTTATTTTGAGATTATTTAGACAACTAAAAGTGAAAATTAGTGATTATTTGTTTGAGAAATTTTCACATGACATTTGTGTTCATATATTTTATTTTGTGAAATATATAAAAGAAAGAAACTAAGTGAAAGTTACTTTCAAAGAAATGTGTCTTGCTTTAGCAAGTAAATAAATCAAGATAAACATTGAGGTTTTTATCTTGATCTATTGAGAGTTTATCATGTGGCTTAAATGACTCATGATGAACTTTGATAATTATAAATGTAGATTTATCTTGGAGGATAAAGGACTTAATAAGAATGAAGAGATTTCTATTTTATTATCACCATGTGAGAAATGTGGGGGTGATGCTCCAAAGTTAATCAATTTATTTTGTTGATAATAATTGATTAATTTGGTTATTCTATCAAATAGGTGATTTGGAATTCCATATTCTAAATCACATTGGTTATATGTGTATAGAATGGATAAATCTAGACATGCTTGGTGTCTAAAGTTACTATTTGTAATATTTTGATTCAAGAATGAATCAATATAAAACATAAAGAATAATTTTAGAAACAAAGACATTTCTAGAATTAATATTAAAGGAAAATGTTTATCTTGGATATTGAAGTATAAAATAGTGGGGGTGTTGACTATAGTCAAACTCACTATTTTAAGGGGTAACTATTTTAATCAAACTATAGCTAGTAATAAAGTTTGAATAAAATAATGATAGTGTTTAAGTATGCATACATGAGAAAAGAAATGACTCCAATGGAATCATTTCTATATCTCAAGGGATGGGACTTAGACTCCCTAAAGAGATTCATGATTGATGGTAACCTATCTTAATACTAGTAACCAAACTAGTATTAGGTTCAATAGGTAATAACAAGTCAATCAAGTGAATAGTAGTAGTACTCAAATTTTGTCCCATCTAAGATATGAGTACTAGTGTGTTACCAAAATGAGGGTTAAAACTGAAAAGTTTTTTTAATAGAACTCAGTCTTGAAAAGAAAAGTATTTTAGGGTAACAAAATGCTATAAGAGTTCTACCTATATAGACTTAGGGGAGGTGCCGCCCCTCATGAGAATTGTGAGTCATTCTCAAGAAAAGTCTATGAATGGAATGTGCACATGACCATTAATGGTGTAAAAGCGAGACATTGATGTCTCAAGCGAACATAGCAAAGGTGTGTGTGTTATCACCGGTTTGTTATCAATGGATAGTGGTTTAATGCTTCGACAACCAAAATTTCAACAATCTTTGTGATAATTACACTAAGGTAAAATTCAAGTCAAAAGACATTTTACTTTATGCACCAATGCAAAGGTTTCTATAGAGAGTGATTATTTAATCAAGTGGGTGAATATTATATTTTAATATAATGTTTGATTGATCATATAAGTGTTACAAAAAGTTATTATATAATCTAGTGGGGGAATGTTATACTATTTCATATAATATAATCTTAGATTAAATAATGTGACAAAATGTGAATTGTCACACCTTGTAACATATTATTGAGAGTCACAAAATTGGACACATGTGTGTGCAAAATGTGACATATTTTGGAATTACAAAATCAGTTACAAATTTGTAACTCCCAAATATTACCCAATAATGTGTAGATTGTATGTTACACATTTGAGATTGGATTTCACAAAGCCATTATGAAATGTGGCTGTTGGAGACATGTTTTTAACTCTCATTAGGTGTTTGGAGATTACAAAATCATGTGGGAAAGGATTTGGAACGTTTTGGAAAAATGACATTTTGTGCTGAAAATAGCCTGTAGCCGTGGCCGCTGACATTCCCTTGCCACAGCCAGTGAGGCTGACAGCCAATTTGTTTTTAACTTTCATTTTTTTTCTGATTTGAACGATTCCAACATCCCAAATAACTCCCAAATCTCTGTTTTAATTCCACAAAGATCCAATTATACATTGGTAACAGCCATGGGGGTTGGTGGAATTTGAAATTCAAAGGGTATCTCAAAACTCTATAAATTGAAGCCTAATGCTCACTTGTAAGATAACTCTATTTCTATCCACTACAACACTTGGCTAGAAATACACCAAAAGGCTTGATTATTCCAGAGAGCTATTTCCAATATTGAGAGAATCCCTTAGTGCTTGAGATAGATGGAAATAAGCTTTTGGGCAAAGGTTGTAAACCTTGGTCAAGTTGGTGATTCCCAATGCTCTTCACTTTGGTTGTGTGAGTGAGAGTATTTTATTGTTTTGTTCTTGTTATTTTTTCTACTATTTCTTTTGTCTTCTCTTTTTCTATTTTCTATTTACATATTTATTCATATCCTTTGTTTTAGAGTTGTAGTTCTTATAATTTTATTCTTCCTCTTATTTCTACATTTACTTGTATTTTGATTATTGAGTTGTAATCTTATTTAATCAATTACCTTGTCTATTGTATTTTTGCATATAGTTGTAATAGTATTTTTTATTTTCCACTGAGACAACACAAATATCTCTAACACCCAGTACCATCACGATCCACCACAACCAAGGAATCCTCAAGGACCAGAGCAACCTCCCACTACTCAACAGGAAAGACCAGTCCAAAATGCTGAAAGAAACAACAAGCAGCAACCACCCTCTCAAGCTAGTCGGGATAAAGTTCAGCAACAAAGACAGAATAAGGGCGAGTAGCATCCCAGAAGCCCTAGACACCAGACAGCTTGGGAGCAAAACCCTCCTGGCAGGGGACAACGTCCCTCAAGAAGCAGAAGACAAGTGGACTCAGGCTCTGAGGTTCAGGGTCCCCCACAACACAGTAATGTCAGAGGACCTAACGACCAACGCGGGCCTCCTCCTGTTTATCGAGACATATCAACAGGGAGAGAGGGGAACAGTGTGTACAGCAGGTCACACACTCATAGGTCATAATTCAGAGATGGACATGATTATAATGAGGCAGACTATGGCAGGAGGAACGAGGGTCGGTAACAGGAAGAGAGAGGCAGACAACAAAATCCTCCACCAATGGAGAATTGACCGATAAGCCAAAATGCTGGAGGATAGCCTAAGAAGCCCAATGTCTTTGACCGACTAGGTGCAAGTGAGCAAAGGCGTAGAGATGATGACCTAAGGGATGTACTCAATAATCAAAGAGAAAGACACGACGAGTACTCCCCCCCCCCCCCCCCCAGCTTCAGTCGCTCCAGCAATCCCATATAGAATTTGATCAGAGAAAAGGCACCCCATTTGTTCATAGAATTGTTGTGGCAGAGGTTCCAAGAAAATTCAAAATGCCAATCCTACCCAACTTCATAGGAGGTGAAGATCCAATATCTCACGTGAACAAGTTTGAGATACAGATGGACATCCAAAAGGTGTCAGATGATGCTCAGTGCAGGATTTTTCCTGCCATTTTATCTGAATATGCTCAGGAATGGTATTTCAAGTGCCCTCCGACCATCATAGTTTCCTAGGAGATGTTCGTAAAAGAGTTTTACGAACAATTCTATGTTGGTCGAATACACCCAACAAAGGCTAATTAGCTAGTCGACATTCGACAGAAAGATGGAGAAACCCTAAAGAAGTATATCCAGCGATTCATGCGAGCAGCTGCTTGGGCCAAGACTGTTGGAGACGAGGGAAAGATGATGGCACTCACAGCTAGAGTGCGGCGCCATTCTCCCCTTTGGAGTAGTTTGTGAAAGAATGGAGTTAAGAGCACTCAGGAATTTCTGCATCGAGCAGACAAGTATATTAAACTCGATGAGGCCATCACCAATGGAGGAAAGTCTCCTAATGATGACCAGGGCAAGAAAGAGGACCCTACCAAATCCGCCAATGGGTCTGGTAAGCCCAACGACAACGACAAAGGTAATGGAAAAAAAGGGGGGGAAAAGGGCGAACAATGAACTGACAACATCTGATAGCAAGCGCCCCAAAAAAAAACAGATATGAACCAATGTTTACCAATTATACTGCCCTAGTCGATAGCTGAGTTGAAGTATATCAGGCCAGTCATACCACTGTTCCCTTTAGGTGGCCAGTCCCGATTATAAAAGATATATTCAAAAGGTATACGACCAAGTTTTGTCATTTTCACAACGACTATGGCCATAACACCAATGAGTGTTACTAGCTCAAGGATGAAATTGAGTTCCTTATCTGACAAGGACATCTGAGAAGATATATACGAGCAGGAGAAGGTTCTCAACAAGAGACTTACAAAGGCAACAAGCAGGCGCCTGTACGCCAACACTCGCCTCCTTTACAGCCAGCTCCAGTCGCTTGTACATTGTTGACCATCTGTGGAGGACCGCACATAGCATGTGACAGTGCAAAGGAAAGGGAGAGATATGCTAGAACCCTATGTCACGATCAGGACATCGAAATGTTGAATGTCGAGGAGCGAACTTCCACAAAAGCTCAAACAGAGGAAGAATTGATAACTTTCTCCGAACTGGATGCGCAACATGTCTGATTTCCTCACTCAGATCCTCTGGTCATGGATGTTCAGATCGCCAATATGATGGTAAAGTGAGGGTTGGTAGATGCAGGAAGCTAGGTCAATATTTTGTATAAGTCTTCATTGGAAAGAATGAAATTGTTAGTGCAAGATTTAGAGCCATGCAACCAAACCATCTACGATTTCTCCGGCGAAGGGCTAGCACCAAAAGGGTCGATCAGACTCCCAGTCACAACAGGTACTGCACCTGTGAACAGGACATTACTCGCTACTTTCATAGTAGTTGATTGTTCATCTGCATATAATGATGTGATCGGAAGACCCATACTCGTCGACCTGCAAGCTGTAACTTCAGTCTGAAATTTGGCAATGAAGTTTTCTACTGATGCAGGAGTAGGATGGGTATTAGGAAACTAGTGAGAAGCCAGAGAATGCTACAATTCCTCGATCACAAAAGCAAGGATAATCGGATCAAGAAATGGAGTAGAAAAAAGGTTGCTGGTATTAAATGAAACGCAAGCCCAATCAGGTGAACAAGTCACCAAATCGGGCGTTGCCCAAAGTGAGGATAGGGACTTAGTTCCTCACTTTGGGGAGTTTGAAGAAAACATTGGACCCGTGGAGGACCTCAAGGAGGTCCAGTTAGAAGAGAAAGATCCGACCAGGGTTGTGAAAGTCGGTAAAAACTTAGAGACAACAACAACAACAAAAATTGGTGGAGTTTTTGAAGAAACACCAAGAGGTCTTTGCTTGGTCCCATAAAGACATGGTTGGGATAGACCTAGCGGTGATCAGCCATGTCTTGAATATAGATAAAAACTATCCACCTGTACAACAAAAAAAGAAGGCTGCTCGACAAAGATAGATCTAAGGATCTAATGGAAGAAGTCGATAAGCTGAAGGAAAATGGATTCATCAGGGTAGCGTTTTATCCATCTTGGGTCTCTAATCCCGTACTAGTTCCCAAGCCAACTAGTAAGTGTAGGACATGTGTGGATTTCACAGACCTTAATAAAGCCTGCCCAAAGGATTGTTTCCCACTTCCAAGAATCGACCAATTGGTCGATTCTACTTCAAGACATGAAGTTTTATCCTTCAAGGACGCGTACTCTAGTTATAATCAAATTAGTATGCATCCACCTAATGAGGATCACATTAGCTTTCGAACAGATACGGGACTTTACTGTTATAAAGTAATGCCCTTTAGTTTGAAAAATGCTGGTGCAAGAATGCTTCAACATCTTGAACAAATATCAAATGAAACTGAATCCTCTAAAGTGTTCCTTTGGTGTTGGATTAGGGAAAATTTTGGGATTCATAGTAAACTCACGAGGATTCAAAGAAAATTATGAAAAAAGAAAATTCAAGCACTGATTGAGATGGAATCTTCTGCCAAAGTTAAAGACGTTCAAAGCCTGACCGGATGAATTGCTGCGCTAAGTAGATTCATATCCAAGTCAACGGACAAGTGTGTCCCATTTTTCAATCTACTTAGAGGAAACAAAAAATGTGAATGGACAGAGGAGTGCGAATAGGCTTTTCAGGCGCTTAAATCCCACATGTCACAACCGCCTATTTTGTCCAAGCCGGTCGAAGGAGCGACTTTATACATCTACTTAGCAATAACGGAGTGTGCTCCTAGTGTTGTTTTGGTCAGAGAGGAAGACAACATTAAAAAAGCAGTATATTACGTAAGCAAAAGGCTAGTGGGAGCAGAACTACGATATCCGCCCATAGAGAAATTGGCCTACTGCTTGATACTAGCGTCTAGAAAATTACGACCCTACTTTCAGGCTCACCCCATAATAGTACTTACCAACCAGGCACTACGGTAAGTCTTACAAAAACCAGAAGCCGCTAGTCGACTACTAAAATGGGCAGTTGAGTTAAGGCAGTTTGAAATTTCCTATGCACCAAGAGCAGCTATAAAGGGATAAGCGCTAGCAGATTTTGTGGCAGAATTCACTGGACTCCCTGCCAATGAACCAATAATGGATACTGATGATCAAAATCAAACCCCTACCTGGAAGCTGTTCGTAGAAGGATCTTCAACGAGCACAACGCGGGGGCATGGCTGATTTTAATCACACCTGGTGAACATCGGTTTCATTGTGCGATCAGATTCAACTTTACGACCTCTAATAATGAAGCTAAATATGAGGCTCTGCTCGTAGGATTAACACTAGCCAAGGATATGAATATAAAGTCACTAGAAATATATAGTGACTCCCAACTAGTAGTTAATCAGATTATGGGAGCTTATCAGGCTAGGGTTTTCAAGATGGTTACTTATTTGAACAAGGAAAAGGATTTATTGGCACAGTTTGAGAAGTATACTCTCCAGAAAGTACCTTGCAATCAGAATTCAAACGCCGATGCCTTAGCCAAATTGGAAAGCACTAAAGATGCTGACGCTTTGAGCATAGTATTGGTCGAATGTTTGTTGGCACCAAGTATTCAAGTGGACGAATCTTCGCTAATTGTACAAGTGCCAGACACATGGATGACTTCCATCATTAAATATCTCAAAGAAGGATTATTACCAGTAGATAGAAGTAAGGCAAGGATGCTTCAGAGACAATCATATCAGTTTATTTTGGTTGATGGAGTCTTGTATAGACGAGGATACTCAATGCCTTTATTAAGATGTGTCTCTAAGGAAAAAGCTAAGGAATTTATGCAAGAAGTACATGAAGGTTTCTGCTGAGATCACGTTGGGGGGCAAAGTTTGTCAAAAAAGATTCTCCGGCAAGGATATTTTTGGCCTACCATGATCGAAGACTCTATGGAATTCGCTAAAAAATGTGATAAGTGCCAACGATTTTCCAAGATTCCATGAGCAATGAGCTTAAACAGATGCAAAGCCCATGGCCATTCACAGTCTGGGGAATTGACCTGATCGGGTCTTTGCCTATGGGAAAAAGGAATGTCAAGTATGTAGTAGTTGTTGTTGACTACTTTACTAAGTGGGCCGAAGCTGAGCCACTTGAAACAATCACGACCAAGAAAGTATTGGATTTCGTCATCAAATTCATTATATGTTGATATGGGTTGCCAAAAAAAATTGTCTCAGATAATGGCACGCAATTTGACAGCGACCATTTCATTGATTTCTGTGAGCGACACGGTATTACAAAGAGTTTTTCATTAGTTGTTCATCCACAAGCCAACAGACAGGTTGAAGTTGTTAACAAAACTATAAAGGACACACTGAAGAAAAGGCTCGAAGAAGCAAAGGAGGTGTGGCCAGAAATATTGCCAGAAGTACTCTGGTCGTATATAACATCTCACCGAATAGCAACATGCCATACACCATTTTCCTTGGCCTATTGGTATGAAGCCATGTTACAAGTTGAGTTAGATCCACCATTGCATAGAAGGCTGACATACAACCAGAGCATTAATAACTAGTTATTAATGGAATCTTTGGACTTAGTCAACGAAAGGTGAGAGCAGGCTCAACTACGAGTTGCAGGTTACCAGCAAAAGGTTGCTCGATATTTTAACTCTAAAGTATGCGAAAGAAAGTTTAATGTGGGTGATTTGGTACTTAGAAGAGTTTTTCTCAACACTCGCGACCAGAATGCTGGATTACTCAGACCAAGCTGGGAAGGTCCAAATCAAATTGAAGAAATTCTTCAACCAGGCACATATAAACTTGCTCGCTTAAATGGAGATATCGTTCCTCGCTATTGGAATGGATAACACTTGCACAAGTATTATCAATAAACAATTCTTTTTAAAGAATTGACTTGTATTAATTGTACTTTTTACAAGTTTGCGAACAAGGGCTGGCCAGTTAGATGGCTGGTCGCTTATAAGCGTAAGATCAATTTTGATCACTCGTACAGACACAAATTTTGTCCATTTTATTACGAGAAATAAAAGAAATTGTGCGTAGCCAGTTTTTCTTGCTAATTATTGTATTTATTATAAGTATTTGCTCACTACATGTGTTGTTTTGCTGTATTATAATTGATTTTTTATAAGTACGCGAGCAGTGATGTTCGAACTGATATTGGTCATGGAAAGTGACCGAGAACCTTAAGCTCCTCGATCACTTAGGGGGCATATAAGATCCTAAGCAAGCAAAGCATATCAATAGTTATATGTTCAAACACACGAGCAAAATAAGGGAAAGCATACTACGACACTTAGAGAATTTTAAAAAAAAATAGTTAATTTTGTGAAATCTTAATAAAGTGTTATGCTAAGTTCGGTCATACGAGCAGATGTTATAATAGAAATGAGAATGTATTATAATATCACAATGAAATGTCTTCACACCACAAGCAATTGCTGCTTGGATGTAATTAAAAATATTAAAAGGAAATTAAAGCTGCCTTATTCAGCAAAATTTTCTTAACATTACGAACTATTGTTCGTATGTTTTAATTACATAAATAAAATTGCTACTGTGGAGTTGGAGGAGAGTCTTGTTGTGACTATTGGTCAACTGAAGTTTTGGAGTCTTCTTCAGCACCATCGATGCCTATAGCCAAAGAGATTTCAGGAGAATCCCAGGCATTCTGGGCATTCCTTTCATCCTTTAGACGAGTAGCGCACTTGGCGAGTTCAGCTTGTTTGGCCTGCTCGGGAAGATAATCAATGTTTGCTTCCAGATTGCTCTTCCAAACACATGTAGAAGCAGTTGAAGGTAGCTCCTCGAAACCTCTCCAAGTTTTGGGAATTTGTCTCCTTGAGCTGCTTCACTCGCTCCTCCAGACCAGTGGTCTCCTTCATGCTTGCCTCCAAATCTTCTTGAAGTTTGCCTGTTTCCTTGTAGTTAGTTTCGGAGGCTTCCTTAAACTTCTCCTTGGTAGCAACGGCTTTGGCCAAATCTTCTTGGCTCCTCTTTAGCTCATTGGTTAAAGTGGCGATTTTGTCTTCAGCCACCTTAACCCTCTCCTCACATGCCTTGATCTCCTCTGCATGTTTTGCATCGACCTCTTCGGCGCGACACCAGCCATTGTTCATAGTTAAGATACTTTGCAAACAATAAGAGAATGAGGTTTTTAGAGTTAATCATAGGAAATTTTGTTCGAATAAAACAAAATACAGAAGAAACTTACACTGAGCAGTTTGTTGAACCCACAAGCAAGGACATGCCTGGGTTTCAACGCAGGACGATAGGCAAAGGCCTCCTGGCAGCGACGGTGCTTAGACAATCTCTGCAGTTTGTCGTTTGTTGAGATATAAGCATTGCTCAATAAATCTGCAGCCAGAGATCTTCATGCCTGGTTAGTGGAAGAGCAGTGCGAGGAGGAGGCATAGTTGATTTAGACAGAGCAGAAGCTGGAGGGCACTCTGATCGAGCTCTTTTTCTAGAGGAATCTCCACTGCCTTCTCCAGGGTGTTGTTTGCTTGAATTCTTCCTGCTCTGAGGAGCGTCTACGGAGGCGTAGATATCGAAGGCATCGTCAGATGGCATGACTACAAAACAAGAACAAACCAGTAGGAATGTTAAAGATAGTTTGGCACAATAAAGGAATAAAGCAAAGAGAAATTCTAAGTAGTATACCTGAACTATTATTACTGGTTGTTACATTATCTAAATAACTACTGCTACACTCACTATCTTCCTTGAAGAAGTCCAAGCTAAAACTACTGGTCGTAAATTTAAAGTTTCCATCCCTATCGAATAAAGGACAAGGGATGGGCAGATTATCTAAGAGTGAGAAATCTATACCATTCTCGTCTGAAGATTCGAGTATAGGGCTGGTGTATTCAGGTAGTTTTTGTTTTCCCCTCCCATGTTGGGTAGGGGTATTAGCAGCTTGAGTGCTAGGGGTTGGTTCTCGGATGGTCACTCCCGTTGGTTGCCGCCTCTGAGGTTGTGATACATCTTGCTGCTGCTCGGGGATTTCTTGTCCGTCAGTACCCTCTCTAGTGGCACTCCCCGCGGTGGATTCCATCACTTCCTGGTGAGGTGCTAAAAGGCCGACCAGCCTTAAATTGCTTTCCGTGACCAACTCTTGACGCTTTTTTCTATATTGGTCATGCTGGCCAAGGCTAGGACTCTTATCTCCATTTCCGGAGTGGGGTTTGGTCGATACCATGGACCTAGATGCAGCACAAAATAACTAAGGACAAGGAAAGACAAAAAAATGATTAGTTAAAGGTCGATCAGAGATTAAAAGTTTACCTCCTCGTGTGAAGGCCAGGAGTCAGCAACCAAGTCAGTTGTAAGGAAGTACTCTTGGAAGTACCTTCCTACATTGGACTTGTAGGTAATATCACTCAAGAATGTGAGAGCAGATTCCTGGTGGAAAAAGTGGAAGACCCCGTGTTGTTCTGATTGGGGTTGGATTTGAGATCGAACATGTAGTTGATCTCATGTGGAGTAGGCACATGCCATTTTTTGTGGTTGTATAGGATATAGAGTGCTGAAAGTACTCTATATCCATTGGGTGTTATTTGGAAAGGGGCGACCTCGAAATAATTAGCCACCCCTTAGAAAAATTCATGCTAGGGTAAGACTGCCCCTGCTTCAATGTGATACCTAAATCAGGCGTTGTAGGCACCTCCTTGCACGTTTGCCCTCCGGTCGGGTGTTGGTTTGTACAGGGTAATCCCAGAAATCCCATACTTCTTGGGGTATTTTGCCACCATCCTGGTCGATATGAAGCTAGGAGGGGAAATGTAATGCCCTACTACCTTAGATCCATTACTAAGTGAGTTTTAAATGTGCATTTAACTTGCTAACCAAGCATTTAACTCAAAAGTGTAACTAAACTGTATTAAAATCACATATTTTGAAAATGTAAACATTCATTGAAAATTATAAGTGTTTTACATTAGGGATCCCAAAAATATCATTTATAAATATTTACGACTCAAAATACGATTTAGGTAAACTAAATGACAAAATAGGATCCATTACAAAGCATCTCCCAAAAAAATACCCTTGGCCGTGGCAGCTAGGCAGACTAGACATGTACGCGTCGCCTCACGCTCTCCATACTCATGATTGGCCGATCTTCCCCTTGCCCTTACCTGCACCACAAAGCACCCTGAGCCGAAGCCCAGCAAGAAAACTCAACACAAACAGATAACATATGCATATCAATCACACATCATATAATAAATCAGCCAACACGCTAAACACACATACGACCATGCCGTCCCAGGCTATTTACCAGGCCCTGGGTTCGCGGTCCACACCGTAAGGATATCCCAGGTATCCTTAAGGGTCTTACCCTAGCAACTCTCACTCCGCGAGCTAAATGCTGCTCTCGACCCCCTTGTCGTTCTCAGCCTTCGCCGTTCCCGGCCCTTGCCATACTCGGCCTTCACCATTCCCGGCTCTCGCCGAACATCCACATAATTACATACATAGCATAATTAATCAAACACTTAAATATGTATTAACATAATCAATGGGCTATGCCCTGTATATAATCATATAGGGCCATGCCCTGCAACACAACTACGTGGCCTCGCCCTGCTCTATGGGTACAACAGTTTTCTTACCTGTGTCCTGAGCTTCTTGAGCACCGAGCCTCTAACCCGAGCCACGCTGAAAACCTAGTCACAACACATACATAGCACTCTCATTACTAACCAATTTATAATAATCTCCCGGAACCAATCCCGTGCTCTCAGGACCTCCCGTTTCCCCCCACAAAGTAGCGGAAACATCCCCCGAGCCCCCTGAGCCAAAACCCCAAAAACACATTTTTCCCCTGCCCATAATTTGGCCTAGTACCGCGGCACCACCCTATAAGGGCCGCGACGCCTAGAATGGTGCCCTTCCCCTGATGCATCCTAGACCAGACATGTACGCATCGCCTCACGCTCTCCGTACTCATGGTTGGTCAGCTCTTCCCCTTTCCCTTACCTGCACCACAGAGCACCTGTGAGCCGAAGCCCAGCAAGAAAACTCCACACAAATAGATAACATATGCATATTAATCACACAACATAAAATAAATCCTCCAACACGCTAAACACACATACGAATGTGCCATCCCAGGCACTTTACCAGGCCTTGGGTTCGCGGTCCACACCATAAGGATACCCCTGGCAACTCGCACTCCGCGTGCTAAACGCTGCTCTCGGCCTCCCTTGCCATTCTCGGCCTTCGCCGTTCCCGGCCCTTGCCGTACTCGGCCTTCACCGTTCCCGGCTCCCGCCGATCATCCACATAATTACATACATAGCATAATTAATCAAACACTTAAACCTAGTCACAACACATACATAGCACTCTCATTACTAACCAATTTATAATCATCTCCTGGAACCAATCCCGTGCTCTCGAGACCTCCCGTTTCCCCCCACAAGGTAGCGGAAACATCCCCCAAGCCCCTTGAGCCAAAACCCCAAAAACACATTTTTCCCCTGCCCAGAATTTGGCCTAGCACCGCGACGCCCATAATGGTGCCCTTCCCTTGATGCATCCTAGCGCTGTGACACGAAAGAACAGGGTCGCGGCGCCCATACGCGAACCCAGAAATCTGGGTTTTTCCCAACATTTTCCCGAGCCAAAACACTTCCAAATCAATACCAAGACATACCTAAGTCCCAAATTCAATCCAAAACCCCAAATAGACCATATGGCAACCCGAAAACATCAATAACAAGCCTAAATACACATTCAAACCCATGATTCACAAATTGGTTAAAAACTTCATAAAACTTAAACCAGACCTTACAAAACTTAAACCACCCTTCAGAAATCTTAAACCATATAAGAAAATACACTTCATAGATACACGAAATTCTTACCTTAAATAGGGATTCGACCTTGAGCCACCTCCAAATCCAATTCCAAGCTTGACTCCCTTGATTTCAAATCTGAATCTCACAATCACTAAGCCACAAACCCAACTTTCAGCACTCAACCCAAATTCTCAAACACATGCAGAGAAACCTAAAAATCATATATGAAACCTCACCTCTGAATTAACCTTGACCTATGCTTGATTCTAATTGCTTCAATTCAGGCTTGAATTCCTTCATTAGCCTCAAAGATATTCAGCTCTCTTCCACCTTTCTATCCTAGCTTCTTGGTTCCTCTAGACTTCCAACATAAAACATTCAGATTATGCCTAAGAGTAAATAACGTATATGATTTTTTCTTCAGCCAAGATTATCTTCTCCTAAGGCTAAATGACCCAATTGTCCTCCTTTCTAACTTAGTTTTTAGCTAACCCTCAAGGGCATCCTAGACTTTTCCTTAATCTCTTGCAAGAATACCACTTTCCCACTTAAAGCAACTATCCACAAGAGTTACTTATAGTTACCCAAGTTCCCAAAGTGCCACTAACCATTCTTCAATAACTCCCATACTTAAGTTATAATATACCCAAAATACCCCTAGGCTCCTCCCGAGCCGGGTATTTAACCCCGTTGTGACTTTTAGCGAAACGGCTCTCTAGGACTGTCTTGGATCATGCACCGCTATTATATCACCATCCACACGTGGTATCAATCACAATACACATAAATATAACATTTATGCCCCCAACGAGCTAAAATTACAAATATGCCCATAACAGCCAAATGGGGCCCACATGCATATTTAATCACCTAAACATGTACTTTTAATCACATATTCATTATATTCACATATTAATACAATATAACAATTATTTCTCTCCAGACACGCTAATCAAGGCCCCAAGCCTTATTAGCAAATTTGGGTCACTATAGGAAATGCACCAGTCTACCTCTGCTCGAGGGCCGTCACAGGGACGAGCTTTGGGCTGAATGTCTGGTGGAGAAACATTTAAAGGTTGAGGGTCATTTGAAGGACCCTTGGCGTTGGATGGTGAATCTGTGGTTTTCTTTTTCATACGAGCAATGTATTTTACACGACCCATATTTGATTGGTTATGTGGTGGATTGTATGGAGGACTGGTCGTATGGTTTGGGTGTGAAGACGAAGGCTCGGGAAAAGGCAAAGAAGGTTGTTCTTGATCCTTGAACAACAAAGCGAGAAGATCGTTGTCTATTGGTCTCTCACCACCCTAATCCATGCATGAATATTTGAGACAAGCAAAGGGGGAAGTGAGAATCTGCGACCAATAGATAAAAGAAAGAGAAAAGCAAGGATAACGTTGCTTGTGTATAAAAGTTAAGCTTTTATATGACCAACAACATTCTGATAAAAACACAATAAACATGCGAACAATTTGGAAAAACACATTAAAAAGTGAATGTGAAAAAAAAATTCAGAAAAACTTTTCAACTCCAAAAACAGGCGGGAAAAACCCAGTTTTTTCGAAATACTCAAAATCGAATTTTCACTTCGATTTTGGGCCCGAAATTAGTGAACCTATACCCCATGTTGCTTTTTACGCATTGTATACTATTTTAGATTGCCTAAAATCCATATTCTAGCATACTTATTCTATGTATGTTAGCCTAAACCCAGTTACCCAAGAAATTTCTCAAGAACAGTAGAAACCCAGTTACGGAAACTCGTGAATCAAGACCAGAATATACGGAAATTTCTACAAAAATAAGAGGATGGATTTGAAAACTTACTTGGAGTATGGATTGTAGGAGAAATCATGAAATTTTGGCTCGAAGTTGCTCAAAGACATCTCGAATTACACTAAAGTCTTTGGGTTTTCTTGAAGGTTTTTCTGAGTTTTTGATGAGAGAGAAGGTTCGGGTAAAGAAATGAAAAATGTAAAGGGGGATTATATTTATACTACTCAGGGCAGTAATAAAAGGTAATGATGGGAGTAGGGTTTCAATGTGTGGGGAATTGCAATAACTGTCAAAATATATTTGGGAAACTATAAAAGTCATAATTACTTGCTTTTTTGAAAAAGTACTGACAGATATGACAGGTCAGATGGATTGCTGGTCGGGTAAGTTTATTAAATGCTGATCGCACTAAAATAAACTTGGGGGGCAAATGTTTACCTTAAAAAATACTTACTTGCTAACGTGACAAAATCAGTGAGCACATGGGTTGCACTTAACTATTTAATGATTACATTCAGGTCGACCAGCGACCAGAGTATAAGCTGCTTGATGGATTTAAGAAAGATTCTGAATAGTACGGTAGAAGAGGTGCTGGCATATGCGACCAGGTCTGTTCGTAGTAACGACACCGAGTTCAAATACAGTTACAAGGCAGATATTTTAAAGATATTTGACCTTATTTATGTGTAAAGATTATGATTTATGTTATTATTCAAATATTCTTGTAACAAAATTAGACAGGGTCCATTGGCCTATATGTGCATCCTTGAGCATATAAATAGGATTCATGAGACTCATTTAAAGGAGGAAGCAATAATTTGTATTCGGAGAGAACTAGTGCTTTTTATACACGACTTTTGTAGCCTTTTTTGGAGCTTGTGAAACTCGGTGAACTCTAGTTCGCTGATCGCAGGTTTCATAATACATCAATAAAAACACTAAGTGGAAGTAGGTTTTTACCAGAGTCATTGGCTAAATCATCAGTCAACATATGATAAATAATCAAAGAGGAAAATCTTTGTAAAAATATATTGTTATGCTGTCAAAATTATCATAAATTGTTGATTTTGATTAAAATACAGTAATAAAATGTTCATTTTTTGCAACAGACCTCATTAACCGAATTTTTTTTTAAAGACTTTAATCGATTAAATATATTTCACTGTTGCAATCTCTCTCACTTAAGTAGGCGTAGCTGAACGTTTTTTTTTTTACTGATATTCAAAAGTCACAGATCAATTTTGAGAAATATGCATGTATATTCAATTAAAAAAATGATGATGAATATGTGCTTAGACATCGAAACAAAGAAACAAATTGAGAGATACATTGGTTCAGCTCATAGATACGAGTTCTTTGGCCGTTAGCACATACCTTTATCAAAATTGATTCTACATGCAAAGGAAGAATATCTGTAAATACATCTAAAATGCATATATGGACAAAAATGATGTATATATAAATTACATATATTCATATACACATATATCTTATACGTGCAAGTGTTATGTCGAAATCCTAAAAGTCTAAGAGAGCTTTCAATGTTTGACAGAACAACAAATAATATAATAATATATATGTATTTATATATACACGAATAGGATTGGAATAGACTTAACTTAAAGCGTGTTAGACAAAAATTGAGAAACTAAGTCTTAAAATAAATTCCAAGTTAAAGAAAAATGTGTGTGCGATACAAAGATATATATATATATATATATATTCATATATGTGTGGTAAAGAGATGTAGCACATGAAAATAAAGAAATACATGAATATATGTATACTGTGGTAACTAAACTAGAAAGAAACAAAATACACATATTCACTTTAGTACATATATTGATGTTTATATATATATATATACATCTTCTATATAAAAAATGTGTAGATAACAGAAATTTTTGGTTTTAACGTTTTTATTATTTTTTCCATTAACTTTAACAAAATATTCTTATATTTAACGATACATTATCAACATGACTTAAACTTAAATAAATAAACAATTAAACAAATTAAAATATGATATTTTTAAGATATTTTACAATGATAATTATTTAAAAATAATAAAACCATATATTTTATAGCTTAAATAAAATTTAATTAAACTTAAACTTAATATTATATTAAACATATAATATATAATATTTTGTTGTCACTTCCAAATTCAAAAACTAGAACAAACATAAACTTAAACAAAAATACATAAATAAATTAATTAAAATAGGATATTTTTAAAATATTTTATGATAATTGAATTAATTAAATAATATTTATTTAAAAATAATAAATGCATACATATCATTTTTTTATCTTATAAATTTGTGTGATAGTTTGTTTTTTATCAAGTGATTTGAGCTCTTTTTCTTCATCAAATTCACCAAAGGATATTGTGAGATATATTAGAATCTAAAAAACAGTTGATGCATGTATACTACTGTAGCATCCAAATTTGTTAATAAGGCTTAGGGCCTTGATAAGCGTGCTGGGAGGGCAATAATTGATTTAATTATGTCAACATATGAATTTGATGATTATGTGATTAGAAATGCATGTTTAGGTGAATTAAATATTCATGTGAGCTCCATTTGCCTATTAGGGGCATATTTGTAATTTTAGCCCGTTGAGGGCCTAAATATAATATTTGTGTAAATTGTGATTGATACCACGAGTGAGTGATGATATATTTGTGATGCACGATCCGAGACGTTCATAGGGAGCAGTTTAGCTAAGTAGTCACAACGGGGTCGAATACCCAGCTTGGGAGGAGCCTAGGGGTATTTTGGGAACATAATGTGTGTTCGCGATTTATCGAGTAATGGGTAGTAATTTAGCAATGATTTTGATATGTAAGGATTAAACGGGGATTTATAGGAATACTCGAGGAATTAGCGGGACTTGACAATTGACAAAATTGCCCTTGGTAGCATTTAAGGATTGGATAGACTTAAGGGGCATTTTAGACTTTTGCCAAGGGATAGATTTGGACCCCTTTGACTACAGAGACTCTTGAGAGACTCTAGAGAGGCTTGGAAGGAAACAGAAGAGGACAGAAAAACACCAAAGTATCTCAGCTTTTGCACTCTCTCTTGGTTCTCTCTCTCATCCTCTTGGGGACAATGTTGATCTTTGGAATTTTGGAGGAGAAACTCAGAAACTAAAGCTTGGAACTTGAGGAAGATAAGCTTAGGGTGCTGGAGAGCTAGACTAAGCTCGAAATCTTCATTGAGGTAAGTTTACTTGCATGTTTTGATGATCAATTCTGTTGAGAATGAAACTTAGTTAAGTTTTGGACTTAAGATTGAATTTGGTCTAAATTGGGGTGAGCTAGTTAGCTTTATGGGGTACTAGCACTGCTTAAGGTGTAGTAGAGTGATTATGGGACTCAACTCTGACTTTGGGGTGTGTTTAGATTGATTTTCAGGGAGGTTAGCTCATAAAAATGCATGGGAATTCTAGGTTTGGAGGCTCGAGTCATGACCTTGTTCTTCAGGCGCCGCGACCCGTGTGTTCGAAGAGGCTGGAAAGCCTCTATTTGCCGAGGCGCGCCGTGGCGCAAGGTGTAGCGCACCGCGACCCGTGTCCCTCAGCAGAGAGGTATTTTTCCTCTAACTTTAGTGTGCCCCGGCCCAGGCCGCAGGTCAAATGCAAATAATGATTGTTTGAAGGATTTTAGCTCGGGAACTCAAATGTTAAGACTCGTGAAGGATTTTACTACCCATATTGGTAGAATCCAAGGCTAGATTTATATTCTGAAGTTATTTATTAGTTTAGAACTTGATGGATGGTTGTTATGAATGCGTTGTGACTAGGTTTTCAACGAGGCTCGGGTTAAGGAACTGTTCTCAGAATTGCGGTGCTCAGATAGCTCGGGACACAAGTAAGAAAACTGTTGTACCTTTAGAGCAGGGCGTAGCCCTATTGTTTGTATTGCAGGGCATGGCCATAATGATTGTGTTGCAGGGCGTGTCCCTAATGTTTATATTCAGTATGTGTTTAAATATCTATTGATATTGTGCTATGTGATGCATATTTGCGACTGAACGGCGAAGGCCGAGAACGGCAGAAAGCCGAGTACGGCAAGGGGCCGTGATCAGCATTGAGCATTCTCAGTGCAGGCTATTTGGGCGAGACCTTCCTAGGGTGATGGAGCCACCCTCTCGGTGATGACTGTGAACCCAGGGCTTAGTAAAGCGCCTGGGATGGCATAGGCTGCTATGTGTTTTGCTTGCTGCCAGTTTTGTTATATGCTATGAATTGCTATGCATATGTTATATGTTTTGTGTTGAGTTTTCTTACTGGGCTTCGGTCACAAGTGCTCTATGGTGCAGGTAAGGGCAAAGGAAATGTTGACCAACCATGAGTACGAAGAGTGTGGAGCAACAAGTACATGTTAGGCCTGCCTGGCGGCCACACTAGGGTTATTTTTGGGAAAATGTACTGTAATAGTTGTTTTGTCTCCTAAGTCAACCATATGTATATTTGGACCTGTAATGTATTTTCTAAATAGTATTTTGGGATCCCAACTTTAAAACTTTCTATGGTTTCAATGAATAACCAAATATTTTATATTTAATGTCTTTAAACGAGTTTTGTTACAATTTAGTCATACTTTTAACCTAAAACCTTGATTAGCGAGCTAATGATACATTTTTAACTCACTTAGTAACGACTCTAAGAAAGTAGGGTGTTACAATTATTGTTTACACTATGACATTTTCTATTCTTATTTTATTTCTATTGTTAATTTCTTTTTAAATATTATTGTATTTTATATATATATGTCATGTAGCCATGTAAATATATATATCTATGTCAACGTTATGTTTAGATGTCATATATGTAGAGATTATTGATATAAATATTTATATATACTATAGAACTATAATTCATTCTATTATATGTATATATATTTTTTAATACAGTGAACCCGTTTTTATTAAAATTATGGACAATAACTTTAAAACTAAGCAAACGTGCATTACACGTTGTTTCTACCTAGTATAAATATATGAATATATATAAAAAGAAAAAAGAATTATCGAAACTGAAATAACATGGCTCATAAATGAATTTGGTCTTTAAGTCCAAAACTGATAGATACGTGGACGAAATATAAATGCCCACTAAGCCTAACGTTAAGTCCAAAATGCTATTGAAAATACTCTTTAAATTTTCTTTCAATCTAAAATTATGTTTCTCAAATTTAGAGGATTTTGATGAGTGATTTGAGATGAGTACAATAAAAAAAGCTTATATAGATGTGAATATAAGACTAGTTGTGCTATATCTTGAATTCAATTCAAATTTAAACTAAAATCTAAAATAAAAATATATTTTCTACCAAATTTAAATATAATAAGATTTTATTTTAAAAAATTATTTAATTATTCACTCTCAAATCTTGAGAATAATTCAATTAAAAATAAATAAAATATTGGTCAAATAATCTTTTTATATATAAAATAAATTCTTGATAAAACATATAAAGAGATTTCAAGATATAAAATTGTCACAAAAATGACAAAATTCTAAAACCGTGTAAAATGGTATAATTTTTTTAAAACCCCTAATGAGTTGATTAAATCTTCTCAAATGATAAAATTCAGTTTAAATGGTATCTCAAATATGTCATTTACCTCAACAAAAATCCTGAAAGAGGTCTTTTACCTAAATTTTTTAAAAGTGCACTAAAGCAACTTCAAAATCATACAAAATTGTATTTAAAGAGGTCATTTACCTCAAAATTCAAAAATACACCAAAGCATCTCTAAAATGAAAATACCCAAATTTCACAATGAGGTTGTCAACCTTAAAAATTCTAAAGTATCTCAAATATTCAGTTTGAATTACGTTTGACTTGATTTCTATAAATGATACGTTTGAAACTTAGTTGCTAAAGCTCGGTACAGTCACAAATACCAAAAATATCCCAAATTACCGAATTATTCAAACATCAACACAACTCTTAAAATTCCATAAAAGGTCATTCACCTCATAAACTTTTCCTAATTTCTAAAACATTAAATAATTCCATGTGATATCCCTGTTTCCTCCCTTCATTCGCAGATTCGCATATTGGGTCCGCGGGCCATCTTGAACAGATTTAAGGCCCAGATCAAGCCCAATAGTTGAGGAAGGAGTGAGCATTGGCGGCCCAAATATCAATAAAGCCCAAACGTTGTCCCGGAATAGAAGTCGGGATCGTGAAGTCGGCACGTTTCATCCTCCCGGACCCTTTGTCCGGCGTCTCCTGGGGTGCAATGAAGATATTGTCTCCTCCGAGTTTAAAAATGAACCGGGACGATAGTGGATGAACTCGGATCCTGGTAAACAAACCAGGGTCTTGGTAAACGAAGATGGATGTTAGTAAATGAACCCGGACCAGGCATCTAGGTTGGGCGTGATAAGTTGTCCTTGATACTGACATAACTCCGAGAAACACAGAGTTTTGTCTCCATAATCAATCTACAAAAGAGGTTACATACGGAATGTACGTCGTCATTGCAAAACTGTACTGCCACTATTTTGACAGATCCTGTCCCTCAGATCTCCTTCGAAGCCCATGCGAACCAGACTGAAGTTGCGTATTGTTGTCAGTCTTATAGCGTGGTTATGCTCAGACTGGCCCAGTGGGCTCTGATTAGTGTACTTTATTTATTAAAATCCTTTGTATTAAGCCTCCATCAGTGAGCGAATAATGTTGATACCCTTAGTGGGCCCGAACTAATCTGGCCCAAACCCAGAGCACTCAACTGCCTATAAATATGAATAGTCGTGCACTGGGAAGGGGATCCGATTTTTCTCTTGTAAGCATATACTCTGCTCAAATTTAGAGAAACTCCATTACTTAAGCTCTTAAAAACTCTAATACAATTGACTCGTGGACTAAGGCTGTTTAATGCCCCAACCACGTAAAATTCATTAAATGATAATCCATATTCTTTACTTTCTAAGCTCTATTATCTTTCATAATTCTAGTTTCTGAAAAACTCGGTAAACATTTTGGTGCTTTCATTGAGAGCCGAGGAAAGCTTTTTGAAAAAGATATCGAATATCTATAACGATGGTGAACACAAGACATACTACCTTCGACCCTGCTCACCAAGAACAAGGCAATGGAGAGCCACTACCCAGTCAACCTCTCCCTCAAAATCAACCTGAGGATACACCTTATCAAATGCCCCAGCCTGACGAGTCCCAGAACTATGAAGACGGGGTAGATTATGAGGAAGATTACTACGAGGAAGATGAGGGAAATGAAGGGGAATAGCACAATCATAAAGCTGAGGATCCGGCGATCCCAAAAGAAGTAGACCCCGACCAGGAGGACCCAGAGGTGATAAAACTAAGGCAACAAGACAAGGACCAAGAGGCCAAGAAAGCTGAACAAAAAGAAACCACTCGACAGATGCAAGAATCCCTCCTAGCCCTACGAGCTTTCATTGCTACCCAAGGGCTAGCGGCCAACCCTCCAGTTGTTCCGCCTCTAGGAACACGACCGTTTGCCCCGCCAGTTAGGGCCAACGTGCCCGAAAACGCGAGGTCGATCCCTCCTCCGAGACAAGATCCCGGACACGGCCCCCTAACCCGGGTCGAGAAAAAGGGAAAACCAAAGCAATCGACCCTGAGGGAAAAGAAAACCCCTAGAGGAAAAATCCTCCCGTTCAGAAAACAAGGGCCAACCCAGGGCCGCTCCCTAGGAAAGAGAAGGTGCATCCCATCCCAAGACGGGATCACCCAATCAATCCGCAAGGGATGTGCTCCCAGGGTACCAAGCCCCGGGCTGTCCTTAGACAGACTGGACGGGAACAACATTTCCACCCTAGTGCCTCCGTGAATAAAAATCACCGAGGACGCCATCATGCTGACGAGCCAGACACCGTTAGTTGAGGGGACGACATGTCACGAGTAGACCTGCATGATGGGATGAACGCTCGAAAGGAACGAGCCCGCAAAGAAAAGATCTGCCCCCGAGGGGGAGATCTGAGAAACAACCTCAACGACAGGAGGGGGTCCCCCTGGACAATGGTATGGCCAGACAGTTCATGGAACAACTGGCCGCATTAAAGAAGATCACAGACCGCCTGGTCCGTAAGCAGGAGGGAGGAGGTTCCGATTATGAAGAAGAGGAAAAGGAACCCTGCGCCAAACACATCCTAGATGTGGTGCTCTCTAAGGGGTTCAAAATGTTGAATTTTCTCGCTTATACTGGGAACACAGGTCCCTGGGACCATCTATTGCGCTACAATCGGTTAATGACCGTAGCCCACGTCTGTGACAATGACAAATGTCTCATCTTTTCAATTACTTTAGATGGACCCGCACAGGAATGGTGGAAGAGGCTCTAGCCAGGATCTATCCAGTTCTGGTCCGGACTACAGTCGGTGTTCTACAAGCAGTTTGTGGCTGCCATGAGGATCGATATGTAGATCAGTGCCCTCGCTAACATTAAACAACTCCCCACGGAGACTCTGAGGGCCTACATCCAGTGCTTCACGAAGGAAGCCTAAAAAACCAAGGTGGACAATGGGCAGCGCCTGGTGGCCCTACAGTCTGGGATCCGGGCCGGGTCCCCTCTTTGGGACGACATGCAGCGCAGTAAGGCGGCCACCCTCAAAGATTTCATAAGGAGGGTACAAGGCTTTATCAACTGGAAGAAGGCCCAAATCTAGGCATTCAGACGGAAGTCGACTCCCCAGCCAAGTGCCCAAACCTTTCCGGGCTACGGGACACAATATACGGCCCCTCAATATCTAACATCCCAGATAGCGCCAGGATCGACGGGCACTCCCGGAATGACTTTCGCAGCCCCAATAGTCTACGGTACTACATCCTCAGGGTACGCGCCGGCCCAGTCCACCCCATTTTCTGGATATGGGATGGCACCAGTCGGGTACAGTGCTGCTCCAAGCAGGGCCCAGCACTCCCAAATGAGGGGGGCTGAGGCAAGCGTAAACCCCTCCCGGGGGAAGAGATCGGGGAAAGGACAAAACTAGTCCAAGCCCTTTAAGAAGAGAAAGAGGGGCTAAGAGCGCCAGTATTCAGAGTACACCAATTTAGTGGATACCAGGGAAAACATATACCTGGCCACGGAAAGGACGGTTCACTACCGGAAACCCACCCCCATGTTCAAAGGGAGAAAGAACTCGAGGGACACCAGCAAGAGGTGTGCATATCACAAAGATGTGGGTCACTCGACCGAAGACTGTCGTCAGCTGAAGGACGAAATCATGAAGTTGATCAAGTTGGAACATCTCCACCAGTGGGTCAAGAAGCCAGTGGGTGTTTCAGGAGTGCCAGTAGTTCCCAGACAATCTGCGATCCTGGGTGCACCTGGAGCGTACCAGCCTCCCCAGGGAGGATACGCGATAGGCCCGGGAGCACAGGCCCCTCAGGGGGCCCCAATTGTGCAGGAACCCAGACCCGGGATGCCCTACCCCTCTGGAATCGCGCCCCCACGAGTAGATGGTCATGTAGCCACCATCTCGGGTGGGCTACATTTGGGGGGACCATCCCGGAATGATCAAAAGCGCTACCTCAACGAACTTGACCACGACCAAGAGGTATGCGCCTTGGTCCAATCATCGGCCCAACGCTCGAAGTTGATGGACCTCCCCATCACCTTCACGGAAGAAGACGCCCGGAACATCCACTTCCCGCATCATGATCCCTAGTCATTGATGCCCAAATAGCTAACAAGATGGTGTCCCAAATGTTGGTGGACAACGGAAGCTCTGTCAACATTTTGTTCAAGCCAGCCTTCGTTGTGATTGGTTTGACTGGGGCAGATCTGGCCTCATGCCCAACTCAGATCTATGGTTGCAACGGAGATTCGATACTCCCAATGGGGAAGATCCAACTTCCCGTAACACTGGGGAACGAGATCCAAGGCTCATTCAAATTTTGTACATTCGTAGTGGTGGATTTCCCCACTGCGTACAACATCATCTTTGGTCAGCCCGCACTATTCAATTTCAGTGCTATCACTTTCTTCCGCCACCTCTGCATGAAGTTCCCCTGCGACAATGGAGGGGTAGGAACAGTCCGGGGAGATCAGAAGAGCGCCCGAAAATGCTACCTTGTGTCTGCCCAATCTATTTATATGGTCCGTGAGGAGCCTCTTGAGGAGGAAAACGTCGATCCAGCTCTGCCCCCTCCCCCGACACAAAGGATGGTCCGGGAGGAGGACGAACTGGACCCGTGGATAGGGGCAGCCCGGGCATTGGGGCCCATGGATGAAATTGAAGAACTGTGTATCAGAGACACCGACCCAACCAAGGTAATCCAAGTTGAGAAGAACTTAAACACGGAGATCCGGGCCGCAATCGTCGCCTGGGTGAAAAAGAACCAGGACATCCTGGCCTGGTCTCATTCGGATATGACCGGGATCGACCACAACATCATCTGCCACGCCTTGAACATCGACGAGGGCGCGACTCCGGTCCGGCAGAAACGAAGAACTCTTGGGGCGGAGAGGGCAGAGGCCCTCAAATTAGAAATTGAGAAGTTATACTTGATCAACTTCATTCGGGAAGCTTTGTATCCCGTATGGCTTGCCAATCCGGTGCTGGTGCCCAAGCCAAACGGGACGTGGAGAACTTGCATCGACTTCATGGACCTCAACAAGGCCTGCCCTAAAGATTGTTTCCCTCTACCCCGGATCGACCAAATGGTAGATGCGACATCTGGATACGGGATCTTGAGCTTCATGGATGCCTATTCCAGCTACAACCAAATCTCGATGCATGTAGCAGATCAGGAGCACACTAGCTTCCAAACCGACAAGGGGGTGTACTGCTACATCGTCATGCCTTTCGGACTCAAAAATGTCGGAGCCACGTATCAAAGGCTCGTCAATAGAATGTTCCAAGCCCAGCTGGGAAGGAATATGGAGGACTATATAGACGACATGCTGGTCAAGTCCAAAACCTTCGGAGGACACGCCGATGATCTGGCAGAAGCATTCACTATCATTCGGAAGTATGGGATGAAGTTGAACCCCAAGAAGTGCACCTTTGGTGTGGCCTCCGGGAAGTTCCAAGGCTTCATAGTAAGCTACTGAGGAATAGAGGCCAACCCAGACAAGATCAAAGTGTTGATCGATATGCCCTCATTGCGGAAGCACAAAGACGTTCAGAGCTTGACAGGGCGAATAGCCACCCTGAGCCGTTTTGTTTTGAAAGCCACGGACAAATGCATCTTGTTCTTCAACATCCTTTGGGGAAGCCAAAGGATTGAATGGTTGGCCTAATGCAAAGAGGCTTTCCAGAGACTTAAAGAGCATCTGGCCCGAGCACCAATCTTAGCAAAGCCGGTGGATGGAGAGTCGTTGTACCTATATTTGGCTGTGACTGAACACGCCATCAATGTCGCGCTCGTACGGGAAGAAGAGAAGGCTTAATTCCCGGTCTATTACGTAAGCAAGAGGTTAGTAGGTGTGGAATCGCAATGCCCACTAATCGAAAAAATGACATTTTGCTTACTAATTGCATCCCGGAAGCTTAGGCCTTACTTTCAAGCCCATGCCATAAGAGTACTGGCCAACCATCCCTTACAGAAAGTGTTACAAAAACCTGAATCATCGGGGAGACTCCTGAAGTGGGCCATGGAACTGAGTCAGTTCGACATTATGTATGTCCCCAGAATATCAATCAAGGGGCATGCCCTGGTCGACTTCATCGTGGAGTGCACTGGGATCACTGAAGATGACGATCTCGTCGATCCCACGACACCACACCGCTCTTCGGGCTTGTCCCGATCAACCATCTCCCCGCACCAAGTACTCGAGACCCCACGATCAACACTATAGACTACTCTACGTCCTGGATGAGACCTATCATCCAATACTTAACAACCGGGGGGTTGCCCACGGACAGGGCAGCAACCAAGAAGCTTCAGTACCAGGCCCCCAGATACGTCATGATGGAAGGTAAACTCTATTGCAAAGGGCTATCCATGCCATACCTCCGATACGTATCCGGGACTGAAATGAGTGCAATCATGCACAAGCTGCATGAAGGTTTTTGCGGAGATCATACAGCCGGACTCAGCATGTCCAAGAAAATCCTAAGGCAAGGATATTTCTGGCCAACCATGAAGAAGAACTGTGTCGATTACGTCCGCATGTGTGAACAATGCCAAAGGTACGCGAAGATCCCGCGAGCCCCTCCAACGAAAATAACCTTAATGAAGACTCCCTGGCCTTTCGCAGTGTGGGGCATCGACCTAGTAGGGTCACTCCCGACCGGGAAGGGTGGTGTGAAGTATGCCATCGTGGTCGTCGATTATTACACCAAGTGGGTCAAGGCAGAACCCATGAACACCATCACCTCAAAAAGGGCCCTGGACTTCGTCATCAACAACATTGTGTGTCGATATGGCCTCCCTTACAAGATCGTGTCCTACAACAGGAAACAATTTGATAGTATCCACTTCACTGACTTCTGTGAAAGGCATGGCATCATCAAAAGCTTCTCCGCGGTCGCTAGGCCTCAAGAAAACGAGCAAACAGAGGATGTGAACAAGATCTTCAAGGGAACATTGAAGAAAAAGCTTCAAGCCTGCAAAAACAAGTGGCCGGAAGAGCTGCCCCGCGTATTATGGGCATACCGGACCACCGAACGAACGTCTACTAAACACACTCCCTACTCCATGGTCTACGGATGCGAAGCAATCATCCCAGTTGAAGTAGCTGTCCCATCCCACAAAAAGGACACGTATGATCCCGCCCAGAACCACGCCATGCTCCAAGAATCTTTAGACCTCATTGAAGAGATCCGGGAAGAATCCCAGGTTCAGCTAAAGATGTACCAAGGCAAGATTGCTCGGCATTTTAACTCTAAAGTTATGATTTCAAGGTTTGAAATCGGTGATCTAGTCCTGAGAAGAATCTTCCCTGCAACCCAAGATCCGAGAGTGGGAGTTCTGGGCCCAAACTGGGAAGGACCATATCGCTTAAGGCGACTTGACAGAACGGAGGTCCCAAGGGCCTGGAATGCAGAACACCTTCGTAAATACTATCAATAGTCAGGAGGGCATGTTCCTATTTTTAATTTTCTCTTTTAAACAATGTACGTCCACGGAGGTTTCTTAGTTAATGAAAATGATGTGTGCAAAACATCATAAAGAAATAATGTAAAGAAATGGAAATTCATGTCCATCTTCATAAACAAGTGACCCAAGACTACAGTCTTTGCTCACTTGGGGGGGGGGGGGGGTATAACCATTCGTACGAACAAGTCCAGGAACAAAAACAAACAGGGTGCAAAATGCAAAGTTTAGTCCTAGTTCGGATCGTACAAACCCGAAAGGACGCAAGGCTAAGGCCTAGTCCCAAATCAGACATACATGTTCTGGGGGTACAAACCCGAAAGGACGCAAGGCTAAGGCCTAGTCCCAACTCGGACATACATGGTCCTAGGGGTACAAACCTGAAAAGACGCAAGGCCAAGGCCTAGTCTCTAACCAGGACATACATGGTCCGAGGGGTACTGTTGACTGTGTTTTTAGCCAACGACGTGAGAACGTCAATAACAACAAGCCTTCAAGAGAATGTAAACGACACAGACAGTTTAATCAATGAAAGGAAATAACACAATAGATTTTATAGTGGTTTAGCCCCGATCAGTCGGTAATAGCCTAATCCACTTATAGATTTTATTACGTTATCCACACTCAAGATCAGATGAACCAGTGCCAACTGAGTTTCTTCAATGTAAATATTCAGGAATACAAAAAGGGGTTCTCTCAAGAAAAACGCACTTTCTCTCTCTAGAACTCAGACCAATTCTCAAATTGCCAAAAAGTCCTTTTTTGATCCCATTAACCCTCTATTTATAGGCTTGGGATTCTAAACTGATCTCCCTCTAGAATCGGGATATTCTATTATTTATATTACATTTAAATTACACAAAATATTCAAAATACAACAGATTCCTCAATTTGAGTGAGGAATGAGAGATTCCCGCGGTGCCCAGACCGATTCTTGCTGAAGTTGTTTCTGGAATTTTGACGTAGTCTAGTCTATTTTGCTGATGAATATCGTCTTCTGGTCGGACATATGCATGCTGGACACCTGCATACGAACCATACCCCTTACTCTCCTCGGACCAAGATTATGCATGCATAGCTCTCCTCGGACTAAGGTCCGAGGCAATTACCTTGGCTCTCCTCGGACTAGGGTCCGAGACAATCACTTGGAGCCTCTCCTCGGACTAGGGTCCGAGCCACATATTTTTGGCCCTCCTCGGACCAAGGTCCGAGGCATGCACTTGGCTTCTCCTCGGACTAGGTCCGAGCCAAGCACTATTTGGCCTCTCCTCGGACTAGGGTCCGAGCCAACCTCATGGCTCCTCCTCGAACTAGGATCCGAGCCAAGCATCTAGGGAGCTCCTCAGACTAGGATCCGAGCCAATCCCTTGGCACACATGCATGGCTCTCCTCGGACATGGTCCGAGCCAATCACTCAGGGCTCTCCTCGGACATGGTCCGAGCCAATCACCTAGGAGCTCCTCGGACATGGTCCGAGCCAAGGATTTAGGGGCTCCTCGGACTAAGGTCCGATCGGAGCTTTTATGGCCTTTCCTTGAACCAAGGTCCAAGCCAATGACTTGGCTCCTCCTCGGACTAGAGTCCGAGCCAACTATTTGAGGCATCCCCTCGGACTAAGGTCCGAGCCAAGCATTTGGCTCCTCAGACTAGGGTCCGAGCCAAACACTTGGGCTCCTCGGACTAGGGTCCGAGCCAAGCACACCTTAGCCCAAGTATTCTCCTCGAGTGTATTTGGTTGACTATGACATCTCCCAAGTAGTCCAAAATCTTCACCGATGCATTGGGCTACTGCTAAGCCAGATCACCCAACTAATCCATGCCACGTGTCAATTCTATTGCCACGTCACCATTTTCAAATTTTGGGATAACAGGTACAAACCCGAAAGGACGCAAGGCTAAGGCCTAGTCCCAACCCGAACATACATTGTCCGGAGGGTACAAACCCAACAGGAAAAAAGGCTCAAGCCTAGTCTCTAACCCGGACATACATGATCCTGGGGGTGCGGACCCGATAGGTCGCAAGGCTCAGGCCTAGTCTTAATAGGACGCAAGGGTCAGGCCTAGTCCCTAACCCGAATATACATGTCTTGGGGGGTACAAACCAAATAGGATGTAAGGCTCAGGCTCAGTCCCAACTCAAACATACATGGTCCGAGAGTATAAAAACCCTGAAAATTGGTCGACTGAACATGGTCCCAAATAACCAAATACTTGTCCACGCCTTCCCTGTAATGGCCCAGAACCATTGGAATGTGAGTCCTAGGTATGAGTTATCTAAAATTAGTCTTATAAATGGCCTAGGTCGTGGGAACCTTACCCATAGGTCTAAAATAAGCTAATCAACTAATTTCTGATGGCCCAGGTCGTTGGAACCTGAACACCAGAATCAGGACAAACAAGTTTGGTGACAGTTGTTAACTCTCTATTGGAATGTGAGTCCTAGGTATGAGTTATCTAAAATTAGTCTTATAAATGGCCTAGGTCGTGGGAACCTTACCCATAGGTCTAAAATAAGCTAATCAACTAATTTATGATGGCCCAGGTCGTTGGAACCTGAACACCAGAATCAGGACAAACAAGTTTGGTGACAGTTGTTAACTCTCTAGTGACCCAGGTCGTTGGAACCTGAACAATAGGATTAAAGCGAGTTAATAAGTTAAAGTATAAAGAGATCTCTGATGGTCCAGGCCGTTGGAGCTTGTATTATGAAATCGGGACGAACATGGTTCCCCAGATGTGATAAATGTTTTCTACTTTTCCCAAATTGTCCCTGCTGTTGGAACTAGGACCGAACATTCGACTCTTTCATGCAAGGTGGTAAAACACTTAGTGAGATTCTAACGAATGGAACAGGAAAAACTTGTGCAAAAGGAAAAATTAGATACACATAAAAATTGTCTTGGACGCACCCGCGTCCATAAAAGTGTTACAAAAAAAAAGAGAAAGAAAAACAAGTAAAAGACTCGGGCTTAGGCTTCGTCGTGTCCTGACGCCTCCAGGTTGGCCCCATCTGTCTCCTCCTCGACCAAGGCCTCCGCGTCAGCTTTCTCCTTAGCCTCGAACTCAGCTCTCTTTGCAGCGGGATCAAGGTAAAGCATGAGGTTCATGTTCTTGTCCTGGAGCCAGACCATGTAGATAGCCTCGTCGAAGGTGGCCTCCAACAAGGCATCCGCCTGCTCTTTCCCTTGATGGGCCTCCCCGTTCATTTTCACCTCTAACTGAAGAAAATTGTCCAGGGCTTGGATTCAAGACTCAAGAGCGATGATCTTCTCTCGATCCTGGTGAGACTGAGCTTCAGATGCCTCCAAGAGAGCCTTAGACGATGCCTCAGAGCCCAGAACACAAAGAAGCTCCGCCTCTAGACTAGCCACCAGCTTTTTGTGTTCAGCTTCTTTCCGGGACGAAGTTTCTTCAAGCTGGAACCGAGCCCGAGCGGCCTCTTCATGGTCCACTTTGGCTTGGGCCACCTCCTTGGCCAGGGCTTCCTTAGCGGCTTCCCGCTGGTTCACAACCTCCTCCAATTCCAGCTGGCCTGTCTCCAATTTCATCGCCATCTCGGCCACCAAGTTCGCATTCTGATGGGCCAGTAAAGCATCCTGGAACAAATCAAAGTTAAAAAAATACGGATTAAAAATACGAAAAGCGAAGGGAGATATGGGCAGATGACTTACAGCGGTGGCCCGGTGATGGATAGCCTGGGAAATGAACATGGCATCCTGGTTAGCCAAGGTGGCATACCATTTCAGCTGAAGATTTGACATGGTAGTCCCAACGTGTTCTAGCAGGTCCGCGGCAAATGGGGCTGTGTTCTGTCCTAGTTGTGGGCGAAACCCAGTCTCAGCAATGAGCTGATCCACAATCGGCTGAGGGGCACTGAAAGTAGCTAGACGCTCGGAGAACTCAACCTTACGACAGATCTTCAGAGCCCGGTAAACCTCCTCCTCTTTCCCCGGCCGTCTTCCCATGTCCGGGACACCATCTTTGACCGCTTTTCCTGCAGGATCGTCTCCCCCTCTTCGGGAAGAGCCGGATTGACGAGGAGCATGGGAGCCTCTGGAATTTCCCGAGTGGCGAACTGGCTTTCCCCGAAAGAATTCTCAGCCAAGGAAAGGTCCTTGGTCTTGGCCCTCTTCGCCCGATTCGCGGACTCACTAGCAGCCGAGTCCGCAACCCTCTTCTCGGACCCCCGACTCGCCAGAGGTTTCTGCTCTAGGTCAATGACCGGAGGTTGAGCACGTTGGGGCAGGACAACTTCGATATGAATCGTTGTAGTATAGATCGCGGGTGAGGCCTCCCCGACTGTATTGGCTCTGACACCGAGCCCCCAAGAATCGCGTCAACACCTTGTTCTTGGGCGTGCCTCTGGCGGCTTTCTTGGCCGATGCCCTAGCCTTGGCCGCCCGGGCCTCAAGGGCCTGCTTCATCTTGACCACCTGATTAGACATATCAGAACCTTCTGAAATAGGCAAACATAAAGAAAGTCAGCAAAGTATATGAGTGAGGATAAGAAGTGTTTTGAAAGAATAACTAGGCTAAGGTCCTCCTGGATGAACCCTTATCTAGAACTCGGGCTCGACTCAATTCTCCTAAAGCGAATGAACGAATTCGGTCTCCCATGTCATCCAGGTCCAGGAAATTACCATATTGAAGGAACCCGGACGAGTACGTGAGAGTCTCCGAGTCTACAACGATGGAGGATGAAGGTCTCATTTCTCTAACGGCCCCGAACAGGTGGCTCGACAAACTAGTCGATCCCTAACTAAGTCCCCAAAATGGGGAGCATAAGTCAAAAGAAAATGCGAATTACCTTGCCTCGATATACTAGCCCCGGAAGCCCCCGTGTTCGGCTGAGCCTCTTCGAAGAGAGCTTCCAGCTCCTTGGAGGCGACCCTCTCCATTCGTTGGGCTTGCTATCTCTTCCTTTTTGCCGCATCCTCCTGAGCCGTGGCTTCCACAAACTCGATATGGGTGAGGCCCAATTCCTCCCTCAAAGCCGGATCTTTCTCGCATTGTAGCCCTCGGAGGCTAGGGGCCACAATTGTCTGGTTGACCGCCAACATCCCAACTACTCGCAGGTTGACAATGTTCACATAGCCTTCTATGTCCATGTCCTTCGCGCTTAATGTGGCATAGAGCTTCTTCCGGTCAAGGATCGATGGGGTGAGGGGGGTCTGGGCATAGGGTCCTGTCATCCAGGATTGTAAGTTGAAAGTGGATAACAAAAATAATGAAAAGAAAAAATTGAACTAAGGAAAAAGAGACTACTTATCCACTCGTTGGAAGTCCAGCATCAACGTGGGGTTCTTATCCAAGAGGGACCCGGATGTCATAAACCAATAGTGTCTGACATCCAGGGATGTTTCCAGGAACTGGTGGGGGCAGGATAATTGCCACGAGGCTTCAGTCTGTAGAATTTGTCCCGGGTCTTATCCTTGGCGTTGAGCTGGGGCTCCAGCTTATAAAAGTACAACACCTCAGCTGGGTTCGGCTCTGGTATCTCCCTCGCCACACATAAGATGCGCCATCCCCTGAGGATCCAGTAAGCTTGGGGCAAGAGTTGAAATGGCGCGATCTCCACAAACTTAAGGAATTGCACGAAATAGTCGTGGAGCGGGAGAGTGGCTCCCGCGCTAATGTGGCCCATGCTCCACGCCCCAAATTCGCCTACGCTTGTGTGGGCCTTTTCCTCCTTCCTAGCTAGGCGGATATAAAATAGTCTGGGAGTCAACTCCATACCAAAATGCTTCTCCAGGATATCCAACATCCAGTAGTTCTGGAATAGTTTCTTCTCCCCATCCATCTCCCACGTGTTGCCACTGGGGGGTTTATGTCCTTCCAGGACGAAAGGGACCGCTTAGACATACTCTTCTGGATAGAGGGTGACATCATGACTCATGGTTGATGATCTAGTAACAAAAAGGAACAAAGAAAACAACCAAGCAGTTAGCACCAAAACCCAAAAAGGTTGGTTAAGGTACGGGGCTCTCCTACGAACTTCTTGGAAAAGTCCCCTCTGGATCAGATCCGGGATCACCAAAGATCCCCAGAACCTTGATCGGGAACAAATAAGAAGAGTTTTTCTAAAGCTTTCCCAAGTCGGTCTATTACCGCTTGTTCAGGGACAACCAGGACTTGAGAGGGTCTGGGACAACCCAAACAATTTGTTCTCCTATTCTAATACACCCAGAGCTACCCTAAACGGTGGCCCCAGCTCTAACAGCCCTATAATTATGACAGTGATATAACACAACAATAAGCACGAGAAAACGTAAGTAAGAAATATGGAAAACTTACGGTGAAGTGTTGATTGTGGAGGATGATGTGTTTCCGGCGACAGTGATGGCAGAACAACAATCTTGAACAAGCGGAGGCGACACAGAAGTTTGTCCAATGGTCGAGTCAAAGTCACACTTTCAGGCAAGGGTGTAGAGATCAGACGTGTAGGAAAGAGATGACGATGAAGATAGAGTAATTGATGGAGAATTTCATCGGCAAGCTCGGACATAAAAAGTTCTCTCTGTGGGTTCATCTGTTCGGAATGTGTAAAGTTTCTAAATGAAAGTTTGGGGGTACTTATGAGGAGCAAAAAAGTATTTTTGATCTAATGATTCAGAATGACCTCCCACATCAGACAGTCCTGGATCATGCAGAGGTTTTAATTAGCCCACTCGAGTGTCGGACCGCGGATTCCGCAAGTCGCGATCTACGCCATCCCGATCCAACTGTCCAAAGGGAAGGAATTTCAAAAGTCGTCCCATCTAACGATCCTCAATGATGCAAAAATGTTAAAGGATCTGTTCGTGCAGATGGGACGCTTCGGAATGTACGTTGACTTTTGGTTGCCAGCACGATAACCAAGAGATCTTCTCCTAACCTGCCAGGCGCGAGTATTATTGACACACCAGTTATAGGGAAACACGTGTGTGTAGCATGATGAAATTGAAGGGTCGAGGGTCATCCAAGCGGCCTAGAAGTAAATAAACCTGGGCCCTGGTAAACGAACCAGGGGCTTGGTAAATGAACCGGGCCTTTGGGATTTTTATGAGGAATGTTAACGCAAAGGATTTTTATACAAGTTCCCAGCAATCAATCCCCCACGAAAGCAGACCCGTCTCTTGGGGAACAAACCAGGATGTCGAGATTTGATCCAGGAAAGGAAACAAACCTTCACTGCGCGAGCACGGATGAAGGCTTGGGGGGTAAATGTTATCCCAGTTTCCTCCCTTCATTTTCGGATTCACATATTGGGTTTGCGGGCCTTCCTGAAGGGATTTAAGGCCCAGATCAGGCCCAATAATCGAGGAAGGAGTGAGCATTGGCGGCCCAAATATCAGTAAAGCCCAAACATTGTCCCGGAATAGAAGCCGGGACCGTGAAGTCGGCACGTTTCATCCTCCCAAACCCTTCTTCTCCTCCAAGTATAAAAATGAACCGGGACGATAGTGGATGAACCCGGATCCTGGTAAACAAACCAGGGTCTTGGTAAATGAAGAGGGATGTTAGTAAATGAACCCGGACTAGGCATCCAAGTTGGGCGTGATAAGTTGTCCTCGATACTGACATCACTCCGAGAAACACGGAGTTTTGTCTCCATAACTAAGCTGCAGAAGAGGTTACATACAGAATGTACGCCATCATTGCAGAACTATACTGCCACTATTCTAAAGGATCCTTTCCCCCGGTTCTCCTCCGAAGCCCACACGAACCAGACTAAAGTTGCGTACTGTTGTTAGTCTTATAGCATGGTTACGCTCAGACCGGCCCAGTGGGCCTTGATTAGTGTACTTTATTTATTAAAATCCTTTGTATTAAGCCTCCATCAGTGAGCGAATAATGTTGATACCCTTAGCGGGCCCGAACTAAACTGGCCCAAACCCAGAGCACTCAACTACCTATAAATATGAACAGTTGTGCACTGGGAAGGGGATCCAATTTTTCTCTTGTAAGTATATACTCTGCTCAAATTCAGAGAAACTTCATTACTTAAGCTCTTAAAAGCTCTAATACAATTGACTCATGGACTAAGTCTCTTTAACGCCCCAACCACGTAAGATTCATTGTGTGATAATCCATACTCTTTACTTTCTAAGCTCTCTTATTTTTCATAATTCTAGTTTTCGAAAAACTCGGTAAACACTATGATATGGTCATCTACCGGAATTTCATAAATTTCTAAAAATACCATGAATTACTATGAATGGTCATTTACCGTAATTCTTCCACTCATTTTTCAAAATAAATATCTAGAACTACAAGTGACCAGATCCTTCATAAAGAGGGTATGTAGGCAACTCAGTCATTTAAATTTATTGAGTGCAGTCTCAAATCCAATTTCCTCTCCCAAAATTACACAAGTAATTAATATCATCATAATTGGAATCAAAATATTTTCCTTTAAATAAAAAGGGTAGTAATTAAGAGGTTATTCTTATAAATATTGAATGAGTCGAACTCAAATTAATAAACTCTTGTGCTATAAAATTGGCATAGGTTAAATTGTGTTTGACATTAATTTTAATATATTAAATTTGAAATTTTTATCTAACAGTATATGTTTAGTTGTTCTGACGTATATTTTTGGTTTAATTTTTTATTTATTTTAAGTATACCTTGGTTTTAATGGTAATATTTTTTCAAGTTGTTTTTTCAGTTTATTTTGGTATATGCTTAGTTGTTTTGATACATATTTTTATTTTATTATTGATATATTTTCAAATGCAAGGATTAGTTTTTTGAGGTTGCACTACACCAAAATGCCCCTTTTGTGTTAGTCAAACACGTCAGTCAACGTAGTTGACTAATGCCATTGACCAAGAATTAGCATTTGTGTCGGTTGGGGCACTGCCACAAATGCAAGGGCATTTGCGTCAGTACTAACACTGACGACATCAATGGGGAAAATTTGCGTCAGTGGCAATATGACGTTGTTAACGGGGACATTAGCGTCAGTGCCTAACCGACGCTAACGGAAGGTTTGCATCAATGGGGCACTGACACAAATGTCTAAGTAAAACACGTGTTTTACTTAGACGTTTGCATCAGTGCCCCACTGACGCAAACCTTCTGTTAGCGTCAGTTAAGCACTGATGTAAACGCTGCTAGACCCCAATAATACACAGCTTCGTCCCCAATTTCCATTTGACCTAAAAAATTCTAAAAAAAGTTCTCTACGTGAAAACCCTCCACAACAGCAGTGCCTTCGACTTTCTTGACCCATTTTGGTGAGTTTTTTTTTCATATTTAAGGTTAAATTGATGAATATAATATGTTTATGAACCTTCTTATACATGGTTTTTTCTAAATTTTTTGTGTATATTTTTTATTCTTGATGGGGGTTGGGGTTTGCTTTTTTTTTTTGGGTTGCATTTTGCAGGAGGTTCTTGGTGGTGGTCGCAGTGGTCGTCGGGGTCGTGGGGGGTGGCTAAGGTCGTGGGAGTGACTGGGGTCGCAGGGGTCGAGAGGGTGGCTGTGGGCAGGGGTCGCATAAGGTGGCTGGTTGGGAGCTGGGTCAGTATTTGCGTAGCATTTTTAAAAAAAAATTAATTAATGTAACATTTGCGTTAGTGCCTAACTGTCACAAATGTCAAATTTGTGGCAGTTCCCCACTGACGCAAATGCTAGCCTGGTTTGTGTCATGGGATTTTGCGTCACATATAAAATGACGCAAAAACTCAATTGTGGCAGTTAGAAACTAACACAAATGCCCTTTTTTTGTATTAGTGTTGTTTTTGTTGTTTTTTTTTTAGTTAATTTTTGGGTTGATGCAATTAGTGTCTCCAATATTAATATTGTTAATAAAGGAGGTAGAACCTGTGTTATGCTAGCTTATTGTCATGGTTACTTATTTTTTGAAAAATATAGTGTTAATTTTTCGATTTTTTTTGTGTTGTTTTTTGTTAGTTGTGGGTTGCACTTGTAACGACTCTCAAAACATACAAGACCAAAATCATGCAGAAATTTAAACTTTTACTTTAAATCATTGTATCGAAAATCCATATAATTTTTTTAAAAAAAAAGATTGTGTGTGCACACTTTTAGTTTAGCAAACAAAATTACAACTACTCTTTTACAGAGTTATAACAAAACAAATGTCATAAAAGAAATAACAAACTTCCATCATTTTCTTTTCAAAATGTTGATCCATCAAAAATCTCCCCAGGTTAGGCCACATGTAAATATCTACATACAGACTCCGACGCTCACTCCTCCTTTTTGCTTTTGCACTTACCTAGAACATGAAACAGCTAGGTAAGCGAAAACGCTTAGTAAGAATAGCCTTACACAAAAGTATACTAAACCCAGTAACGAGTTGACCTAAGGTAGTTTTCGCTACCGATCATTAGGTATTGGATAAATTCCAACCCTATCATACAATTCTCAAACAATAGTCAAATCATTATTAAAAAAAATTATTGTACCTAACAAACAACATTACACATATCAGGATGATAACCTGCACTCAAAAAATCCCAAAATATTGAGATATATATATAATTACACAATTTAGTCAACTCAACAAACATAAGGAATCCTTGCTCCAACTTGGATTCCCTCTTGACGTCCTGGCTCTCAACCCGGACTATCTTACCATGTCCTTGCTCCAACTTAAACTTTATCTTACCATGTCCTGGCTCCAACCCGGACTACAATTTTACCATGTCCTGGCTCCAACCCAGACTACATTTTACTATGTCCTGGCTCCAACCCGAACTCAGTTACCATTAAGTCACAGAATGCATAAGCATTGCAAAGGTAGGCATCAAGCATACCCTGGTCTTAGCGACCCAAACAAAACTAGTGTAATCTTCTACTACAAGCACACACTAGTATATTCATGTTGTAGCCAAGAAAGAGAAATGCTAACTTACTTGGAGTCTTTAGTTCCCAGCTGGATCTTTAACACTGCTATTCGTTTTCCTTTTTCGCAGTTATTGTAATTAATACAGTGTACTTGGATTAAACTATGGCATACTCTTATAGCTAATATTCTACGATAACTACATGCAATAAAGTTCTCTTAGAGACTCTATGCTATAGCCTCATAGACACCTTCCAATATAAAAGGTCGGATTTCGTTTTACTCTTTACAATATCATGAGAAAATCGGTCTCACCGTAACACGCTCTCAAGGTCGTGCATCTTAATATTCTTTAGCTAAATAACCCTCTTACTGGATAACACGCTCTCCGTTTAAAACACGGGACATCCCAACACTACGCTGTTGTGAGGTTGCCTTCGTGTTGCATTTAAGTTGTTTTTTTTATATTGTATTGCAATGTGTTGCCTTTTTAAAATGTAAGAATGAGTTTTTCGATGTTGTTTTTGTGTTATTTTTTTTTGTAGCTACAATGGGTTGCACTGTGTTGTTGTGAGGTTGTTGTCGTGCTGATTTCTTGTTATTTTTTTCACATTATATTTTGTGGGTTAATGTTTCGTGTAAATCATATTTTTTGTAATTTTGAAACATTAAAATCGTATTTATGAAAACTTAAGTTAGTAAAAATGTAAAAAAAAATCATTAAAAATGAGTATTTATGAAATAACCCTTTGATACTCTTGTCTAAATTTGATTTTATATATATAATAAAGTATGAAAATTTTGAATTTTTTTTAGTTCTTGTTCATTTTTATTTACTCTCTTTTAATTTATTTAAATAAATTTCTATGTTCAATTATTTGGTTAGTACAATGAAATTTATTATGTCCTATCATACAAGAAATGATAATTTGTTTTAAAATAAAAAATAATAATGAGGAAATTAATTGTTATTTTAAATGAACTATCAGTTAGCTAGTTGGACATAATTTATCAAAAAAAAATGTATTGTGATCGTTATTCCACAGCCCAAGGTCGTCGTAAGTATATATTTTTATAATTTAACAAATAACGAACAAAAACAAAAACAAAAAAAAATCAACTATAAGTTGACACTGACCACCATGCAAGGCTCATTTGACTTTTGTACGTAGAAAATATATATAAATTTATATTTCTATTATCGGTGAAAGTCAGTATTTAGAAAGTCACAAATATATATATATATATATATTACAAGTGGCAAAAGACTTTTCCTCACGCTCTCTCGTCTCAATCATCTCTAGTTTGTGGAGGATCAATAGTAAATGGAGTTCGGTCCCTTATGTTAAGGATACGTCCATATTCGATAGCGATCTCTTCACCGAATTCTGTGGAAGGCACGACATTGTTTAAAGCTTCTCCTCCGTGGCCTATCCCTAGGCCAATGGATAGGTCGAGGCCGTCAATAAGACGCTAAAGGCAAGCCTTAAGAAAAGATTGGGCGAAGCCAAGAGAGTCTGGCCAAAACAGCTCCCCCAGGTACTGTGGGCATACCGGACCTCACATCGAACGCTGACGGGTCATACTCCTTTCTCCCTGGTTTTCGGGAGTGAGGCAGTCCTTCATGTCGAAGTAAAGGTAGCATCGCATAGAGTCCAGGCATTTTACCAAGACCGGAATGATGAATTTCTCTTCACGTCCCTCGACCTGATTGACGAAAAACGAGAAGATTCACAGCTGCAGCTCGCGCATTATCAACAAAAGGTCACTCGTTATTTCAACTCAAAGGTCAGGAAATGTGTCTTTAGCGTTGGCGACCTGGTACTTAGAAGAGTCTTCCTAGCCAGTAAAGATCCCAAGGATGGAGTGTTGGGACCAAACTAGGAAGGGCCCTACCAAATAACCGAGGTCGTGAAAGAAGGAACCTACAAGCTAGCTCGGCTTAATGGAGAAGCAGTCCCATGGACTTGGAACGCTATCCACTTGAAGAAATATTACCAATAATATCTTTGTAAGGCTTAATTGGAAAGACCATCTTTTGTTTATTAAGTAATAACATCTAATCTTTTACATTATTGTATATGTTTGTGGGTGTAAACTCAAGTAACCATGAAAGACCCTTTCCTGATTACTTGGGGGGCATATATCCTAGATATAACCAGGTCCTCAAACTTAGAAGTCAGTTCAAATTGATTGATCGATGTTTTTCTTAAAAAGCACGAGATATCGATAAATAATTGACGCGGACTAAGTTTTTAAATTAATATCCTGGATATAACCAGGTCCTAAAACTTAGAAGTCAGTTCAAATTGATTGATCGATGTTTTTCTCAAAAAGCACGAGATATCGATAAAGAATTGATGCGAACTAAGTTTTCAAATTAATATCCTGGATACAACCAAGTCCTAAATCTTAGAAGTTGGTTCAAATTGATTAACAGATGTTTTTTCCTAAGAAGCATAAGATGCCAATCACAACACCAACATAAACTAAGTTCTCACCAAATGAATTAAAGAGAAGTAATAGTAAGGTCGAGGCAAAAATATGTAAATAAATTGAAATAAATCTAAGGAAATCAATTGTACAGAGGATAAAAAAACCTCGTAATATAAAGTTACAAATGAAAATAAAAGAGAAAGGAGCAAAAATCCTAAGCCCCGCCAGGCTGCTCCGATGAAGTCACCCCCTCAGCATCCTGCTCGGTTGCGGTGGAAGTCTCCTCGGTCTTGGAGGGCACCTCTTGTTGAAGGCGAGCTTTGAACTTCTCCAAGAAGGACTCCCACACATCCAGTCCTAGGAAGGATAAGTCACCATCCGGGTTGAAGGCCCAGCAATGGTACAGCATGGCCTCCATGGAGGAGCCGGAGGGTGCCCTCTTCGCCACAAGGGCAGTCTTGGCTTCTTCAAGTTCCACCTTCGTGGCATCCAAGGCGACCTTGGTAGCCTTGGCCTCCAGCAGCTTGGTCCGAGATGCCTCCAGCTCGGCCTGCGCAGTCGCCAGGGTGGCTTTAGCATCCTGCTCCTGTTGCTGAGCGGACGCGAGGGCAGCCTGGGCAGCCTGATGCTCGCCGTTGATCTCTGCAATCCTGGCCTTGGACTAAGATATGCTCCGGTGGAGAGCCAAAGCCGCCTGCAAGATGAAAAGATGTGAGGCGAGTGCCTTAAAAATTAAGTAGAAAGAACCAATGGATCATCCCCAGCGAAGACTCCATCACGTTCTCGGGGCTCCTCGTCTCGATCTCCCGCAAGTCCCTTGGGGTGGCGTTGTAGTAATGATCCACCGTATAGCTCGCGGTTTTGTAAACCGTCCCTTGAAAGGCCTCGGGGATTTTCTCCAAGGCCTGAGTGTTGACCGGGATGCGCACAGTTGGAGCCAGAGCCACCAAGGTCCCGGTTGGTACCTCCTTTTCCCGATCAGGGACGGGAAGTCGCGGGGGAGGTGGAGCCATCTTCTCTACTGCAGGAGGGGGTGGAGGCACTTTCTCCATGGCGGAGGGACCTTGATTTTTCCCCTTGGCCGAGGACTTGGAGGAAGTCCCGATAGCTTTCTTCGCCAACCGGAGCCTCTTCACCAAGGGCCCGGACAGCCTGGAGGAAGGGTTTCTCCCCTGGAACATAGATCGAAGATCGTTACCCCCGGGCTGCAACATCTCCTCACCTGAAACAAGGACAACAAGTCGTCAGTACACATGTAAAAATATATGATTGCAAAGCAAAAAGTAATGCATTGAAAAAGGTCCTACCCTCCCGAGCTAGAGGAGGAATCTATTGTCACGACCTCCGGCCCCGGGGCTTCTACGGGGGAGTCTAAGATGATGACTTCACAGGTGAGAAGAGGCTCTGGGTCCGGATCCGCCTCAGGACTAGACTCCTCTACATACTGCCTAAGACCCGAAGCTACTACACCCTTCAGAAGGGAGGGCTACGACCTAAGATTGGTCTCGTACTCCTCAAAAAAGGCCGACCTAAAGGCCAGGGTATTATCTACTACTACAGTACCCCTAGGGCGGCCCATATCATAACGCAACACGACCTGGTCAACACACTGGAGTAGAGTGATGTTGAGATCTGGGTCGTTTTGGTGGTGGTGGACGAGTTGGCTGGGGTTAAACCTAGCAAGTCGTAGGTCTGCGGCGGCCCTGTCTAAGTCCCTAAATAAGTAAGGGTTACCTTGGCCGGAGGGGCCGGCTGCTGCCCCGGACTGGGTCCGCTCCGCCTTGACCTCCTGGGCGACCTCAAGAGCCTGCTTCCGGTGCACGAGGGGGACATCGTCCTCGTCCTCGTCCTCATCCTCATCCGCGGCCTCCTCCTCGGGGATGGATGCCATCTCGCGAGCAGTGGGGATGGTCCGCGGCCTCCTCAAAGCCAGAGTCTGGCCTGGGGAAATTAACTTACACGCCAGCATCGTTTCATCAAACACGAGCTAGCGGTAGTCTTTCTCACTTGGGAAAAGCCCTGCCAAGGTTTCGTATTGACCCCCAAGGGTCACCGACTTAGCCGTCCTCGCGAAAATAACTACACGATAGTTTTCAAGTCAGCAACGAATGAAAAGAGACTAATCAGCGACCAGCTTGCGAGCTAAAGTTAGAAGGAACTTACGAGGACAGTTGAAGTAATGGTATTCGCAATTGCGAAACCCCTTTGACATGAAGAATTTATCCTTGAAGTCATTGGGGTGGCTGGGCAGCTCGATGATCGTAGCCGAATTGGGAAAACGGGTCAGGTATTAGAACCCGTCACCTTGCCCCCGTTGGTCCGAGCTGGCTTTAAGGCGGAAAAAGTACAGGATGTCCGCCCGCGTGGGGACCTCCCATTCCTGCTTCAGGAACAAATACTTCAACCCCGCTAACAGACGCTAGGAGTTAGGGGGGAGCTGGAAGGGGGCCAGCTTCACATAATTTAAGAAGTCCGCAAAATACTGGTCCAGGGGAAGAAAGGCCCCAGCCTTGAGATGTTCGTCGCTCCAGGCTGCAAACTCCTCGTCGAGCGGTGTGCAGTTCCGCTCCCCCTCAAGGGGAGGTCGGGCGTTCAGGGCGCCCTTCCCTATCTCTATATTGTGGGAAAGCATTATCTTGTTAACTTTCCCTTGGGTGGTGACCTTCAAGGCAATCCTCTCGGCCTCGAAAAAGGTGTCAGGCCCCACCTCGACCTCCTTCTCCACGGTGGGACCAAAGTTGGGAATCGGGGAGTCTATTGCCACCTCTTTCCCTTTGCTGGCTTGCTGGGAAGACGAGCTGCCAGCATTTTTCTTGGAAGCGATCTTCTTGGGTCCCATCTGGTCGCCTAACGAACAAAGAAGAAAGTTTAGAAAAGGAGACCTAAGCATAAGAAAGAATCTAGCGCAAAGAAGGGTTTCCTTTACACGGGCTGAGGTAATCTCAGCCCGCGGCGAGTGAGAACACGCGCCTGTGCTCCCAACGGGTCCCCGATTGCTCGGGATCCGTGTGTCAGGAGGGTCAGGATAAAGTTTTCCTTGGAAGGAAAGTTTTAAAAGGCAAAACCGCCTGTGAAGCGTGTCTCCTAAGCTACCCAGTTTTTGCACCCTAGAAACTTGTTGTTCCAAACAGGCATAAAAAGCTTTTACCCAGAAAATCACCCCAGAACTTTGTCCTATGAGTCATGTTCCTAAGCATTCTCTTTCCTACGGTCGATACCCCTAGGATAAAAACCTACGCACAAAATACCAGCAAAGAAAAACAACCTACTGCATGCGACTAAGAAGAAAGTTTACCTAAGCAAGGAAAAGGGAAAACGTTTAAAGCATACAACAAACGGAGGACTTACAGAAATTTTTTGCTGCGTAAAGACTGAAAAGAGCGTCGGGGTTGGAATCTTGTTGAAATCGCTGGTACCGGAGTCACGAAAGAACCCTCGTGTCTGAAACTCAGGAACGTCAGGAATAGTGACCGGAAGAAAGAAAGGGTTTTGAGACTGAGAAGAAAGAAGAAAGAAGAGGAGAAAATTTTCAAATAAAAGGGTGGCTCATGCGAAAGTTGGCCAGCCTTATATATACGTAAAAGGCTAGAGGATGAGGGTCGTTCGATTGTCTTGATGTGGGATACGAGGATCACAACTTGAAAGACGAACGATGGCCAAAGATAGGCTAGGCCATTTAATGCGGTTCTCGGAAGACGGACCGTAGCCAACCACAATGCTCCACGTATCTGATACCAGCGTAATGGGCAAGATATGAAGAGTCCCCAAAGAAGCCTAAAAGCCCCCACTGTGGCCACAAGTGACTTCCTATGCCACGAGCAGGGGCTTGGGGGGCCAATGTACGCCCTAAATATCCACAGGTTATTAGCGAGCTGGAAATGGGCATAATCCTATCAGCCACGTGGAAGCTCTTACCCGGAGCTGCTGCTACAAATCTCTACCTCTTTAGCTCGAGGTAGCCAATGGTTTAGTGAGATTACAAAGGCATCGCGTCAGCCGTGTAGACACCACGAGCTGAGACTACATCAAGCTCGGGGTACGAGTTTGAGCTGACACCTCCGACCCTTAATAAAGTCAACCACGCAATGTAAACATGCATATATCAGACATCACGTGTCTGCCCCATTCCTGAATTCTCAGACACGTAGCATAAACGTGCGTGTTCAGGCACCCCACGACTGGTTTAGGCCATGCGGCCCATTATCCCCCTTTCCTATTGATTAGACCACAGAAGTGACATGATGGGTAAGAAGGTCACGGTATGACCTCCTTTGCCAACACCCAGGTGTCCTCTCCCTATAAATATGAAGACCCTGGGAGTTGCAAATGGTTGGCTTCTAATTTGAAAAGAAATACCCTGCAAGGAATATCAGAGATATATCAATAATATTGGCTGGTGGACTAGAAGGATTTTAACCTTTGAACCACCTAAAAAAGTATTCGAGTTATAATCTTCCTTTGAGATCATTCATCTATTACGATTCATCATTTAGCACTAATCTCTTTCCTTATTCATATGATTATCTATTGCCGAAGAACCGCATCAACAGTCATCTACCAGAATTTCATAAATTTATAAAAATACCATGAATTCCTATGAATGGTCATTTACCATAATTCTTCCACTCATTTTTCTAAATGACTATCTAGAACTACAAGTGACTTGATCCTTCATAAAGAGGGTATGTAGGAAACTCAGTCATTCAAATTTACTGAGTGTAGTCTCAATTCCAATTTCCTCTCCCAAAATTACACAAGTAATTAATATCATCATAATTGGAATCAAAATGTTTTCCTTTAAATAAAAAGTGTAGTAATTAAGAGGTTATTCTTATAATATTGAATTAGTCGAACTCAAATTAATAAACTCTTATACTATAAAATTGGCATAGGTTAAATTGTGTTAGGCATTAATTTTAATATATTAAATTTGAAATTTTTATCTAACACTATATGTTTAGTTGTTCTGACGTATATTTTTGGTTTAATTTTTTATTTATTTTAAGTATACCTTGGTTTTAATGGTAATATTTTTTCAAGTTGCCTTTTTAGTTTATTTTGGTATATGCTTAGTTGTTTTGATACATATTTTTAGTTTATTATTGATACATTTTTGAATGCAAGGATAAGTTTTTTGAGGTTGTTTTTGTTGTTGTTTTATTAGTTAATTTTTGGGTTGATGCAATTAGTGTCTCTAATTAATATTGTTAATAAAGGAGGCAGAACCTGTGTTATGTTTGCTTATTGTCAAGTTTAGTTATTTTTTGAAAAATACAGTGTTAATTTTTTCGCATTTGTTTTTGTGTTGTTTTTGGGTAGCTGTGGGTTGCACTATGTTGTTGTGAGGTTGTTGTCGTATTCTATTTAAGTTATTTTTTTGATATTGTATTGCAATGTGTTGCGTTTTTAAAATGTGAGAATGAGTTTTTCGATGTTGTTTTTGTGTTATTTTTTGGTTTTTTTTGGTAGCTGCAATGAGTTGCACTGTGTTGTTGTGGGGTTGTTATTGTGTTGCTTTCTTGTTGTTTTTTTAACGTTATGTTGTATGGGTTTATGTTTAGTGTAAATCGTATTTTTGTAATTTTGATACATTAAAATTGTATTTTTGAAAACTTGAATTAGTAAAAATATAAAAAAATCATAAAAAATTGGTATTTATGAAAGAACCCCTTTGATACTCTTGTCTAAATTTGAATTTTTTTATGTCTCTTCTATAATAAAAGTGTGTAGATAACGAAAAATTCTTGGTTTTAACAGTTTTTTATTTTTTCCGTTAACTTTAACGGAATATTCTTATATTTAACGGTAGAGTGTAAACATGACTTAAACTTAGATAAAATTAAATAAATAAATAATTAAAAAAATTAAAATAAGATATTTTTTTTAGATATTTTACAATGATAATTATTTAAAAATAATAAAACCATACATTTTATAACTAAAATAAAAATTAATATTAATATTAATATTATATTAAACATATAATATATAATGTCTTGTTGTCACTGCCGAATTCAAAAACTAGAACAAACATAAAATTAAACAAAAATTAATTAATTAAAATATGATATTTTTAAGATATTTTATGATAAGTTAAATAATTAAATCATATTAATTTAAAAATAATAAATGCATACATATCTTTTTTTATCTTATAAATTTGTGTGGTAATTTATTTTTTATTAAGTGATTGAAGCTCTTTTTTCCATCAAATTCACCAAATGACATTGTGAGATACATTAAAAACTAAAAATAATTTATCCATGTATACTACTATCTAGATTAAGACTTTTTTTATTCTTATTATATTTATATTATTAATTTATTTTTAAATATTATTGTAATTTATATATATATGTCGTGTATCCATGTAAATATATCTATATCAATGTTATGTTTAAATATCATATATATAGAGATTATTGATTTATATATACTGTAAAACTATAATTCATTCTATTATATATATATTCTTTTTTTTTTTAAATAGTGAACCATTTTTTATTAAAATTATAGACAATATTTACAATTTTAAAAATAAACAAACGTGCATTGCAAGCGCTTTTACCTACTATATAATAAAGTCTGAAAATTTTGAATTTTTTTTTAGTTCTTGTTAATTTTTATTTACTCTCTTTTAATTTATATAAATAAATTTCTATGTTCAAATATTTGGTTAGTACAATGAAATTTATTATGTCCTATCAGACAAGAAATGATAATTTGTTTTAAAATAAAAAATAATAATGAGGAAATTAATTTTTATTTTAAATGAACTATCATTTAGCTAGTTGGACATAATTTATAAAAAATAAATAAATAAATAAAATGAATTGTGATCGTTATTCCACAGCCCAAGGTCGTAAGTATATATATTTATAATTTAACAAATAATGAACAAAAACGAAAAAAAAAATCAACTATAAGTTGACATTGACCACCATGCAAGGCTCATTTGACTTTTGTACGTAGAAAATATATATAAATTTATATTTCTATTATCGGTGAAAGTCAGTATTTAGAAAGTCACAAATACATATATATATATATATATATTACAAGTGGCAAAAGACTTTTCCTCACGCGGAATAGAGAATATTGGCTTGGGCAGTGTCTGAAACCCGACGACGAAATCTTGTAAATCACTTGAATCCAAACTCATTTCTGATACACAACGTTTCCCAGCTCATATATTAATCACCGACTAACAACTACATCCTCGAGTCTTGTGAATTATAAACACTTATTATCCAAAACTCGTAAGCTTTTTTCATGGCCGAATTCTCTTACTTCTTCTCCGAGTACTTTGACTTCAACAATATGATACACTACAGCCCCCCTATAAATACATATGTCATATCACTAACTTTTCACAAAAAGCATTTCATGAACAAGTACTCAATCTTCATGATCAATAGCTTAACCAGACACTAATATATACCTCAGTCGAAACTCGCTTTTTCTACCATTAGAGCTGTGTGAACTAGTGCTGACAATGGACAGTTTTAAAATCTTGATGATGTCACTGCTTTGCATGCTTGTTATGGCTGCCACGTCAGTTCGGAGCCAAGGCACACGCGTGGGGTTCTACCTGCGTGCATGTCCTCGAGCAGAATCGATTGTTCGGTCGACTGTGGAATCGCATTTCAGCTCCGATCCCACCGTAGCTGCTGGCTTGCTGAGAATGCACTTCCACGACTGCTTCGTCCAAGGCTGCGACGCTTCGGTGCTCATCGATGGGCTGGGCACCGAGAAAACTGCGCTGCCGAACCTTGGGTTGAGAGGTTACGAGGTCATCAACGACGCTAAGTCTAAGCTTGAAGTTGCCTGCCCAGGTGTCGTTTCTTGTGCTGATATTCTGGCTCTCGCTGCTCGTGATGGTGTCGTTTTGGTACGTTACTACCTATTACTCTCTCACACGCATTATTTATACAACTTCTTTCTGTAGTGACAATACTATAAAAAGAGAACGAGGAAAGTAATTAAATTTGCTCTATCGTTAATTGTAGTGTCTTTTTTAAAACTGTTTGATTTATTCTAAAACCATAAATATTATTCCTATATTATTAAAAAAAAATTGTAGTTTTAGCGTAGTGTTATCGTTTGTATATTTTTTAATAAAATTGTGTTAGTAATAATTTGTGATTAAATTCTAAGTTTCAATCAAGTTGTGTTTCTGTTTTATATTTATAAATGGAAATTGACATTCACCTCATTTACAATATTTTTCCAGAGTAGAGGACTTACTTGGGCGGTACCAACAGGGCGCAGAGATGGAAGAATATCACTGGCCTCTGAGGCTGCTAACTTACCTGGTTTTACTGATTCAGTTGATGACCAAAAGACTAAGTTTGCAGCAAAGGGTCTTACCCCCAAAGATCTCGTAACCCTTGTTGGTAATTAACTAATCTCCCTCTTAATAAACTAAATTAGTTGTACGACTTACAAGAGAATATATAATCTACAGGTCCAATCTCTCATTTGTATATGACTATGTACAATATCATGTGCTGTGTTGAGCAATCATTTCATGTAATTTATATTTTTGTTTCTTTGTCAATAGGCGGCCACACCATTGGTACCACAGCTTGCCAATTCTTTCGTTACAGGCTATACAACTTCACCACAACCGGAAATGGTGCTGATCCTACCATCAACCCCACATTCCTTCCGCAACTGAGAGCACTCTGTCCCCAGAATGGTGACGGAACACGGCGTGTCGAGCTTGATACTGGCGTACCGAGCAACCGATTCGACACGGCTTTCTTCACCAACCTGAAGAACGGCAAGGGAATTCTCGAGTCTGACCAGAAGCTGTGGACTGATGCTTCCACCAGGACATTGGTCCAACAGTTCATGGGCATTAGAGGGTTGCTAGGACTGAATTTTGGACTGGAGTTTGGGAAGTCTATGGTGAAGATGAGTAACATTGGCGTCAAAACAGGAACCCAAGGAGAAATCCGCAAAGTGTGCTCCACAATTAATTGAGGAAAACATTCTTGTTTATAGATTGATTTAAGGCAACAATTGTTTTTACTTATTTTTGTACTTTGTGTTTGTTCTCAACACGTGAAATGTATCTATTTACACCAGATTGTACACTTCCTATGCTTAAAAAGCAAATGAGCATTTTGTTATGATGTAGTGGCTAGAGTAATGATGGGTTATGATATTATAGTTGATGTTGTTGAGTGAACAAGTGAAGAAATTTGAGTTTGGAGGAGTAAGATTTATGTTTTAGAGAGTATAGGATAGTAGAAAGTGGTAGAGTTTTATTTCACTACAAAAAACAAGGCCTATATCGAGAACAGTTATGAATCAAAAGCATAAATGAGAACAAATGTCGTCGGTAGATGCCCGAATTTTCTCGGTACAGCTTCTATTGAGAACATTTTCTTGGTGTAGGTCCTCGGTACAGTCGCATCGGTAGAGCTAAACTTCTACCGAGGACATTAGAATATGTTCTCGGTATAAGTTGTACCGAGGACATTAGACTGAGTCGAGATTTTGTTTATATGTGCAATGTTTATTCACTTATATATTTATTTATTGATTTAATTTGAATTAAATATAAAACAATATAATAAAATTAAAACATAAGAGTACGTTTACTCAATCAAAATGAAGAATTGTCCTAAACATGAAAATGTAATAGTTCATAGTAATAAAACTCATACATAAGTCCTATATATTGACTCGGTGCTCCAACATCAGGATCATCAGGTGGTGGTGGGGCACATTGAGATCTCGGGGTGATACAATGAGTCTGGATGTGCTCCTCTAATTGTCGAACACGCTCTCTCATCTCTTCATCTCTAGTTTGTGGAGGATCAATAGTAAATGGAGTTCGGTCCCTTACGTTAGGGATACGTCCATATCCTTTCTGGTGGCCACGTCGTTTTCCGAAGACAGTTTGTACCAAAGATAAGTAGTCATCTTCAGGCACTGCCTGGCTCCTACACTAACATTTCACCAATCCCCTTGAATCAACGCACTGCCTAGCTCCCTGAAGAAAATCCATCACATCAGCCTCATACTCATCAGATAATCAATCTGTCAAATTAATCTAGCTCTTGTCGATTGACATTGTATGAGTGTAGCACTGAACGTAACACTTATCATCAAACTCACAATCAATTTGTGTGTGTGTCATAATTCAAAGAGAGGCAAATTTAAGAGTCTTCAATGACTCACCCTCTCTGAACGGGTCTAAGGCTTCTTGTGATGAAGACTAATAAAATAAAAAACTATCAAATATTTGGTAATGATTTCTTATTACCAAAGAAAAAAAAATAAAATTAAATATTATTTTTATAATGTTTTATGCTCTTTGAAGTTAATTATGTTGTTTTATGATATCCAACTCCAATATATTTAAGTGTAAATATTATTAAAATTATTTAAATTTGACATATTTTTTCCTGACTTCAAATATTAATTTTAATTACAATTAATGGTTAATCTTTTACAATCAATTAATTTTAATAATTATTAAGATTATGTTTAAAATTGGTTTTCTAATAATATATTTGTTAATTTTACTTAATCAGAACTAACAAATATTATTAAGGCGCATGCTTGAAGAAAACCAACAACAGAATACAAAAAAGGGGAAGAAAAAAGAACCACCAAGCCAACCGACAGACGAACTCAAGCAACTTATGGTTCATCCAGCCACAAATCCTCTATCACAAATGATTCGACATACAAGCACTCTCCACATCGCAGAAAATGAAATGGACTCAGACGATCAAAGCTCTCCGACTAGTTCAGACAATTCTTCAGAAGACTGGTTTGAAGAAATAAGCTCAACTTCTTATGAATATACAAGCCAGGGGTGGTTTTGAGTATTTCGTCACTTTCATTGACAATTACTCTAGATACTCATGTCTTTACCTAATGCATAGGAAATCAGAAACATTTTCAAAGTTTAAGGAATTCCTAGCAATGGCTCAGAACCAATTAGGTAAAAGGTTAAAGATCTTGCGATCTGATAGGGGTGGATAATATTTGGATATGCAGTTCCAAGATCATTTAACTGAACTTGGGATTTTATCACAACTTACTGCCCCAGGCACTCCGCAACAAAATGGTGTAGCGGAACGCCGAAACAGAACTTTATTAGAAATGGTTAGATGCATGCTTAGTTACTCAACTCTACCAACTTCGTTCTGGGGACATGCAATTGAAACCGCAAATGACATTCTCAATGTCATGCCGTCAAAATCAATCCCCAAAACACCTTTAGAACGCTGGAATGGTCGTGAACCTAGTTTACGCCATTATAAAATCTGGGGGTGTCCCGCTCACGTCCTGAGGAAAAAGGAGGGAAAGTTAGAACCGCGAACTGAAGTTTGCATGTTTGTTGGCTATCCTAAAGGTACTCGGGGTGGACTTTTCTACAGTCATTCAGAAAAGAAAGTGTTTACTTCTACAAATGCTACTTTTCTGGAAAGTGACTATGTCCAGAACTTTAAACCTCGCAGCAAAGTAGTTTTAGAGGAGATGGTTAAAGAATTAACTCCAACCAATGTTCCATCGTCATCAACGCGTGTTGATGATGAAATTCCCACTCTTCATGTACAACCGACGCAAGTCGATTTAAATGAAGAAAGTACCACTGTTCCTGAGCAAACAGTCACGAAGCCTCGTTGTAGTGGAAGGGTTTCGAAGAACCCAGTTCGCTATGGTTTGGATGGTGAAACCAATATGGTTGTTGGTGACACTAGTGATGATGATCCGTTGTCTTTCAAACAGGCAATGGCAAGCCCTGAAAAGGAACTATGGCTCGAAGCCATGAAACAAGAAATGGAGTCCATGTACTCAAATTCCGTCTGGGATCTTGTGGAAGCACCTAGTGACTTTAGGGCCATTGGGTGCAAGTGGATCTACAAGAAGAAACGAGGTGTTGATGGAAATATCGAGACTTATAAAGCTCGATTAGTGGCAAAGGGTTATACCCAAAGAGAAGGCGTGGACTATGAGGAAACTTTTAGTCCGGTAGCCATGCTCAAATCCATTCGCATCCTCCTATCCATAGCAGCCGCTCTCGACTATGAGATTTGGCAAATGGACGTCAAGACAGCTTTTCTTAATGGAAAGTTTGACGAGGTCATTTATATGGATCAGCCAGAAGGATTTAAAGTATCTGGACAAGAAGGAAAAGTTTGTAAGTTAAATAGGTCCATCTATGGACTTAAGCAAGCTTCTCGTTCCTGGAATCTTAGGTTTGATGAAATAATCAAAACCTATGGCTTTGAACAAAATATTGATGAGCCCTGTGTTTACCAACTGAAGGCAAATCAAATAGTGGTATTCCTGGTTCTTTATGTAGATGATATCTTACTCATTGGAAACAATGTTAAGAAATTATCAGATGTGAAGAATTGGCTGAGCACTCAATTCCAGATGAAGGATTTGGGTGAAGCAAGTTATGTTCTAGGTATCCAGATCATCAGGGATAGAAAGAACAAACTTTTAGCTCTATCTCAAGCAGCTTACATTGATAAAGTGCTTGAACGTTTCTCAATGACAAATTCCAAGAAAGGGCGTCTACCGTCCCGCCATGGAATTCATCTTTCAAAGAAGCAGTCTCCCCAGACTCCTGAAGAGGAAGATGCAATGAGAAAATTTCCTTACGCATCTGCAGTTGGAAGTCTGATGTATGACATGTTGTGTACTAGACCAGATATCTGCTATGCAGTGGGAGTAGTGAGCAGGTATCAGTCAAACCCAGGACCGGAACATTGGATAGCAGTTAAGCATATCCTGAAGTATTTGAGACGGACTAGGGATTATATGTTAGTCTACAAGGGTGGTGTTCTAAACCCTGTAGGCTACACCGATTCAGATTTTCAGACTGATGTCGATGACAGAAAGTCTACTTCTGGAATGGTGTTTACTCTTGGGGGTGGAGCTGTGATTTGGAGAAGCGTAAAGCAGTCTGCAATCTCAGATTCCACCATGGAGGTTGAGTACATAGCTGCATCAGAAGCAGCTAAGGAAATAGTCTGGCTAAAGAAGTTCTATTCGGATCTTGGAGTTATTCCAGAAATGGATAAACTGCTTGTGTTGTTTTGTGACAATACAGGAGCGATAGCCAACTCGAAAGAACCTCGAAGTCACAAGACGAGTAAGCATATAGAAAGGAAGTATCACATTATTCGAGAATATGTGGCCAGGGGAGATGTGAAGGTTATGAAGATTGCACCTGAAGACAATCTTGCGGATCCGTTTACAAAGACACTACCAGAAGCTACATTTGATAAGCATATCAAGGAGATGGGATTAGTAGAATTAAGGCATTAGTTTCAATTAGTGCAAGTGGGAGTTTGTTGGGGTTTTATGCCCTAATTAAAACCCAAATTCTTTGTAATCTCATTTTATTATCAATAAAAGAATAGAAATCATTTTTTGACTTGGTCAATCACTTTGCTCACATGTTTTATTTTCATGATTATTTGTTTAATATAAACTTCTATTAAATCCCGAGCATATAGCTAATCTTATTTATAGTGACGTAATCACAGTGGAATATAAATATGATTATATGTTCAAAAATAAGTTAGTCCTAAGATTAGTCAGTGCACCGGATTTACACTGACTTGCCAATCTACGATATGATCTACTTACACATTACAGTGTTATGTTCTTTCCAGAACATTACCAAAGTAGATAAGATCGGATGTATATGTTACATCGGACAGGACCGATATTGACAGTTGATAAGATAAGTAAACATGTCGTTATTATCTATTCTAGTCATATCATATAGTTGACCATAGGTCAATTCAATCTCAATTCTGAGTGGTTAGTATTCTAACTGATTGTATTATTTGAGTTCTTTGACTTGTTCGTTACCAGCTTACCCTACGGACTAGCCCATACTTACATCTTGGGAACTCAGTAGTATAATTGAGTGGGAGTGTTAATCATAGATATGAACATCTATAGCTTCTGATGAAGAAGTGAAACGATGGTTTCCTTTTAGTTTGGTTCAAGGTGTTAAATGATAGAGATCTCATTTCAGTAATTAAATTAGTTTACTGAAATATCATTTACAAGGAACTAAGTGTTTTAAGGATAAAATACAATGAGGGGTAAAACGGTATTTTAGTCCTATCTCATTGTAGACCGTCTATAGAGGATTGAGTGACAATTATGGTTGTAACAATGGATAATTAATAGCGTATCTATATTTGTTATAGAGCGTTCTATGAATTCAAGAGTGCAATTCCAAATCTATAGTGGAGTCACGAGGAATTAATAAGTTAGTAAATTTATTTGTTAGATTTATGATAACTTATTGGAGCTTGATTTCATAGGCCCATGGTCCCCATTGTACCTTGGATAAAATCATCTAGATAGTCTCAATTAATTGATTTAATTATCAATTATAATTATCAAAGTTGACAAGGTCAATTTTGGATAGTTTCACAGAGTTGTGTAATTTTGAGAAGAAAAGAGAAATTATGGCAGATTTATTAATTAAGATAAATTGGTATCTAAATTAATAAATAAATTTAAATCAAGGTTCAAATTATAAATAATTAATTTGATAAAGGATTTAAATAATTATTTAATTAATTAAATCAATATAAAATAATACAGGCCTTGATTTTAAGTCCAATGGGCTTATAATCAAATGGGAAATTTCACGGGCCTATAGCCCATGATAATTTCGACCTAGGGCTTCAAAATGGCTGTTATTTTATTGATTTTTTAATTAAATTAAATGGCCTAATTGAGTCTATAAAAGGAGTGCTTAGAGAGAAGATTTTAGAGAAGACATATAAGTCACAAGTCAGATTTTCTGATAGTTTTATATTCTCTCTAAACACAAGTCCTTTTCTAAGCCACTTTGTTATTTTCTCTTCTTCTCTCTATATCTATCTCATGTGTTGAGAATTGCCCACACTAGTCTAGGTGGTTCTAAGGATACATTGGAAGATCGTGAAGAAAATAGAAGATCGGTTCAGTTTCTTGATAATACTCTGCGACAGAGAGGATACAAGAGTTAGAGAAACTGAAGGAATGACTCTTAATTCCGCTGCGTATACTGTAAGTATTATATTATTTGTTTCTCTTTGAATTCAATTTTAGAAACATGTTTTAGGCTATCTCATATTAATTTGTTTAATATTAGATATACATGAAAATAAATAAAGATCATGTATAAGCTTTTTCTAACACAGACAAGACGCCCAAGTCACTGAAAGACTTCACGCAAAATTCTTCAAACTAAAATGTTGTTCAATGGATAAGAGAGACTTGGAGAAGCATTACAAAAAGATGACTCAACAGTTCTACCAAATAGGTGGAATTGATGACCCAAACCTAAAACAGGCTTTCCTCTCATCCATTCCAGAACCACTAGGAGAAGAAACCTTCAGACTTCTCTTGGGAACAAGAAGAATCTTAGCTGATGCTACGATTGGAGAAATATATCAACTAGTTCTAAAGGCATTGGAGAAGATGTGCTCTCAACACAAATTTATCCAGGAATTCATGAAACAATCCAAGAAGCTTGGAAAGGTATGCAGCCAAAAGGATCTACGAATCAAATGCCAATCAGAATCAGCATGTTCCTGCCTTCCAGAAAAAAGGAAACACAGCAAAAGGTTTAAAACCTTTAGGACCTTTAAACCTCAAAGGAAAAAGGATGACGCTCATTCAAGTTTCTAAGGAGGAAGCGCTCTTTCAGGAAGAAGTCTGACAGATGTTTCATCTGTGGTGAAAAGGGACATTATGCCAAGAAATGCCCCAAAGGGAAAACTGCCAAACTGATCTCCCACATTCAACAAACAACGGGCATATCTCTCGAAGAGAATGATCTAGAATCCATCTTCTCTACTGATGACGAAATCAATCCAGAATCCCTCTATGCATTCAAACAACAGAAGGCCCCAGATGTATTCTACCATATGGCAACAATCAATACAATACAACCATCGCCAATCATCTCCATGCAGATGCTCTCCACAAAATATGCTCGACCAGTCAAAGTAGCAGCCTTCTTCGACACGGGAGCATCATACACCATGATGAACCCTGATGTTCTCCCTCCAAAATATTGGAAGAAAGAAAAGCAATTCTTCCACGCTGCAAATGGAAGCATCTTCTGTACAGAGCTCATCAATAAACCAATCAAATTACAATTCTTCCCAGGATGCTCTATCATTCAAAGAGTAATTGGTTCAAAATTACCAGGAAAGATCTAATTATTGGTTTTGATGTCTACACCAAGAAAAAGGATTTGCGAATCATTCCTGGTGGCCTTGGTTATAAACAACATTTTGCTCCATGGGAATCTATACCAAACTATTTTCTCATGCCTCCTGATCCATTCTCTAAGGTCAGACAACAGCTTATAGAAAATTCTTGTGCCACAAGTCATGACGAATTCCTCCAGAAATGTGAACGCCGTCTTTGGAAAAATCATCAGTCTTCATCAGTTTACCATTTAAGCTCAATGAAAATGTTAACCCTACCAGGGCAAGCCACCCAGGAATGAACCCAGAGCATCAGAAAATGGCAACTGAGGAATGCAAAGAACTACAAAAACAAGGACTAATCGAACCAACCACCTCTTCATGGGCATGCCATGCTTTCTACATCAATAAGTGATCAGAACAGGCTCGAGGAAAACAGAGGTTGGTCATCAATTATAAGCCTCTGAATGAATTTTCGGCAGATGATAAATTCCCCCTACCAAACAAAAATTGCCTATTTGCAAGCCTGTCAAAGACCCAAATATTTTCAAAATTCGACCTAAAGGCAGGGTTTTGGCAGTTGGGTATCAAAGAAGAAGATAGGCCCAAAACATCCTTCTGCATTCCAAATCACCACTACCAATGGACTGTCCTTCCCTTTGGTCTCAAAACAGCTCCATCACTGTTCCAAAAGGCCATGACTAAAATCTATGGCCCTATTCTAGATAAGGCCCTAATCTACATTGATGACATATTGCTCTTCTCACAAGATGAACAAGCCCATCAAAATCTTCTGGCCCAATTCATTTCTCTCACAGAAGCCCACGGGGTCATGCTATCCGAAAAAAAGATGATCATTGGACAAGCCCAAATCGACTTTATTAAAGGCCAATATGAAGCCCACGGGGATGAAGTTTATTAAAGGCCAATATGAAGCCCAACCGCACATAGCCCAAGGGTTGTTAAAGTTTCCCGAAAAAGACTTCACAAAAGTCCAAATTCAACAGTTCCTAGGAATTGTAAACTATTTACGGGATTTTGTCCCGCGACTTTCGGAAATGACAAGACCACTCAGCGACATGCTTAAAAAGAAAACTCCACCATGGTCACAAGAGCAAACTGTTATATTATTTTAAATAATATAATGTTAGATTAAATAATGTGACATAATGTGATTTGTCACACCTTGTAACATATTATTGAGAGTCACAAAATTGGACACATGTATGTGCCCAAATGTGACATATTTTGGAGTTATAAACTTGTAACTCCCAAATATTACCCAATAATGTGTAGATTTGATATTACACATTTTGATTTGAATTTCTCAAAAGCCATAAGAGATATGGCTGTTAGAGATGTGATTTTAACTCCCATAATGTGTATAGAAGTTACAAAATCAAGTGGGAATGAATTTGGAACGTTTTGGAAAATTTGGAAAATTGGTTGCTAAAAAAATGACTTAGGTCGCTGCCTATGTTTTTCAGGCCGCGGCCTAAGAGGCAAAAACACACCTTAGGCCGCAGCTCGTGTTTTTCAGGCCGCGGCTGACAGCATTTTCCAACTTCGGTTTTTATCCAATTTTGAACGTTTCCAACAGCCAAGTAACTCCCAAATCTCTATTTTAATTCCATAAAACATCCAATTAATCATTGGTAACAGCCATTGGGGTTGGTGGAATTTGAAATTCAAAGGGTGTCTCAAAACTCTATAAATAGGAGCCTAATGCTCACTTGTAAGACACACCATTTTTCATCCACAAAGCACTTGGCTGAAAAATACACCTTGAGGCTTGATAATTCCAGAGAGCTATTTCCTTGAGAGATCCCTTAGTGCTTAGAGAATAGGGGGAAATAAGCTTTTGGACAAAGGTCTTGAACCTTGTTCAAGTTGGTGATCCCCACTACTCTACACTTTGGTTGTGTGAGAGTTTGTTTGTGTTTTCATTCTTTTGATCTTGTTGATCTTATTTACTTGTATTATTATTGTTTTGAGTTTGTAATCTTCTTCTCCTACATCTTTCTAGTTACTTGTATTTTGAGCATTTGAGTTGTAATATTTATTTAATCAATTACCTTGTCTATTGTATTTTTGCATAGAGTTGTATATTGGTTTTTCCATATTTCCATTGAGCAATAATATATATTCTCTAACACAAACTGTAGCAGTCAAAAAGCTAAAGGAGATAATGCAGACACTACCACCTCTGCAGATTCCTTCTGATGGGAAAAGAATCCTGCAAACAGACGCTAGTGAACGGTATTGGGGAGCAGTTCTACTTGAACAAGACAAGACAGGGAAAAGAAAAATATGTGGATGCAAGAGTGGCCACTTCAAAGACTCTCAGCTCCATTATCATTCTACCCTTAAAGAATTATTGGCGATAAAGATGGGTATTACAAAATTTGAATTCCGTCTGATAGGACACCATTTCTTGGTAGAAATAGACTTTGTCGTGTCAAAAGGAATGATTGGTCTAAAAAAGAGCAAAACGACAAATGCATAACTTTTGAGATTGGCAGTTTGGTTTGACAACAATTCTTTTGACATTAAACACATTCAAGGCAAAGACAATACTGTGACTGATTTCTTATCCAGATCACCCCTGCTATAAATCTAGCCTCGGGAAACTCACCAAAAGCCATCCCCATTGTCATCCAAAAATCACCACATACCATCCCACTCATATTCATGATGGTCTCTTCCTCTTCTGTCACACACAACCAATCTTTTCCCCAGGATGCAAAGAAGATCCTTCCAAAAACATCCAACAAATCAACTAGAGAAAGAGCAACCCACGGAGCAATCTTTATCCAAAATCTTATGATCTCAAAACTTGGACCTTCTATACAAAATGACTTTGGAATCCATCCAAAGTATCCATTTGCCCAAATCCTACCTCTTCGAGATGCCATCTTCACACCAAAACCGATAGCCCACCTTTTCTGGTACCTGGCCAGTGTCTTCACCATAGTTGTCGAAGTATAAACTATGGCCTTGCACACATCCATAAAATCATTCTTGGACCAAGAAAGGTTCAAGCCAGCTTACCAAGTTCAAATGGATATTTTGTCCTGGTTCGCCCCGTTGGAAGAATGGAAAAAGGTCTTATCAGCTGAATGGAAAAAGGTCCAAAATAACAGGCCCACTTTTATCTACCCACCAGGCCCAAATGTTGCCAGCCTAATGAACTGTTATATTGTTCTCTTTCTTAGCCTTAATACCAAGCTCGATGAAGAATAGAATATAGTTACTAATCTAACATTCGAAGTCTACGGGTCAAAAGAAGAGCCATTATGTGGTCTTGGGGGCCAAGAATACACGGACATCCAAAAGGGTCTGTTAGAGAAAAATCAAATTATACCTCCTGAATTATGGCCCAAGCTAGAAGAAGATGCTCCTTGGGAGACATTCCCTTCCGACTATACTCGCAAAATAACAAGGGCCCTTGAAGCCTTCTATATCTCAAAAAATTAAACAGATTAGGTCATCAAACTCGAAGAAACATTAGAGCAAAAATATCCTTCACTGTACAAATTGACCGATACTGAAGGGGTAGTTTTGCGGAAAAATGATTACTTTGAAGATTCACAAAATCCATATGCTGGCACTATAGATATGCAAGACCCTTATCTCTTCCATTACACAGGAGAAGAATGGAACGTGATGTATACAGAATACGACGCCTGTCCTCCAGCTGGCAGTGATCAAGATGACGAACCGACAGGATTGTTATCCCCAAAAATTGGAGTTCGATGACGTGGCAATCAGAAGTGACAAGTGGCAATACATGGTCCGTAAAAGACACATTAATAGTCAATAAATGTATTGGCTCTTCGGAGTTGTGATAAAGTGATCTGACCGACCTGGTAGAGTTTCTGTCAGACCGATAAGGATTTTTGACTGACCAGTCAGGTGTCATGACCGACTAGTCAGGTGTTTGTCTGACCAGTCATGTGTCATGACCGACCAGTCATGTGTCATGACCGACCAGTCAGGTGTTTGTCCGACCAGTCAGATGCTTGTCTGACCAGTCATGTGCTTATCCGACCAGTAAAGGCAATACATGGTCCGTAAAAGACACATTAATAGTCAATAAATGTATTGGCTCTTCGGAGTGGTGATAAAGTGATCTGACCGACCTGGTAGAGTTTCTGTCAGACCGATAAGGATTTTTGACTGACCAGTCAGGTGTCATGACCGACTAGTCAGGTGTTTGTCCGACCAGTCAGGTGCTTGTCCGACCAGTCATGTGCTTGTCCGACCAGTCAGGTGCTTGTCCGACCAGTGAAGTGTTTGGCCGACCAGTGGAGTGCATGGCCGACCAGTCATTTATTTATCCCAATCAGTAGAGTGTTTTGCTAGACCAGAGGTGTGCTAGAGGAGTGTTTTGCCTACGAGAGGTGCTTGCCTATGTCCTCAGTAACAGCTTCAACCTGAATCATTCTCAACTGTCGCAGGAATCTCTCAGATATCCAGGAATAATAGCTATATTATTGTAATTTAAGTTCATTTATATTTTATTAAAGTCTGTTGGAAGAACTAAGGACCCGGTCAAAGGGAGATATTTAATGTACGATCCATGAGCCTATAAATAAATGACTCATGGCATCATTTAAAGGGGGGATATGATCTTTGGAGACTGAGAAAAGCTCTCTAGATTTGAGACTTTGGGACTGTGACTTGGGGCACACTTGGGGCATTTTCTGAGAGAGTTTAGAGAGAGGAACTCTGTATTTTTCTACTTGCACTTAAGAAACTCAGTTGGCTCAAGTTCATCTGATATTAAGTGTAGGCTAAATATATCACAACTCCAAGTGGATTAGGCTATTACCAATACATTGGGGCTGAACCACTATAAAAATTGTCTATGTCGTATTTTTCTCTTGAAGGTTTTTTGTCGTTTTGACGTCTACACATCGTTGGCCAAAAACGCGGTCAACAAGGATGGAATCCACTTCATGAAGACCCAACATATGACTCTGACTATGAAACCATCCATGAGACAATATTTAAATAATTATTTTGTATTTCAGCCATAAGTTTTTGTTGTTTAGCCTTTTACTTTTGTCGGGGAATCTTATCCCTTATCTATGATTTTATCTTTGTCGGGGAAACAAAATACACATATTCACTTAGTACATATATTGAGATATATATATATATATCTTCTATATAAAAAGTGTGTAGATAATAGAATATTCTTATATTTAACGATACATTGTAAATATGACTTAAACTTAAATAAAATTAAATAATTAATTAATTAAACAAATTAAAATATGATATATTTGAGATATTTTTACAATAATAACTATTTAAAAATAATAAAATCACATATTTTATAACTTAAATAAAATGTAATTAAACTTAAACTTAATATTATATTAAACATATAATCTTTTGTTGTCACTGCCAAATTAAAAAACTAGAACAAACATAAACTTAAATATATATATATAAATTAATTAAAATATGATATTTTAAAAATATTTTATGATAATTTAATTAATTAAATCATATTTATTTAAAAATAATAAAGGCATACATATCATTTTTTTTATCTTATAAATTTGTGTGATAGTTTGTTTTTTATCAAGTAATTTGAGCTCTTTTTCTTCATCAAATTAACCAAAGGATATTGTGAGATACATTAGAAACTAAAAAATAGTTGATGCATGTATACTACTGTCTACACTATGACTTTTTCTATTCTTATTTTATTTATATTATTTTTTAAAATATTATTGTATTTTATATATATGTTATGTAGCCATGTAAATATATATCTATGTCAACGTTGTGTTTAGATGTCATATATGTAGAGATTGTTGATATAAATATTTATATATACTATAGAATTATAATTCATTCTATTATATATATTTTTTTTTAAACAGTGAACTGATTTTTATTAAAATTATAGACAATGTTTACAACTTTAAAACTAAGCAAACGTGCATTGCACGCTGATTCTACCTAGTATAAATATATGTATATATATAAAAAGAAAAAAGAATTACTGAAATTGAAATAACATAACTCATAAATGAGTTTGGTCTTTGAGTCCAAAATGATAGATACGTGGACGAAATATAAATGCACACTGAGCCTAACGTTAAGTCCAAAATACTACTGAAAATATTCTTTAATTTTTCTTTCAATCTAAAATTCTTTTTCTCGAATTTAGAGAATTTTGATCAGTGATTTAAGATGAGTACAATAGAAAAAGCTCATATAGATGTGAATCTAAGACCAGCTGTATTATATTTCGAATTCAATTCAAATTTAAACTGAAATCTGAAACAAAAATATATTTTCTACCAAATTTATATATAATAAGATTTTATTTTAAAAAAATGATTTGATTATTCACTCTCAAATCTTGAGAATAATTAAATTAAAAATAAATAAAATATTGATCAAATGATCTCTTTATTAATAAAATAGATTCTTGATAAAACATATAAAGAGATTTCAAGAAATACAATTGTCACAAAAATGACAAAATTCTAAAATTGTGTAAAATGGTATAATTTTTTTAAAACCCCTAATGAGCTCATTAAATCTTCTTAGATGATAAAATCCATTTTAAATGGTATGTCAAAAATGTCAATTACCTCAACAAAAATCCTGAAAGAGGTCTTTTACCTCAAAATTTTAAAAGTGCACTAAAGCAACTTCAAAATCATACAAAATTTTATTTTAAAGAGGTCATTCACCTCAAAATTCAAAAATGCACCAAAGCATATCTAAAATGAAAATACTCAAATTTAAAAATGAGGTTGTTAACCTTAAAAATTCTAAAATATTTCAAATATTCAATTTGAATTACGTTTGACTTGATTTCTATAAATGATACGTAAGCAACTTAGTTGGTAAAGTTAGGTAGAGTCGCAAGTGCCACAAATATCCCAAATTACTGAATTATTCAAAACATCAACACAACTCTTAAAATTTCATAAAATGTCATTCACCTCAGAATTTTTTCCTAATTTCTAAAACATTAAATAATTCTATGATATGGTCATCTACCGGAATTTCATAAATTTATAAAAATACCATGAATTCCTATGAATGGTTATTTACCGGAATTCTTCCACTCATTTTTCTAAATGACTATCTAGAACTACAAGTGACTTGATCCTTCATAAAGAGGGTATGTAGGAAACTCAGTCATTCAAATTTACTGAGTGCAGTCTCAATTCCAACTTCCTCTCCCAAAACTACACAAGTAATTAATATTATCATAATTGGAATCAAAATGTTTTCTTTTAAATAAAAATGGTAGTGATTAAGAGGTTATTCTTATAATATTGAATGAGTCGAACTCAAATTAATAAACTCTTATGCTATAAAATTGGCATAGGTTAAATTGTGTTTAGCATTAATTTTAATATATTAAATTTGAAATTTTTATTTAACAATATATGTTTAGTTGTTCTGATGTATATTTTTGGTTTAATTTTTTATTTATTTTAAGTATACCTTGGTTTTAATGGTAATATTTTTTCAAGTTGTCTTTTTAGTTTATTTTGGTATATGCTTAGTTGTTTTGATACATATTTTTAGTTTATTATTGATACATTTTCGAATGCAAGGATAAGTTTTTTGAGGTTGTTTTTGTTGTTGTTTTATTAGATAATTTTTGGGTTGATGCAATTAGTGTCTCTAATATTAATATTGTTAATAAAGGAGGCAGAACCTGTGTTATGTTTGCTTATTGTCATGTTTAGTTATTTTTTGAAAAATACATAGTTAATTTTTTCGCTTTTGTTTTTGTGTTGTTTTTGGGTAGCTGTGGGTTGCACTATGTTGTTGTCGTGTTGCATTTAAGTTGTTTTTTTGATATTGTATTGCAATGTGTTGCGTTTTTAAAATGTAAGAATGAGTTTTTCGATGTTTTTTTTTTGTGTTAGTTTTTGGGATTTTTTTTGTAGCTGCAATGAGTTGCACTGTGTTGTTTTGAGGTTGTTATTGTGTTGCTTTCTTGTTGTTTTTTTAACGTTATGTTGTATGGGTTGATGTTTAGTGTAAATCGTATTTTTGTAATTTTGAAACATTAAAATTGTATTTTTGAAAACTTGAATTAGTAAAAATATAAAAAAAATCATAAAAAAATTGGTATTTATGAAAGAACCCCTTTGATACTCTTGTCTAAATTTGAATTTTTTTTATGTCTCTTCTATAATAAAAGTGTGTAGATAACGAAAATTCTTGGTTTTAACGGTTTTTTATTTTTTCCGTTAACTTTAACAGAATATTCTTATATTTAATATAATATTTTTATATTTAACGGTAGAATATAAACATGACTTAAAATTAGATAAAATTAAATAAATAAATAATTAAAAAAGTTAAAATAAGATATTTTTTTAGATATTTTACAATGATAATTATTAAAAAATAAAACCGTTTTATAACTAAAATAAAAGTTAATGTTAATATTAATATTAATATTATATTAAATATATAATATATAATGTCTTTTTGTCACTGTCAAATTTAAAAACTAGAACAAACATAAACTTAAACAAAATTTAATTAATTAAAATAAAATATTTTATGATAATTTAAATAATTAAATCTGATTTATTTAAAAATAATAAAAGACATACATATCATTTTTTATCTTATAGATTTGTGTGATAGTTTGTTTATTATCAAGTGATTGAAACTCTTTTTTTTCATCAAATTCACCAAAGGACATTGTGAGATACATTAGAAACTAAAAATAGTTGATGCATGTGTATACTACTCTCTAGACTATGACTTTTATTATTCTTATTTTATTTCTATAATTAATTTATTTTTAAATATTATTGTAATTTATATATATATATATGTCGTGTAGCCATGTAAATATATTATATGTCAATAATATGTTTAGATGTCATATATATAGAGATTATTGATTTATATATGCTATAGAACTATAATTCATTCTATTATATATATATATATTTTTTTTTAAATAGTGAACCATTTTTTATTAAAATTATAGACAATATTTACAACTTTAAAAATAAACAAACGTGCATTGCAAGCGCTTTTACCTACTATATAATAAAGTATGAAAATTTTGAATTTTTTTTTAGTTCTTGTTAATTTTTATTTACTCTCTTTTAATTTATATAAATAAATTTCTATGTTCAAATATTTGGTTAGTACAATGAAATTTATTATGTCCTATCAGACAAGAAATGATAATTTGTTTTAAAATAAAAAATAATAATGAGGAAATTAATTTTTATTTTAAATGAACTATCATTTAGCTAGTTGGACATAATTTATAAAAAATAAATAAATAAATAAAATGAATTGTGATCGTTATTCCACAGCCCAAGGTCGTAAGTATATATTTTTATAATTTAGCAAATAATGAACAAAAACGAAAAAAAAAATCAACTATAAGTTGACATTGACCACCATGCAAGGCTCATTTGACTTTTGTACGTAGAAAATATATATAAATTTATATTTCTATTATCGGTGAAAGTCAGTATTTAGAAAGTCACAAATACATATATATATATATATATATTACAAGTGGCAAAAGACTTTTCCTCACGCGGAATAGAGAATATTGGCTTGGGCAGTGTCTGAAACCCGACGACGAAATCTTGTAAATCACTTGAATCCAAACTCATTTCTGATACACAACGTTTCCCAGCTCATATATTAATCACCGACTAACAACTACATCCTCGAGTCTTGTGAATTATAAACACTTATTATCCAAAACTCGTAAGCTTTTTTCATGGCCGAATTCTCTTACTTCTTCTCCGAGTACTTTGACTTCAACAATATGATACACTACAGCCCCCCTATAAATACATATGTCATATCACTAACTTTTCACAAAAAGCATTTCATGAACAAGTACTCAATCTTCATGATCAATAGCTTAACCAGACACTAATATATACCTCAGTCGAAACTCGCTTTTTCTACCATTAGAGCTGTGTGAACTAGTGCTGACAATGGACAGTTTTAAAATCTTGATGATGTCACTGCTTTGCATGCTTGTTATGGCTGCCACGTCAGTTCGGAGCCAAGGCACACGCGTGGGGTTCTACCTGCGTGCATGTCCTCGAGCAGAATCGATTGTTCGGTCGACTGTGGAATCGCATTTCAGCTCCGATCCCACCGTAGCTGCTGGCTTGCTGAGAATGCACTTCCACGACTGCTTCGTCCAAGGCTGCGACGCTTCGGTGCTCATCGATGGGCTGGGCACCGAGAAAACTGCGCTGCCGAACCTTGGGTTGAGAGGTTACGAGGTCATCAACGACGCTAAGTCTAAGCTTGAAGTTGCCTGCCCAGGTGTCGTTTCTTGTGCTGATATTCTGGCTCTCGCTGCTCGTGATGGTGTCGTTTTGGTACGTTACTACCTATTACTCTCTCACACGCATTATTTATACAACTTCTTTCTGTAGTGACAATACTATAAAAAGAGAACGAGGAAAGTAATTAAATTTGCTCTATCGTTAATTGTAGTGTCTTTTTTAAAACTGTTTGATTTATTCTAAAACCATAAATATTATTCCTATATTATTAAAAAAAAATTGTAGTTTTAGCGTAGTGTTATCGTTTGTATATTTTTTAATAAAATTGTGTTAGTAATAATTTGTGATTAAATTCTAAGTTTCAATCAAGTTGTGTTTCTGTTTTATATTTATAAATGGAAATTGACATTCACCTCATTTACAATATTTTTCCAGAGTAGAGGACTTACTTGGGCGGTACCAACAGGGCGCAGAGATGGAAGAATATCACTGGCCTCTGAGGCTGCTAACTTACCTGGTTTTACTGATTCAGTTGATGACCAAAAGACTAAGTTTGCAGCAAAGGGTCTTACCCCCAAAGATCTCGTAACCCTTGTTGGTAATTAACTAATCTCCCTCTTAATAAACTAAATTAGTTGTACGACTTACAAGAGAATATATAATCTACAGGTCCAATCTCTCATTTGTATATGACTATGTACAATATCATGTGCTGTGTTGAGCAATCATTTCATGTAATTTATATTTTTGTTTCTTTGTCAATAGGCGGCCACACCATTGGTACCACAGCTTGCCAATTCTTTCGTTACAGGCTATACAACTTCACCACAACCGGAAATGGTGCTGATCCTACCATCAACCCCACATTCCTTCCGCAACTGAGAGCACTCTGTCCCCAGAATGGTGACGGAACACGGCGTGTCGAGCTTGATACTGGCGTACCGAGCAACCGATTCGACACGGCTTTCTTCACCAACCTGAAGAACGGCAAGGGAATTCTCGAGTCTGACCAGAAGCTGTGGACTGATGCTTCCACCAGGACATTGGTCCAACAGTTCATGGGCATTAGAGGGTTGCTAGGACTGAATTTTGGACTGGAGTTTGGGAAGTCTATGGTGAAGATGAGTAACATTGGCGTCAAAACAGGAACCCAAGGAGAAATCCGCAAAGTGTGCTCCACAATTAATTGAGGAAAACATTCTTGTTTATAGATTGATTTAAGGCAAAAATTGTTTTAATTTATTTTTGTACTTCGTGTTTGTTCTCAACACGTGAAATGTATCTATTTACCACCAGATTGTACACTTCCTATGCTTAAAAAACAAATGAGCATTTTGTTATGATGATAATGATATAAATTTCGGAATCCACACGAAACATGTCGAGATGGTCATTAAAATTTTCTTTAAACATTCAATGAAGAAGAGTACCGTCAAGTATTAAGGGATTTCGAAAGGACTGAAATTAAACTAGAATATTAGATTGTATGATAATACGGTGAAGTAAATTTAAGGTGAGAAGGAATGTCTTATAAGAGCAATAGTCCCATCTTCCTAAACATATATAATTTTAAAATATCTTATTGAATTGCCCCTAGAAATTTTTATTTTTGAAGGAAAACTGAACTTGTATTAATATTTAAAAATAAAAAGTCTAATAGAAAAAAAAAATTTTAAAAGTCCACGGCATAACTCCTAACTACCTTGGTTTTTTTTTCCAATGTTATCGACCTACAATAAGCTTGTCACCCAAGTCTCTAGACGATAGAATACTGCCATGGAGGAAAGATCTATAATAGCAGCAACAACAAAACATTATTTTAGAAAAGTAATAATAATATTCCAACTCATTGGTCATAAAATATCAGTACTATTATCCTTGTATGGGTGTTATGGGTAAGTTACCACTATCAATAAATAAAATTTCGTGAAGGTTCTTGAAGAGAAAACAAGAAAAACAGAGGATTCTGTGAAAAATGAACTTCCACACAAGCATCACTGCACTAACAATCATACAGCCTATTTTTTTATAAATGCTTAGTCTAAAGTTATAGTGTAATTCCTTCATGTATTTACTTGTTTCTTACTTCTCATATGGGAGAGTTTCCTATGCATCCCAAAGATTTCCCACAAATGCTACGACTATTTCCTTGATAATTGACCAAAAATCAAAGAGCGATACAGAAAAAGTTAACTGCCATTTTCTTTTATGAGTAATGATATTTGCACACAATTTTTAACCAATCTTGTTTAGTTTAGATGGGTCCTACTAAACTAAATTTGCAGCATATGTGTATACTGTTTTGGGTATAAAAAGTGCGTGCAAATATCATTAATCTTTTATATAGAAGAAAGCTCACCCCAAACATAATACAAAATGTTTCCCCTGTTTTCCAATGATTTCTTTCGTAATCCAGATTAGTTTTCATCCTCTCATGCAGAATTATAATCACATACCTATATCTAAAGAACAAATAATCACCAGAGATGATGCATTATCACAAAAGACATGTCCATGAATGTTGATTAGACTTAGACCATCTATCACTACTAGTACTAATACTTCTCTACAGTCCAAGAGATGATGCATTATCACAAAAGACAATACTATGAATGTTGATTAGACAGTTTAGACTTAGACCATCTATCACTACTAGTACTAATATTTCTCTACAGTCCAAAAGATTTTCAGACACTAAACTAATTCTTAAATCTAGCAAGCCTACTGAATCAATTATTAGGTCCCTCCCTCCATTACTTCTTTCTTAATCAGTCAACAGTGAAGTCAATGTCGCATGCTTACTCAATCATGAAAGTAACAGAATTTCAGGCCAACTTTACTTACATTATACTTGAGTATCATAAGCTAGATGCTCCTTATATCCTAGATCTTATGCACCCAAATTAACAAACTTCTTGCCTTAAATATTCTCCTACTTAAAATGTAATGTTGTATAGAAATCCTATAAATGCATCATCCGTAACAGTACAGTGATAGTTAAAATGGGGCTTCACTCTAGCTTTTAGTCCTTGTAAAATGTTCACGTAATTATACAAATGACCTATTGATTTCAGATACCACTCGTCTAAACGTAGAATATTAAGAAAACAAGAAAAAGTTAAGTACTGCTGAAAAGAGAAAGTACACCAAGTAAGGTAGTCCCTTTCAGATTCAATCCAATTACTACTTAGCAAAGTAACGGGGAACATCAAGCGCCAGCTGCATTCAAAAGAGGCTGTGCAGATACTAAAACGACTCCACAACGTAAATCAGGATTCAGTAGGAAACTCTAAAGAACCAAAAGTGCATGTTCGAGGGAAACCGGAAGCTATTACAATGGCTTACGCACTTTCAATGCAACCAAACAAGTAGTCAAATAAGAACAGATCGCTAAGTCTCTAAGCATCAGTTAAACTTGGATTAAAAATCAAATAATTTCTAAATTTGTGCTTGTCATCCTTGTGCAGGGGCCGTGCTAATCTATGAGGCTTAAACATCACGGACTCAAACAAGAAGCAAAAACTATGAGGCTTTCTTCTTAGTATATACTTCAAGAAGCCATAACACACCCATTTTTCATAATTATATAATAAGAACTCCAAACCATCCAACCAATATCTTACAATGAGAGGTAAACAATTAAAACTCTAAAAATAGAACTAATTATATGCTCATGCATTACAGACCTAAACAAGAAGCAAAACCATGAGGCTTTCTTCTTAGTGTATACTTCAAATAGCCATAACACCCATTAATTTCGTATTATATAAAATAAGAACTCCCAATCATCCAACCATATCTCACAATGAGAGGTAAACAATTATATACTTGAACCCCTGTTAAGTTTTTAGAAATCATTGTAACAAATGTAATCAATTAATAAGTATTTATTACTATCACCACAAAACATCATCAATCAAACAGAAAGTTAGATTCTACTTAAATTTCAAATGAAGAAAACAGAATTACATACACCAAATAACAAGACATTGCTGAAATAAATTATATAAGTGAACCGAATTCATATAAAAAGATATAGTATAAAATTAAATTCAATCAAAACTCTCCGCAAACGAAAATAAGAAAAAAATTGTGTGCAATAGAATTTTTAAAACACGAGGAACAAGCTCACTCAAACACACTATAACAACAGAACAATCTGTATAGGTACACCTACAAATAAATGATTTTTAAAATGAAGAACAATGAAAAAGAAAAGAAAATCTACAGGTACAAATGGCACATACAGAATTAGCTTACACAAACTGTTTAGAAACTTCTTGAGAATGAATATACAACAACCTATTACCTGGAAAAGCAAGCTTCATTTCTGTTCTGAACAAACCAACCAATCACTTTGAAACCAAAAGAACTTCGGGTTTCCTAGCCTTGCTAGGAGTGTTAGCGTTAGAAGAAGAATTGGCTGCGGCCGCTGCTGCCTTGGCATCGGCTCGCGCCCTCTTATCGAGCTGAATGAGACTGCGGGTTGCCAAGATAGCCTGCGGAAGCAAATCATGAGATGCCCTTGCGTACAAACGCCGAACTGCAAACGCAGCTTCATCTTTAACATCTTGGGAATTCAATGGCGCCAACAAACAATGCCCCAAAACCCTCAACGCCGGCTGGAAAAGCTCCCACGGCAGCGGAATTCTCGACCCTTTAGAGCCCAAATCACCATTACTTCTGCTACTACTACCAACGCCATTGCCATTACTATTACCATGACCGTTGCCGTTACCGTTCTCGAGCCTCAATTGACTGATCTCATCCGTTACATCGTCAATTCTAAACCCATTCTCCAAAACCCTAGTCTCAGAAAACCCAGTAATTTCAGGCTCATCGTCAAACTCCTCCTGACAAGAGCAGTCGCGGCCGGCCCAAGCCGCGGCGAATCGACAGAAATCGAGTTTCGACCACGCCGGCATCTGCGAGATCTGCTTGTAATAGCAATCGAGAGCGACCCCAACAATGCCAGCCCGCTTCGTTGACTTGACCGCAACCTGGGGCTCCAACGGCGGAGCCAGAACCCCAACCGAGTTCCTGGTGTGTACATGACCGTGGTTCGAATTGGGCCTCTGGCGAGGCGTGTGATAGAGCGACGGCTGAGATAGGTCCGGGACCGAAACCACGACGGGCTTCCCAGCCCGGGCCTTAGTCTCGGCAGCGTAGAGAGCAAGCAGTACGGCCTCAAATCCGGCGAGAGAAGGGATAGAAGGCGAATCGGACGAGAGTGAGTGGATCCGGGAGAGGTATAGGCCGGAGAGGAGAGGGATGAAGGAGAAAACGACAAGTCGTAGATGGGGATCAGAGGACAGATATGTGTCGTATAGCCAGTGGCAAAGAGGGTCAGAGCCGGAACCCGATTGAGGGGAAGAGAGAGCAGCAGAGACGGCAAGGTAGGCGTCAATGGAAGAGAGGAGAGAAAGAGCAGGGCGGTCGGAGTCGGCGAGGGAGGATAGAGAGAAGGAAACGGAAGGCTCGAGAATGGAGGATAGAGAGTGGATGCGAGAGCGGGCTTTGGAGATGGACTCCCACCATGAGTGCATAGGGTCGTCGGAGGAGGCGGGGCCGGCGCCTGTGGCAGCGGTGATGGCCGGGTTAGGGGTGGTGGTGGTCGAAGACGTGGTGGAGGAAGAAGGGGAGTTGCGGAAGTCCATGGCCGTCGAGTGGGCCTTTCACTACTACAAATTCAATTGTGGTTTGGTTTTTGATATTAAAAGCTATGAATAAGGCATAGGTAGGGAGTTATGGCATTAAGGGAGAATAGAAGAAGATTATACTGATCAAGTCAATTCTTAAACAAAATTGTTTTACCAAAACTTTTTAAATGTATAAATTCATGTTTTTTTTCATATAAAATTATGTAATTATATGAAAAATGTATTTTTATTAAAATTTTGAAGAAGAAAAACTAGTGATGGATAGTTATTACATTTATTTATGTTCAAATATTATTAAAGGCAATCTCATTACTACTAATGATAATGCATTGATGCTTTCTCAAGGCTATCTCGATGTCAACTCCATAATGCTATGTAAACGCAATTTGGTACTTATCTCGATACTACATGGATGTTTTGTTACCTCCAATGTAAACTTTATAATGGCATCAATGTATTATATTATAGATATGGATATTGAAATAATAAATTTTACAATAAGAGTCCAAATCATTTTTTTTTAGGGAAAACAATAAAATAATATATGGATATGAAATAGAGAATTTAACATAAATATGGGAATGTTAACTAAAATTTCAATATATATATGAAAAAAAAAAATTAAGCCAAATATGGTAATACACGCTTAAAACAAAATATAAAATATGGAATTCTCATAAATTTAGACACCAGATTCCCATAACATTCCTAATTTTCCTATACACTGCCGACTACAAGATTCCAATCAAGAAACCAAGTCGCCAATCAATAACTCTCACTTCTCTGGCCACTGTAATTCGTCCTCTATTGTTTCCGATCGTAACATCATGTTCTCTGATAACAACACTCTTCTTCACATTAAAGAACTGGTGGCTGCTGCTCTCATCTTGGTCTCCTCTTGGTCCATATTTCGATCGTAACATCATCTTCGCAGTCTTTCTCTCCAGCGTTCTACAGTCATTGAATTAAACATAGAATTCAATTTCCGATCAATTGCTCTTCTTCTCCGGCAATTGAAACTGGTTTTGGATTCTTTTCCAATAATTACATCTTCTTCTCCGATAACATCATTTGCTTTTAGCTTCGTTCACATCAGCAAAAGCACAAATCCATCAACTTCTCTGATTTCTCAAACAAGTAAGCAAAACTTTTTTGAAATATACGATATGCAAAATAATTACACAAAGAACCTGGAAATTACTTCTTGAGTAATTTCTTGACTCAAGCTACTTGTTTGTGAACTTTTTTAATTACTCACATGAAACCAGTTACATCACAAAACTTGAACATTTACATAATTCAAATATTACAAAATAATATAAAAATAAAACAACAAAATAAATACAGTAACGAGTTACACACAAAAAAATAATAATAACATTCTGCATAATAATTTATCATGAAACATGGAAAAATAGATATTGATTTACGTTTATGAAACCGGTTACATAATATGTTTTTAACTTTGCATATTTGAAATATAAAAAAAAAAGACAAACATTCACTAAAGTAACCAATTACACACGCAAAACCGAACATAATGCAAAATAATTAATTATAGAATCTGGAAAATAGTTCTTGATTCACTTAAAGAAACCGGTTACTTAAATATTTTCAACTTATGTTAATATTCATTCACTAACGTAACCAGATACATTTGAAACAACACTAAAAATTATGTTGTGCTATATTGCAGATATGGAATCCATAATGACATTGATTCGTTTTGGAGGAAAATGGACAGATAGATATCAGTATGATGACTACACCATGACTGGACTGATAATACCAACAAATTGGTCTCTAAACAATTTGGTTCATTTAGTGAAAACTGAGATAAAATGCACTATTCAAAATATTGAGCTAAGTTACTAGTTATCACCAGGTATGCCACCAATGAAATTACTTACTGAAAATTCAGTCCTATTCTACATTGAGCTGAAAAAGAAGCAAAATGTAATAACAGAGCTACCACTATGCATCACCATTTTTTATCAAACAATAGCTGAAACTATTGAACACAATACATATGAAGAAGAAACAAAAAACAGAACACGGATCTAGAAATGCTATTTCTTCAACTAAGCAACCAGCAATCAACTACAGAATTATAATATGATGAAGCAACCTTCACGACAAATAACCAGGTACAAACCTTCCCAAATATTACAGATATAGCTGATAATGTAGTAGATTTTATCATAGAGAGAACAAAAGAAAAAGAGAAGAAGATACAAAAATTATAACTGATAATAAAATTTTCAAAGTTGAAGAAGGCCATATTTATAAGGACAAAAAGCTCTTGAAATCGGCTCTATGTTATTATGATATGTGATTAGTTGTGAAAAATGCATATTTATTGATTTTAATGGCCAAAATAAATTATGTTTAATTAATATTTTCATTGAATTAATATAATTTATTTTATAAATAAAAATGTTTGATTATGATTTAATTTATTGTTATTTTGTAGGAATTAAAGTGCATTTTGGCATAAAGAAAAAGAAGAAGAAATAAAGAGATAAATATGAAAATCAATTAAAAAATGGCATTCTTGAAGCCCAAACCAAAGGCCCAAACCGAAGGCCCACCTTCACCCCTGCACGCCACCTATCAGTGCCCTTGTTGCGCCATGTGTCCAAAGCTTCTTCAACACAGCCCACCGAGCCTCCTTCAATGTAGCCGAAGGTCCTTTCTTCACAGCCTGCCAATGGTCCAACCAACAAGCCCAACGAAGGCCTCCTCCAACGTGACCAGCTGAAGCCCAACGCAGGCCCAAACCTCCCTTCATCCAGCTTTTCCTTTCCCTTCAACAAGCAGCCCAATGCCTCACCCAACGACCCAAGGCCCAAGTCCCTTCAGCGCCCAGCACCTTCCCTCCCAACCAGCGCCATGTGGCGCGTTCCCATTGGCTAAGAGTGGGTCAAAGTCTCCTCTGCCACAGCCACCCTTCAATCCATGTTTTGTGCACTTTGGGCCTTGCAAAATTGCCATTTTGAGCTTTAAAACTCATCTTTTTTGGTGCTTTAGAAAAATGGCATTTTGACCATACACCAAAATAGCTAGGGTAATATTAATAATAAGATTTGATTTTTCAAAATCATATTTTATTATTTGTACGCCCTAATTCTCCACAGGCTATTAGCGAGCTGAGGTATGGCATAATTATATCAGCCACCTGGATGCCACGTACCCAAAGCTAATGTCGACTAGCTCCCACCTCTTTAGCTCGGGGTAACCAAAGGCTTACTAAGGTTACTAAGGAGTCGGGTCAAAGGTATGGACACCGCGGGTTAAGAAGACATCCAGCTCGAGGTACGAGCTTGAGTTGGAAGTTGTGGCCCTTTATAAAGTCAACCACGCAATGTAAACACGCATATATCAGACATCACGTGTCTGATATATCCCTGAATTCTCGGACACGCAGCATAAACGTGCGTGTTCAGGCACCCACGACTGGGTTGGGTCGTGCGGCCCATTATCCCCCTTACCTATTGATTAGACCACACTTCATTTGTCAGGTTTTAGGAATTAATCATGAATGTCACAGAAGTGACATGATGGGTAAGGAGGTCACGGGATGGCCCCCCTTGCCAACCCCTAGGTGCTCTCTTCTATAAATATGGAGACCCTGGGAGTTGCAAAGGGTTGGATTCTATTGTGTAAAGAAATACCCTGTAAAGAATACCAGAAAACTAGCAATAATATTGGCTAGTGGAGTAGAAGGATTTTAACCTTTGAACCACCTAAAAAGTATTCTTATCACCATTTTATTTTAAGATCATTCATCTGTTACGGTTCATTACTTAGCACTAATCCCATTCTCTTATTCTATTAATTACCTGTTGGCGAAGAACCGCGTCAATAGTTTGGTGCTTTTATTGAGAGCTTGTTAGATTGGTGCTATCGCAAATTCCCAACCATGGTGGTCACTCGCTCAAGACACGGTAACGAGGTGGATCAATGTGATGGGCAGGAGGCCCATCATGCCGCCATCTCTGATGATCAGAACCCTGAGGTTCAACAGCGGCCGGGCAAGCAGCAAATAGGGCAAGATGACACTGGAAGTTCGGCTCCCCGGCCACCTAATCCGAACCCAGATTTCTACACGGTGGTGGAGATGGAGAATGCACAACTGAGGAGTCAGCTGGCGAAAGCTAACCAGCAGATTCAGGAGGTGTTGGCCCGACTACCCCCTCTTACAACTGACGCAAACGTCGGAAAGAGGCAAGGCGAGACTCATAAGTCCCGCCGGGGTAATCGGTCCAGGCCTAGCTGGTCAGTCAGACCCCCGACGTCAAACTCTACTCCCTCATCGCACCACCGAGAGACCATTTTCGAAGAGCTACCTAGGGTCGAGCAACAGTACAGCCGATCGGTCCGAACTTCAACTCCCAGCTCGCTTCCACCCTCGAGTGCGCCCAGGAGGGCTCGAGGGAATTTGCGAAGGAGATCCGGGGAGGGCTCACAACGACAGTCCATCCTGACCAGCCGTCCTGCACCTCGCTCAGACCGTCGAGCGCAGGACCTGGAGGTTGGCAGAGCCGAGCGGCCCCGACCTAACCTAATCCTCCCTGACGGGACCAGGATTGCATCTCCGGTCAGGCATCCTCCTTCACCCATAAGATATTCGTCTCCTCCTCAGCCAGTACAAGATATTCCAGCTCATGGGAGCAGTAGGAGAAATCCACCTTCCGCAGGACCTTCCCATCATAGCAGGGCACCCAGAGAAGTCCCGGATCCTCACCCCCAGAGGCGGGCCCCAAGCTTCTCAAACGGTGGACCAGAAGTCGCCGAAGTGACCTTTCTGGCAGAGACCTGCGCCAACGTCTGAGCTCGGCGCAAAGTCCTCAAGCCACCTCGAGGGGCGACCTCCGAGATCGTCTTAACTCTCAAAGGGGAGACCCAGTGGGAAACGGCAGCCGTGCTCGCCAGAGGGAAGACTTGTCTGAGGTACGCGACAGCGAGAATGTCCCATATAACCTATCTCAAGATAGGAGGGACAATAACCCGCCAAACATGTACAATGGATCCGGAGCTGTTGAACAGCCCCGGAACAACCAAGGAAATCAGGTCAAAACCCTTGAGCGCCTGGCTCAGATGGAGGAGCTGATGAGGAAGCTCCTGTCAGAAAAAAGAAAAGGACAAATATGATTCTGGGGACAAACTCGAGCTCTTCGCCCCCAGCATAGCAGCAACGGCATATCCGCCCGGCTTCCGTATGCCGCACTTGTCCAAACTCAACGGAGACGGAGATCCGTCAGATCACTTGGGTATGTTCAATACCCTGATGATGGCCCACAACATTAGCCCCAAGCTAAGGTGTTTAATATTTCCCTCCACCCTAACTGGGCCGACCAGACAGTGGTTCAAACAAAGTAAGAAACAGTCAATCAGCTCGTGGAAAACTTTCTCTATGGACTTCAAGAGAGCATTCCGAGCTTCCCAGGCTGCTCGCGTCAAGGTCGACACCCTGGCCAACGTAAGGCAACAACCCGACGAGCCTCTGAAGGCTTACCTGAGCAGATTCGCAAACGTCGCTACTCGGGCCAGAGACGCAGATGACAGCTCTAAGCTCATGGCTTTGAGGACTGGAATCCTCGTCGGAGGGGGACTCTGGAATGAGATACAAAGGAAGGGAGTCAGCACCGTAAATGAATTCCTAAATAGGGCCCAAGGGTGGATCAACCTGGAGGAGGCGCAAGCCCAGCTCCAGGAACCAGTTAGGCCCCTGAGTAGCTCGCTGGAGTGGGAACGGAGGTCGTGACAGCGACCCAAACCGTTACACAGAATAACCAGTTTGGTGGAGGCAAGAGAAAGGGGAGCAGCGAGGGCAACCAGCACGGCCCAAAGAAGAATAAGTCCGTAGAAAAATTTAAGCCGGTCTACGTGACTTATACGGAGCTCACCCACTCTAGGGAGAACATCTTCCTAGCAAATTCTGCTCGCCTCCCCTGGAAGAAGTCAGAGCCGTTAAAGCACCAGAAGGGAAAGTGAGACCCTTCCAAGTTTTGTCGGTTCCACAACAACATTGGCCACAATACCTATGACTGTAGACACCTAAAGGATGAGATCAAGACTCTCATCAGAGCCAGACCCTTGGCTCAGTATGCGCGGAATAGGGTTCCCACAAGCCGTCCAGCTCCGGAGGTCCCAGTCAGTCAGCCCGGGTCTTGGATAAATCAGGACGTCCCTCCTCCAGTGATTGGAGGAGAGGTCTCCACAATCTCTGGAGGTCCTCATTTGGCTGGCACGAGCAGAGGTGCCCAAAAGAGGTACGTTAATGAACTTAAGGCTCATAATGGAGTGGAGTTTGTCCCTGAGCAGCATCTGCCAAAGCGGCAGCGATTGGAAAGGCAACCAATCATATTTACTGAAGAAGATGCCAGCCACGTCCAGTTCCCTCATAACGACCCTCTGGTCATAGCAGTGCAGCTCGCCAATCGGAGGTTAGGAGAGTGCTGGTTGATAATGGAAGCTCGATAAACCTATTATTCCGGTCCACGCTGGAGAAGATGGGTTTATCTGTCACCAAGCTAAAAGCAACCTCCATGATGCTTTATGGATTCTCTGGAGAAGGATCGGTGGCAATAGGAACGATCGAGCTGGTGATCACCTTGGGAGAGGGACCTCAAACAGTCTCAAAACTCCTCGAGTTTGTGGTCATCGATTGTCCCGCCGCATACAACGCCATTTTAGGTCGACCTACACTTATAGTGTTTGAAGTTGTTACCTCCGTCCGCCACCTTGCGCTGAAATTCCCTTCTTCCACAGGGATATGCACGGTCCATGGCGATCAACTTGCTGCCAGGGAATGCTACAGCATTTCCATGAAGGGAAAGGTAAAACCCGGGCAGTTAACAATGACCGTCTGGAGTGGAAATGAGGAATCTCAGGAACCTTTGCCTAATCCCGAGATTGAAAAACCTCAGAGTGCCGGAGGGGAAAATATCGTCTTAAGTGATGATATTGACCCCAGAATAGGCGAGGATAAGTCTGAGCTCCAAGCTATTGAAGAGCTCGAGGAGGTAAATATCGATCCACAGAATCCCTCACGGATGGTTAAGCTCGGGAAAAACCTCTGTGGCAAGAGGAAGGCGGAGCTGATCAAGTTCCTGTAGGAGAACTTGGATGTGTTCGCATGGTCACATGAGGACATGGTGGGAATCAGTCCAAGCGTCATCATGCACACCCTCCATTTGGATAAGCACGTGCCGGCGAAGTCCCAGAAATAGAGGTGCCTGGGAACAACTCGAGCTGAAGCACTAGAAGAGGAGGTAGCCCGGCTCAAAAAGTGCGGCTTTATCCGCAAAGCTAATTTCCCAGTCTGGGTCGCCAATCCTGTGTTGGTCCCGAAGCCCAACAGGAAATGGCGGACCTGCATCGACTTCTCCGATCTGAACAAAGCTTGCCCCAAAGACTATTTTCCCTTGCCAATGATCGATCAATTGGTAGACGCCACGGCGGGGCACGAGCTCATGTCCTTTATGGATGCGTACTCGGGCTATAATCAGATCGCCATGAATCCAGTGGACCAGGAGCACACTAGCTTCATGACCCCAACTAACGTCTATTGTTACACGGTCATGCCATTCGGGCTGAAGAACGCCGGTGCTACATACCAGAGATTGGTGAACAGGATGTTTACCAACCAGATCGGGAAGAACATGGAAGTGTACGTTGACAACATGCTGGTCAAGTCGAAAACTGCCGATAACCATGTTTCTGCCCTAGGAGAATGCTTCAAGATACTAAGAGAATACGGCATGAGGCTTAACCCACAAAAGTGCACTTTCGGGGTCGCGTCTGGAAAATTCCTGGGTTTCATCGTCAACACTAGAGGAATCGAGGCGAACCCCGATAAGATCAGGTCGTTGCTCGAGCTGCCCTCCCCTCGGTCGCGAAAGGACGTTCAAGGCCTGACAGGAAGGGTGGCAGCCCTTAATCGGTTTATTTCTAAATCCACCGACAAGTGCCTGCCATTCTACAACCTGCTCCGGGGGAATAAGAAGCTCAAGTGGACAGAGGAGTGCGAACGTGCCTTCCTCGACCTGAAAGCACATCTAGCCGAGCCGCCTGTATTGTCCAAACCAACAGCAGGAGAGCCTCTTTTCCTTTACCTAGCTGTCACAAAAGATGCAGCTAGTGCCGTATTGGTTCGAGAAGAAGACCGGGTTCAAAAACCAGTCTATTACATCAGCAAGAGGCTTCTCGGAGCTGAGTCCCGATATCCGTTGATGGAAAAGATGGCATTCTGTCTCATCACGGCCTCCCAAAAGCTCAGGCCGTATTTCCAATCCCACTCAATAAATGTCATAACCGATCAACCTTTAAGGCAGGTTTTACAAAAACCTGAAGCATCGAGACGTTTGTTGAAGTGGGCTATCAAGCTCAGCCAGTTCGAAATTTTGTACACTCCGAGAACTGCAATAAAAAGCCAAGCCCTGGCTGATTTTGTGGCGGAATGCACAGGATTCTGAGAAGATCTCGTGGAAGATTCGCCCCAGGCCACCTCGGTCCAGGCGTCATGGAAGGTCTTCGTAGATGGCTCATCTAACGAGAACGGCTCCAGGGCTGGAATCATTTTGATATCCCCAGAAGGACATAGATTCCACTCGGCGTTGAGGTTTGGATTCAAGGCTTCCAACAATGAGGCTGAATACGAAGCTTTACTGGCCGGGCTAAAGGTGGCCCGGGAGCTGAAGGCCAGCTCCGTTCAGTGTTTCAGTGATTCCCAGCTCGTGGTGAACCAAGTGCTAGGTGAATACCAAGCACGGGGAACCAAGATGGTTGCTTACCTGGCCAAGGTAAAAGTCGAGCTGTCTTCATTTGAACGGGGCTCAATTGAGCAGATACATCGAGAGAAAAATGCCAACGCAGACGCCCTCGCCAAGCTCGCTACCTCCGGGGAGACGGAGACTTTGGGGTTAGTACCAGTAGAGTTCTTGGAGAAACCAAGCATAGAAGAAGTTAGGGTGGAGGTCGAGATGATCGACGCCAGACCGACCTGGATGACCCCCATCCTCGAATCTCACCGAAGGAAAGTTACCTGAAGAGCGTAATGACGCACGGCGGGTACTTTACCAGGCTCCAAGGTATACAATGGTAGATGGGATGCTATACCGACGTGGGCATTCTCTACCCCTCCTACGATGTGTTCTTCCAAGCGAAGCAAAGACCATTTTACAAGAAGTGCATGAGGGTTTTTGCGGAGATCACACTGGGGGGCAAAGCTTGGCCCTGAAGGTCTTGAGGCAAGGATATTACTAGCCCACTCTGTCGAAGGACTCGATCTCGTACGTCAAGAAATGTGACAAGTGCTAGTGATTTGCCAAAGTTTCCCGAGCTCCACCAGTCGAGTTGGAGATGATCTCGTCCCCGTGGCCATTCGCGGTCTGGGGAATCAACTTGGTTGACGCCCTCCCTACTGGAAAGGGAGGGGTCCGTTACGTGATGGTGGCTATTGACTACTTCACTAAATGGGCTGAGGTAGAACCCTTGGCAACAATCACTTCAAAGAGAGTCCTCGACTTTGTTGTCAAAAGCATTATCTGCTGGTTCGGGCTGCCAAAGAAGATCGTATTAGACAATGGGACGCAGTTCGACAGCGACCTCTTCACTGAATTTTGTGAAAGGTACGACATTGTGAAAAGCTTCTCCTCTATGGCCTATCACCAAGCAAATGGGCAGGTCAAGGCCGTCAATAAGACACTAAAGGAGAGCCTTAAGAAGAGACTGGACGAAGCCAAGGGAGTCTGGCCAGAACAACTCCCCCAGGTACTGTGGGCATACTGGACCTTGCATCGAACTCCGACAAGTCATACTCCTTTCTCCCTAGCTTTCGGGAGTGAGGCGGTCCTTCCTACCGAGGTAAAGGTAGCCTCGCATAGAGTCCAGGCGTATGACCAGGACCACAATCACGAACTGCTCTGCGCGTCCCTCGACCTGGTTGATGAAAGACGAGAAGATTCCCAGCTCTAGCTCGCGCATTACCAGCAAAAAATCACTTGTTATTTCAACTCAAAGGTCAGAAAACGTGCCTTTAGCATTGGTGACCTGGTCCTCAGGAGAGTCTTTTTAGCCAGTAAGGACCCCAAAGACGGAGTATTGGGATCGAACTGGGAAGGGCCATACCTAGTAATCGAGGTCATAAAGGAAGGAACCTATAAGTTAGCTCGACTTAATGGAGAAGCAGTCCCACGAACTTGGAACGCAATCTATCTGAACAAATATTATCAGTGATACCTTTGTAAGGCTTACTCAGAAAGGCCATTTTTTGTTTATTAAGCAATGAGAATTAAATCTTTTTTTCATTATTGTGCATATTTGCGGATGTAATCTCTAGTAACCATGAAAGACCCTTTCCTAATTACTTGGGGGGGCATATGGTGCCTGGATACAACCAGGTCGCCCTAAAGACTTAGAAGTTGATTCAAATCGACTGATCGATGTTTTTCTTAAAAAGCACGAGATATTGATAAAGGATTAACGCGAACTAAGTAGTATCCTGGATATAACTAGGTCTCCCTAAAGACTTAGAAGTTGATTCAAATCGATTGATTGATGTTTTTCTTAAAAATCACGAGATATTGATAAAGGATTAACGCGAACTAAGTCGTATCCTGGATATAACCAGGTCATCCTAAAACTTAGAAGTTAATTCAAATTGATTGATCGGTGTTTTTCTTAAAAAGCACGAGATATTGATAAAAATTAATGCCAACTAAGTTTTCAAATTAACGTCCTGGATGTAACCAGGTCCTAAAACTTAGAAGTTAATTCAAATTGATTGATCGGTGTTTTTCTTAAAAAGCACAAGATATTAATCAAGAATTAACGCGAACTAAGTTTTCAAATTAACGTCTTGGATGTAACCAGGTCCTAAAACTTAGAAGTTAATTCAAATTGATTGATCGTTGTTTTTCTTGAAAAGCACGAGATATTAATCGCAAATTAACGCGAACTAAGTTTTTAAATTAATGTCCAGGATGCAACCAGGACTTATCTTAGAAGTTAGTTCAAAATTGATTAACATGTTTTTTCCTAGAAAAAATATCAATCACAGCACCAACAAAAACTAAGACTATTACCAAAATGCATAGAGGCAAAAGGATGTAAATCAATTAAAAACAAAAAGTTGATAAAGCCAATTGTCTCGAGGTTAGAAAACCTCATACAAAGTTACAAAAAAAAATGTTTGAATGGTAAAAAGAAAAGAAGTCCTAGGCCCCGCCAAGCTGCTCCAATGAGGTCACCACCTCGCCCTCCTGCTCGTCGGCTGCGGAAGTCTCCCTGGTCTCGGAGGGCGCCTCTTGCTGAAGGCGAGCTTTGAACTTCTCCAGGAAGTTGTCCCATGCATCCGCCCCCAGAAAGGAGAAGTCGCCATTTGGGTTGAAGACCCAGCAATGGTACAACATAGCCTCCATGGAGGAGTTGGAGGCTGCCCTCTCCATCGCCAGGGCGGCCTTGGCCTCCTCGGCCTCAGCTTTTGTAGCGTCCAATGCAGCCCGAGCGCCCCTGGCCTCCTCGAGCTCAGTCCTCACAGCGGCTAGGGCGGCCTTGGTAGCCTCGGCCTCCTGCAGCTTAGGTTGAGATGCATCCAACTCAGCCTACACAGCCGCCAGGGCATCCTTGGCATCATGTTCCTGCTTTTGGGCAGTCTTAAGGGCGGCCAAAGCAGTCTAGTGCTCACCCCTCATATCCTCGAGTCGAGCCCTAGATCGGGATATGCTCCGGTGGAGAGCCAAGGCACCCTGTAAGACCAAAAGATAATAAGGCAACTGCCTTAGAGAGAGAAAAAAACAAACGTGTGATGCATACGAGCAAGGAATACAAATGGCAAGGCCAACTTACCGTGAGAGCCATCCTCAGCGAAGACTCCATCACGTTCTCCGGGCTCCTTGTCTCGATCGCCCACAGGTCTCTCTCGGCGGCATTGTAATAATGGTCCACGGTGTAGCTCGCCGTCTCGTAGACCGTTCCCCGAAAGACGTCGGGGATCTTCTTCAGAGCCCGGGGGTTCACCGGGACACACACCTCGGGGGTTGTGGTCGACAAGGTCCTGGGGGGCACCTCCGTTTCCCGAGCAGAGTCGGGACTCGCGAGGGAGGAGGAGGCATCTTCATTGCAGGAGGGGGCGGAGGCACTTTCTCCTGAGCTGCCGGAGCCTGGTTTTTCCCCTTTGCAGGGGACTTGGAAGTACTCCCGATGGCCTTCTTCGCCAGCCGGAGCTTTTTCACCATGGGCCCGGAGGCCCCAGAGGAAGGGTTCCCTCCAGGGAACATAGCTGGCAAATCATTGCTCCCGGGCTGAGACATATCCTCTGGCAAAACAAAGACAAAATGTTAATATACAAGTAAAAGTATTCATGCAAAACAACAAAAATAAAAGGGAAAACAGATCTCAAGTATATATTGAAAGGGATCCTACCCTCCGAGCTAGAGGAGGAATCTATGGTCACGACCACCGGCCCCGGAGCTGCAGCGGGGGAATCTAGAATAACGACTTCGCGGGCTGGAAGAGGCTCTGGGTCCGAATCTGGCTCGGGACTAGACTCTTCTACGTACTGCCTAAGACCCGGAGCTACTATACCCTCTTGAAGGGAGGGCCACGACCGAAGGTTGGTCCCATACTCCTAAAAAAAGACCGACCTAAAAGGCTAGGGTATTATCTACGACTACAGTACCCCTAGGGCGGCTCATGTCATATCCTAGCACGAGCTGGTCAACACATTGGAGAGGTTACGTCGCGATCTGGGTCACTTCGATGGCGATGAACGGGCTGGTTGGGATTGAACTTAGCTAACCGAAGGTCTGCAGTGGCCCTATCTAAGTCCCTAAACATATAAGGATTACCTTGCCTGGATGGGCCGGCTGCTGCTCCGGACCGGGCCCTCTCCACGTCTGTTTCTTGGGCGACCTCCAGCGCCCACTTTCGCCGCACGAGGGGCACCTCGTCCTCTTCTTACCCTCGGCCTCCTCCTCGGGGATGGGCGCCATCTCGCGAGCTGGAGGGAGGCCCCGCGGTCTCCTCAAGGCCAGAGTCTGGCCTGGGGAGATTAGCTTGCACGCCAGCATCGTCTCGTCAGACACGAGCTGGCGATAGTCCTTTTCGCTGGGGGATAGCCCCACCAATGTTTCGTATTGACCCCCGAGGGTCACAGACTTGGTCGTCCTCGCGAAAATGACTGCATGATTGTTTCTAAGTCAGGAACTAATAAAGGAAACTAATCAATAATCAACTTACGAGCTAAGAGTAAAGGGTACTTACGAGGGGCGATTGAAATAGTGATGTTCGCAATTGCGAAACCCCTTGGACATGAAGAACTGGTCTTTGAAGTCGTTGGGGTGGCTGGGCAGCTAGATGAGCACAGCCGTGTTTGGAAAATGGGTCAGATAGTAGAACCCGTTGCCTCGCCCCCTCTGCTCAGGGCTGGCCTTGAGGCAGAAAAAGTAAAGGATGTCCGCCGGCGTGGGGACCTCCCATTCCTGCTTTAGGAATAAGTATCTCAACCCCGCTAACAAACGGTATGAGTTAGGGGGGAGCTGGAAAGGAGCCAGCTTCACGTAATTAAGAAAATCCGCGAAGTACTGGTCCAGTGGAAGGAAGGCCCTAGCCTTGAAGTGCTCATCACTCCAGGCCGCGTATTCCTCATCGAGCGGCGTGCAGCTCCGCTCACCTTCTAGGGGAGGTCGGGCATTTAGGGCACCCCTCCCAATATCAATATTGTGGGAAAGGAATATCCTATTCACTTTCCCCTGGGAGGTGACCTTCGAGACGATCCTCTCGGCCTCGAAGAAAGTGTTGGGTCCCACCTCGAGCTCCTGCTCCATGGTTGGACCGAAAAATGGGATTGGAGAGTCCGTGACCACCTCCTTTCCTTTGGCTTGCTGAGAAGACGAGCTGCCAGTAGTCTTCTTAGGGGTGTTCTTCTTTGATCCCATATGGTCGCCTAACGAACAAAAGAAGAAAATTTAGAAAAGGCAACCTAAGCATAAGGACGAATCTGACGCGAAGTGTTTCCTTTACACGGGCTGAGGTAATCTCAGCCCGTGGAGAGTGAGACCACGCGGTTCTATGAACACGCGCCTGTGCTCCCAACGGGTCCCCGATTACTCGGAATCCGTGTGTTAGGAGGGTCAGAATAAAAAAGTTTGCCTTGGAAGGAAAGTTTCAGTAGGAAAATAGTGCAAAACCGCCTGTGAAGCGTGTCCCCTAAGCTACCCGGTTTTTGCACCCTAAAAGCTGGTTATTTCAAACAGACATACAAAAATTCTACCCAGAAAATTTCCCCAGAAAGTGTACCCTTTGAGTCGTACTCCTAAATGGTTTTTTCTACGGTCGATGCCCCAGAATAAAAACCTACACCTATCATACCCACAAAAACCAGCAGAATACTGCATGCGGCTACAGAAACAATTTACCTAAGCAACAGTGAAGGGGAAATTTAAAGCATGCATAAGCGGAGAACTTACATAATGTTTTGCTGTGAGGAGGCTGAAAGGGTCGTCTGGGTTAGAGTCCTGCTGAAATTACTGGTGCCAAAGTCTCAAAGGAGCTCTCGCACCTGAACTTCTGGAACGCTGGGAAGAGTAACCAGAAGAAAGGGAGGGTTTTTTGAGACTGAGAAGAAAGGATAAAATAAGAAAATTTCCAAATGAACGGGTGGCCCATGCGTAAGGTGGCCACCATTTTTATATATGTAAGAGGCCAAGTGAAGAGGGTCATTGGATTTCCTTGATGTAGGATACGAGGATCACTGCTCGAAAGGCGAAACGACGACCGAGTATAGGCTAAGCCATTTAATGCGGTTCTCGGAAGACGTACCGTCACCAACCACGATGCTCCACGTACTCGATGCCTACGTAATGAGCGAAATGTGAAAAGTCTACAAGGAAGCCTAAAAGCCCCCACTGCGGCCCCAGGTGACGTCAGGTGCCACGAGCGGAGGCTTGGAGGGCAAATGTACACCTTAATTCTCCAAGGGCTATTAGCGAGCTGAGGTATGGCATAATTATATCAACCACCTGGATGCCACGTACTCGGAGCTGATGTCGACCAGCTCCCACCTCTTTAGCTCGGGGTAACCAAAGGCTTACTAAGGTTACTAAGGAGCCAGGTCAGAGGTATGGACACCACGGGTTAAGAAGATATCCAGCTCGAGGTACGAGCTTGAGTTGGAAGCTGTGGCCCTTTATAAAGTCAACCACGCAATGTAAACGTGCATATATCAAACATCACGTGTCTGATATATCACTGAATTCTCGGACACACAGCATAAACGTGCGTGTTCAAGCACCCACGACTGGGTTGGGCCGTGCAGCCCATTATCCCCCTTACCTATTGATTAGACCACACTTCATTTGTCAGGTTTTAGGAATTAATCATGAATGTCACAGAAGTGACATGATGGGTAAGGAGGTCACGGGATGACCCCCCTTGCCAACCCCCAGGTGCCCTCTTCTATAAATATGGAGACCCTGGGAGTTGCAAAGGGTTGGATTCTATTGTGTAAAGAATACTAGAAAACTAGCAATAATATTGGCTGGTGGAGTAGAAGGATTTAACCTTTGAACCACCTAAAAAAGTATTTGTATCACCATTTTATTTTAAGATCATTCATCTATTACGGTTCGTTACTTAGCACTAATCTCATTCTCTTATTCTATTAATTACCTGTTGGCGAAGAACCGCGTCAACATTATTAATATTTCAGATTTATTTTGTAAACCCCATTTTGTTGTTTAATTTCTTTTTAGTCATTTTCTCCCTCTATAAATAGGGACTCCTTCTTCCCACTTAGTATGTAATTTTTAGAGTAAAGAAACTATAGCAAAATTTATACTCACTTTCTTCTTATAATTTTTTGAGAATCATGAGCATAATGGCCCAATCTTCCTAGGAAGGTTAGGGATGATTCCATATGCTATTGATATTATTTTGCTACTTTGATTTACTATGTTCTTAATGTAAAATATTTGAGTTATTTATATTCTTTCATCTCCATCTCTATTTTGTTATCTTTATTTACTTATGCTAATAGTATATAGGATTAGTCATGCTCTTTCTATGTACTTCTAATTAGTAAAAGTAATATTGATACATAATTTTATGTCTAATCTTCTATTGCATTATTGCCCTTGGGTATTTTGTCATTTTTAGATTTTTCATAAGATTAACATTGTGCTTTTAAAGTAAAGAACTTTATAACTCAAATGAACTTTTGTTAGAAAAGAATATGGACTTTAAAGTTATATTTTCCAAATAAATGTTGGGAAGTGAACTATTTTCTTGTGCATTTTTGTAAATCAAGTAACCAAATAACTAAACAAGCATATGGATGATTCTTGAAACCTTTCCTTTTCTCAAACTCTTGATTACATCTTACCTTTATTTCACTTATCTCATTTTATCACCTAATCAAAAAGACAATACCAAAATCTCAAACCTCTTTTCATTTACAATTTTATTTATTTCTTGTTACTAACTTTTTGTGTTATTTTCTACTAATATTTTGATTTTTAGGTTAACTCCTTGTGGATCGACCGCCCGATCTTACTACAACTACCGCTTAGTGGTAGTCACATTTTGGGTGTTAAACACTATGATCCACAACATACAATTCAAGACAAAAAGATCTAAACAGAGAGAGTGCCTGGTAACTTGTGTAGATGACAATTGTAACTGGTTACTTAGAGCTTCAAAGTTCAGGAAAACAGAAACATTTAAAATCAGAAAGTACGTAAAAACTCACACCTGCTCCTTGGACATCATTATGGAAGACCACAGGCAGGCAAATTACAATGTGATTGGAGAACTAATAAAAACAAAATACATGTCAATAAAGAGAGTGCACACACCAAATGACATAATCAGCGACATGCTAGATGATTATGGTGTTTCAATGGGGTATCAAAAAGCCTGGAGAGCAAGAGAAAAAGCTTTAGAATTGGCAAGAGGAAACCAAGATGATTCATACAAAAAACTGTTGGGGTTTTATGCCCTAATTAAAACCCAAATTCTTTGTAATCTCATTTTATTATCAATAAAAGAATAGAAATCATTTTTTGACTTGATCAATCACTTTGCTCACATGTTTTATTTTCATGATTATTTGTTTAATATAAACTTCTATTAAATCCCGAGCATATAGCTAATCTTATTTATAGTGACGTAATCACAGTGGAATATAAATATGATTATATGTTCAAAATAAGTTAGTCCTAAGATTAGTCAGTGCACATGATTTACACTGACTTGCCAATCTACGATATGATCTACTTACACATTACAGTGTTATGTTCTTTCCAGAACATTAGCAAAGTAGATAAGATCGGATGTATTTGTTGCATCAGACTTGACCGATATTGACAGTTGATAAGATAAGTAAACATACCGTTATTATCTATTCTAGTCATATCATATAGTTGACCATAGGTCAATTCAATCTTAATTCTGAGTGGTTAGTATTCTAACTGATTGTATTATTTGAGTTCTTTGACTTGTTCATTACCAGCTTACCCTACGGACTAGCCCATACTTATGTCTTGGGAACTCGATAGTATAATTGAGTGGGAGTGTTAATCATAGATATGAACATCTATAGCTTCTGATGAAGAAGTGAAACGATGGTTTCCTTTTAGTTTGGTTCAAGGTGTTAAATGATAGAGATCTCATTTCAGTAATTAAATTAGTTTACTGAAATATCATTTACAAGGAACTAAGTGTTTTAATGATAAAATACAATGAGGGATAAAACGATATTTAATCCTATCTCATTGTAGACCGTCTATAGTGGATTGAGTGACAATTATGGTTGTAACAATGGATAATTAATAGCGTATATATATTTGTTATAGAGCGTTCTATGAATTCAAGAGTGCAATTCTGAGTCTATAGTGGAGTCACGAGGAATTAATAAGTTAGTAAATTTATTTGTTAGATTTATGATAACTTATTGGAGCTTGATTTCATAGGCCCATGGTCCCCATTGTACCTTGGATAAAATCATCTAGATAGTCTCAATTAATTGATTTAATTATCAATTAGAATTATCAAAGTTGACCAGGTCAATTTTGGATAGTTTCACAGAGTTGTGTAATTTTGAGAAGAAAATAGAAATTATGGCAGATTTATTAATTAAGATAAATTTGTATCTAAATTAATAAATAAGTTTAAATCAAGGTTCAAATTATAAATAATTAATTTGATAAAGGATTTAAATAATTATTTAATTAATTAAATCAATAGAAAATAATACAGGTCTTGATTTTAAGTCCAATGGGCTTATAATCAAATGAGAAATTTCACGGGCCTAAAGCCCATGATAATTTCGACCTAGGGCTTTAAAATGGCTATTATTTTATTAATTTTTTAATTAAATTAAATGGCCTAATTGAGTCTATAAAAGGAGTGCTTAGAGAGAAGTCATCATGAAAGATTTCTGAGACGACAGATAAGTTTAACCATTGGTTTTCTGATAGTTTTAGATTCTCTCTAAACACAAGTCCTTTTTCTAAGCCTCTTTGTTATTTTCTCTTCTTCTCTCTGTATCTATCTCATGTGTTGAGAATTGCCCACACTAGTCTAGGTGATTCTATAGAAGATCGGTTCAGTTTCTTGATAATACTCTGCGGCAGAGAGGATACAAGAGTTAGAGAAACTGAATGAATGACTTTTAATTCTATTGCACATACTGTAAGTATTCTATTCTTTGTTTCTCTTTGAATTCAATTTTAGAAACATGTTTTAGGCTATCTCGTATTAATTTGTTTAATATTAGATATACATAAAAATAAATAAAGATCCTGTATAAAGTTTTACTAACAAAAGCTTCCCATCTACCTTCACATGCTAAAAGTCTCGAACCCAGGTACAATAACGCACCTGGTTACAGAAAATAAAGATCACTTCAAATATATCAAAGGATGGAAACACTGTAGGCTAGTCATTGTGATAGATGGAACTTACTTGAAGACATCATTTGGGGGAACTTTATTCACTGCTTCAACAATGGATGCTAACAACAACATATTTCCATTAGCCTTTGGAATAGGAGACTCTGAAAATGATTCATCATGGTTAGGTTTTTCACAAAACTAAAGGAGACATATGGAGAAAGAGAAGGTATTGTTTTCTTTTTTATATTCTTATTCAAACAAACTAAACACATAAAATAAACTGTTTAATAATAATCCAGCAATATAATAGTAAAAACAGTGTAAAAAAATAATAGTCATATAAATTAATGAAATCAGTTACTTAATTTAGACACAATAACCAATTACTTCATTGTGATTTTACAAACATGTATAACAATCATTTCAGACAGGCACAAAAGCATAGAAAATGCTGTAGACAATGTATACCCTAAAGCTTTCCATGGAGCATGTGTTATATTATTTCATATAATATAATATTATATTAAATAATGTGACAAAATGTGATTTGTCACATCTTGTAATATATTATTGAGAGTCACAAAATTGGACACATGTGTGTGCCTAAATGTGACATATTTTGGAGTTACAAAATCAGTTACAAATTTGTAACTCCCAAATATTACCCAATAATGTGTATATTATATGTTACACATTTGAGATTGGATTTCATAAAGCCATTATAAAATATGTCTGTTGGAGATATGATTTTAACCTCAATAATGTGTTTTGGGAGTTACAAAGTCATTTGGGAGGGTTTGGAACCATTTGGAAAAATAGCACATTTTCAAGTGCTGAAAATGGGCTGTGGCCGCAACCACTGAATGATGGTGGTTGCGGCCTGGGGGACAGAAAGCAGTGGCCGCGGCCACTGATGTTCCTGGCCGTGGCCACAGGTGCATTTCAGGCCAAATTTTCAGTCTTTTCCAAATGTGTTGAACTGTTCTAAAACCCCAAATAACTCCCAAATCTCAATTTTAATTCCATATTAATCTAATTAAACATTGGTAACAGCCACCGGGGTTGGTGGAATTTGAAATCGAAAGGGCATCTCAAACTCTATAAATAGGAGCCTAATGCTCACTTGTAAGACGCACCATTTTTCATCCACAAATCACTTGGCTGAAAAATTCACCTTGAGGCTTGATTATTCCAAAGAGCTATTTCCTTGAGAGATCCCTTAGTGCTTAGAGAATAGGGGGAAATAAGCTTTTGGACAAAGGTTTTGAACCTTGTTCAAGTTGGTGATCCCCATTACTCTACACTTTGGTTGAGTGTGAGTTTGTGTTTTTCATTGATCTTTTTATTCAGTTGTTCTTCTTGTATTATTATTGTTTTGAGTTTGTAATACTCTTCTTCTATTTCTATTTACATATGTATTGGTATCTCTTGTTTTAGAGTTTTAGTTCTAATAATTCTCTTCTTTCTCTCTTTTCTACATTTACTTGTATTGTTGGTTATTGAGTTGTAAACCTATTTATCTATCATCTTGTCCATTGTATTCTTTGCATAGAGTTGTATTTTTGGTTTTTCCACTTTTCCATTGAGCAATAAAATATATTCTCTAACATTCAAAAGCTTAAACCTCTTTGTTTCAATGGAAGGGGAGACCATCAAGATCATGAACCAAGACCTAGTGAGGTTGGATAGGTTTGATGGATCCAATTTCACTAGGTGGCAAGACAAGGTGAAATTTCTTTTGACAACACTCAAGATAGCCTACATCCTTGAGTCATCCTTGGCACCTCTAGCCGAGCCATCCGACAAAGACACTCCCAAGGAGGTGGAGAAAAGAAGGAAGAGAGAAGATGACAACCTTATTTGTAGGGGTCATATCCTTAATGCCCTATCTGATAGGCTATATGAACTCTATACAAATACCAAATCCGCGAAGGAGATTTGGGATGCCTTGGAAAGTAAGTACAAGGCTGAGGAAGAAGGTACAAGAAAGTTCTTAATTTCTCAATATTTTGAATTTTCTTTCATTGATGGGAAAACTCTTTTACCTCAAATTCATGAGTTACAAGTGATTGTGAACAAGTTGAAAGTTCTCAAGATTGAGCTTCCCGAGGCCTTCCAAGTTGGTGCAATAGTGGAAAAATTACCACCAAATTGGAGGAGCTATAGGAAAAGAATCCTCCATAAGAATGAGGATTACACTTTGGAAGAGATCCAAAAACACATTAGAATTGAAGAGGAATCGAGGATAAGAGACAAGAGTGTAAATGAGTCTAAAGATGAGACTTCCAAGGCCAATGCGGTTTCACACAAGCATTCAAAGGGCAACAACAACAACAAAAAGGGTAGTGGGAACCCTTTAGGTCCAAAGAAAGATCATGGACAATTCAAAGACGTGAGAGGTCATTTTTTTGTTTAGGGAAAACCTGGGCACTATGCTAGAGTATGTAGGTACCGAAAGGACCCACATGAGAATGAGGTAAATGCTATAGAAAAGGAAGAAGAGATCCTAGAATGATTACCATGTTTATGTGCCTTGTTGGAAAATTATTAATTTGTAATAAAGCTTGTACTCTTGAAAACTATCAATAAAATTAAAGTATTATTCTATGATAATTCTTTATTTTGTGTGAGACATTAACAAAGTTTCAAAATGAACTCGTTAAAATAATAGGTAAGTGTGTAGACCTATTATTTCATAATGTGATTATTTGTTTGAGAAATTCTCACATTACACTTGTGTTCACATTTTATTTTGTGAAATATATAATGAAAGCAACCAAGTGAAAGTTACTTTCAATTAAGTGTGCCTTGCTTTAGCAAGTAAATGAATCAAGATAAACATTGAGGTTTTTATCTTGATCTATTGAGTGTTTATCATGAAGCTTAAGGACTCATGATGAACTTTGAAAATCATAGGTCTAGATTTATCTTGGAGGATAAATGACTTATTAGAAATGAAGAGATTTCTATTTTAAAGTGATATTTTATTATCACTATGTGAGAAATGTGGGGGTGATGCTCCAAAGTTAATCAATTTATTTTGTTGTTAATCAATTGATTAATTTGGCCATCCTATCAAAATAGGTGATTTGGAATTCCACATTCTAAATCACATTGGCTATATATGTATAGAATGGATAAATCTAGACATGCTTGGTGTCTAAAGTTATTGTTTGTAATATTTTTGATTCAAGAAGAAATCAATTTAAAACATAAAGGAGAATTTTAGAAACAAAGAGATTTCTAGAATTAATATTCAAATGTTTATCTTGGATATTAAACTATAAAATAGTGGGGGTGTTGACTATGGTCAAAATCATTATTTTAAAGGGGTAACTATTTTAATCAAACTATGGCTAGCAACAAAGTTTGAATAAAATAATGAGAGTATCTAAGTATGCATACATGAGAAAAGAAATGATTCAAATTGAATCATTTCTACATCTTAAGAGGTGGGACTTAGACTCCCTAAAGAGATTCACGGTTGATGGTAACCTATCTTAATACTAGTAACCAAACTAGTATTAGGTTCAATAGGTAATAACAAGTCAATTAAGTGAATAGATAGTAGTACTCAAATTTTGTCCCATCTGAGATATGAGTACTAGTGTGTTACCAAAATGAGGGTTAAAACCAAAAGGATTTTTAATAGAACTCAGTCTTGAAAAGACAAGTATTTTAGGGTAACAAAATACTGTAAGAGTTCTACCTATATAGACCTAGGGGTGGTGCCGCCCCTCATGAGAATTGAGAGTCATTCTCAAGAAAAGTCTATGAATGGAATGTGCACATGGAAATTAACGGTGCAAAAGCGAGACATTGAGGTCTCAAGTGAACATAGCAAAGGTGTGTGTGTTATCACCGGTTTGTTATCAAGGGATAATGGTTCAATGCTTCGGCAACCAAAATTTCAACAAACTTTGTGATAATTACACTAAGGTAAAATTCAAGTCGAAAGACATTTTACTCTATGCACCAATGCAAAGGCTTCTATAGAGAGTGATTATTTAATCAAGTGGGGGAATATTATATTTTAATATAATGTTTGATTGATTAAATAAGTGTTACAAAAGTGATTATTTAATCTAGTGGGGGAATGTTATATTATTTCATATAATATAATATTAGATTAAATAATGTGACAAAATGTGATTTGTCACACCTTGTAACATATTATTGAGAGTCACAAAATTGGACACATGTATGTGCCTAAATGTGACATATTTTGGAGTTACAAAATCAGTAACAAATTTGTAACTCCCAAATATTACCCAATAATGTGTATATTATATGTTACACATTTGAGATTGGATTTCATAAAGCCATTATAAAATATGGCTGTTTGAGATATGATTTTAACCCCAATAATGTGTTTTGGGAGTTACAAAGTCATTTGGGAGGGTTTGGAACCGTTTGGAAAAACAACACATTTTCAAGTGCTGAAAATGGGCTGTGGCCGCGGCCTGGGGGACAGAAAGCAGTGGCCGCGGCCACTGATGTTTCTGGGCGCGGCCACAGGTGCATTTCAGGCCAAATTTTCAGTCTTTTCCAAATGTGTTGAACTGTTCTAAAAACCCAAATAACTCCCAAATCTCAATTTTAATTCCATATTAATCTAATTAAACATTGGTAACAGCCACCGGGGTTGGTGGAATTTGAAATCGAAAGGGCATCTCAAACTCTATAAATAGGAGCCTAATGCTCACTTGTAAGACGCACCATTTTTCATCCACAAATCACTTGGCTGAAAAATTCACCTTGAGGCTTGATTATTCCAAAGAGCTATTTCCTTGAGAGATCCCTTAGTGCTTAGAGAATAGGGGGAAATAAGCTTTTGGACAAAGGTTTTGAACCTTGTTCAAGTTGGCGATCCCCATTACTCTACACTTTTGAGTGTGAGTTTGTGTTTTTCATTGATCTTTTCATTCAGTTGTTCTTCTTGTATTATTGTTGTTTTGAGTTTGTAATCCTCTTATTCTATTTCTATTTACATATGTATTGGTATCTCTAGTTTTAGAGTTTTAGTTCTAATAATTCTCTTCTTTCTCTCTTTTTTACATTTACTTGTATTGTTGGTCATTGAGTTGTAAACCTATTTATCTATCATCTTGTCCATTGTATTCTTTTCATAGAGTTGTATTTTTTATTTTTCCACTTTTCCATTGAGCAATAAAATATATTCTCTAACAGCATGCATATTCCACATGCTAAACAACATCAAAGTCAATTTCAGTGTCCATGGGGAGGACCTAAACATAAACTTTGTCATAGCAGCAAAGGCATACAGGTTACAACCATTTGAGCACTACATGCATGAAATAGACAAGATTGACACTCGCATAAGACCGTATTTACAAAAAATTGGATATTGCACTCGGTATAGATGCCATTGATGAACCCAAAACGGGTATGTTTTAAATATTTATATCGCAAGTGCATAAATCATTCATATAGAATAGTGATCGTGTAACCAAGGATGTCGAACCCAAATGAGTTGTCTAAAATCGAAAAGGAAACTATTTTAAACCAAAATTAATAAATTCTAACCTAGCTTCAAAGATCGATGAGAATTTGTGACAATAAAATAAAATAAAAGATAATAATAAAGATATTAAAGACAATATAAATAACTAAATTAATATTAGAAATCAAGATGGTAAAATAAGATTATTAAGGATTAGAATCCATAAAATATAAGTTCAATAATATTTATAAGTACATTGATTTCCAAGTTTTAGTAATAGTAGAAATTAATCAAACCATCACTTATTCAAATTAGATATTCTATTTAAGGACAAGTTTTTATAAAAATATAGGATCTATCTTCACTTTTAAAATTATAATTTCAAAGCATTTAGTGTAAATCAATCTAATGAAATAACAAATAAATCAATGAACATTATTTATAAGGTAAAACATAATATTTTTGTTCTAAGCATTGGATGTGTACAATTTAATGACACATCTTACACAAAGAATATTATGTTTTGCACTAATGAAGAACAAAGTGTAAATATGTTCTAACAGTCCAAAATACATGATATTTAAGATGAAAGAAGATATTTGAAGAAGAAAATCCATAAACTTTATTGCACAAAATGGGAAATCAACATACAAAATAAACACTATCTAGTTACATATTGTTTCATCATCACCTTAATAATCTTAAAAAGATTAGAAACTCATAACTAGAATATAAATTACAAACAAAAAAATTACAAACATAAATAGGAAAATTTAGAGAATGAAACCCCCCAAAATTTTCCTCTAAAAACTCATAGAAAAATGACCAAAAAGAAGAAAAAGATGAAGAGAATAGAGAGGTGTTGAAAGTGTAGAACTTGTGTAGTGTAACCTCTCCTAAAATAAGCCCCCTAAATGGTCTTGAAAATTTCCTATTTATAGCCAAAATGAGAGCATTAAAATAATTAATTTAAATTAATTAAATTGATTAAATTAGTAATTATATGACAAATATGGGTAAATTATAGGGTGTAATGATGATGTTTTGGGGTAAAATGTGTAGAAAAGTTTGGGTAAAAAAATGATATTTTTGGGAAAGGGGACAAGGGTACAAAAGTGAGCTTTTGTTGGGCTCAAGGGGAAAATGGCAGCTGGGAGGAGGCAGGCTGGATTGGGCCTAGGAGCTGCAGGGGTGTTGGGTTTGGCTGGAGGCGTGCGTGGACTGCTGGGGCAGGCGGCTGGGAGAGTAGCTGGGTGTGTTGGTGCCGAAGAAGGGATGTTGAGGGTGGCAGGCCCACGGCTGGGAAGGGTGCTTCGATGGTGTGGAGATGGGCCGAAAGGCTGGTTGGTGAGGAGGCCCATTTTACTGGAGGAGAGGCACGGGCCTGGTGCTAGCGTGGCTGATGGCGTGATGGAAGAAGGCAGCCAGGCTTTGGGCCTTTGTTTTCAATTTTGCCACATTTTTCTTTCTTTCTTTTTCTTGGATTTTCAAGCACCAACAATTCAACAATTTCCTACACCATAAATATAAAATAAATCATAATAAAATATTTTCAACTATAAAATAAATCAAGTGAATTCTTTGAAAATATTAATTTAAACTTAATTTATATTTAACATTTAAGTTCAATAATACAACATTTTTTTACCTCAAATTAAACAACAATAATTCAGATAATTAACTACAACATTTTACAACAAAATAACTATAAAAACACACAAAAATATATAAAATCAAAATAAACCAAATAAATTCAAAATTACTTTAAAACTTAATAAATCAATTAAAAATTCTAGAATTAAGTAACAATTAGCACATTTTGTAGAGTTATTAGCCATGCTCCAACAAGAAGATATACAATGATGACATCAAATATAGTCGAATCAATAAATGCTGCAAGAATGCTGCCAATCACTACAATGATGGAAGGCCTTCGAAGTTTAGTTCAAAAATGGGTATGGAAAAATGGTAACGAAGCAAACGGAACATTCACACAAGTAACAACAGATACTGAAACTGTGCTTAGAGAAAACTTTATTCGAGCCATTGAATTTTAGATAACTAGCATATATTCTGCATTGAATATTATTTACTAAAACTTTCGGTAACCAGTTACTAATAATTATCACAGTACCAGTTTCTAACATGTATTCCTCTACTAAAATAAACAGGTTTTCCCAGTAAACACTATACTGTACCAAGTTGTGGTTGAAGACAAATGAAATTTTTTGGTCAACCTAATGGAGAAAACATGTGAATGCAAAAGGTTCCAACAAGATGAAATACCGTGTGCACATGTAATAGCAGTATTTTCCAAACACGGCTGAAAACATATGATTATGTTGCTAATTACTACAAAACTACAACTATGAAAGCAACATATGAGTCAACTGTTCATCCATTGCCAAATGAAAGCGAATGGACACTACCAGAGACTTTAAACAAAATTGTCCTACCACCAAAAACAAGAAAACCACCCATCCGCCCTAGAAGGAAAAAAATCAGATCTAGAGGAGAACCAAAAATGCAAATAAAATGTGGAAGATGCGCGCAACCAGGACATAATAGAAAAACATGCAGGAATGAACCAATCCCAAAGCAGCGAAACCTAACAAAGCCAAAGAAATTAGACAAATAAATTTGTAAAGAGTAGATAGACTAAAATTTCAATTAATTCAATTGATATAATTGATATAATAAAATTGTATCCTAATGTTTTCTACTTCAATAAAAGTACAGACTTTTAAGCATTTAACATTTTATAAACTTGTTATTCAAGTTCCTGGTTCCAACACAAGTTATTCAAAATCTGAAGACTCAAGTAGCTGGTTACAACACATGTTATAAAAAAACAGTTACTATAAATAAATTTAACAAATGACTATATATACATGTAACAAACAACTTAAAAACCTAGTTACATAATCACAAATCTTTCACCAAAAAAAAAAAAACATAAATATATCAAAAAAAATTAAAAATAAAAACTAAAGAAACAGTAACCAGTTACCTGAAACATATGGCTTTCACTATAAAAAAAACAGAAGTAACCGGTTACACCATCCTTATACAAACCTATTTACAAAAAAATTAACATTTACAAACCAGTTACATAATGAAGTATCTCTTTAAAAAACATTGAAAAATCATGATTAAAAAAATTATTATAACTTAACAAAAAATAATACATAAACTAAAAATAAAAATAAAAAAATTGTACCCAGTTACCTATAACGTAAAACTAATATTTTCAAACTATACACTAATCAGTTATCCATTAGCACACAAACTTCTCCAAAAATAATTGAAACCTATATGAAAAAAAACATGTACATAACAATATCTTCAAACTTTTAAAAAAATCACCAACTCTATTGAAAAAAAAACGTACACATTAATATAAAATACAAATAAAAAAACTTTATATTAAGCCAAAATGTGAAACCAGTTCTTTACATTGGCAAAAAAAAAGTATCTAGAAACAAATACAGTACTAAACTAGTATCCAGTTACAAACCACAACTTCACTTTTAAACAAAGAAAAAAAAGACATAGACATTAATACAACTTAAAAAAACTACAAAAATTTATACTTATAATTCCTTATCCTCTTTGATTTCTTTGATGGAGCATCATCTTCTGTCTTGTACCCACCAATCTACTTCTTTTTCGCTTGACTATACAAGTTAATGGCAAGATAATCGCGATAGGTAGCAACTTTGGCAGCCATGTTCTTTGGGATGTCATCAATCTTCCCATGGATAAACAAATCAGCATACTTGGTAACAAATACTCCACAATCACTGGAAAACAAACAAAAAACAACAAATGAAATTATTAAAAACAAACATAATAGAAAAATAAACAACAAATTACAAAAAACCAGTTACTTACTTGTCCTCTTGAGAAGGCAAGTCTTTGGCAAAGTTAAAATCAATTGGATCCTTCTTTCCAACAGAATATGGACCAACATTCAAGTCCAGATCTTTCATAGAACCATAAAAATCAAGAAAGTGTAGAAAATATGGTAAAACAACAGAATAAGCATTCACATATGGCAAAGCAATACTCTCATTCTTCTTCCACACCAAAGAGTTGTAGACAGTTAACATCCTACTCTTTATGGAAAAGTGAATAAAAACCCAATGCAACTTAACATTCACATGCACACGAAAAAGAACATAATCCACATCCACCCAAGGAGTGTTACAAAACAAATATTCACCAATAATGTAATCTGAAATGAGGTTATCAAAACGAATGTTGCTTGGTTCACATTTGGTTGCCACAAAGTTATCATACAAACCCTTGATAGTTGCATCAAACCAAGAGTCTGTAGTTGTAACCCTCTTGTTCAAACTATCACTCAACTTAATCTTCTTCCTCAAGTAATAAAAACAAGCATTGATATGCTACAAAAAATAAATAAACAAACAAAAGTTAGGACCCTGGTTACTAGCTAATAAATAATAATCAAAACAAGTTACATACAATACTACAAGAACCTGGTTACTAGTCATAAATAATAATCAAAACAAGTTACACAAAATACTAAAAGAACCTGGTTACTTGTCTTAACCATGATCAACAAAAATAACAAAACATCTAAACAAACATATACTAGTTAATAAATATTATACCAAGAACCTAGTTACTTACAGTGTCCATAAGGTCCTCCCCACAAGTTTGAAGTTTGTAAAACCACATCTTCTCATAAATTTTAACAAAAGAATAATCCATCGGTGGATTGATAATGTTATTAACATCAGAAAATTTCTTCTTCCTTCAAACCAAAATATATATATATATATTAACAGACAATTACATATCAAGAACAACAATATTAAACAAAATATAAAAAAAAACATACTTATTTTTAAAAATTATTTTATCATCAATCTATGTAATATAATCCATGCATTCATTCTTTGAAACATTCTGTCCAATTTCATCTTTAAATGGAAGCAACCCTCTAACAATCACCACTTCTTCTCCCTTCCTCTTCACATTTTCTTTTACTTCAGATGAACCAAACTCGGTAACAAAAGGAGATTTAACATGAGTACTAGGTTTAGGCTCCCTCTTTTAAATAGAAACAGGAACTTCATCAACATCACCAACCATCACAACTTTCCAATCATCCTTACTCCCACTAAATCTCTTTTCTTCTTCTGCATACTCAACAGTTTTATCAATAACTTTCAAAATCTCTGGATCCAAATATATTTCTTCAAAACTTAAACCAACTGAACTGAACTTAGGCTTCTTTGAAAAATCCTATAATGAAGAACAATAAAATCAGTTACAACAAATTCAATTTTAAATAGAATAATACAAAGAAACAAAAACAAATTTCAAAACCTTATTTCCACCCACAACATTTGACAACTCCAACCCATAATAAACAACATCAAAATTTTCACTTAAATCCTTCCCAACACCCTAAAATAAAAAATGAAACTAGTTACACCAATAACTGGTTACACTAATAAACTAACAAAAAACAACATACTATTAAGAAACATAAACCAGTTACCTTACTACCATCAAAATCTTCACCTAAATCCATCCCACAAGCCTGGACCAAAAAAAAACAAACAATATGGTTACAACAAAAAATGGTTAAAAAAACACAATAAAACATAGAAAAAACAAGTTACCTTAGAATCATCAGAAATAGGGCTAGATACTTTATCAAAATCAGTTGGCTTTTTCACTTCATTATATCCAGCATTTTCATCACTAGAACTTCCAACTTTTTCTGAATTTTTTTCAACAATTTTTGCAATCATTGCAGACAAATCATTGAGTTTCCCCATGAACTCAAACCTCATAATTGCAATATCACTAATAATAGATTGTTGGCTCTCTTTTATTGAAGATATTGATTCATAAATCAATCTCAATTTTTCACTATAAACCTGAAAAAACATAATAAAATAATTTACAAAACAACAAAAAATAAAAATAAAAATAAAATCAAACCTATAAATTTCAAACAAAATAATATTTATTTTTTTTAACTAAAACAAACACCAACACTAACAAGTACCTGAGTACTCGAACTACTATCTCCATCGTCAGCACACTCCTTTGGCAAATATAAAGGCTCAAACTTAAACTTCTTCATTGCTGGTTTCTTCCTCTCCTCAAAATTTGGATAAACATTCAAGATAGTCGACTGAATAAATAAAAAAATATATAAAAAGAAACCAAGAAACTAGTTACCATGATCTGTAACCAGGTACACAAACAAAAATCCTAAATGATTAAAACAAATTTAGCTAGTAACCAGTTACAAAACAAAATATTATACCTTTTGTTGTTAAAAATATTTGACACCAAGTTTGAATAGAAGGCATTATTAGAACTCTTCCAATTCAACAAACGGGGATATTTTTTCCCAACCCTCTGACAAAACTCAGGATTCAATTCAGATATAGATTCATATATCCAAACCAGAAAAGCAATTGGAAAACCAAGAAGTTTGTAAGGGTGAAGCCCAACCTTCCCATCAACAAAAACTCCATCAAAATTTTTATTTCCACCTTTCAAAGCAATTTTCAAATAATGAAAACTCATATCCCAACCAAACTTCCCAAAACTAATATTTCCCAATTCAGATATATCACGATCAACCATCTAAAAAAAAGTCATCAATCAACTTCTCACTAGTATACCTGTACAAATAGTTTACTAAAATATGAATGATACCCAATTTCACGACATCATCATCATCAACTAACTCCTTACTAATGAAAACATTTCGCAATTCAGCCTTTGACACTTTACCAATAAAACGACCAAATATTTTTTTCTTAAATGGAACTTTCTTTTTTTGAAAAAAACTTAAATAAAAAATACCATCACATTTAAGACCTGTAACTAGGGCAAACTCCTCAACAGAAAATCTACAAACCCTACGACCCAACTTAAACCACATCTCCTCTTCCTCCTTCTTGTGAGACACCTCTCTCAACAACATCAGTTGGGCAAGTTGGGTTTGGAAATGAATATCAGAAACTTCTAAGAAGTGCCCAAATGACGTCTTCTTAAACAATGCTTTCTGACTTTTGGTCAACTTAGCTTTCAAGTCATTAATGACACTCTTGTCATTGAAATGTTGAACCTTACTTCCAAACCTCTTAGAGGGATTGATCTTTAAATGAGCCTGCAGAAGAAACAAACAAACAAATTACACAACATGTAACTAGTTTCATACAATATAAACATGGAAAATAGATCTTTATTTACATTTATAAAACCAGTTATATGTATTTAACTTTTGCATATTTGAAATATAAAAAAAAAGACAATACATTCACTAAGGTAACCAGTTACACACTCAAACAAAATATTAAGCAAAATAAACAACTTTTCTACAAGAAACCAGTTACACATGTAACCAGGTACAAAGAAACAAAACACTTTAACAACAAAAAAACACAACCATAAAAATAAAACAAACACAATAAAAAATGAACATTATGCAAAATAAACTACATATCTACAAGAAACTAGTTACATATGTAACTACCTACATAGAAACAAAACACTTTTAAAAAAACACAACCATAAAACTAAAAAAAAAAAAACAAAATCAAAACTGAACATTATGCAAAATAAATTACTTATCCACAAGAACCAGTTACAAAGAAACAAAACACTTTAAGAACAAAAGAACACAACCATAAAAATAAAACAAACACAATTCCCCGAATGTGAAACCAATTACAGTAACATCAACATATGCACATTTTTTATTATTATACTTAAGAAAATAAACACATATCACAACATGCTTAGTCTCAAGAGAATCATCTACAATATCCTTACTACTAGATGCACATGATTCCTTCGTCTGTTTAACAGTGGAAGGGGATTTTGTAACGCCCTGGATAGCCAAGACCGCTACACTGTGTGTTTGTAAAGATGCATGACTTGCTAATCAAGTCATTTAGATAAAACGTGATACTAAAACCACTAATGAACTAGGGTTAAAAGGATTGGTCTCAGAAGTGTACATTCTATATAACAAAACATTTTAAATGTGGGATCCCAAAATTGGAACAACGTTCGAAAGTCAGTTTACAAAATTGACAAGGTTTAGACAACCATTAGCCATACTAAGGAAAAACAAACATTTCTGGTTCTCCTTTTCCTGTTTTCCCCTCAGCCGTGGCGGCTGAGCAGCTGGTCGTGTACATTCAGCTCGCAGAGCTCTCCAAGTCAGGGCTGATCGAGTTTGCCCTTGCCTTTACCTGCACCACGTAGCACCCGTGAGCCAAGGCCCAGCAAGAAAACATAATTTGCATCATAAACAACAATAACAGATGAATAGCCCATTAAGCATGATCAAACTCACACATTAATCACATAGCACGTATGTAGAAACAGAGATGCAACTAAACGTTAATAACAATCAAGTCACATAATAATTAGGGCCGACAACTTAGGTCGCACCCTCTGTTTACCCCACTGACTCCGGCCCGCTTAAACCAAGCTCAGTGCATAATAAGCTGTCCTTAGCTACCAGTGGCCGAGTCGCGCTCTGTGCGCTAGTGTAACATTGGGCACTCTTAGGCCGTGGGTTACTATTTACATGGCATAATACCATCCTTTCAAAGTTCACACATATTAGGGAACCCTTAGTCCCTTTACAAATACACAACCGGGTGCAGTTTTCTTACCTTTAATTTCCACATTCACTGTCTACAAGCGACGTCTCTCGAGCACGATCCGCTTCCCGAGCCCTAGCTTAACACCTAGTCACAACCAAGGTAATGGATTCCATTAATATTCAAATAAAGGTTTTCGGGTACAATGCTAGCTTCCGGGACATCGAATTCCACCAAACACGGTGGTGGAATCGATCCCGAGCACCCCAGGTTAGGTTCTCGTGCTTAAAATCCCCAAAAGATCAAAGATGCACCTAAGGGATGCGGCCCCTGAAACTTAGCCGCCACCTGCGCCTGAAACAGAAACCAAGCCCCTTAGAAGGCAGACACGCGCCGTGGCCCTGCCCTGTGGCGCCGCGGCGCTCCCTTTTGGCCGAGCCTCCCTGGCTCCTTAGCTTCATAGGGCCGCAACGCTCTAGAACAGAGTCGCGGCCCAACCCTTCATGCCCAGAAAATCCACCATTTCTAACATCCTAACCTTATTCAAAACCACCCCAAAGCACCCTAATACCAAAACCTATTAATCACAAGACTTTTAGCATGATCGTAACAGCATAATCCAACAGAAATCCAGCTTAAAAACTCATTAAAACTCCACTTTGATTTCTGAAACCCAGCAACTGAAGAACTCAAAAACCAGTCATGCAATCTTAGAATTTAAGCTCTAAACTTCGAATTGTAGCTTACCTTCTTTGATGGATCACTTCCTTAACAACTTCTGAGCTAAAACCCAAGCTTCTCAGCTTCAATTCAACCCTTAAACATCAAAACCATAAACACCTTAATATTCAGCCAAAACTCAGAATTCTAACACCCAAGAACAAAAATCAATTCTTACCTTGGCCTTGGTTGAGTGCTCCTTGGTTAGAGCTGAACTAATTCCTCAAACTTCAACTCAAATCACAAGATTTCCTGTTGAATTCACCTTAGTTTCCTATAGCTTTCTTGAGAGAGAAGAGAGAAGAGGAGAAGAACTATTAAAAGGTCGGTTTATCTCTTTTATTCCACTGGTTTATGTTTTGTTAAGTCTAACCTTGGTTAATTAAATCAATCCCGGGGCTTAGGGTACCAGAAACGTCCCCGAGGGAAAAATGGTAAAATTCCCCAAAATTCCCGCCTAAGCTTCCTAACCTCAAATATATCTCCATATATTTATTTCCATAACCTAATAACCCAAATAATTATCTAGTTCCCGGAATACCCCTTGACTTGCCCCAAGTCAATATTAAGCCCCGTTGTGACTTTCCCGCTATCTAGCTCCCTATGATCGCCTCAAATCGCTCGCTGCAATCTACCCACATAATAATGTGGTTCTCACAGATATAACATTTAACCACACTTACATTTATAAAATCATTCAAGCATGCTTATCATATAATCATGCATTAAATCAATAGACTCACACATAAACCAATTATGCCCTCCCAGCACACTAATCAGGGCCCTTAAGCCATAACAGTAATTTTGGGTCGTTACAGATTTACTCTTCTTCCTTGCAACAGACTTCAAATGAGTAATGTTACTCCTTCGAGGAAGAATCTTGCCAATATCATCCCCTACAGTCTTCGATTCTTCCTCTACTATTTCATAATTTTTTTTCTCAGAACCAATAACACCACCAACTTCACCAGAATGATCCATCAGAAATCTTTGAAATTAAAATAGACAATGCACTGCATAAAATAAAAACAAACAACACAAATGAAAGCGAATAACAGATATATATATAAATATATAGAGCAAAAATTACAAATAACTACCCATAAACTTCCCCAAAATAACTGATAAAAAACTGTCAAAACCCCCACTAAAAAACTAACCATCAAATCGTGCACCAAAAACAAAAACCACCATTAACACTGATTAAAAAACAACCATCCACGACCGAAAATAGATAATCCAAAGAAAAATTAACAAAAAATATACATTAAAAAAATTAAAACATAAACCCCTGAAACCGGGTACTCACCGAGTCGAAAACAACACAGTAGCCACAAATCCACAACGAGAAAACTTATAAACCCTAAAAACAGAACAAAAATCAGAATAGCAAATGCTGAAGGAGAGGAGAAAGACGACATCAGGGTTATACAAAAACGTGATACTGAAGCAACCTAAAAAAAATAGACCCCTGTAACTAGGTACTCACCAAGACAAAGACAACATAGTATCCACAAATCCACAATGAAGAAACTTATAAAACCCTAAAACAGAATGAAAATCAGAATAACAAATGCTGAAGGAGAGGAGAAAGACGAAATCAGGGTTATACAAAAACGTGATACTGAAGCAACCTAAAAAAAATAGACCCTTGTAACCAGGTACTCATCGAGACGAAGACAACATAGTAGCCACAAATCCACAATGAGAAAACTTATAAAACCCTAAAACAGAACGAAAAAGAAGAACGAAAATCAGAATAGCAAATGCTGAAGGAGAGGAGAAAGACAAAATCAGGATTATACAAAAACGTGATACTGAAGCAAACTAAAAACAAATAAGATATAGGTACTCGAGTACCTGCATGCAGAAGAAATAACACTGAAGATTGATTTTTCTTAAAAAATTGTTTTCCAAAAAAACTGAACAAAAAAAAAATAATACATAAAATTACTAAAATGCCCTCACAAAAATTCAAATTTAGTATAAATAATCTTATATAATAAAATATGGGAAACCAATAATTTATTTGATAAATATGGGAAAACAAAACCCATAAAAAAGTTAAACAACAAAAAATACCATAAAAAATGCACACACACAAAAAAAAACCATATATATATCATTATTTATTTAATTTTCCCATATTTCATGTAAATTCCTCTATAAAATATTACCAACAAGAATCTATTAGTTGGAGCAGAGGTGGTGGGGCTCTTGGTTTCATAACTAAGAGTGTAATAAAGGTTAGAATTCTTACACGAAAATTTTAAATTCACAAAAATACGTAAGGTTTTTAGAAAAATACTAAAAATATCGAATCTGTAAAAAATTACAAAAATACGGCGTGACATAATCATAAATACGGAATTTTTTTTTTAACACAAAGTTTACAAATTGGTAACAATATAGTTTTTTTGCAATCAAAGTTTATAAAGTTGTAATTAAAATTTACAAGTTTGTAATTATATGTTACAATTTTGTAAACAATATTTACAGACTAAGTAGAAAATTGTAACATAGTATTACAAAATCGTAACAAACGGTTATCCGTATTTTTACAATTTTTGTAAAATTCCGTATTATTAATTTTTTTTTGAAATGTACAATACTAAGTGATATTTTTCTCTTTTTTTATTGTATATATATGGTAGTGGTAACTTTAGTCCTTTTTTGTAGTGGTATTTATTAATTCTCTAATGTTTGATGGCATCTTGTAGATGGATGATGTTTAAAAATATGTTTAGATTGATGTTTTGATATTTGGAGATTAAAAATTATAAGTATTATGAAGAAGAGTTGGAGCAACTAATAAGAGAAACCCTTCCTCCTAAATAGCAAATGCCTTTTTATATAAAGCAAATTTTGCTATAGAATGAACCAGGTTGTTGGCCAGTCTATAGCAAAAGCAAAATTCGATAAAGCCTCAATCAGCCTATACTCAAGTAAGAACTTAGCACACCAATCCAAAGCATCCTTATGACACGCTTCGAACCCACCGAGGTTAGGGAGTGCGGCACTTCACCAGTCCGTCGGCAAAGTCAGCCTAAAAGAGTGGGTATGGACAACCACTCCGAAAGAGTGTAAGCAACTTAATGAAAGGACCAAGGCAACAAGGTACAAAGAATCCGTGCTTTGTATTGATAAAAATATGGTGTACAAGTATAGAGAAATGTAATGGCAGCCCTAAACAAGTGAAGGTCTTGCCCTTTATATAGGAAACTAGAGAACACCCTAGGCCGACAAGTGGCAAGCTCCCCACCATCCATTTCCCTTAAAAATATATACCTAAGCATATGGACAAGCCCATAAACTAAATGGACGGCCCATTTAGGGAGTAAACCCACTATGCTAAGTTACTTAAGAAGGAGGAGTACATCCATGCTAAGTAATCCCCAAACCGCCCAAGTCACATGGACCCTTCATGGGCCGCGTCACTGGTCGTGACATTTACTCGGCCCATTCGTCCGTACGAGTCCGTCCGTAGGATGTGCGCCCACTGGTCGAGGGTCACTGGTCGGGACCTAACACCCTCCCCCACTTAAGTCCGCGATGTCCCCGTTGCATCACCATCCTTGTAACGTAGGATGTGATCTCTGAATTGCCAAAGTAGAGACTCTGGTTCCAAACTAGCCTCTTCGTTTGGCAAACCTTTCCACTTAACTAAGTATTCCGTGTATCTGAGGATCCTCTTTTTCCGAACTTCTCTATCGGCTAGTATACACTCGACTTCCTTATCATAAGAAGTGGTTATTGCCGTAGGGGCTCGTTTGGACACTCCCCGCTCGGGGTCTTCTTCGTCACCATGATAAGGCTTCAGCATACTCACGTGGAATACTGGATGAATCTTCAACTGTGGAGGCAGCTGAAGTTTGTAGGGGACCTGGCCTACTCTCCAGAGCACCGGGAATGGGCCTTCGTATTTCCGAACCAAAGCTTTGTGGAATCTCCGCAAGGCTTTGAACTGTTGAGGCAACATCTTCACCAAGACAAGATCACCTTCTTGGAATTCGACTTGCCTTCTCTTCTTATCCGCCCACTTCTTCATCCGTTTCTGGGCTCGCATCAGGTGAGCCCTAGCCAACTTAGCTTGTTCGCTCCAATTTTTCGCAAACCTAAACGCCGCGGGACTCTGCCCGTCATAATTCGCGACCAGTGCGTGAGGCGTTTGAGGTTGCATTCCCACGACCAGCTCAAACGGGCTCTTGCTCGTGGACTCACTTCGCTGAAGGTTGTATGAAAACTGGGCAACGTCAAGCAGACTTGCCCAATTTTTCTGATTCGCACTAACATAGTGCCTCAGATATAACTCGACCAGCGCATTCACCCTCTCAGTCTGTCCGTCGGTTTGAGGGTGAAACGAAGTAGAGAAGTTTAATTCCGTACCAAGGAGTTTAAACAACTCGGTCCAAAAGCGACCAGTAAAATGAGGGTCTCTATCACTTATGATACTTGAGGGTATCCCCCAAAACTTCACAACGTGCTTTAGGAACAGTCTCGCCGTTACTTCCGCCGTACATTCGGTCGAGGCCGGGATAAAGGTTGCATACTTGCTGAATCGATCAACAATCACCATTATGCTCACGCAACCATCTGACTTTGGAAAGCCAGTAATGAAATCCATGGATAAACTTTCCCATGGTTTATCAGGAATGGGCAAAGGGACCAGCAACCCGCCTGGTGAGCGCTGTTCTGGTTTATCTTGTTGGCAGATAAGACAAGTGCGAACATAAGCTTCAACATCATCACGAAGTTGAGGCCAATAGTAAATCACCTTTATGAGCGCCAAAGTGTGCTTCATTCCCGGATGCCCAGCCCATAAGGAATCGTGGCATTCCTTGATGAGTTCCCTTCGAAGACTGGCAAATTTAGGCACATATATTCGATGACTCTTAGCATAGAGTAACCCATCGACCAGCCAAAATTTTCGAGTCTTCTTCTCCTCGACCATAGTAATCAAACTTTTGGCCAAAGGATCATGTGCCAAACCTTCTTTTATCCGAGCCACAAGAGTACCCAGTGGTCGACTGAGTGCAGAAAGAGATGCCTTCCTACTCAGTGCATCCGCAACCACGTTTACTTTCCCTAGTCGATACGCTAGCGAGTAGTGAAACTCAGCAAGAAAGTCTTACCATCGAGCCTGCTTCGGGCTCAGCTTCTTCTGAGTTTGAAAGTAACTTGTGGCTATGTTGTCAGTCATGACAACAAAGAAGGATCCGAGGAGATAATGGCGCCACACTCTCAAACAATGAATCACAGCCGTCATCTCCTTTTCTTGGACCGTATACCGCCGCTCGGTCTCGTTGAGCTTGCGGCTCTCAAAGGCAACCAGTCTATCGTTTTGCATCAAGACTCCTCCTATGGCAAAGTCGAATGCATCAGTGTGCACCTCAAAGGGCTTTGCGTAGTCAGGCAGGACTAGCAAAGGTTCAACAGCAACCGCGTCCTTCAAGTCATCGAACGCGCTTTGGCAAGCAGCGTCCCATACCCAAGGTTTGTTTTTCTTGAGCATATCGGTCAGTTTAGCTGCTCGGGCAGAGTATCTCTTGATGAACCGTCGATAGTAGTTCACCAAACCAAGGAAGGATCTTAGTTCAGGGACTTTCTTCGGGGGTTCCCAATCTTGGATGGCCACCACCTTGGCCCCATCCATCATCAGAAGTCCGTCTCTAATTTTGTGACCCAAGAACATTACTTCGTTGATCGCAAAGGTGCACTTCTCTCTTTTGACAAAGAGCTGATTTTCCCTTAGCAAGGTAAAAGCTAACTTCAAGTGGTCGAGGTGTTCTTCCAGATTGTTGCTATATATGACTATATCATCCAAATAGACAACAATAAATTTATCAAGGTAATCTTGGAATACCTTGTTCATCAATGTGCATAACGTCGCCGGGGCATTGGTAAGACCGAAGGGCATCACCAAGTATTCATACGAGCCGTATCGAGTCACGCATGTGGTCTTCAGCTCGTCGCCCTCTTTAATCCTCTCTTGATAGTAGCCGGAGCGAAGATTAAGTTTGGTAAAGTATCGAGCAGTTCCTAACTGGTCGAACAAATCCGCGATCAGCGGTATCGGGTACTTATTCTTGATGGTAATCTTGTTAAGTGCCCGATAGTCGATGCACATCCGAAGGCTCCCATCCTTCTTCTTCTGGAACAACACAGGCGCCCCAAAGGGTGCCTTAGAGGGTCTGATTAAGCCAGCGACGAGCAACTCTCTCAACTGACTACGCAGCTCGGCTAACTCTGGCGGAGCCATCCAATAAGGACACATCGCAGGAGGCTTGGCACCAGCTTCTAGCTTGATCTCGTGGTCCACACCACGTCGAGGGGGTAGCTGCGTAGGCAAGGCATCCGGCATCACATCCTCAAACTCATTCAGTACTCTTTGTACTTCATCGAGTTCCACTATCGGGGCTGATAATACCTCATCATCAAACTCCTTCAGTTTAGCAAGGTAACTCACACCCTCTTGGTGCATTCCTCGCTTGAATTGAAGGGCGGACAACGCTCGCTCTTCAATTTCCATGGCTGTTCGGGTAGAAACAACACACGGACCGACATCATCAGAGATGCAAACCTGATTGGCGTAGGGAATGAGGATGGCCTTCGTCTGATCGAAGAATTCCATCCCTAGGACAATGTCATAGTCGTCCATGTTCACTATCGACCAATTAGTCCGACCAGTCCATTCACCAAGACTGGTCTCAACGCCATTGGCAACGTCGGTTATTGGGATAGGCACCGAATTTACCGTCTTCAGTGCCCCGCCTTCATGAGCAGGCTTTACCTCAACGCTCCTCGCTCCATGGGTTGACAAGAAATTGTGAGACGCACCTGTATCGACCAGCGCCGCCATCTTCGTTCCGTTGAGGGTGACGTCCACGAACATCTGGCCATCTGCTCTTGTTCATGGGCTGGCTTTCAGGGCTTTCAACAATTTCATTGAGCCGCACCTGGCTCCTTGCTCCTTGAGTCTTCGTTTTTCCTCGAGATCCCTTTGCTTAACGACTGCCTGAGCATTCAACAGACATTTTTGTGGGCATTCCCGCGCCCAATGTGGCCCAGCACAGACAAAGCATCGAACAGTGTCTCGTGTGGCCATCTCCTTAGCCTTCCCCTTTTGACTCGCACTAGCATCGGTCGTCCCTCGAGCTTTCCACCGTTCTCCTCCTCCGCTCCTCGGGCTAACAAACGTCTTTGTTTCCTTCGGTCTGGAGAATTCTTTAGAAGTATAGTCGGTTAAGCTCTCGGCCACTGCAATGGCCGATGAAAGATCTTGCACGTTCCTCCGTCTTAACTCAACTTTAGCCCACTGTTGTAATCCATCAATGAAGTTAAACAGTGAGTCTTCTTCGGTGGTGTTTGGGACTTCTAGGATCAAAGTTGTAAAATCTCTTACGTACTCTCGGATCCCGCCAGTTTGTTTAAGCCATCTCAACTGGCCCTTCGCGTTGTCTAGTGCGTTCTTCGGGTAGAACTGTTTCTTTAGCTCTCTTTTGAAATCTTCAAAAGAGTCCATCACGCAGAGTTGTCTTCCAATCTCTCCATGCCTCCGGCGCCACCATAACATGGCAGTATCGGATAATTACATCGCCAAGGTTCGGATTTTTACTGCCTCGTTAGTGATGTTGGTAGCTTCGAAATACTGAGACAGGCCCCATATGAAGTTATCAACTTCTTTGGCATTCCTCGACCCGCCAAAAGCCTTTGGCTTCGGTATTTCGATTTTGTGAACCGATGGGGTGGAAACTCCACCTCCGGACGCGGCTCTTCTACACATGGCCCAATCAGCTTGGATTTCTTCAAGCTTGGCCATGGTGGCTGTATTCGCCTCCTCCTGCCGGTTGAGCATCTCACAGTGCTCTATGTCTCTCTCTCTCTCGTTTACCTCCATGACGTCGAGACGGGCTCGTATGGAATTCATTTCCTCGAGCAGCAAATCCCTCATGGTTCCAACTTCATCACGCAGACCTTCGGCCTGTATTTGAAGCGCATCCGAAATGGAGCCGTGTATAGCAGCATCTTCTGCTTCTAGATCCTTGCATTTTTCTTCGAGGCCTCCAATTCGTGAATCCATGGCATGGACTAGGTAGACATTAGTTTCGAGACGTTTTTCTAGTTCGGTTATCATTTCTCTTGGGTCGGCTTTCTTTTTAGACACTTGCTTCGTGGCTTCCGCCATTGGTTGATCCGTCATTAGTTCTACTCTTTCTCCTTTGAATCAGCTCTGATACCACCTGACACGCTCCGAACCCACCGAGGTTAGGGAGTGCGGAACTTCACCAGTCCGTCGGCAAAGTCAGCCTAAAAGAGTGGGTATGGACAACCACTCCGAAAGAGTGTAAGCAACTTAATGAAAGGACCAAGGCAACAAGGTACAAAGAATCTGTGCTTTGTATTGATAAAAATATGGTGTACAAGTATAGAGAAATGTAATGGCAGCCCTAAACAAGTGAGGGTCTTGCCCTTTATATAGGAAACTAGAGAACACCCTAGGCCGACAAGTGGCAAGCTCCCCACCATCCATTTCCCTTAAAAATATCTACCTAAGCATATGGACAAGCCCATAAACTAAATGGCCGGCCCATTTAGGGAGTAAACCCACTATGCTAAGTTACTTAAGAAGGAGGAGTACATCCATGCTAAGTAATCCCCAAACCGCCCAAGCCACATGGACCCTTCATGGGCCGCGTCACTGGTCGTGACATTTACTCGGCCTATTCGTCCGTACGAGTCCGTGCATAGGATGTGCGCCCACTGGTCGAGGGTCACTAGTCGGGACCTAACACTTAGCCTTAGGCATGGTCCCCCATGAATGAAACAATTTTAAATGTACCACACTTAATTGCCATGTCAAGAATAACTCCATCAATTCTTTAGAGATGGCCTTCGAAATATTTAAAAGAAAAAAGATATTATCTGGTCATCCGCCATCTTCATTTTATAAAGTATTACCCTTTCTAAGATATTCTCGATACAACTTCCCTGGATTAGTCAAGCAAAATAGTTTAAAAACTAGAGAAGGAGCAGTGGGGATAAAGGAAGACCTTATAAATAGAGGCTTAGGTAGTCCTGAATTACTTCATAACCGATATACTTGAATTAGCAACTCTTATTCTCTTTACCCAATCTATCTCTCTCTGATCTCATCCTTGCTCCCTAACTCCCCAATCATCACTCAAAGCATTGATTTACGAAGCCACTAAAATTATCTCAAGATCATTGAAGTAGTCATCCCTTTTCTCTTTTATTACATATACCTTTGCCTTGTTATTTTTTTATTATCACTTCATCTCCTTTGCTTTTGCCACATTGCTGGTGCCCTAGATTCATGAAAGCATGATGTAATGAGAATAGTTCGAGGTGTCTTTATTTTTTTATAGTCCAATTTGTTAGTTTATCTTGTATGTGTTTTACTTTATATCATTTCTATTATAATGTCATATTTGTTACGGTATCATGGTGGTAGTGGTGGGTTATGGTATTGGTGTATCGGTGGGTGATAGGATGGAGGTGACGGTGGTCGGTGGACACTCCACTTTAAGTAGTTGTTTCTCCTGATAGAATGGATTGCCAACTTTGTTTTGACAAAGCTTTCAATTCGCTCATAACGCTTGCATTGCATGTTCTTTGACATTGAAGCAACTACAATCGCTATCTATGGCTATCGTACATCTCGAGAAAGATTCGAGGCTCTGAATACTAATTGATACAATAGATTAAAATATGTGAGACTTGATGTTGAATTGTATCAAAAACACTATCACATCAAATGATGTTGAGCACCTTAAAATGCCAAATAATAATGAGACCCACATAACTGATGGCTTGCATTCTATTTTTTTTCCTAAATGATACTTCAAACTGTAAATATCTCATCTTTTACAAGTATATATTTCATGGTTACTTTAGTCTAAATATAAATCAAGATAGACTATGTAGAAAATTGTCCCAATTTATGCCCACACATTATATTTGTGTAGAGTTTATTTTAATTCTACGAGAATTGCTAAAGGATATCAGTAGTGCCCAACACCACATGATGGTGTCATATACCATTATTGGTGCAATTTATTATAGGGTTCTACATATTTTGATTTAATAAGTAATATAGGAAATCGCTAACCACTTATATAAGGCGTCACCTTATGTGGTGTTGGATACCTTGTAGTGTCTAATAACAATGCTCTAATCTTACAAACTAAAAGGAAATTAGCTGTGTTTTTCATATAAATATATATAAATAGAGCTTCTTAGGTATGGGCATCATTTTTGCCACTATCGTAGGAGCATTTTCTATTTTCGGTACTTGGAGAAATTATAACCCGATTTTTTTATATGATAACATACATGATAGTTCTAGCAGACATTCGACCAATTTTTGGGAAATTTTGAATAATTTACAATGTCAAAATTAGAGTTCAAAATGGTATGTTTTCCACGCGTATAAAAAAAATCAGGCACGTGTGCAACTAACTGTTTGAACTCCGATTTCAGTACTGTAAATTATTCATAATTTTCTAAAACTTGGTATAGTGAATGTTATAACTATAATGTACTCTATCATGTAAAAAATGAGTTATAATTTCTCAAAGTACCAAAAATAGAAAACATTCTTATAGTAGGGGCAAAAATGATCCCTATCTACAAAAATTCATATATATTGTTGAACAAGAAAAAATATATATATAAAAATTAATTTTTTTTATCGGTAAAATGTTCAAAAAACAAAAATTATTTACAAAAGAAAAATCAAGAGTTATTCAAAAGAAGAGAAAAATGAGGAGATCTTCTCGCCAGTTTCTACTTCCCTACTTCTCCTCACTTTCATGTTAAAGTGGCTGAAAATTAGAAAAAAACAAATATATAAACAATCAGCTTATAAAAGGACAGGGAAGAAGAACAAGAAAAATGGTTGATTTTTTGGCAAACAAGAGAAAACAAAAGAAAAAAAACAATCATAAAAAATTGTGTATTTTCAAAGTTCTTTTTTAAGGTCTAAGTAAATTTGCATTTCTCTCTTACACTCTAATTTTCTTTAATACTATCTTTTCAATTCTTTTTGGTTCACTAGACAAAATGAATCAATATGTGACATATAATCAAAGAAGAAAGACATAGACTATAATTTTCTTATTGTTATGTTGCTGAAATCATTGCCATCAATTTTTAATTGTTTATTTGATTTACTAGACGAAATGAGTCAATATGTGAAACATAATCAAATGGAAAAATAAAAATCTTGAAAATGGATTGTTGTTGTCTGTAAAGTCATTTATTTGCTAACTTTATTTTAGACAAAATATTTTAAAGTTATTAAGGAAAATCAGTAGCATATCTCCATATTGATTTTCAGATTAATGATCAATATTTTCAGCTGATTTTGTAATGTGAAAATATCTTTAAGTGTGAATATATTTGTTGCCTTATTTATCACAAATAATCAATTTTTGGTAAAAATATATTGTGCAAATATCTTGAGATTATTTTCAGGGATTATATGGGATTATGTCTATTCTGGAAATAAAGAAGGTGTCGAAAATGAACATGGTCAAAAGAAATGACCATGTTCGTTCTGCCAGATGAGACTGACTACGTTGCTGACTCATCAGTTTCCTTTTCCGTCGACACAGAATGCATCTGGCTGGCTGATTTCCTTAATCAAAGGAATTCGAAAATTGATTTCAAAGATACCATAAAATGATGGTCTTGGACGATTTTCCTGCCTATAAATACCTTGCCAAGACCTTTGGAATTTTCACCTCTTCCATTTTTCAATATTTGTAAACAATATTTTGAAGAGTGTCTTTATTTGTAGAGATTAAGTTTGTTCACCTTAATCTTTGTGAGAGTGCTGAGTATACTTGTGGATATTTATCTAGTCCATTATAAACAGATAGTGTCTATTGTGAACGTGTTCATAAGGATTTTCGGGAGATGATTCTATCTAAGTCTCACTTCGGGAGGAAGTGTGCACTCGCTATTCTTTGAAGAGAGTTCAAGAGAATTAGCGTTTCATCAAATCAGATTCGTAGAGAAGAGTACAACAAGATTGCGGCAATAGTTTAAGATGGAGTCTTATATTGTTTAAGTCGATGCTTTTGTACACATTATTTATTTACTAATTGGTTTATTCTCTGGGCGTGGCCCTAAGGAGTAGGTTATCCGAAAGGGTTTCTGAATCTTGTAAAAATTCGCTGTGTTCTTTAATTTTTGCACTGTCTATTTATTGTGTTCAGTTCTGTCGTGACAAGTTCGGATTCTGTTCCGACAGAACTGCTTTCTGTGTAAACAATTAATTACCATTCCGCGTTTTAATTAATTCATGGTTTAATTAATTTGGTAATTACTATAAACGAAATTTCATTGTCAAAATCGTCATAAGTTTTTTTTTTTTATATATTTCTCTTTAATTCACTTGACAAAATAAGTCTATATGTGATACATAATCAAAGAGGAAAGGAGAATTTTTTTTAATAAAATATACTATTATATTATCAAAATTATCAAAAAAAATCTTAACTTTGATTAAGAAGTAGTAAAATGTTACCAAATTTAATATCTTATGGCGAAGCACTTGAAAAGTCACAAAAGAAAAAAAAAAAAACTCTCAAATAATTAAAATTTGTAATCATAGTGATTATTTGATGGGGAAAGTCCAAAGTATCATGTTTGCGAAGGATTAACCAAAAACAAAAAAAACAAATGGATTCGGTATATATAAGTCGTATGCGACAAATAAAAGAGGAGTATGTATATTTACTAAGGATTCGAAATCTATCATATGTATATATATAAAAGTTAATGTACATATATATATATGTGTGTTTAACCTGGTGCATATATATGCTAGCTGCCATAAACGTGTCCAGGCCCAGACAAAATCTCATTCATCGTGACTATATATATATATATATATTAAGTTTGAATGTATATATATATATATATCGTCGTGACACTATGGTTAAAAAAAATTCAAAATTTATCATCTATAGCTTGTGTACATAACTATTAAATTTGAAACCAAGTCCCAAAGTTCCACCAACTAAAGCAAAAGTGAAATAAGTGTATGGAGTTTTAAACAAAACAAAAAAAAATTATATGTATGTTCTCAGTTTTGTGATTAGTCAGATTTATAAGCCAAATTCCATAAAATGTGAACTCGAATTTTTTTCTAACTTCAACAACATAAAATAATTTCATGATATGATCATTTACCAAAATTTTAAAAATTTATAAAAATACTAAGAATCCCTATGAATGGTCATTTATATAATTTTTTCACTCATTTTTCAAAATAACTATCTATAGCTACAAGTGGTTTGATACTTCATAAAAATAGTATGTAGGCAGCTCAGTCAGTCAAATTTACTAAATACAGTTGTAATTCCAATTTGCTCAAAAAATTTCCAAAATTACACAAATAATTAATATCATCATAATTGAAATAAAAAAGTTTTTTTTTAAATAAAAATGATAGTAATTAAGAGATTATTTTTATAATCTTGATGGTATGCTATAAAATTGGTATATGTGAGATGGTGATTGTCATTAATTTTAATATTTGAAATTTAAATTTTTTGTCTAACATATATATATATAGTCTTTTAATTTCAATTTAACGCTGTTTAACCTTATTTGTAGTCGATGTATATCAAAATTTACATATGATCATTTCACCCCAAGGCCTTGAATCTTACAAACACAACACAAATTTATTAACATTAATCTATACCTGGCTAGTTACTAAGTTTTTGCTGTTGTACAACCAGAACAGAAGCATTGCTCATGAAATCCGTGGAGGAAAGCAAGTCTCCCACAACACCAAGTTCAGGAAACTCACTCCATTCTTCAAGACCCGAAGTTAGTATAGAGTGCTGATTGTATCGTCTTCCAACAATAAACAGCTCAAAATCATCGGCCATGGATCTCAACGTCATTGCCGTTTCAGTTCCGTCCTTAACCATTTCCTTAACATAACCTACATTTCCATGATCAACATCACTATCTCGATCATAACTCTGAATTATATCTTTAAGCACTTCATTATCAAGAACCTTCTCCCACTGCTCGAGTTCCCGGTCCTCATTCACGCTCACAAAATGTATGATTGTCAAGGTTATGCACGAGTCCATGGCCATGCGCTTGGCGAACGTAACAGCCTCCCTATCGTCGCTACCGCCCAAGAACACCATGGCAACGCGGTACGTCACTTGTCTTGACACCATGGACTCGACAGTCTCCGAGTGTCCACGATCGACGAGGACGGCGACGGAGCAAGGAGCCCTCTCCATGACACTGCAATTGATAGCCCGAACAGTGAGATTTTCCGACTCAATAGTTGTCCCATCCAGAGACCACTTTCTATGAAACGGGACAACTATCAACGAAGCAAGCTTGTCCAATGCGAGAGTACAAATATCTTCGTGCATGTATTCGGTGGGGGAAATGGCTGTGAAGACGTTGACATTGGCCGCGCCGTGGTTCTCTCGTTGGAAATGAGTGAAGGAAAGGATTACGTTCTCGGAGTAGGAGTAGTTGGAGAGTGTTTTCTTCTGAAGTTGGTGGGAGATGAAGACGGGCGTGGCTCGGCCGACGAGCTCGATGAGATGGAGAACGTAGACTGAGATTGGGTTGTCCTTTGTGGGGCATGAGACGTCGAGGAGGTTGATGATGGCTGGGGTGTTGTCCGGTCTGTTGATGCACGCGACGATGCGGAGCTCGGCGTCGTTGGTGGCGGATTGCATGATGTTTCGCTTCTGATAGCCTGCGTATTTCCTCATGGGATTGTATAAGTAACGCACGGATACTGGCACCACGATTGCAGTCACCAAAACTGTTGCCATCACAAAACAGTACACCTCCAGTTCTATAACCTATATTATTGTAATTAATATGTTCAAGAAAACAAAAGCAACATTTCATTATGTGATCAATAATTAATACTCTAAAAGAAAAGAAAAAGTTGCCTAATGTTACCTTTATTTGTGTAAGTTTTGACAAAAATTCAATTTTAGGCCAAAATGTTTTTATTTAATAATTATTTGCTCCAATTAAAAGATCCTATATATGTATTATATGTGTTTTTTTTTCACTTTTATCATAAATTATCATCACCTTTTAGTGGTGCGCAGTACCAAATTTACAATACATTTTTATTCTAACGGGTACAAGAAATTCTTAATCTTATGTTGTCACCTAATTATTGTATTTTTCTCTTTTAAATATTCCAACTATTAGCTATATTTCAGTTAATGTTAAAACAATCCATATGTTTTAGTCATAATTGTAATTAAAAGATTTCAGTAAAAATAATTTGTATGATCAGTAATATCTCCAAATATTAACAATAATAATCTTGATGAAAAAAAACAGTCTCTACTAGTTTACATTTGACAAAAACTAAACTTTAGGCCAAAACAAATTTATTTAATAATTAATCGTTCCTATATATAAAAAGATCCTATATATGCCATTTTTCTCAGTCTCATCATCAAATCATTAAAATGAAACTATACATTATTTATCAACACCTTTTAGTACCAAAACCAAACTAATTAACAATATATATTTTTTCATATTAGCATGAAAGTCTTGTAATCTAATGAGGTTATTTAGGATTTTTGCCCCTGAACTATGACCAATATATTATTGTGCCCCTTGATTTTTTCAAACTGTTAAAAATTATTCCCGAATTATTCACAATGTTATAAAGTGAGACTTATGTTAAGTTTTATCCTACGTGATTAACGGATTGTTGACTTGTTATTGCCATGTCAGTGCCATGTGTAAATCCTAAATAGTCATTAATGAGCATATATTTTAGTGATGTTGATTTCATGCTATGTTGTGACTAATAACCTAATTATTGAATTTTTATCTTTTCAATATTCCATGTACTATTAGCTATATTTCAGTTAATGTTAAAACAATCCACTTAATTAATAAACATAAAAGCAATATATATATATATATATATATATATAAACATACCTTACTATCTCTGGCAATACCATAGGAGGCCATTTCCACAACCCCTTTATAGGACATAATAAAGGCAATAGCCAACCCATCCTTAAAAGGCATCCTACTAAGCATTGGAGGTATCAACGAGAAGACAAACTTGGACACAATAATCACAAGCACAAGAAGCGCATTGGCTCTAGACACTTTGGTGTTGAGATTGAGGTCATGTGGGTCAGCTTTGATCATGGTCACAGTTACAAAGATAGGCATGAACACCCCAGATACCAAAGGATCGAACGTCTTCACCAAAGCTGACCCTAATGGGGGCCCATCTGGGACAGCGAGGCCCAATATCATAGGCCCAAAAACAAGTGTCATGTGATACCAATTCGATAGCATGGCAGAGAACAGAAGTGCCAAAATGATGATCGAAAGGTAAACTTTTTTCACTGGCCTACCCTCTGGGGTTTGGCTGACCATCCACATCATGGCTGGTCTGCCCACGTAGATGACAACAACAGTAAACAAAGATACCAAAACGAAGTCCAAAATAGCTAATCCTACGGACTTGTCCCACACCTTGGCCAGGGTGGCCAGAGCCGTGAGAATCACACCAAGTATGTCACTTATGATCGAGGACGACAACCCTAGACGACCGAGCTCCGAGTTGAAGATCTTCAGGTCTTCAAGGAGACATGCTATGACTGGAAACGACGTCAAGGAATGTGTCGTTAGGACAAACATGAGCTGGAGATTCTCTTGCTTGTCGAGCTCGAAGTGTTTACTGAGCAAGTACTGTGCACCGGCGCCTAGAAGCAGCGGCGCGATCATGGCGAGAGAACCGGTGTGGAAGGCCTTGGAGCCCGTACGGAAGACTATGCTTAAGTCCATCTTGACTCCGCTTAAGAAGATAAACATGGTGTATGCGAAGAGTGAGATTGTACCGAGTATGTCTTGGTTGTTGAGTCGAAATACTGAGTTGTAATACTTTTCTATAAACTGTGCTGCCACCCCTTGGCCTAGGACTATACCAGCCTAGTAATATGTACCAAAAAAATAAAGATTGTTTAGTTCTTAAATATAAAATAAAATAAAATAGAAATTGTACAAAAGAAAAGAACTCAAATATTTTATCAATAGGTTTTTATTATTTATATACACCATTGTTTCTTATTTATTTTGTTAAAAAGGTACCAAGTAATAGGGTATTTTCTTTTCTTGTATATTGATCATGATGTTTGTTTGTTCTAAAAATGTAGTTTTTTTTTATCTAAAAGTCAAAGTTCAATCTTTCATTCAATTTTTAATTTTTATAACCAATACATGCAATATTATATTTTATTGGTTTTTGTCTAAACTCTATTGAACCTAGCTAGACTTTATATGTAAAAGGACAATCGATGTCATTCTTATTCTTTTATTTATTTTAAATCACTATAAATGTATTTCGATGAAAAGATAATCTAAAATTATGTAAATATATATAAGTTTTTAAACTTACCAGAAGTTCAGCAACAAACATGGGCAAGCCGATCATCTTAAGAAAAAAATGAGAAATTTGAGTAATACAAAAGATAGAAATCATCTCAATCTCTAAAACTGGGATTGTGTAGTTTTGAACTGGCCATGTGACATTGCCAAATGGAGTTGATACATTAAGTTGCCATGCATCACTTTTATTCCATAGCCCAACAGAGTGAGTATTCGCTGGGAAAGCAGTGCACCTTTTTATAGGTAATATATTCCTCGCGCTTGTATTAAACAATTCCATTTTCTCTTACTTTTTCCTCTGTTTGGCTCGAGAGAAAATGAGGTAGGAAAAAGAAAATAAAGAATACTGATGATGATGATCACAAGGAACAATAACTATGCATGCATGGAGAGAAATGAAAAGAATTAATGTTAACGTTGCACCCTTTTGAATGAACCAACTCATTTTTCTTGGTGCATGATGGTTAGTTTTGTTTTTTTGTTAGTAATATTATTAGAAAATGACTATTTTTGGTGGAAACTGATACTCTCTAATTTTGAGAGTAAGTGGTTGTTTAGCTAGGTACATATGTGCGGCCAGCTTTAGCTAATCTCACTGTTATTTATATAATCGTATATGTATATTTTATGAATAAAAATCATGAATATAATTTAAGAAAGCTAGAACTAGAAAAAGAGGTTTGACCTATTGTAAAAAAAAAGAAAAGAATATATAGGTATAATTAAGTAAAATAAAAAAGCAATAAGAAATTATAGGTATGTTTGAGAAGGGTTTGTGCTTGTTTAATAATATTTTTGACTTTTTATGAAGTAAAAAATTGTGAAAGTATTTAAAAAAAAAAATCATAATGATTAAAGTCAAAATTACTAACTGTGTAGCGGGATGTTTGCACTAATAATTATAACAACTTGTTTGTTGTTATATTCATTCCAACTATAGAACAAAGAGAAGCAATTAAGGTAGAAGAGGGAGTTACACAAAAATATGAAAGTATTTCTCCCTCCATACAAAATTATTAGTCGCTATAATATATTTATAAATATATATATATATTTCCAAACTACATAATAAAGAGAAGCAGTTGATCTAAAAAAGACAGATATTAAAAAAAACTTAAAAGAACTATTTCTCCCTCAATACAAAAGAACTATTTACAACTTGTTAGTTGCTATAATATATACATTCCAAAAGTACATTAACAATGCAAGTCGAGAAGAAATGCACTGTTTGATTGTTGATGAAAATTCTCAGCTCAATTGGAGCTGGAGGGATTGATTTCATTAAATACTCTGCTTGTACAATTGGTAACCAATCTGATGAATACAGATGGCTTAATTACATTGGGGCACACTAATTTGTATAACAGAAAAGAAGGAGAATGATGCAAAATACAATGCACTGATAATGATGTTGTACAACCATAACGAATTCGTACAACATGACTAACAAAAAGTAATAACAGAAAAGATTCTATTACTTGTGCAACATCCCCTGCTGTGATAATACTCTGCTGTGCCAGTGGTACAGTGAACCCGTGCGTGGAGTGGAGCTAATATCTTCTAATTCTCAACACCACCCCTCAAACGAAGGGGTGATTCTGTCACACCAAGTTTGGATACCAATTCTTGAAATCGAGAATGTGAGAGTGCCTTAGTGAGACAGTCAGCGATTTGGTTTAATGATGGGATGTATCGTATTTCCAATTCCTTCTTGAGGACCTTGTCTCTTACAAAGTGTATGTCTATTTCAATATGCTTTGTACGAGCATGATAGACAGGATTCGATGCTAAAGCACTGGCACTAATGTTGTCGCACCATGTAATTGATCTTTCCAGCAGAGGAAAACTGATTTCTTTGAGCAGTGATTCAATCCACGTTATTTCAGCAGCCACTTGCGCCAAAGCCCTGTATTCTGACTCCGTGCTCGATCTAGATACCACTGCTTGTTTCTTTGACGACCAAGAAACCAAAGAATCTCCAAAGTAGACACAGTAGCCACCCACTGATTTTCTGTCATCTGTGTTGCACGCCCAGTCCGCGTCTGAAAAACCAGTGAGGGTAAGCCTGTCACATGAGCTAATATGTAAGCCATGAGTTAGAGTCCCCTTTAAGTACCTAAGAATCCTTTTGGCGGCACTCCAATGCGTAGTTGTAGGAGCCTTTAGAAACTGGCTTAATTTGTTTACTGCAAAACAAATATCGGGTCTAGTATGACAAAGATATTGCAAGGCCCCTATAAGACTTCTATACACAGTGGGATTTTCAAGTTCAATTCCATCTGAAATTGACATGTTCTTTCCAGTTGCAATCGGTGTAGGACAAGGCTTAGTGTTGGTCATCTCAAATCTCTTTAATATATCCTCTATGTACTTAGTTTGAGTGAGGTATATACCTGTCTCATCTCGGGCAGCTTCAATTCCGAGAAAGAAATGAAGATTTCCTAAGTCTTTGAGAGTGAATAATCTGTTCAGTTGCTTAACAAACTGATCAAGGTGATGCTTGTCATTTCCTGTTACAATTATATCATCTACATAAATAAGCACCAGAAGAATAACATTGTGCTTCCTGTAGAAAAACAATGATGTATCAGCTTTAGAATTTGCGAAATTCCACTGCAGCAAGGTGTTGTTCAACCTGTCAAACCACGCCCGTGGGGCCTGTCTCAGTCCATACAATGATTTGTGAAGCTTGCAAACATGATTGGGCTTTGCCTGGTTCTCAAAACCTTCAGGTTGATTCATAAACACATCTTCCTCTAGAATTCCATTTAGGAATGCATTATTTATATCTAACTGTCTAATTTCCCAGTTTCTTGAGACTGCAATAGTGAGAATAATCCTTACTGTGGATGCTTTAATTACTGGGCTGAACGTTTCTCCATAGTCTAGGCCAGGTCTTTGATGAAACCCTTTTGCAACAAATCGTGCCTTGTACCTTTGAAATGATCCATCTGCATTCTTTTTTATTCGAAATACCCACTTGCTGCCTACTAAGTTCATGTTGGCTGTTCTTGGCACTAATGACCACGTGTTGTTCTTATTCAAAGCAGAAATCTCCTCTTCCATTGCATTTTTCCACCCTTGATGACAGAGAGCATCAGCCACACATCTTGGTTCTTCAGTTTTCGGGTTCCATTGACATTTGCTCAAATAGACTTTTGGTTTAAAGATGCCATCCTTGGCTCTTGTTATCATAGGATGAGATGGTATTTGACTGGTTCTGTTTGCACTCATATCAGCCAGATTTTCTTGTACACTCGGCTGATCTTGAGGTCCATCATTAAGTTGTAAATCGGAAATGACATCTTCATGGTCAGCGAATTCAGCACCAGTAGAAAAAGGAGTGTAGTCGCTTACCCGATTTGCACCAGATGAACTTGGATCAACAGTTGAAGATGATGGTTCGGGGGATGCTGAGTCGACTTGAGTATTTGGTGCTGGCATTGGTTCGGGTTCAGTTCTGTGTTCAGAAAAATGAATGTTTGGAAGTTGAGACCAGGCTGATGTTTGAATGACTACTGATTTTTCTGGAGCATAAGTGTTTAGGAAGCCATTTTTAAATGGAAAATCAGTTTCATTGAACACTACATGTCTAGAAATGTATACCCGACCAGTAGAGCTTAAGCACTTATACCCCTTGAATGACTCACTATAACCAAGATTTACACATTTGAGTGAATGGTATTGGAATTTATGTGTTTGATATGGCCTTAAGCAAGGAAAACATGCTGAACCAAAGACCTTAAGTAGTTTGTAATCTGGTTTTTTGTTGTACAGCAGCTCTAAAGGTGATTTGTTGTTTAAAATAGGTGTGGGCAGCCTATTTATGAGATAGATAGAGGTTTGGAATGCATCAACCCAGTATCTAAGAGGCATGCTTGCTTGTGCCAAGAGAGTGAGTCCCATTTCTACTATGTGCCTGTGTTTTCTTTCAGCTCTCCCATTTTGGGCTAAGGTGTGTGGACATGAGTGCTGAAAATGAATGCCACTTTGCTTAACTAAGTTAGAAAAGGCTAAGTATTCACCCCCCCAATCTGTCCTCAGAGACTTAATCTTGGTTTCAAACTGATTTTCTACAAATGCTTTGTATTCAATGAATGCATCAAGTGCATCCGATTTGTTTTTAAGGGGATAAAGCCATGTAAATCGACTAAAATCATCCATGAAGTGAATGTCAAACTTATAATTGGTATTGGATAGTATTGGAGCAGGTCCCCATAGGTCAGTGTGGATTAAATCAAGCACTTTGGTAGCTCTACTGGTTGATAAATTAAAAGGCAGGGCATGAGATTTACCAAACTGACAGGCATCACAGAAATGTTCTTTTCCATTAATTGAAAGGTGTACATCTTTTGAAACAAGCTTAAGAACTTTGGTTGATGGGTGACCTAGTCTCCTATGCCATACATCACTTTTGGAAAGAAAAGAGGAATCAGATTCAGGCCGATTCACATTGTTTGTCAAAGCTGAAAAACCAGTAAAGAAACTTGACTTTTGATTTTGGGTAATCGGGTTGGCCTTTGTTGCTCCAAGTTGATAGAGTCCTTCTCTAAGCATCCCTCGAACCAGCACCCTCTTTGTGTCCTTGTCCTTCACAAAACAACAATTTGGATGAAATTCCAAGTAGACATTATTATCAGCTGTTAGCTTGGAAACACTGATCAGATTTTTAGTGATATTAGGCACTAATAGTATATCATTAAGTGACAGCTTCCTCATGGTATTAGTTACTGGTAGATTACCTTTACCAATGTGTGAAATGGAGAGCTGTTTACCATCACCAATAACAAGTTTATCCTTACCAACATAGTCAGTTTTCTGAAGCATATTGTTGCTGTCAGATGTAACATGATTGCTAGCCCCGCTGTCTGCGAACCAGACCTCACTGTCAATAACTTCAGGAGCAGCTACAAAGGCAGATGGATTTGATTTTTGTTGAAACTGAGACGCATTTGGATCTGAACCCATGAAGGAATCATCATATCTGTTGTAGCACACGGCTGCAGAGTGCCCATATTTGCCACAGACTTGGCAAGTTGGTTTGGAGTTGTTGGGCCTAGACCGACCTCTTCCTCTAGTGATTCCTCCTCGACTGTTTCCTGGGTTGTTGAATCGACTGCTGGAGTTGTTTTGAGTGAAGGTATTTCCTCGGCCTCTTCCTGTATTCACTGGCTTGTTCGCAAAGTTGGCTATGAGTGATGGACCCGATTTGGTATTAAGGCTTAGATTGTGAAGCCTTTCAAGCTTGCTGTCAAAACTGAGCATCAAGTCTTGAAGCTCTTGCCATGTTGTAGTCGTTCTAGCTTCGATCTGCAAAATGATTGGTAGGTAATCAGCATCAAGACCCGAAAGAACATTGGCTATTAGTTGGGATTCTGGGTAAGGGTCTCCTGCAAGAGCTAAAGAGTCGGCCCAAGCTTTCTTTTGCCGCAGGTACTCGGTCATAGGAGTAGATCCCTTCCTGGTTGTCTGGATCAAGGTGCGGGTCTCATCCATTTTGGATTTTGAGTGTGCTCCATAGAGTTGCTCTAGGGCTTTCCACAGAGAGGCTGATGTTCCACAGCCCATCACTTCCGTGGCTATTGTCTCTGTCATTGAACTGTATAGCCACCCCATTAACAACTGGTCATTGACTATCCAGTGTTCATATTGGGGGTTGATTCTTAGACCAAAACCGATTTGGCCATCACCTGTAGCAGCTCCTGCGGGTATGAATTCGGAGGGACATGCACGGGTTCCATTGATGAAACCATCCAGACGATGCCCACGAATAATGGTAGATACCATTGTCTTCCATAGGGTGTAATTGTTGCGGTCAAGTTTGAGTGGAAAAGGCTGGTTGAGGGTATTAAATGGCTGGGTGAAGTTGGAAGAGAAGGCTGTCGGTGCTGTAGCACTGATGTTATTCGTGGTGGTTCCTCCATTGTTAGGAGTTTGCTGAGATTGGTCAGGGGCGTCATTTGCATGGGCTGCGGTGGCTGGTGGAGCTTGAGAAGAATGGGTTGACATGTTTGGCGTTGGCCGTAACCTGGCTCTGATACCAAGAGAAGAAATGGACTGTTTGATTGTTGATGAAAATTCTCAGCTCAATTGGAGCTGGAGGGATTGATTTCATTAAATACTCTGCTTGTACAATTGGTAACCAATCTGATGAATACAGATGGCTTAATTACATTGGGGCACACTAATTTGTATAACAGAAAAGAAGGAGAATGATGCAAAATACAATGCACTGATAATGATGTTGTACAACCATAACGAATTCGTACAACATGACTAACAAAAAGTAATAACAGAAAAGATTCTATTACTTGTGCAACATCCCCTGCTGTGATAATACTCTGCTGTGCCAGTGGTACAGTGAACCCGTGCGTGGAGTGGAGCTAATATCTTCTAATTCTCAACAAGCAACTAATCTGAAAGTGGGAGAGACATCAACAAGCATGGAAGTCCTTGTAAAGCTAAGATAACTACTTAAATGTCATTAAGTTGTTGTTCAACAATGTACTTGTGCTTAATTTCTTGACAAAATTCATATTTGGTAATCTTTATGTGAATGATGTACTTCTTTGTGGTGGAAATATTGAAGAGATTTTTAACATTCTAGAATCCATCCTTATATCAAGTAGAATTCGAATGTTAGCATAATTTAAATGTTTACTCATTTTTTACAGTGGAGATAATAGAATAAATTGATAGACAAGCAACATTTATGAATACCTAAGTGGTTTCGTTCATCAGTTTTTTCGTGCTACAGTTTAAAAAAGTTTCTGCAAGTTCTCCAAACATTGTGGCAGGTATAATACTCCACTTGAGTCGTGTATTTAGATTTGGATGCAACATCTGTAATCGAAAAAATATAACATATATTTATAAAATGTGTCTATTTTAGTTATTTGTTTTATTTGTTGCAAGAAAACTTAAGTGAGCTTTTAATATCTTGTCACTGCTTTTACTTTTTCTTCTTCTTCCACTTTTTTTTTTCTTTTTTATTTTTCTCTTTCACGCAATAGTTGCATTTGAAATAAGCATCAAAGTCAGCACCAGTAGATTTCTTACATTTTTCACACGCCATATACCAAAATTTTTGGTCAAGATTATCAGTTGAGATGGTGCCTTTAATCCAATAATATGAGTTGGGAAAGATAATAACTCATTATCAATATGTTTGTAGGTATGTATTTACCAATATATGTTAATGGAAAAATGACATTTTCATGTACATTTGGTATGATATTTATAAAAATTACATTTTCCTCTGCATTTTGTATGACATTGATTTGTTCTATTTCTTCATCTGGTGGTCGTTTGGTGATGGAAAAAGTTAGATTTTTTTCACTTTAAAGAAGTTGGGAAATATGATGGTTGTCAACACACCTGTATGTATATGATATACATTTAGTTAATATCTTTTACATTTCATAAGAGCTAATAAAAGTGAAAGAGAAAATAACTAAATCAATATATTACCACTTATGTAAAGACTTTAAAGCATCAGCCTCAAGTAATTTAGGTTCAACAAGAAGAGAAGTTTGTAGATTTGTAGACAATGAGATTTCTATCCAAATAAAAACATGTAGTAATGTTTATAATAGATAGTTGAAATGAAATGTTATAATGTTTATTTCACATAATAAAAATAAGAACATGTATTTTTTTAAAATAGTTAGTGGAAATTAAATTTTTAATGTACATTCACATAAATATATTTGACATACTTGGGTGGAAACGACTTTCAGATGCTTCCCTATGATTGGTTACAATCGCATATCTAATGGCAGCACACTCATCGTCAAAATAGTTGTTCCATACTGTCAATAGAACTTCTGCTTTCCTATAAATAAATATTGAGAAAATAAACCATGTATTAATATAATATATGTCTAACTATTTATTTGATTAATAAATAAAATATTTGTATTCTTAGTCCTCATTAATTAGATAGATTTTTTGTATTTACGTGTTGATCCAGAATTGATTTGTATGGTTCTTGGTGGTTGAATATATGTTGCCGCTGCTATCATGTTTGAATAATAAAACAAAGAATAAATTTAAACAATATTTTGGTTATGAAATGTAAGTTTTGCTTTGACTAAAATATAATCTCACCAACTCGAACATAAGGATTCATGTGTTCTTGCATGGCACTAAAAGGGATAAGTGAATAGTTAGGTGGGAAAGAAATCACATCCTTGTCTTCTTCTTCTTCAAATTCTTCAATCACTATGCTTCTATTAAGTATCCATTCATATTTGTTGTCCACAATTTGATATTTCGGGTCCATCTTTTTGACATGAGCATTTGATATATAATAGCTTTTGTATACAATGAGAGAGTCTTTGTGCAAAACTATAGTATCATCAAATAGTGCAATTTGTATACGTTCCCTGTAAATATTGAGAAACAAATAGTGTTGGGGGAGATTGACATAACACCACCCCAAATTTTAGAATCTACACAAAAAATGGATTGATAGAGTCTTGTTACACCCAGATTTCGAGACCAGTATGACCTTGAAGTCTGGGCTCGTCAAGTGTGAGTTCGAAACGTATGAAAACATTGTATGGTCCAGTTGTAAAATATCTGAAGTGAAACAACGACCTCAAAGATGTGTAACCTTGAGATACTTTCTGAGTTCGAAGTAGCACGACGTTAGGATACATCAGTTATCGATTGTCTTCGGATTAAACAGTTTGAGCTTGGGAAGTGCAAGCTCGAGTGTGATAGCTTCGATAGTGTCTATCTACTCCGAGTATGTCCTGAAGTAGGGTGGCAAGCTCGTAGCAGTACCATAAGTCTTGACAGCCACAAGGCCGATTGCTGATCTCGAAGACCCAATAAGTCGCCTAGGATAGCCTGTTACGTATAAACACATTTATTGTTGTATAATCCCAATATTTGAGGGATATCATTTAGTCTGTTATCCGTTCCCGATTCTTATGGGACGTTTCCATGTATATAGGAGATATTACATTTAATGTCATTATTTGAATTGATATACAGAATATCTCCCCGAAATATGTGGGAATGAACTCTGTAACCTCCCCTATAAATAGAGGAGGAATGACCACTTGTAAATGATCGATTTCTTTTGGCTTGAGAGGAAGCTCTGGGTAATTCATCTCTGAAGAATTTCTAGAATTCTCTAAGTCTAAATAACATAGACTCGTGGACTAGGCAGAGTTAACTGCTGAACCACGTAAAAACCCTCTTGCTTTTCTTCTTTATTCATTCGCTTCATAGTTCAAGTTGTTTAATTGCTCTACGATTTAAGTTGATGAAAAAAGGTGTCAACAGTTTGGTGCTTTCATTGAGAGCATTAAGCAGTACGTACGTGAGTCTATTCAGTCGAAGAAGCCTCCCTGAATCAACTATGGCCATGAATGATCCCAATATTCCAGAGGAGGAAATCTTAGAGGAAGTTGAATACCCCCGGTGCCCTGGGAAGCAGCCGATGATGAATTCGGACCCAGATGAGAGGAGTGGGTCCTCTGACTCTCAAGGACCACCTGCACCACCTGCCCCCAGGGACGACGAGGACATGTACTACAACCCTGAGCGATATGTCCCTATTGTGGAGCTTGAAATTCGTCAACTGCGAAAGTAGTTGGCGGAGGCCAAGAAACGTAACGAGGAGCTGGCCAGATTGGCTGCCGAGGCGCAGGTGGCTCAGCCCCCGCCTCCGCTTGAGGCCCAAGCTCCACCTCCACGAGATGTTCATGTTCCACCACGCAAGCCTCATGGGCGACCTCGCAAAAATGCTGCCACACGAAGAACAAAGCAACCTCCGCCACCTGCAGAACAGCCTGCTCCCTCAAGGCCCCAGAGAAGTACCCGGGATGGAGCTCTTGCCAACTCAACTGCTGGGGTATCGACCGAGATTGGGAATAATCGAGCCCCCACGGAGGCTCGGACCCAAAATTCTGGTAACACGCAGAGCGTTCTTGAACCAGCACAGGCAAACTCGGGACCTTCTAGGCCCCGTAATGGATGGCAGCAACCATCACCCATAAGGCACCCACCATCGCCGATAAGGTATCCCTCACCAACTCGGAGAAACATGCAACCGACTCAGGGTGATAGGGAAAGGCGAGCGGGGCGAAAACATGGGAATGGGGAGACTACTAGGGAGCATAGAGGTACCCAACCCACGAGAAGCCAAATGTTTCGGTCTCACACTATTGAGACGAGACAACCAGAAAGGAACCCATCTCGAAACAACCGCGCGATGAGCCATATCAGTGAAGGCTCAGGAGACACTAGATCGGTCAGTATGTATGACCAGGGACGCATAAATACTAGGAATCGAAGGGATCACCCAGATTTACGGGAGCACCTGAACCAGAATCGGGGTAATGATAACCCCTCGAATCCAGACCTGAGGGATCACCTCAATGGACGCAAGAATCCTATGCGGAGGCGTGAAGCTAGAATTGTGATCAACGATAACCAGTTTCAAGTCAGACCCCCCATGGATCTAGTCCAAGAAAGGATCGAACAACTGGAAAGAGCGGTCAGGCTCTTACAAAATGAATGAGGTCGGGATCGGGACGAAGAGTACGACGAGGAACTCGAGCCCTTTGCCCCCCATATTTCCAACACCCTGTTTCCTCAAGGATTCTGAATTCCTCATGTCCCACCATTTGATGGGAATTCTGATCCATACAGTCACTTGAGTACGTTCAATACAATTATGAGAGCGAGTAACGTGGGCTACGAGCTCAGATGCATGCTGTTTCCAGCCTCGCTCACAGGACTAGCAAAAAACTGGTTTGAAAAATATAAGAGGCACTCTCAATTGCTTCTTGGGATCAATTATCTAGAGATTTCAAGAAGCAATTCAGAGCCATGATTGGAATAAGGCCCGAGGTGTCTGCCTTGACCAATGTCCGACAGCAACTGAATGAAACATTGAAGAGTTACCTTACAAGGTTCCATTTGGAAGTCGCTCGAGCCCGTGATGTAGATGACAGCGGTCATCTGATGGCTGTCTGAGCTGGGGTAATGCCTGGAAGCCCTCTCTGGGAAGATATGCAGAGGAAACTCGTGAGGCCCTTAACCGAGTTCAATCAACGAGCTTAGAGGTTTGTTAATGTAGAAGAGGCGAGGTCAGCATTGAATATGGCTTCTCAGCCCATAACTACAACAACAAACGTAAACTCTGCTTCAACCTCGATGGACACTACAACCTCGAAACCCCCTGTGGATAACCCTTCTAAAAGAAAGAAGAATGAAGGGAATAATCCCGAGGCGAAAAGGGGAAAGAAGACGAAAGGGGAAAGATATTTCTCCGTGTACAAAGTGTATACCGAGCTGAATGAGTCTCGGGAGAATATCTACCTGGCTAACGAAAACCAGGACCCTTTCAGGCGTCCGAACCCCATGAGGAATTAGAAAGCAAAGAGAGATTCTAGTAAATACTGTAGATTCCATAGAGATATCGAACATACAACTGATGAATGCAGGCAACTAAAAGACGAGATTGAAGGCCTAATCTTGAGAGGATATTTCAGGCAATATGTAAGAAACCAAAATCCCAATCAGGCTTCTACCAGTCAGAGGGCAGCTGCACCACCGCCTACCCAAAACAATAACTCCCGAGCAAGGGAGGACGAGCGACCCCCTCCGATTGATGGAGAAGATGTTGTAACCATCTCGGGGGGACCTCATTTTCCAGGATCGGGCAGGAACGCCCAAAATCGATGCGTGAATGAGCTGAAACTGGTGACGGATCCCCTTACGAACCCGAACCTAGGGCTCAGAAGTACCAGAGGGTTGAATCTCAACCTATAACTTTTACTGAGGACGACGCATCTCATGTGCAGTTTCCTCACAATGACCCGCTGGTCATCACCCTTCAGCTCACGAATAAGAGGGTTCACCGAGTCCTGGTTGATAACGAGAGCTTAGTGAATATCCTCTATAAGGCCACCATAGAAAAGATGGGACTCATGCTTCGTGACCTAAAGGCTTGTGCAACGACATTGTACGGCTTTTCAGGAGAAGGGATTGCCTGTATGAGATCTATCAAACTCCCTGTAACCTTGGGAGACTACCCGGTCTCGACAACCAAGATGATGGAATTCGTTGTAGTGGATCTACCATCGACCTACAACGTATTGCTCGGGAGACCCACCCTAGTAAGGCTGGGGGTAGTTTCTTCTGTAAGGCACTTGGCCATCAAGTTCCCGACTTCTGGTGGCATCGGGACACTGAAAGGAGACCAGCTCGCAGGGAGGGAATGTTATAACATTTCCATTAGAGGAAAGAAACAGACAAGTGCACAAACACTTGTCGTAATTCAGAATAAGGACGGAATAGTCTTCGAGATAGACAAAGAAATTGATCTGAGGATAGAGGAAATAGCTGACCTTGAGCCATTAGAAGAGCTCGAAGAAGTAGACCCCCCGATGACAGTGAAGGTAGGGAAAAACCTTCAAGAAGAAACAAAATAGAAATTAATTTTCTTTTTGAAAAAGAACCAAGATGTTTTTGCATGGTCACATTCAGATATGATAGGGATAAATCCGAATGTGATAAGCCACGCTCTAAATATTGACAAAAGCTTTCCCCCGAAGCAGCAAAAACGAAGACTCCTGGATGATGACAGGAAGAAGGCCCTAAAGGAAGAGGTCGACAAGTTGAAGGCAAATCGATTCATACGAGAATCCTTCTACCCCGATTGGGTCGCCAACCCAGTGCTAGTTCTGAAACCTAACGGGACATGGTAAACCTGTATTGATTACTCATACCTCAATAAGGCCTGTCCTAAGGACTGCTTCCCCTACCTCAAATCAACCAGCTCGTAGATGCCACAGCTGGGCATGGACTTATGTCATTCATGGACGCTTATTCTGGATATAACGAGATCCCCATGCATGCCCCAGACCAAGAGCATACGAGTTTTGTGACAGACAAAGGACTGTATTGCTACAATGTCATGCTGTTCGGACTAAAGAATGCTGGAGCCACTTACCGACGGCTCGTAAACATGATGTTCTCCGAACAGATGGGTAATAACATGGTAGTTTATGTTGATGATATGTTAGTTAAATCTAAACATAACAGTAACCATGTGGACGACCTTTGTAACGCCCTGGATAGGCAAGACCGTTACACTGTGTGTTTATAAAGGTGCTAGACTTGCTAATCAAGTCATTTAATCAACAACGTGTTACTAAAACTATAATGGAACTAGGGTTATAAGATTTTGGTCTTAAAAGTCGCATTTCTTCTTAAATAAAATTTCCTGTTTACACGGGATCCCAAAACAATAGAGTTAATACCACTTACAAAAGATTCACGATTTAAATACAATATTAGCCATATTAAGGCAAAATAGACAGTTCAGCGATCCCTGTCTTGATCCACTCCTCGTCCAAGGCGACCGAACAGCTGGCTATGTACATTCAGCCCTGCAGCTCTCCATCTCAGGACTGGTCTAACTTGCCTTTTCCTTTACCTACACCATGTAGCACCCGTGAGCCAAGGCCCAGCAAGAAAACACAATAACAGAGCATAAACAATCAATAGACAATCCAATATCTCATATTGCATAAACATGTTCTCAACCATATAAACATTCAGGATAACCAAGTATTCATCATACTAAACATATCAACTCATATCATACACCAATTTACAAATGATAACTAGGGTTAGCGCCCTCAGGCCGCACCCTCCGTTATCCCACTAACTCGAATTTAAAGGTAAGAAAACTGCACCAGGTTATATGTTTGTGATGGGACTAAGAGCTCCCGATATCTGTATAATGTCAATGATGGTATTATGTCATGGGAACATGTGATAGCAGCCTAAGGGTGCCGTACACAATATTTGCGCACAGGGCGCGACTTGGCCACTAGTAGCCGAGGACAGCTTAATATTCACTGAGCTCGGTTTAAGCGGGCCGGAGTCAGTGGGATAACTAGGGTTAGCGCCCTCAGGTCACACCCTCCGTTATCCCACTGACTCCGGCCCGCTTAAACCGAGCTAAGTGAATATTAAGCTGTCCTCGGCTACCAGTGGCCAAGCCGCGCCCTGTGCGCAAATATTGTGTACGGCACCCTTAGGCTGCTATCACATGTCCCCATGGCATAATACCATCATTGACATTATACAAATATCGGGAGCTCTTAGTCCCATCACAAACATATAACCGGGTGAAGTTTTCTTACCTTTAAATTCGCTATCTTTGTTCACTTGATTCCTTGAGCACGATCCCCCTCGAGCCCTAACGCTCACCTAATCACAACCATAGATCAAAGTCATCACCAAACCTCGAGTCCAAAACCTAGCCTCGGGACCAATCCCGAGCCCTCGGGAAGCTCCAATTCCACCAAATGGGGTGGTGGAATCGAACCTCGAAACCCTGGGCAAAAACCCTTGAAAATAACTCAAAAACCCCTTTCTGGAAACAGGGTAGCGCTACAGCGCTCTAAGAAGGGCGCTACAACACTACAAGCAGAACCAAAATACCCTCAGCATGCTTGGCCTAGTGCTACAACACCCAAAGGCTAGCGCTGTAGCGCTAGTCACAGACAGGCAACACAACATTTTCCCTTCCTGCGATTTCCCCGGGCCAACCCTTACCAAAACTCTTCCAATCCTCAACCAAACTTAAAAACAAACTTATTAACATACTCCACTCATCCCAAGCATCCCAAATACTCAAAACCCAAGCACATGCATCCCTAATCTCAAAATTCACCATAGCTGATCCTAGACTTGGAAACTCAGCATAAACCATCAAAACTTCAAAGTTTAAAGCTTAGAATTTTATACCTTTAATGGAAATTTGACTTTGAGTTAGCTTCTAGACCTCCTTAGCATGCTCTTCCTCAATCCTTGGCTTGAATTCCCCTAAAGTTCCCATTAACTCAGCTTAGACACCATAGTTCAAACAATCCAAACCAGAAATTGAAAACTCCAAAGTCTTACCTTAAGTGATGGTGTGTTCTTGCTAAGTGTTATCACCAAAAATTGGAGTCCGATGATGTGGCAATCAGAAGTGGCAATGCATGGTCAGTAAATGGCACATTAATAGCCAATAAATGTGTTGGCTCTTCGGAGTTGTGATAAAGTGATCTGGCCGATCTAATATAATTTATGTCCGACCGGTGAAGATTTTTGACTGACCAGTCAAGTGTCATGCTAGACTAGAGAAGTGTCATGACTGACCAGTCAAATGCTTGTCTGCCCAGTCAAGTGCTTGTCCGCCAAGTCAGGTGCTTGTCCGCCCAGTCAAGTGTTTGACCGACCGGACATGTGTTGGCCGACCAGACATGTGTTGGCCGACCAGTCAAGTGTTTGGCCGACCAGTGGAGTGCTTTGGCCCTTTAGTTTTCCTCGTGGGTGTGGTGTGGACTGACTAAACAGAGCAGGGCTACGCAAAAGACCCCAGTAACGGCATCAACAAGAATCGGTCATACCTGCGCGGGAATCTCTCAGATATCCCGGAATAATAGCCATATTGTTGTAATATTATATTTATTTATATTTTATTAATTAAAGTCTGATGGAAGAATCAAAGACCTGGTAAAAGGGAGATATTTATGTACGATCCGTGAGCCTATAAATAAAGGGCTCATGGAATCATTTACGGGGATCTGATCTTTTTAGACTGAGAAAACTCTCTCGTTTTGAGATTTTGGGACTGTTACTTGGGGCATTCTTGGGGCATTATCTGAGAGGTTAGAGAGAAAAACTTGTATTCTCTAGAGAGAGAAACTCTATATTTGTCTACTTGCACTTAAGAAACTCAGTTGGCTCAAGTTCATCTGATCTTAAGTGTAGGTTAAATATATCACAACTCCAAGTGGATTAGGCTATTACCAATAAATTGGGGCTGAACCACTATAAAAGTATCTGTGTCGTATTATTCTCTTGAAGGTTCATTGTAGTTTTGACGTCTACTCGTCATTGGCCAAAATCGTGGCCAACATTTTGGTGCTTTCATTGAGAGCCTGAAGAGAAGAAACACACGACTATCATATCAAGATGGCGCCCAAGAATACCAATGTGGCATCTAAAAAGTCAGGCACGTCAAAAGAGCCTGCTAAATTAGAAGATCTTGGACCGCAGAACCTAGAGATTGAGCCCAGGGTGTTTCTCGAGGAGCCCACTCCAGAAGTTGAACAACTCTAGGAAGCAATAGGCGATTTCCAAGAGGAGATGATGCAATTCCATGCTCGGCAGGAGTCTTTCGCTGAAGAGATGGCCAAGCAGAGAGCTGTATTAGAGCAGCAAAGGCGCGATATGGAGGCTAGAAGCGAAGAGCTCAGACAGCGACAGGAGGAAGTCGACCGGATACATCATGAAGCAGCACTTGCTCTAGAAGCGGCTACCCAATTGGCCCAAGCCAATGCTCAAGCCGCGGCACGAGCAGCCTCCCAGGGAGCAAGAAATAATAATGCTGATCGGAGGACCACTGACAGAGCCAATTCTCGTGGACCGGACAGAAGCAGGAGTAACCCCCCTGGTCAGGAAGACAATGGGGACTGATCTAGAACTGCCTCGACCCAAAGTGAGCACTCTAGAACCCCTTCCAGGAGCCACCGATCAGAAACTTCTAGATTAGGGAGTCACCAATCGGGCAGTAAAAAGACTCCACCCAGGCAGGATCAGAACAGGACTCCTCGAGATAAGAGAACTTCACAATTCAGAGATGGGCATGGTCGTGATGAGGCTGATAGTCATCACACCGGCCAGTCAAAGGAAAAGAGGGGCAACGACCAACAAGGAGGAAAAGACTGCCCGGGACGTACCGAAAAGCCTCCACTACACCCCGGCCAGCAGCGTAGTGGGAGAGAGCAAGTCCCACGTAGTAAGCCCTCTGAAAAATTGAAAAGTACGGTATTCGATCGGACAGGAAAGCATGCTTCCCGGAAGGATCTGAGGGATGTTATCACCAACAAGAGGAGGACCGTCCCGGTCGAAGGGCAAAATCTGAACCACCCTGCCAGTCAAGTAGAAATACTTGACGACAGTGCACCAGATGGTAATGCCCGACCAAGCAGTCAAGAACTTGGAACTTCATCAGTTGCACCAGCCATCCAAGCCCAGCTTGACGTGCTAACAACTGCAGTGCAAGGTTTGTCAAATATAAAGCACCAGTTCTGCCAACAGATGCGATAGACCACCGGAGTGGCAACCCATTTTGTGCCCTGATTAGAGCAGCCCAGCTGCCAGCAAAATATAAAGCACCAGTTCTGCCAGTATATACAGAAAAGGAAAATCCCATCAGACATGTTGGGAAGTTCGAGGACCAAATGGAATTGCTCGGATTAAGTGACGATTATCGATGTAGAGTTTTCCCGACTACATTGTCGAATACTGCCCAAGAATGGTATTGGAAGTTTAAGCCGAACTCCATTACCTCTTGGGAAGCATTCAGGAAGGAGTTTTGTAAACAATTCAACACTGCCCGGACTCCACCAGTTTATGCCAACCACTTGGCAGATATCAAACAAGGGAAAGATGAGTCTTTAAAGAATTATATACAGAGATTCATGAGAGAAGCCAGTAGAGCAACTGTTGTAGGAGACGAGGGGAAGATGGTTGCCATATCCGCTGGGATAACTTATCGAATCCCTTTGTGGGATAGTATACATAGAAATCCAATTTCAACACTTCAACAATTTCTTGACCGAGCAGACAAGTATATGAAATTGGATGATGCAATCGAAAAAGAGGAGAATGGCATAAACAATCTGGGCGGATCAACTGACTCTCCTAATAATGGTGGAAAGAAACGTGGAAATAACGGGTCTGACCACCATGAGGAAAAGAAAGCAAAACTGAGTTCAAACGAAAAGCCAACCAAGTATGAGCCTCAATTCACTAATTACACCACTCTCTCGGCCAGCCGAGCGGAGATATATCTTGCTAGTCATGAAGAGGTTCCCTACAAGAAGCCTCCCCGCATCAGGAAAGAGATGAGGAAGAGAGATATGAATAAGTTTTGTCGTTTCCATGGAGATTATGGTCACGACACGAATGAATGCAATCATCTCAAGGACAAGACAGAATTTCTTCTTCGGTCGGGCAAGTTGAGGAAGTACTGGGCGGAGACACCCCAAGGAGAAGGAGGCAGCAACAATCCTGGGTTCAAACGACAAAGATCTCCACCCTTGCAGCCCGGACCTATGGACTTTACCTTAGACACTATATGTGGAGGTCCACACTTAGCTGAGGATGGCAACGAAGCAAGGGAGAGGTATGCTAAGCAGGAGTGCTAGGATCAGAAACCACTGGACCAGCGAGCATCGGAGGATATATTATCACTAAATACCGCTTTCAGAGTGGTAGTTTAATTTCAAGTTGTTTAACTTGTTATTTAAATTTGGTGTATGAGCTGGTTATTTGCTGACCAATTATCTATTTTTGAACAATTTTTGTTGTTTAAGACTCGTTATTAGACACGTATTGTCCTTTTTAATTTACGAGTAATAAAAGAGACTATGCGCAGCGTGGTCGATTCTTGCTACAAATGTGCATGTGTGTTAATCATTCGAGCAGTGTTCAACTGGTCGGTAAAATCGGACAGTGTTCAACTGGTCAATACGTTCAAGCAGTGTTCAACTACTTGAATATTTTCAATATATTCTATGTGTTTCACGAGTAATTAACTACTCGAATAGATTCAGTCAAGTAGCAAGTGACTAAGGATCTTTCAACCCTCGATCACTTGGGGGGCACATGGGGTATACTAGTATATAATTTAACACAGGCAACAAGAGCACGAGTTAAGATATCTGTTTTTAGGCTGACTTGTAAATTTCCGAAGTCCAAAAAGGCCATTAAGCTAACCTGTTTGACAAAGCTTAAGTAACTTGGAATTTTTTAAAATTTCAAGTTAAAAGCAGATATTCGTGTGACAATAAACATTATGCTCATAAAATGTTAGAGCAATAAGAGTGTGAGAAAGTATACTTAGTATGGACTTATGAAATGTCTAGAATTTCCAAGTTAGAAAACTAATTACTCATGCGAAAATATAAGGCATACATCAGAGTGACTTTACTATTCACAAAAAACTTATAACTTTTTAAGTCTAAAAAGACTTAGAATGTTTTAAGTTAACAAACAAAAGTAAAGTATAAATTCCAATAGCTCGTCTGTACGAGAAAAATATCAAAGTTGCTAAGAAACAATTGTTTTCACAAGAAAAAAGAGTAAACCATTGGCCAGGTACAAAGTTTAGCTGATCAGGTGCAAAGTTTTCCTGGTCGGAAGAGCAAATACAACTTCCTTGGTTGGCTGAGCATATATCACTAGTCAGGTAGGAAACTCTGTTGTTGAGCATGACTAACAGCAATGAGTCCCTGGAGTAAATTAAACAAAACACGAACAAATAAATGCAAAGAAAAAATATTTACTACCCAGTAAGATATTTCCTCTAAGTAGTAAAATATTTTACTACCCAGATAAAAAGTATGAGAGCAACAATAATTAGTCAGATATTTTTGGTGCCTAAATGCATGAACTATGAAGTTTTTTTACAAACCTGAAAGCATGCAAAATTGAAGCAACCAGGCGTGCGGCCGTGCTGCTGCAGGTGCGTGCTGAATGGCCATGATGTCTACCTGAGCGGATGGCCACGTTCCCGAGCGGCTGTGCAGTGTGTCTGAGCAGCAAGGGTGTTGGGCCGAGCGGATGCTGAGTATGTTCAAGTAGGCCTGCGCGCGTCCGAATGCTGGTGTCCGAGCGGACAGGGGCACTCGTCCGAGTAGCTGGCTACGTTCGAGCGGTGTGGGGGGCATTCGTCCAAGCAGCTGGGCTGCATCCAAGTGGTGAGGCTGCATGTGTCTGAGCAGCAGCGTGCGCGGCTGAGCAGCCTGGGGTCTGCATCCGAGCGGCCATGCGCACGTCTGGGCGGATGGTGGTGTGCGTGTCCGAACGGAGCATGCGTGTCCAAGTGGCTTCGACGCGCATCCGAGCATCTTGGGGCATACCCATTGTCCGAGCGGTTAGATGAAAATGGCTGATTGGCCATACACATATTTTCCAACAAATAATTTATCACGTATGCATTCAAGGGCAAAAAAATAATGACCAATTGGATATAAGGTCCAAAAGGACAATAAATCTCAAGGGCATGGGGCACAAACATGTTTTCTTACTCGTGGTCGATACTACAACAAGATCAAAAAATAGAATTTGAAGAAATCAAAAGACAAGTTCAATCGTGGGATTACGTGAAAGTTATCGACCGAATGGAAGCTTTTGGATGACCTCAGAAACATTTTGCTAGAAGAAAAGTTTATCATATGAGTAAATCATATAATAAACTTGGGGGGCAAATGTTATCCCCAAAAATTGGAGTCCGATGACGTGGCAATCAGAAGTGACAAGTGGCAATGCATGGTCAGTAAATGGCACATTAATAGTCAATAAATGTGTTGGCTCTTCGGAGTTGTGATAACGTGATTTGACCGATCTAATAGAATTTCTGTCCGACCGGTGAAGATTTTTGACTGACCAGTCAAGTGTCATGCTAGACCAGAGAAGTGTCATGACCGACCAGTCAGGTGCTTGGCTGACCAGACATGTGTTGGCCGACCAGTGGAGTGCTTTGGCCCTTCAGCTTTCCTCCTGAGTGTGGTGTGGACCGACTAAACAGAGCAGGGCTACGCAAAAGATCCCAGTAATGGCATCAACAAGAATCGGTCATACCTGCACGAGAATCTCTCAGATATCCTGGAATAATAGCCCGAAATAATAGCCATATTGTTGTAATATTATATTTATTTATATTTTATTAATTAAAGTCTAATGGAAGAACCAAAGACCCGGTAAAAGGGAGATATTTATGTACGATCCATGAGCCTATAAATAAAGGGCTCATGGAATCATTTAGGGGGATCTGATCGTTTCAGACTAAGCAAACTCTCTCGTTTTGAGATTTTGGGACTGTTACTTGGGGCATTCTTGGGGCATTATCTGAGAGGTTAGAGAGAAAAAGCTTGTATTCTCTAGAGAGAGAAACTCTATATTTGTCTACTTTGCACTTAAGAAACTCAGTTGGCTCAAGTTCATCTGATCTTAAGTGTAGGTTAAATATATCACAACTCCAAGTGGATTAGGCTATTACCAATAAATTGGGGCTAAACCACTATAAAATTATCTGTGTCATATTATTCTCTTGAAGGTTCATTGTAGTTTTGACGTCTACTCGTCGTTGGCCAAAATCGTGGTCAACACTAAGCCTTAGCCAATCCTTCAAGCCTAGCTCAGAATTCTTGTTGCTCAGCCTAACCTAACTCCCCTCTAAGCTTTGCTCCAAGAAAACTCAAGAAAATGATGAAGGTAAGCACAAACCGACCCTTGGAAAAATGCCCTGCTTTCTTCCCTTTCTTTTTCTTTCTTTTCTCCTCTTTTCTCAGACTTCTACCTTATTCTACAACTTCCACTAAACATAAAGCCTCAGCAATACCTATCTCTTAAAAGCCAAATGACCATAATGCCCTCCCCTTATTACAGCGCCAGTGTTGAGTCTTCCTTCAGGGGAAGGGAAGTTTGTTGTTTACTGCGATGCATCAAGGTTGGGTTTAGGCTGTGTGTTAATGCAGAATGAGAAGGTTATAGCATATGCATCACGACAGCTGAAGGAGTATGAGTAGCGGTATCCTACCCATGATTTGGAGCTAGCAGCGGTGGTATTCGTACTGAAGATTTGGCGACATTATTTGTATGGGGAGAAGTGCGAGGTACATACTGACCATAAGAGTCTGGAGTATTTCTTTACACAAAAGGACCTGAACATGAGGTAGAGGCGTTGGCTTGAGTTGGTAAAGGACTATGATTGTGACATTCTTTACCATCCGGGGAAAGCCAATGTGGTGGCAGATGCATTGAGCCGGAGAGGCCCATGTCAGTTGTACAGTTCCACCCAGATCTTAAGGGAGTTAGCTAATGAGATGGTCAGAGCGGGGATAGAGTTGGTGGTAGGCCGGTTGGCCAATATTACTCTGCAGTCGACTCTGCTAGAGCGGGTTAGAGAAGGACAGTTGGCAGATGCTCAGTTACAGAGGATTAAGGAGGATGTCTTAGCGGAAGTAGCTAAGGGCTATTCTGTTTCTGAGGTTGGGTTACTTCGGTATCAGGGACGGATATGTGTTCCAGTTGATGAGGGGATCAGACGAGAGATACTAGATGAGTCTCATATGACGCCGTACTCACTTTATCCGGGTACCACGAAGATGTACCAAGATTTACGGACGTTGTATTGGTGGCCCGGGATGAAGAAGGATGTGGTGGAGTACATTGCCAAAGCTAGCGAATTTAAAGGTAAGAAAACTGCACCCGGTTATATGTTTGTGATGGGACTAAGAGCTCCTGATATCTGTATAATGTCAATGATGGTATTATGCCATGGGGACATGTGATAGCGGCCTAAGGGTGTCGTACACAATATTTGCGCACAGGGCGCGACTTGGCCACTGGTAGCCGAGGACAGCTTAATATTCACTGAGCTCGGTTTAAGCGGGCCGGAGTCAGTGGGATAATAGAGGGTGCGGCCTGAGGGCGCTAACCCTAGTTATCATTTGTAAATTGGTGTATGATATGAGTTGATATGTTTAGTATGTTGAATACTTAGTTATCCTGAATGTTTATATGGTTGAGAACATGTTTATGCAATATGAGATATTGGATTGTCTATTGATTGTTTATGCTCTATTATTGTGTTTTCTTGCTGGGCCTTGGCTCACGGGTGCTACATGGTGTAGGTAAAGGCAAAGGCAAGTTAGACTAGTCCTGAGATGGAGAGCTACGGGGCTAAATGTACATAGCCAGCTGTTCGGTCGCCTTGGCCGAGGAGTGGATCAGGACAGAGATCGCTGAACTATCTATTTTGCCTTAATATGGCTAATATTGTATTTAAATCGTGAATCTTTTGTAAATGGTATTAACTCTATTGTTTTGGGATCCCGTGTAAACAGGAAATGTTATTTAAGAAGAAATGCGACTTTTAAGACCAAAATCTTATAACCCTAGTTCCATTATAGTTTTAGTAACACGTTTTTGATTAAATGACTTGATTAGCAAGTCTAGCACCTTTATAAACACACAGTGTAATGGTATTGGCTATCCAGGGCGTTACAACTTGGTATCAGAGCGTCCTACGTTTATGGGTTCCTAAAGACTGGCTGGACATGTACATCCACCGCGAAAGACAAGCTCGACTCAAGGTTTGGTAATTGTGTATACATGATTATGTGCTTAAATGATCTGAATGAGATATGATTATTAATATCTGTTTGATTAATAGGGAGCATGAGATACTGATAGGGCCTGGCCCTTGACTACTGCATGATGCTATCGAGGCGTGCTTATCAACATTGCTGTGTGTGTGGATGAATATTTGGATAAATTGCTATATCTTTATTGCTTATGAATGATTGGGGTTCCAGTGATGGATCATGAAAGGATTATTACCCTGTCATCATAGTCTGATTGCCGAGTCGTTGATTGCAGATTGACTTGGATAGTTATGCGTCCAAGAAAGTCTACGCGACTAGCCGGCAGGTCCGGGACTAGAGATGATGATCAGGGCCAGACCTCTCCGCCAGTCCCTGAGAACTGGCGGCAATTGATGGCAGACATATAGGCTCAGCTACAGAGCCAAGATGAACTGATCTGAATTCTACGACAGCAGGCTCCATCTGGGAGTGTTGCCCCTATTGTGCCACCTGCAGTGGTACCTGTTGTGCAACCAATTGAGGTTGGGAATGAGTGGGAACCGTTGTATGAGAGGTTCAGGAAGCAACAGCCCCCGATCTTTGAGGGAGAACCAGATCCACTGAAGGCTGAGCAATGGATGACCATGATTACTACCATTCTTGATTTTATGAGGGTAGAGGGACACGACAGAGTGGCCTGTGCCACATATATGTTGAGAGAGGATGCCCGAATCTGGTGGGAGGTGGCATCACAGACCAGGGATGCTACTGCTTTGACTTGGGAAGGATTTAAGGGTCTATTTAGTCAGAAGTATTACAATGTTGCCATCAGGGCAGTGAAGATAAATGAGTTCGTGGGGTTAGTTCAGGGCAGCATGACAGTTATAGAGTATGCCCTAAAGTTTGACAGACTTGCGAAATTTGCACCAGATCTTGTGCCTACTGATGCAGCCAGGCCGGACAGATTCATAAGAGGGCTTAATGCTATGATTTCTCGAGATGTGAGGATTACAACTGTTCCTGGATGGACAACTTATGCCCAGGCTATAGAGAAGGCTCTTACCCCTGAGAAAGCGGAGAATAAGATATGGAGAGAGGGTGTAATGAGGAGGGAGGGCTGCCGGGCGGTGCCTCCATATTCTGGTTCTGGTAGGGGCAGAGGCCCCAGTGATTTGAAGAGGAAGACCCCTGAGGCTTCGATCACTCTTGCTCTTGATAGGAGAGGTCGGGGTACTCAGGGTGGGCGTCAGGGAGACGGTGATACATGGAGGACTTATCCTAAGTGCACAAGGTGTAGAAGATGCCATCCGGGCGAGTGTCGGGCTAAGGCTTGTTATGTGTGCGGGGTGGTGGGACACCTCAGGAAAGATTTCCCGACAGTGAAGAAGGGAGATACAGGGAAGGTGGACAGCTTGACTCCAGCTCGAGTGTTTACCCTGACGCAGGCAGAGGCTGAGGTTAGTCCCTCGGTAATGACAGGTCAGCTTTCTAGTGCTAGCACTCCTTTTACTGTATTGATTGACTCTGGTGCTACACACTCATTTGTTTCTAGTAAGGTGATTGATAGACTGTGTAGACCTAGTGAGTATTGCGTTTCAGGGTTTGGGACTATTTTGCCTACAGGGGAACTAGTAGTATCTAGGAGGTGGATTAGAGCACTGTCAGTGATAGTTGATGGTAGAGAGCTATCAGTAGACTTGATTGAATTGAGTATGTATGATTTTGATATGATTCTAGGTATGGATTGGTTAGTTAGATATGAAGTTACCATTGACTGCAGGAAGAAGATGGTGACTTTTGAGCCAAAGGGCGAGGATCCCTTTGTTTTTGTGGGAGCGGTGCATGGACCCCGTGTGCCCAGGATATCAGCGTTGAGAGCCAGAGACCTATTATAGGGTGGATGTATAGGTTTCCTGGCAAGTGTGGTGGATACCACCAAAGCTTCACCAGTAGGAGTGGAGGAGACCAGATTTGTTTGTGAGTTCCTGGATGTGTTTCTTGAGGATTTTCCTGGGTTGCCACCGCGTAGAGAGATTCAGTTTGTTATTGAGTTGGCACCGGGGACTGAGCTAGTGTTGAGGGCACCATATAGGATGGCACCGACGGAACTGAAAGAATTGAAGATATAGTTGCAGGAGCTTCTGGATTTGGGATTTATCAGGCCTAGTTACTCGCCATGGGGTGCTCCAGTTTTGTTTGTGAAAAAGAAGGACAGGACTTTAAGAATGTGTATAGACTACTGGGAATTGAACAAGTTGACTATTAAGAATAAGTATCCCCTACCGAGGATTGATGACTTGTTCAACCAGCTGCAGGGTAAGACGGTGTTCTCAAAAATTGATTTTCGATCTGGTTATCACAAGCTCAGGGTCAAGGATGAGGATATACCTAAGATGGCCTTCCGAACGCGGTATGGGCACTGTGAGTTTCTGGTCATGTCGTTTGGTTTGACCAATGCCCCAGCAGCCTTTATGGATCTAATGAACAGGGTGTTCAAGGACTTCCTGGATCAGTTTGTCATTGTTTTCATCGATGACATCTTGGTGTATTCCAGTTCAGAGGCAAAGCACGAGCTTCATCTTCGACAGGTTCTACAGAGGTTGAGGGAGCATCAGTTGTACGCCAAGTTTAAGAAATGTGAATTTTGGTTACCAGAAGTGACATTCCTTGGATATATCGTGGGTGCAGATGAGATTAAGGTGGATCCGTCTAAGGTAGAGGTGGTTAGGGATTGGCCGAGGCCAAGGAACGCCTCGGAGGTGCGGAGTTTTCTTGGTTTGGCAGGTTACTACAAACAGTTTGTAGAGGGCTTCTCAAAGATAGCAGCACCGATGACAGAATTGACACGGAAGAATCTAAAGTTTATCTGGTCAGACAAGTGCGAAGACAGTTTTCAAGAGTTGAAGCGACGACTTATTACAACGCCAGTGTTGAGTCTTCCTTCGGGGGAAAGGAAGTTTATTATTTACTGCGATGCATCAAGGTTGGGTTTAGGCTGTGTGTTGATGCAGAATGAGAAGGTTATAACATATGCATCATGACAGCTAAAGGAGCATGAGCAACGATATCCTACCCATGATTTTGGAGCTAGCAGCGGTGGTATTCGCACTGAAGATTTGGCGACATTATTTTTATAGGGAGAAGTGTGAGGTACATACTGACCATAAGAGTCTGGAGTATTTCTTTACACAAAAGGACCTGAACATGAGGTAGAGGCGTTGGCTTGAGTTGGTAAAGGACTATGATTGTGACATTCTTTACCATCCGGGGAAAGCCAATGTGGTGGCAGATGCATTGAGCCGGAGAGGCCCAGGTCAGTTGTACAGTTCCACCCAGATCTCAAGGGAGTTAGCTGATGAGATGGTCAGAGCGGGGATAGAGTTGGTGGTAGGCCGGTTGGCCAATATTACTCTGCAGTCGACTCTGCTAGAGTGGGTCAGAGAAGGATAGTTGGCAGATGCTCAGTTACAGAGGATTAGGGAGGATGTCTTAGCGGGAGTAGCTAAGGGCTATTCTGTTTCTAAGGTTGAGTTACTTCGGTATCAGGGACGGATATGTGTTCCAGCTGATGAGGGGATCAGACAAGAGATACTAGATGAGTCTCATACGATGTCGTACTCGCTTCATCCAGGTACCACGAAGATGTACCAAGATTTACGGACGTTGTATTGGTGGCTCGGGATGAAGAAGGATGTGGTGGAGTACGTTGCCAGATGCTTAACCTGTCAGCAGGTGAAGGCTGAGCATCAGCGACCAGCAGGGTTGCTTCAGCCTTTGGGTATTCCTGAATGGAAATGGGAGGACATTACTATGGATTTTGTGGGAGGTTTACCCAGGACAGTGGGGCTTCATGACTCGGTGTGGGTGATAGTAGACAGGTACACTAAGTCAGCCCATTTTCTTCTAGTAAGATCAACATATACTGTGGATCAGTATGCTGAGTTGTATGTGAGGGAGATCGTACGTCTCCATGGGGTCCCTAAATCTATAGTGTCAGATCGGGATCCTATCTTCACTTCCAAGTTTTGGGGTGGTCTGCAGAAGGCTTTGGGGACTCAGTTGAAGTTCAGTACAGCCTTTCATCCTAAGACTGACGAACAGTCTGAGAGGATGATTCAGGTATTGGGAGATATGCTCAGAGCGTGTGTGATTGAATTTGAAGATAACTAGGGTTAGCGCCCTCAGGCCGCATCCTCTGTTATCCCACTGACTCCGGCCAGCTTAAACCGAGCTCAGTGAATATTAAGCTGTCCTCGGCTACCAGTGGCCAAGCCGCGCCCTGTACGCAAATATTGTGTATGGCACCCTTAGGCCAATATCACATGTCCCCATGGCATAATACCATCATTGACATTATACAGATATTGGGAGCTCTTAGTCCCATCACAAATATATAACCGGGTGCAGTTTTCTTACCTTTAAATTCGCTAGCTTTGTTCACTTGATTCCTTGAACACAATCCCCCTCGAGCCCTAGCGCTCACCTAATCACAACCGTTGATCAAAGTCATCACCAAACCTTAAGTCCAAAACCTATCCTCGGGACCAATCCCGAGCCCTCGGGAAGCTCCAATTTCACCAAACGGGGTGGTGGAATCGAACCTCGAACCCCCGGGCAAAAACCCTTGAAAATAACTCAAAAACCCCTTTCTAGAAATAGGGTAGCGCTACATCGCTCTAAGGAGGGCGCTACAAGCAAAACCAAAATACCCTTAGCATGCTTGGCCTAGCGCTACAGCGCCCAAAGGCTAGCGCTGTAGCTCTAGTCACAGACAGGCAACACAACATTCTCCCTTCCTGCGATTTCCCCGAGCCAACCCTTACGAAAACTCTTCCAATCCTCAACCAAACTTAAAAACAAGCTTATTAACATACTCCACTCATCCCAAGCATCCCAAATACTCAAAACCCAAGCACATGCATCCTTAATCTCAAAATTCACCATAGCTGATCCTAGACTCAGAAACTCAGCAGAAACCATCAAAACTTCAAAGTTTAAAGCTTAGAATTTTATACCTTTAATGGAAATTCGACTTTGAGTTAGCTTCTAGACCTCCTTAGCTTGCTCTTCCTCAATCCTTGGCTTGAATTCCCCTAAAGTTCCCATCAACTCAGCTTAGACACCATAGTTCAAACAATCCAAACCAGAAACTGAAAACTCTAAAGTCTTACCTTAAGTGATGGTGTGTTCTTGCTAAGCCTTTGCCAATCCTTCAAGCCTAGCTCAGAATTCTTGTTTCTCAGCCTAACCTAACTCCCCTCTGAGCTTTGCTCCAAAAAAATGATGAAGGTAAGCACAAACCGACCCTTGGAAAAATGCCTTGCTTTCTTCCCTTTCTTTTTCTTTCTTTTCTCTTCTTTTCTCAGACTTCTAACTTATTCTACAACTTCCACTAAACATAAAGCCTCAGCAATACCTATCTTTTAAAAGCCAAATGACCATAATGCCCTCCCCTTTAATCCTAAGTTTTTTAATCCACTTAGGGCCATTTTGGTCATTTTACTCGATTCCCGCTAATTCCTCAAGTGTCTCTAATATTTCCTGCTTACTTCCCGATACCTAATTAACACCAATTATATTCCTCGATGTCAAAATAGACCCCAATATATTCACTAAATTCCCATTTATACCCCCAGGCTCGCCCCGAGCCGGGTATAAATCCCCGTCGTGACTTTTTCGCTAATCTGCTCACTAGGATCGTCTCGAATCACAGATCACAGATATATCCACATAATAATGTGGTCTCAACAATTATCGCATATATATACAGTTATGCCCTCAACGGGCCAAAATTACAATTATGCACTTTCTAAACGAATCAGGGCCTACATGCATACTAATACACATAGCCATGCATCTCAAATATTCAAATAGCCATACAACATGCCTTTAATCATTAAATCACATATATTCCGATTATGCCCTCCCAGCACACTAATCAAGGCCCTTAAGTCTCATTAGTAAATTTGGGTCGTTACAACCTTGAAGAGTGCTTTGCTGTATTACGGAGGTATGACATGAAGCTCAACCCCCAGAAGTGCTCTTTTGGAGTGTCGTCAGGAAAGTTTCTAGGCTACATTGTAAATGCCCGAGGAATAGAAGCTAATCCATACAAGATCCAGGATTTAATTGATATGCCCTCACCTCGAAAGCATAAGGATGTCCAAAGTTTGACTGGGCGGATGGCGGCTTTGAGTAGGTTTATCTCGAAATCTACGGACCGCTGTCTTCCATTTTTCAACCTATTAAGAGGAGGCAAAAAATTCGAGTGGACAGAAGAATGCGAGCTAGATTTTCAGGAGCTCAAGAGGCATCTTGCGAAGCCTCCCATCTTGTCGAAACCTATCATGGGAGAAGTTTTGTACCTATATCTTGCTACGACCGAGCACGCCATTAGCGTCGTGCTCGTCCGAGAAGAACAAAAGGTGAAAAATCCAGTATACTATGTCAGCAAAAGGTTACTGGGGGCAGAATCGAGATACCCCTTAATGGAAAAGTTGGCTCTCAGCCTAATCCACTCATCTCGAAAGCTCCGACCATACTTCCAGGCGCACCCCATCCATGTGCTGACCGACCAACCACTAAGACAAGTCTTATCCAAGCCAGAAGCCTCGGGCCGATTATTAAAATGGGCCGTCAAATTCGGACAATTCGAGATCACCTACCATCCGAGGACAACCATAAGAGGACAGGCCCTGGCAGACTTCATAGTGGAATGCACTGGAGTGAATAACGATGAAGTTATAACCCCAGCCCGCGAGCTGTGGAAACTTTATGTTGATGGGTCGTCTAATGAAAATGGGTTGAGGGCAGGAATAATATTGATCACCCCAGCAGGAAGTCGATTTCACTCCGGTTTGAGATTTAACTTCGAAGCGTCAAAAAACGAGGCTGAATACGAAGCTCTACTGGTGGGACTTTGAATAGCCAAGGAACTCAAAGCTAAGGCGATACATTGCTACATTGACTCCCAGTTGGTGGTCAACCAAATCTTAGGGGAATACAGGCTCACGGGATGAGAATGGCTGCATATTTAGAAAAAGTGAAGGCAGCACTCGAGCATTTCGAATTTTACACGATAGAACAGGTACGCCGAGAGCAAAATTCGAATACAAACGCCTTAGACAGGCTCGCCACATCCACCGAGGTCGACGAGCTGAACGTTGTGCCAATCAAACATCTATCGACACCCAGTATAAGCGAGCCTGAACAGGAAGATGTCTGCATGATTAACTTCGTTTGTTTGTTTGTGCTTTGTGTTGTTTATTCTTGAACAGGTCATAAAGCTTGTGTACGTGACATACAAGTCTTCGGGAGAAGATTTTTGTACGCCTTGATTTTCCCACGAGCTGATTAGCAAGCTAAGATGCGGCCTAATCATGACTACCACGTGGACATCCCCAAGACCGGAGCTACCGCCGAAAGATCTTACTCCTTAGCTCGAGGTAACCTAAGGGTTCGCCAAGATTGCCTAAGGACTGGGTCCGGACTCTGAAGGCCGTAGGTCGAGTGAAGTATCCAGCTCGTGGTATGAGCTAGGGTTGGAGGCTATAACCCTTTATAAAGTCAACCACGCAAGGTAAACGTGCATATATCAGACATCACATGTCTGATATATCCCTGACTTCTCGGACACGCAGCGTGAACGTGCGTATTCAGACACCCACGGCTGGGTTGGGCCGTGCGGCCCATTATCCCCTTACCTATTGATTTGACCACACTTATGTGTCAGGTTTAGGAATTAATCATGAATGTCACAGAGTTGACATGATAGGTAAGAAGGTCACGGGATGGCCTTCTTACTAACTCCCAGGTGCCTTCTCCTATAAATATGGAGACCCTGGGAGTTAAAAAGGGTTGGATTCGACTGTGTAAGAAATACCCTGTAAAAGATTATCCAGCATTTAGCAATAATATTGACTAATGGAGTAGAAGGATTTTAACCTTTGAACCACTTAAAAAACGTATTTTGTGTCACCATTTCATTTCCAAGATCATTCATCTATTTCGGTTCAACATAAGCACTAATCCCTTTCTCTTATTTTCTTAATTACCTATTGGCGAAGAACCGCGTCAACAATTTTCATAAGTCTTACTTCAGGATGAAGTAAGCACTCATCAAGATCAAAAGGGATTTCGTGCTCTTGGTGATTGTCAAAATCAGATTATTAAAGTGGAGTACTTCAAGGTTGCGACAAAGTTTTAGAGCGAGTCTAAACTTGTATAAGTCAATTGCTTTTTGTACTTTTGAGACTTTACTAATTGATTTTATCTCTGGCATGGCCCCGTGGACTAGATTTTCCAAACCACGTAAAAAAACTTCTTGTGTCACGTTACTTTTTGTTTATTTACTTTCTGTTCATATATTATGATTCATCAGTAATCTGTCTTGATACATCAGAATATATGTCTGTTCAAACAATTGTTTAACTATTCCGCATTAATTAAATTGTTTGTTAAATTCAGTTGGTAACCTTAAAAAATAGAAATTCACAAATAATATTCAAATACATGAACTTTTACCTCTTGAAGCCTATCAAGTTTCCTTGAGTCTTTTCATATATTTATCGGTCTTCCTATCTAAAGCTTTAAGTACTCAAACCACGATCTTCCGGAGTGTTCTCTACACCTCAAGATGTGTGTGGGCACATAGAGAACATGGGTTTGCAATTTTAGGAATCACAGGTATTTCTAAACACATGAGAACTTGGATTATGGTGTGCGAATAGCTAGAATAAAGAAGAAGAAGAAGAAAGAGTTTTTGTCCGACAAAAATTCTGAGAACTATTATGAATTGTATCTGTTTTTCATTATCTTCTTATTATTCTATATCATATATATAGAAATTATTCTATTACCTTATTGTTCCTAATAATAATATTAATATAATAATAATATCATAATGATGATAGGATTTGATTTAGGTAAATATCTAACTTACTAAATTTGAAAAAACTATTTTCAAATTACTAATTAACTAAATAAATAAAATAAAAACAACACTGATACAATATCAATATATTGATACACGCATGGCACAGACCTTGGATTGTGCAATGCGTGTACTGCTATATCCATTTTCAGGGATATTTCATTTTTTTTATTTGTTTATTTAATGAAAATCAATCTTGCACAAAATAAGACATTAATCTTTTTAAGGAAAATATGACAACCATATTTCAAAATTCAAAATTCAATTGATGATCATTATTATCATCATCTTTTAAAATTCAATAAATAAAAATCTATTTTTGACTTACCAATTTTATTTTCTTCCACTCAAATAAAATAATTAATTTCAAAATTTTATTTATTTATATATATGAAGTTCAAAAATGTATATATCTAAATTAATAAATATATTTTCAAAAATTAATAATTAATTCCAAATTAATTATTCAACTTCAATTATCATATAATTGCATACTTGTTCCGAAGAATAAAATTCTTCTCAAATTCTCAAATTGCAGTTATACCATTATATCAACTTTTACCTTGATATGGTATTGATAGAACCACCCTGGGGACCTATGGACCTATAACATCAAGCTTTAATAAATATTAGATTATTAATCAAAGCTCTTTGATCAAATAATCATATTTATTAATCTCATGATTACTCCACTATAAATATGAGATTGAACTCTTGATAATTATAGACATATATTTTCTAAGTACTTTATTAAATAATAAAGTGTTCATTGATATAATCATTACATACAACGTTAATCCCCTATTAATGACTCATAATTAAAAGGGAATAAAATTATCGTTTTACCATTTTAGTTATATCTTGTTCCTAGAGCACCATTGACTTTACTAGCGAAGGTTGTGTCACAACAAGTTTGCAACGTGAGCGCTCATAACATTTTCAGTTCCAAAAGTCAACCCAATAGGGAACCATTATCCAATCTATAAGAAGGTATAGAATCCACATCTGTTAAACTATGTCCCCAGCCATATATATCATTGAGTCCCCAAAACAATTGTTCTTAGCCTGATCATTCTGATAAACCTTAACGCATGAATCAAAGGATCAGATGACACATATAGGAGTTCATAGCAACCTCAGGATTAAGATCATCATGTATATGATCATCGTTTGATATGTTTGATTAATACTACGAAACAGTGTTTAAACAAGTATTAACAAATCACATCTGGTCCAGTGCTATATATCGCTATATATAAAGCACATTCACTAAAGTGTCATACTACACTAGTGACCCGGATCTAGGTCACTTGTATTCATAATACTAGCGAATCGTACTAGCAGTAATTAATCTAAAGATTCCATAACTTTATTTTACTACGAACTAATTTAAGTTTATTATCTTAACCTCGATCCTCTCATACCAATATGAGATTAAGACCACATAGATAAAATTTGGAATTTTATGATATTTACTTAATATTATCAACATAATATCGGATATAGTCTATATATATAATAATTCAATTCAATTATTTATTTCATTTAAAATATTTGTCAACTACAATTGCTTTAAGAGCACTATTCCCAAAAATCTCTCACTTGCCCTAAAGCAAATTGAGGCATCTTTTTTAAATATGTCAATCATATCCCCTAACTTTCTTTCATTTGATTAGCCATGGCCTTTGTAATTATTTTATACACTACGTTACAAAAGATAATTGGCCTAAAATCAGTAGGGAGCGTAGGAGAGTCTACTTTAGGGATTAAAACAATGATAGTATCATTTATCAGATCAAGAGTGGACTCACCATTCAGAATTACTGAAAACAAGCTTGAGTGACCGAGGGTCCTACTATTTCCCAATGCTTTTGGTAGAACCCCGCCGTCATACCATCAGGTCCTGGACTATTGCTACGATGCATTTGAAAGAGCGTTGTTTTGATATCCTCTTCAATGAAAGATCAAGGGAGGTTGTCGTTCATGTTACTCGTCACTTGGGGTATAACATCTTGTAAGACTGGGTCCATGTCCACAACACTAAGAGTATCGAACGTGAATAGCTTTGCCAAAATAGTTGAGAAAGATGGCTTCGATCTCTTCCATCTTAACCACACTCTCTCCATTATGGTTTAGCAATGTGGAGATAGTATTTTTCTTACGACGAGATGTAGCACACTTAAGGAAATAGGCTGAGTTACAATCTCCATGTTTGAGTCAATTATTCTTTGATCTTGAAGCCCAATACTTATCTTCCTTGTAGTGAAGGACATCTAGCTCATTTTCAAGCGAACTGTAATCTACCCAGTTTGTTGCACTGAGGGTAGAGTCAAGCTTCAACAACTCGTTCTTCTTCTGTTTTATGGCATTGCGGTGTCGCTGAAAGCATTTCTTATTCCAAACTGACATCTGATTTGAAACTCTTTTGATATTGGACATGATCTGACTAAAATTCGCCTCTCTCATAGCCTTCCATTCATTCTTGATAATAGCTTCACACTCTGACTCCTCCGCCCATGCCTCTTCATAGTGAAATCTGTAGCAACAATCTCTTTTGCGCCCATGCCTCTTCATTACTATTATTAGTGCAATTATGTAATTTAGTACAAACATTATTTATTATTTGTCAAAAAATAGTCTTTATTATTATATTTATTATATCTCACTTTACATCTAATGCTTGGCAACATTTATATTATCCAAACCTCATCATCTTCATCACCTCCACTCACCACCTAAATGCTTACTCCAAAGTCATCACTTTCCAACTCTTCGCCATCAACACCATCACCTCCTCCAATGTTACATCTACCAAAGTCACCTAGCCCCCAATGTGCCAACTCCTTCCCTTTCCCTTATTGGTCATTTCCAAGCAAGACTCCACTAACAAGCTACTAAAATCCTTTCATTCTAAACCAAGCAAGAACATTATTTCGGCTCAACCATCGGCCTATTACAAACCTTTTACAATGCCATACCCTGACCCCCCACTAGCTCCGCCACAACTACACACCGGCACCGCCAACTTTTGTGCCACCTTCACCTACCATTGATGGCATCCCACCATCATATGAGATCTAGATGTCGACCCCAATTTCGACTTCAGGAGACAACCACTCCACTATTATAATAGTATGTCGTCATCACACCTTTATTGGAGGGTATCCTGACGTCGACCATGGTTTAAGACAATTATTTGTAAACAAATTTGTACATATATAAATATTTATGTGATATATATAGTACGTAAGACCGGGACTAGTTCCAGGTTCTTGCATGGGGGTTTGGAGACTCAATCGTTACTACTGGCATGGTTGGTTCGGAAGTAGTTTACTCGCATAACACCGTAAAAATAAAAAATAAAAAGAATAAACTAAGACCGTATAAATGAAAAAATAATTGTGTAGCAATATAGCTGTAATGTATTTGCTTAATAAAATATCTTTTGTTTAGGACCTCCCACAACTTAGGAGCGACCATGATTACCATTCCTCATTTTTATTATCCCTAACCAATTGAGCTCTTAGTATAGTACAACTAAATAATATAATATATATATTTATTTAACTATACACATAATTATTATTATATAGAGGTATAATTTATTAATGTAGGACTTAAAAATTATATAATTAATTATATTTTAGAGGTTATTTTTATTTATAATTGACCACCAAAATTTTTTTATAATAAAATAGAGGTTATTCTTATATAGAATATTCTTATAGAGAGGTTTTACTAGAGTTATATTTTATATTTTTAGACACTAATTGACTAAATTACCTATCTATAATTCAGGGACTATCATGCTAATAATCCTTTTCTAATTTGCCCTCTCTTTAGTTTTTCTTTAGTCGTGCATACAAAATCAGAAGAACGTTGGAGTTTCCGCCATCTCTCACTCCTTATACAACTATCGATTCAAACCAAACCAACCAATAAATCAAACTCAAAAGCTCTCCTCGTTGTTGTCGTCCATTACACCCTTTAACGCTTCTTCTCCATCTCCTTCACCTGACCACCACCACATCTCATTGCCTTCATTCCAGCTCTTCCTCTCTATTCGTTTACATTTTGCTCAACAATGGTGGCCGTAACTCTCTCCAACTCTCTTCTCCTCCATACTCCCACTACTTCTCCGACATCCCTGGTCTCGCCTCGCCTAAGCGCTCTCTCTTCCTCTCGACTATCTCTGCCCAATTCCGGATCTCAATCTGTGTTCACCCATTTGAAGAATAAGACCAAGAAAGAGAGTTCTTCCAGTCATTTCAGTGTGTATTGTTCGTCTTCCGAGGCTGCAAAACAATCGAGTGAAGAAACTCCTATTGAATTGAGTACTGAAATTTGATTCTTTTTATTGGGTTTTTCTCTGTTTATGGTTTTTTTGTATTTGGTACTGACTTTATTCTTTTATTGATTTGTTTTATGTATATTTATAGGATATGAGGCATTTCCCACAGTTATGGACATAAATCAGATTCGTGAAATTTTGCCTCACAGGTGAGTGAGTTTATCTGCAATAAAACTTGATTTTTGGACCAAAATCACAATAACCCATGTTGGGGTTTGCAAGATTTTACCTTTACTTCCAGTTTCTGAGAAATTTCAAATTGGTTTTGTAGCTATCTGTTAGTAACTATAGAGACAGAAGCTCAATTATAAGCAATGCTAGTTGGTTTATGCTCATATGAGTTTTTGATTTTTTATTTTGGTTGTCGTATAGGTTTCCATTTCTTTTAGTTGATAGAGTGATCGAATACAATCCTGGAGTTTCAGCTGTTGCAATCAAGAATGTAACCATAAACGACAACTTTTTTCCCGGGCATTTTCCTGAGAGGCCTATAATGCCTGGTGTTCTCATGGTTGAGGTAATTTCATTATTCCATATTGTTTTTATTCATGCTTTTTTTTCCCCTGCATACTTGTTAGACTTAGAACGTAGTGGTTCCATTTTTAGATATTGATAGTTTTTGTATGGCTCAAGTATATACCGCAAGAATAGCATTCAGTTCAAATATTACATACTTCTGGTCCAGATAAAAATTAATCTGATTCATGTTTACTTAAGTCGTGCTCAATGATGTGATGAAACCGTGTGTTTTCTTGTTCTGTATTGTAGCTTTGCATCAAGTAATTTATTTATGGATACAGGTAGTTTCTTTAGACGTTTCTTCATTCAGTTTTTTTGCATCGACATTAAGAGATCATGGTCATTTGTTGGCATTACCACTCTTGAGATTCTTTTGGGATTTGCTTTGCAGTTCATAATAGCCCGTATGATTTAAAGTATTCAATCATACTTCATGTAGGGGTGTCTCCAAGTGGTGAATTTGAACTGTTGGCTACGCCTTGTAGGCTGTTTTTTATTTGCTAACATTTTTTGTTGTTAAGTTTTAGGAAGTCTAACTTGAACTAAAATACAAAAAATAATACGGTTATGCCTTGTAGGCTGTTTTTTATCTGCTAACATTAAGAGTACTTAGCCATTTTATGTGCAAAAACTTTAATGCTGCAAGATGGGACTATAGTGCTGCGCAGCACACATCATACATACACTCAGTGAGTTTATGATATGACCATAAGAACTCCAAGAAATACAACGTAAAAAAGTAAAGGACAGTTTTACTAGAAGTCAAAAGAAAATGGGAAGGAAAGAGTGAGTTGATAAAGATTAAATCTGAGTTATTACAATTGACACACATACATATATATATATATGCATATGTATGTGTATATTTTGTGCTGTAAAAGCATGTCTCAGGAGGATACAAATGCATTCATTGACAAAGGCAAAAGAGTTAGCGGTTGTAAAATCTTACAATAACCACATTAACCTGCCTAAAAACTAAGGAAATATATTGAATATTGATGCAACGCGAATTCTGTTTTCCACACCCATTAGGAAATTTAATTTTGATTATGAATTTAAGTTTGTTGTTTGATAAGGCTTTGCCTTATTGTCAGAAGGGGCCTTTTTCTTGTTGCAGCGGGGGTTCTTAGAAGAATGCAATTTCTGTTGTTCTTGTAGGAAATACTTTTATCTGTTTTGTCATCATGTAAGATTAACAAAACAATATCTTCAATTTTGTTGGATCTAGGCAATGGCCCAGGTTGGTGGTTTGGTGATGCTGCAACCAGAAGTGGGAGGTTCTCGGGAGAACTTCTTTTTCGCTGGAATCGACAAAGTCAGATTCCGGAAGCCCGTGATTGCAGGCGACACATTAGTTATGAGAATGACACTCACAAAGCTGCAGAAACGCTTTGGAATAGCAAAAATGGAGGGGAAGGCATATGTTGGAGGTGAGGTTGTATGTGAAGGTGAGTTTTTGATGGCCATGGGGTAGTGAATTACTTCAAACTTTTGTTGTCAATTCATTTCTGTTACTACTTGATATCCATTTTCTTTTTCCAGCAAATGTCAACCCTCTAGTGATCTTTCAAGCTTGTTTACCATATAATTTGAGTGTTAGTAAGAGTATTAATAAGAACGGTATTCTTTTAAGGATTTTGTTCAATGAAAAGTTACTTAATGTTATTTAATGTAATTGAGGATTTTAGAGAATTTCATGGCTCTGTTTCACTCAATGCTTGTTATCACACTGTGAGAATGCCAACGTCAGCCTTGGCCAACTTAGCACTATTCTACTTGAGCAATTGCATGAATGAGACTGATTCTAAGTGGTTGGAGTTAGAGACTTAGTAAATGTATCCTTCTGTTAATTTTTTTTTAATAAAATCCCCTAAAAATGGCCTGACGGTAAATTGTTTGCAAGGCTTCTTGAAGGCAATGAAATGAGTAAAGAATTGTAAAAATCTCATCTGAACTTCACAATTAAGTTGGGCATACTCCATTATCCCTGTAATTTCTCTTTTATCAATCAGGGATTGGATAAGGAAGTCCTTTTGAATCATGTAAGAAACACTTTTGGTAAAACATGAAGAAGAGGGTAGAAGAGTATATTTTACCTTGGGTGATAGTTGGGGACCATCCATGGTGAAGATAAATAGGATGGTAATCAAAGAAGGTGCAGATTTCAAAAGGTACTAACAGAATTTATATATCACTATAGGGGTATAGATTTAAAAAGTACTAGCAGTCAATACACTTGGCACAATAAAAGGGATTTCAAAGCTTGCAGGAATTTCATGAGACCTACTTTTAGTTTAGAAAAATGTTAAAACCTTTTATATTTTGTACACGATGGAGGGTAATAAATGGAAGAAACAAAAAATTGAGTTAGTGACCTAGATTATTGAAGAAGCTTTGTGTAGTAAAAAATATAGGCCACCACTTGAAAATGTGAAAATAAAGCAGAAAAGAAGACATCTTGGACTGATTTTAACGTCGAAAAGAGGTTTTTGGCTTGCAAGAACATGAGATTGAGCAAAAAAAATATTTTAGTTTATTCTTATCTTGATGCAAGAACCTTCTCCCTTCATTCTTTGATACTCTTTCTTTTTTGTTTCTATGGTATTTTGTCTTTCAATTAATTAATTTTCCTTAATACTTAATAAAACATTCAATATGTTTTTTCAATGGATAAAAATAGTTCAAAACAGAGTTGATAAAACAAAAATAACAGAATTTATACATGTAATGAGACACATTGTTATATATATATATATATATATATATATATATTGTAAAAGATAAATAAATATAAAAGTACTACAAATGTCAAAATTTTGAATTTGGGGAATATATTTTTTTATTTTAGTTTAGTGGGTAGTATAAATAAGAGTTTATACTATTTTCGTTCTTTTGTTTTTAATATGATTTTGGACCTTCGATTTTAAATAATTATAAACAAGAAATTTTATTTTAATAAACGCGTAAAGAGAAAGAGTGATCTCCGTTTAAATTTTGTCAAAAATAAACTAAAAAATTATTTGAATTATTTGTGAAAGAGAAAAAACAATTAAGAAGAAAAAACCCAAATTAATAAGCTATAAATCCAATAGCGTACAAAAAAATATATATTTGTAATTATTTAAAATTAAAAACCCATCCTAATATTTTTAAAAAATAGTGTACTATCTCATAAATTAATTGGTAGAAAAGTTATTCAATGTTAATTCTTTATGATACTGTCATCATTAATTTCTAACCAAATGATCTACCCTTTGGTTAGAAACGAGATACAAAAATTTTAGAGGGTGTTTGACTCCTTAACTAAAAAATTATTTTTTATTTTTAAAAACTAAAAATTAATTTTTGAAAATAAGTTGGAGTGTTTGGCATTGTTTTCATAAAATAATTTTTAAAAACAAAGTTATAAAAAACATAAAATTTTGATAACAAAAAGTTGTTTTCTATTGTTCTCAAATTTTTTTTGTCTATATTTTTATCTCACATCACTTTTTTAATTATTATTATCTAACATCAATTATTGTCATATCATTTTCTCTCTCTTCATTTTCTCCCACATCACTTTTATATCTTCTTATTTTCTCTCTCCTTACATTTTTTTCTCTACACTTTTTCTCTCGCTATTTTCTCTCTTCTCACTTTCTATATTTTCATTTTTTCTTTCATCATTTTCTATATCCTTATTTTCTCTTGCATCATTTATTATGTCATCATTTTTTCTTTCATCACTTACTATATCCTCACTTTCTCTCCCATCACTTAATATATCTTCATTTTCTCTCTCGTCATTTCCTCTCTCATCCCTTTCTTTCTACTTACTTCTCTCTCTTCACTTTGTTTCTCATCACATTCTCTCTCATTTTTTCTTGCATCGATCAACTTCTCTCTTCTCAATTTCTATTTCTTCAAATTTTCTCTCCTTACTTTCTCACTCCTTATTTTTCATCATTTTTTTCTTTCAAATTATTTTATCTCATTATTTATTTCAAACTTTTAAAAGATTTTTCTCTTTATAAATATATTTGTTAATTTTTTATTTAAGATTTTAAAAAAATAAAACTAAAAAATTGTTTTTAGAAAACATTAACCAAACACCTCTTATTTTTTTAAAACTACAAAAACGGTTTTCTGTTCTCATTTCTAAGAACACAACTTTGAAAACAAAAAACAGAAAACAATGCTAAACAGACCCTTATATTCTCATCCCCTTCGTTAAGCCAATCAATATGATACTTTTGCTTCTAAAGAATTTCTTTTATGAGTAGGATTTTAAGAAATGTGAAAAGCCATCAGATAGAAGTTCTTACTTTTGAGCGATAATTATTTCCTTAAATCTATCTTTACTTCTAAAAATGTTTTTGTTGAGACTCATTGACAATGTGAGTTTCAAGTAGTTTGTCAATCTATCAAGCTAAGTGTCACGCGTGCTCATTTTGCTCCTTGAAATCCAAAGAAATGGTGCTTACCAAAAGAGTCTAGACTTTTCTACAAATTACTACATAAGAAAGTTCTAGAGTGGTCTAGAAAGCTAGAGTTGGATGGATCAACTCAAGCCTAGAAGACTCTAGAAAGTTCTAGAGTACACTAGAATGTGCTTGAAGACACTGGAAGATTCTAGAATGTTCTAGAACATGCTAGATGGTGCAAGAAGAATGTAGAATCCTCTAGAGCATCTTAGAACTATCAAGAGGGAACTAGACAACTCTAGAAGACTCTAGAAGTTGACTAGACTTGGTTAGAATGTACTAGACCTTTTGTAAATAGTATAGAACACACTTGTAGTATTCCATGTACATTCTAGAAACCTATAGGATCTAGACAAGTGGCAAGATCTTAGTCACTCATGAACATAGTGCTTAACTATAAATAGCTTCTTGGGGTTCGTTTGTAGCAAACTTAGGCAACTTGTACAAAGCATCTCAAGTGTAATATAAAGCACTCTTTCATACTCTCTTTGTTTTCCATAATCATCTCTTATAGTTCCTTATCACTCTAAGTCTCTATATACTCCATTTTGAGGATCATTTGAAATTGGGAAGGCTGACTTTGTACAATGGGTCGTGCTAATTGTCGCACAATTTCTAGTTAAAGGCCAGGAGCGTGACAGTTGGTACCAGAGCCAAGTTGAGCAATTTGTTACTATGAAGCTTTGCTACTTTGAGGCTTTAAATAATTATGGCCCATAAGGAAGCTCCCAAGACCTCAGAGGTGTTATCTTGCTTGGAGGGACGAATGGAGAATGTCCAGGAGGATTTGTCAAGGTTGATTGTGTTGGGGTTTTATGCCCTAATTAAAACCTAAATTCTTTGTAATCTCATTTTATTATCAATAAAAGAATAGAAATCATTTTTTGACTTGGTCAATCACTTTGCTCACATGTTTTATTTTCATGATTATTTGTTTAATATAAACTTCTATTAAATCCTGAGCATATAGCTAATCTTATTTATAGTGACGTAATCACAGTGGAATATAAATATGATTATATGTTCAAAAATAAGTTAGTCCTAAGATTAGTCAGTGCACCGGATTTACACTGACTTGCCAATCTACGATATGATCTACTTACACATTACAGTGTTATGTTCTTTCCAGAACATTAGCAAAGTAGATAAGATCGGATGTATTTGTTACATCGGACAGGACCGATATTGACAGTTGATAAGATAAGTAAACATACCGTTATTATCTATTCTAGTCATATCATATAGTTGACCATAGGTCAATTCAATCTCAATTCTGAGTGGTTAGTATTCTAACTGATTGTATTATTTGAGTTCTTTGACTTGTTCGTTACCAGCTTACCCTACGGACTAGACCATACTTACATCTTGGGAACTCGGTAGTATAATTGAGTGGGAGTGTTAATCATAGATATGAACATCTATAGCTTCTGATGAAGAAGTGAAACGATGGTTTCCTTTTAGTTTAGTTCAAGGTGTTAAATGATAGAGATCTCATTGCAGTAAGTGATATTAGTTTACTGAAATATTATTTGCAAGGAACTAAGTGTTTTAAGGATAAAATACAATAATGGGTAAAATGGTATTTTAGTCCCATCTCATTGTAGACCGTCTATAGAGGGTTGAGTGACAATTATAGTTGTAACAATGGATAATTAATAATGTATCTATATTGCTTATAGAGCGTTCTATGAATTCAAGAGTGCAATTCTGTGTCTTTAGTGGAGTCACGAGGAATTAATAAGTTAGTAAATTTATTTGTTAGATTTATGATAACTTATTGGAGCTTGACTTCATAGGCCCATGGTCCCCATTGTACCTTGGATAAAATCATCTAGATAGTCTCAATTAATTGATTTAATTATCAATTAGAATTATCAAAGTTGACCAGGTCAATTTTGGATAGTTTCACAGAGTTATACAATTTAGAGAAAAAAAGAGATATTATGGCAGAATTATTAATTAAAATAAATTGCTATCTAAATTAATAAATAAGTTTAAATTAAGGTTCAAATTATAAATAATTAATTTGATAAAGGATTTAAATAATTAAATCAATAGAAAATAATACAGGCCTTGATTTTAAGTCCAATGGGCTTATAATCAAATGGGAAATTTCACGGGCCTATAGCCCATGATAATTTCGACCTAGGGCTTCAAAATGGCTGTTATTTTATTGATTTTTTAATTAAATTAAATGGCCTAATTGAGTCTATAAAAGGAGTGCTTAGAGAGAAGATTTTAGTGACGGCAGATAAGTCACAAGTCAGATTTTCTGATAGTTTTATATTCTCTCTAAACACAAGTCATTTTCTAAGCCACTTTGCTATTTTCTCTTCTTCTCTCTATATCTATCTCATGTGTTGAGAATTGCCCACACTAGTCTAGGTGGTTCTAAGGATACATTGGAAGATCGTGAAGAAAATAGAAGATCGGTTCAGTTTCTTGATAATACTCTGCGACAGAAAGGATACAAGAGTTAGAGAAACTGAAGGAAGGACTCTTAATTCCGCTGCGTATACTGTAAGTATTATATTATTTGTTTATCTTTGAATTCAATTTTAGAAACATGTTTTAGGCTATCTTGTATTAATTTGTTTAATATTAGATATACATGAAAATAAATAAAGATCCTGTATAAGTTTTTTCCAACAGATTGAGCAGGTTGACAACCTTGAGGCATGCTGCAATGACTTGGAGGCCGAGGACGTGGAGATCCTATTAAGAACAGTTCCTAGTGTGCAGCGAAAATTGCGGTAATGGTAGTATTGTATACAACAAAAAAATTTCATATAAACAAATTTATATAAGGATTCTTTAATATGCAATATGTTAATCAATATATAATAGTGTTGACCCTCAAATTAGCCAACGACACGGAGTCAAATATACAACAGGAAATAGCACGACGCTTGAAAAGATAATCTAATGGAAAGGAAAAAATACCAAGAATTATAGTGGTTCGGCCTCAGTGACTGGTAATGACCTACGTCCACTTTGTGATATTGTTATTATAGAATCCTAAAGTTGAGATCAAAGAACTAGGGTTCTTGAGTTTCTCAAACCTTAGGCGTAATACAATCAGATGGTAACAACTCACCTTAGCTCGTTTTCTCTCAATCTTAAGCAAAAACGCTAAATGAATCCAAAAGTCCCTTCCTTGAGCTATTTCATGTGTATTTATAGGCTCAAGGAGGGTTACATAGGATAACGTGTCATATCTTATCCTTAATAACTGTGTATCAAGAATAATTATCAAGAGATATTAAAATGCATTTAATATTAGATTACAACCTAAGAAGGAAATAAATCAGGCTTCACGATCAGCCTGGTCGTGACAAACATTAGCACCGACAAGGAGGCGTGCCTCTGTTCGATAGCCGAACAGCACCTCTGCCTTTTAATTTTGCCACGTGTCAATCTATGCGTAAGTAATCCTTGCCACGTCATCAATTACCTTTTTTTGGGTAAACAAATATGTATATGTAAAAATTAATACGAAATGATTTACCTCTTGTAGCCTATAAAATATCCTTGAATCTTTTCGTATATATTTCGATCTTCCTATCCTCGCTAGAGTACTCACACCTTGATCTTCCAAGACATTCTCTACACCTTAAGATCTGGGTGGGCACATGTAACGCCCCGGTTACTCCAAGACCGTTACTGTGGACTTCAAATAGTTCTTAACTCGCGAAACGAGTCATTAGGTTACAAACATGCATCTAAGTGTTATTAACAGGCCAGGGTGAAAATCTTGATCAAAAGGAACGAATATATTTTATTTAAAACGTTAAACTGTACATGGGCCCATAAAAGTATTTACAAAGTTATTTACAATGCAAAATGGTCATTACAGTATAAAAGTTGCAACTCGCCGACCTAAGCGGCAAAAATAGGGTTAAACCCTAGTTCCCCTGAGAAACACCTTGGCTGTGGTGGTCAAGCAACCGCATATGTACACATTGCCACCTAAGCTCTCCATTCAAGGCTGGGTGAGCTTTTCTTTCCCTTTACCTGCACCACATATCACCTGTGAGTCAAGGCTCAGCAAGAAAACTTATTACTGCATGTATACATTATAAATAATTAATTTTGGGGCTTGCATCCCTAATCAGATGATAACTAATAAGTTATTCTGGGTAGATGACTAATAAGTCTCTCTGGATAGGTGACTAATGAGTCACTCTCTGGATAGGTGACTAATGAGTCACTCTTTGGGTAGGTGACTAATGAATCACTCTCTGGGACCCTGCGCCCTAAGCCATGTGATATTTCAGTCACCTGAGCCTCTTGGCCCTGGCTCTAAGTAACTAGCCTTTAAACTAGACAAGCACTTTAGTTTTCTTCGACCAATAGGTCGGTCAAGCATTTAATGCTCCCGTTGATTAGATTTACTCAGTTCGGCCTACATTAAAAACATTAATGTCACTCTTGACTCATAAGCCAATACCATACGACTAGTGCTTAGTACTACTACCGATCATGACTGATAAGTCAAGACTTCACGACCAGTACTAACACCAATGTCGTTTCTGACTAATAAGTCAGTGCCATTCACAAATAAGCAAAGCTGCTAGGAATTTACAATGCAATCAATGTCCATATATAGAGCACTCAACATGCCTCATCATTAACCATGTTTGTTACATACTGAGTGCAGTTTTCTTACCTCTGGTTCGAGCGTAAAATAATAAAAGAACGACCCTTGAGAACAATCGGTCCTTAAGCCCCTTAATGGTTACCTAGTCATAACCAAATATGAAATCTCATCAATAAAATAAATAATAAAAGCTTCATGGTCTAAAACCTCGCTCTTGGGACCTCGAATCCTACTAAAAAGATTAGTAGATTCGATCCCGAGCCTTAAGAAAAGAAAACTCGCGCTTAAAACTCTTAAAAACCCATCCTGACACAAAAGGGAGGGGCAGGCCGCGACGCGCCCCCAAGATAGAGAGCCCCTGTCTGGGGTACCAGGGGCGGGTCGTGACTTGACCCAGAGGGTCATGGCGCGCTTGCTAGACAAAGCCCAGGGGAGGCTCTGGTATGGATTCAAGTCGCGACTTGCATAAACTCGGTCGGGACTTGACCCCACAAACCCAGCTCCCCTACCTATCTCTCAATTCAAACTCAGCCACACCTTCATCAAATCAATCCCAAATTCACCACTAATTAACACCACAACATTACCACCACTCAAATCACAAAACCCAAGTTTAAAAACACTCAAAAAATCACCACATATCCACTTCTAATATCAAAATCTCAAGCTTACAAACCAACTAAAAAACAGAGTAAATGTATTCAGAATTTCAAGCTGCAAAACCTTACCTCAATTACGAATTAAACCCTTCTAATTGTTGAACACGATCCTAAACTCTCAAGTTTTAATTCCCCAGTTAAACCCTCAAGTTTAGCTTCAAATTTCTAACCAAAGAGAGAGAGAGAGAAAGAGATGATCAAGAGGTGAAGAGAAGGAAGCTTTGTTTTCAGCCTAAGACCCTTCTACAACCAGCCAACCTTAAGTCTATCTAATGGCTAAAAGACTAAAATGCCCCTAAGGTCATTTAAAACCCTCACAACCACCCAAGGGCAAAACTGTCATTTCCCACTTATCCCATTAATCATAATTAACGTCCTTCAATTCCCGTTATTCCCAATTTTCTCAAATAATTATTAAATCATATCACATTACTCGTTCATTCCCGGTAATGTACTAAGCATCAAATTACCCCCACACTCACCCCGAGCCCGGTAATTAATCCTGTTATGACCAAGCCGCTAACTTGCAACCTAAGATCATCTCATGTCGAATAACTCAAACATATCCACATAATAATGTGGTCTCACCCATAAATCACAACACATGCACATAAATATACAGATATGCCCTTAACATGTCAAAATTATGAAAATGTCATTCTAATAAGAAGTGGGCCCACATGCATGAAATTATCATCATATCATAATATAATTCATATAATCATGCATTTAATCACATAATTGCATATTAAATCAATTATGGCCCTCCTGACCCCCTAATCCAAGCATTAAGCCACATTAGGGAATTTGAGGCATTACAGCACATAGAAAACAAGAATCAATTTTGTGAATCAAAAGTATTCTCAACACATGAGGCTCTTGATTATAGGCTAGAGAGAAATGATTTTTCTTTTATGAAAAAGATGATAGTTTTTTCTTCTTTGTAAAAGCTTGTTGTTTCTATTTCTATCATATAGAATATATATAGACATTATTATCATAATAATAATAAATAAAAAAATAATCATCTTTAATAATATTAATAATAATAATGATGATGATGATGATGATAAAAGACAAAGTCTTACATTCAATTTTAAAACCCCTTTTTAAAATGTTTTATTTTAAAAAAAAAAAAAAAATTAACTGATTACATCAATAGTGCTACTATTGGGAAAACTTATACATTATCTTATTTATTTTCATGCAGATCTTATATTAAACAAATTAATATAAGAAAACATAAACACATGTTTCTAAAATTGAATTCAAATAGAAATAAGAACACTTACATTATACGCAGCGGAATGATAGAGCCCTTCCTTTAGTTTCTCTAACCCTTGTATCCTTTCTGTTGCAGAGTATTACCATGAAACTGAACCGTTCTTCAATTTCTTCACAACCTTCAAAAGTATCCCTAGAATCACCTAGACTAGGGTAGGCAATTCTCAACACATGAGATAGATACAGAGAGAAGAAGAGAAAAGAATAATGAGGCTTAGAAAAAGACTTATGTTTGTAGAGAGAATCTAAAACCTACTAGATCTTCTGATCTTCTCAGAAAACAAGTATCTGTCATCTGTTTTCAACTCTCACTAAGCATTCATTTTATAGACTCAATTAGACCATTTATTTTAATTAAAAATCAATAAATTAATAGATAATACAAATTACACGGAGTGTCCAGTTTTAGAGATGTCATTTAATTTTTAGCCACTTTTTTAAAAAATTAATTTTATACCCAATATTTATTTGAATATACCAATCATACCCTTTAGTCATACTTAAGTTATATGTGTATAAGCAAGGGTACTATGGGAAATGCCATTATAATAATAGGTAAAATTTAACTGAATTTATTTAATAGCTAATTTTAGTTAACTAATCCTAAAACTGGGTACTTATCAAGTAATCCCTAATAGATAATATCAGCCTAGGTTGAAATTATCGTGGCCTTTAGGCCTATGAAATTTCTCATTTAATTATAAGTCTGTTGGACTTAAAATCAATGCTTGTATTATTTTATATTGATTAATTAATTAAATAATTATTAAAATATTTTTTCAAATTAAATATTTACAATTTGAACCTTGATTTAAACTTATTCATTAATTTAGATATCAATTTATCTTAATTAATAATCTCTCTTAATTTCTCTTTTCTTTTCTAAATTACATAACTTTGTGAAACTATCCAAAATTGACCTAGTCAACTTTGATAATTAAATCAATTAATTGAGACTATCTAGATGATTTTATCCAAGGTACATCGGGGACCATGGGCCTATGAAATCAAGCTCCAATAAGTTATCATAAATCTAACAAATAAATTTACTAACTTATTAATTCCTCGTGACTTTACTAAAGACTCGGAATTGCACTCTTGAATTCATAGAATGCTCCGTAACAAATATAGATACGTTATTAATTATCCATTGTTACAACCATAATTGTCACTCAATCCTCTATAGACGGTCTACAATGAGATGGGACTAAAATACCATTTTATCCCTCATTGTATTCTATCCTTAAAACACTTAGTTTTTTGTAAATGATATTTCAGTAAACTAATATTAATTACTGAAATGAGATCTCTATCATTTAGCACCTTGAACCAAACTAAAAGGAAACTATCGTTTCACTTCTTCACCAGAAGCTATAGATGTTCATATCTATAATTAACACTCCCACTCAATTATACTACCGAGTTCCCAATATGTAAGTATGGGCTAGTCTGTAGGGTAAGCTGGTAACAAACAAGTCAAAAGAACTCAAATAATACAATCAGTTAGACTACTAACCACTCAGAATTGAGATTGAATTGACCTATGGTAAACTATATGATATGACTAGAATAGATAATAACAGTATGTTTACTTATCCTATCAACTATCAATATCGGTCTAGTCCGATGTAACAAATACATCCGATCTTATCTACTTTGCTAATGTTCTGGAAAGAACATAACACTGCGATGTGTAAGTAGATCATATCGTAGATTGGCAAGTCAGTGTAAATCCTGTGCACTGACTAATCTTAGGACTAACTTATTTTTAACATATAATCATATTTATATTCCACTGTGATTACGTTACTATAAATACGATTAGCTATATGTTTGAGATTTAATATGAGTTTATATTAAACAAATAATCATGAAAATAAAACATGTGAGAAAAGTGATTGACCAAGTCAAAAAAATGATTTCTATTCTTTTATTGATAATAAATGAGATTACAAAGAAATTGAGTTTTAATTAGGGCATAAAACCCAAACAAACTGCCACTTGCACTAATTGAAATTAATGTCTTAATTCTACTAATATCATTTCCTTGATATGCTTATCAAATGTAGCTTTCAGCAGTGTCTTCGTAAATAGATCTGTAAGATTGTCTTCAAATGCAATCTTCATAACCTTCACATCTCCTCTGGCTACATATTCTCAAATTATGTGATAACTTCCTTTCTATATGCTTACTCATCTTGTGACTTCGAGGTTCTTTCGAGTTGGCTATCACTCATGTGTTGTCACAAAACAACACAAGTAGTTTATCCATTTCTGGAATAACACCAAGATTTGAATAGAACTTCTTTAGCCAAACTGTTTCCTTAGCTGCTTCTGACACATCTACATATTCAGCCTCCATGGTGGAATCTAAGATCGCAGACTATTTTACGCTTCTCCATATCACAACTCCACCCCCAAAAGTAAACACCATTCCAGAAGTAGACTTCCTGTCATCGACATCAGTCTGAAAATCTGAATCGGTGTAGCCTATAGGATTCAGAACACCGCCCTTGTATACTAACATATAGTCCCTAGTTCTCTTTAAATACTTCAGAATGTGCTTAACTGCTGTCCAATGTTCTGATCCTGGGTTTGACTGATACTTGCTCACTACTCCCACTGCATAGCAGATATCTGGTTTAGTACACAACATAGCATACATCAGACTTCCAACTGCAGATGTGTAAGGAGATTTTCTCATTGCATCTTCCTCTTCAGGAGTCTGGGGAGACTGCTTCTTTAAAAGATGAATTCCATAGTAGGACGGTTGATGGACCCAAAACGGGTATGTTTTAAATATTTATAACTCGCAAGCGCACGAATCGTTCATATGGAATAGTGATCGTGTAAGCAAGGAAGTCGAACCCAAAGGAGTTGTCTAAAATCGAAAAGAGAAAACTATTTTAAATCAAAAATAATAAATTCTAACCTAGTTCCAAAGATTGATGAGAATTTGTAACAATAATAATAAAATAAAAGATAATAATAAAGAAATTAAAGACAATATATATAACATAAATTAATAATAGAAATGAAGATGGTAAAATAAGATTATTAAGGATTAGAATCCACAAAATATAAGTTCAATAATATTTATAAGTACATTGATTCCCAAGTTTTAGTGATAGTTAAAATAAATCAAACTATCATTTTTCAAATAGATTTATAATTTTAAGCACAAATTACTTATAAAAAGATAAGATTTTTCTTCACTTTTCAAAATTATAATTTCAAAGCATTTAGTGTAAATCAATCTAATGAGATAAATCAATGAACATTATTTATAAGGCAAAACATAATATTTTTGTTCTAAGCATGGATGTGTACAATTTAATGACACATCTTACACAAAGAATATTATGTATTTGTACTAATGAAGAACAAAGTTTAAATATGTGCTAACAATCCAAAATACATGATATTTAAGATGAAAGAAGATATTTAAAGAAGAAAATTCCATAAACTTTGTTGCACAAAATGGGAAATCAATATACAAAATAAACACTATCTAGTTACATATTGTTTCATCATCACCTTAATAATCTTAAAAAGATTAGAAACACATAACTAGAATAGCAAATACAAACTAAAAATTACAACATAAATAGGAAAATTTGGAGGATGAACCCCCAAATTTTTCCTCTAAAAATACATAGAAAAAAAATAAAAAGAAGAAAAAGATGAAGAGAATTGAGAGGTTTTGAATGTGTAGAAATTATGGTATAGTAACCTCTCTTTCAAATGGACACCCTAAATCCCTTATTTATAGCCAAAAATGAGGTATTAAAATAATCAATTTAAATTAATTTAATTAATTATAATATGGTAAATAGGGGTAAATTATAGGGTGTAATAATTATGTTTTGGGATAAAATGTGTATAAAGTGGGGTAAAAAGTGGCATTTTTAGACAAAGTGACAATAGGACCATTTATGGGCTCAATGAAATTGGGCATGCATGGGGTGGCTGCTTTGTGGCAGGGAAGCAGCTGAGGCGTGATGCTGAGGAGTTGGGCCTGATGAGGCTGGGCTTTGGGTGGTGCTAGGGATTGCTTTGTGTTGGCAGTGGCAGGTGGCGGTTGAATTGCTGAAGGTGCTAGGAGGTGAAAATGGTGGGAGGTGAAGGAAGTAGCTGGACACGTGGCAGCATGGGAGAGTGCTGAAGATGGGAAATGGTCCTCACGTGTGATGAAGGCAGCTGGGAAAGAGGCAGCAGTGGGCTTGGGCCAGAGACTTGGGCCTTTAGTTTTCAGTATTGCCATTTTTTTTCCTTTCTTTCTTGAAAATGCCACACTTTTTCTTTATTTTTCTTTCTCCTCAAGAGCAAATAAAATACAACCACCTCCCTATAAAACAAACATAAATTAAATTAAAATCAAATATTTTCAATAATAAATTATACAATAAAAGTTTCATGAAAATATTAATTAAAACTTAACTTACCTAACATTTAAGCACAACATTGCATCTTTTTACTCATAACTTAACAATATTAATTTTAAATAATTAAACTATAACATTTTACAATAATATAACTATAAAAATACACAAAAATCTATAAAATTAATATAAACCTAATAAATTCAAAATTACTTAAAAACTTAATAAATTAATTAAAAACTCAAGAATTAAGCAACAATTAGTACATAAAAAATGGTAAAATAACTCTATTTTGTAAAGTTATCAACGGTAGGCGTCCTTTCTTGGAATTTGTCATCGAGAAACGTTCAAGCACTTTATCAATGTAAGCTGCTTGAGAAAGAGCTAAGAGTATGTTCTTTCTATCCTTGATAATCTGGATACCTAGAACATAACTTGCTTCACCCAAATCATTCATCTGGAATTGAGTGCTCAGCCAATTCTTCATATCTGACAATTTCTTAACATTGTTTCCAATGAGTAAGATATCATCTACATAATGAATCAGGAATACCATTATTTGATTTGCCTTCAGTTGGTAAACACAAGGCTCATCAATATTTTGTTCAAAGCCATTAGTTTTGATTACTTCATCAAACCTAAGATTCCAGGAATGAGAAACTTGCTTAAGTCCATTGATGGACCTATTCAACTTGCAAACTTTTCCTTCTTGTCCAGCTACTTTAAATCCTTCTGGCTGATCCATATAAATAACTTTGTCAAGCTTTTTATTAAGAAAAGTTGTCTTGACATCCATTTTCTAGATCTCATAGTCGAGAGTGGCTGCTATGGATATGAGGATGCGAATGGACTTGAGCATGGCTACTGGACTAAAAGTTTCCTCATAGTCCACGCCTTCTCTTTGGGTATAACCTGTAACACCCTGGATAGCCAAGATCGTTACACTGTGTACTTATAAAAGTGCAGGACTTGCTAATCAAGTCAATAATCTGAAAACGTGTCACTAAACATGTGAAAGCTAAGGTTAAAAAAGGTTTTGGTCTCAAAAGACTCATTTCATATATATAAACTGTGGTAACATGGGATCCCATACAAAAAATGCGGTTAAAGAAAGTTTACAGACTCCCAAAAGTTCATGAGTAACTATTAGCCATACTAAGGCAAAATAGACAGTCTTTAGGTTCCATGTCCTTGCCTAGACCTCAACCGTGGCGGCCAAGCACCTGGCTATGTACATTCAGCTCGCCGAGCTCTCCAGTCAGGGCTGATCTAACTTTCCCTTGCCTTTACCTGCGCCACGTAGCACCCTTGAGCCAAGGCCCAACAAGAAAACATCATAGATAACTCAAACAACAATAACAAACGAATAGTTCAATAAGCATGTATACCCATCAGATAGTCCACAACAGATATTCAGCATATACAATCCAGTACCAGATACATTCTATCACACATACTGTTCATATCACATAATATTCAGAGCCGACGACTTAGGCCACACCCTCTGTTTAACCCACTGACTCTGGCCCGCTTAAACCAATCTCAGTGCATAATAAGCTGTCCTCGGCTACCAGTGGCCGAGCCGCACCCTGTGCGCTAGTGAGACCCTTGGCACCATTAGGCCGTTGGTTCACTAAAAGGCTTGCATGGCATAATACCATCTTTTCAAGCTTTTACAATAGGGAGCCCTTAGTACCATCACATATATTCAACCAGGTGCAGTTTTCTTACCTTTAGTCTGTGCGGTTATAGAATTACGAGCAACGCCCCTCAAGCACGATTTGTTCTCGAGCCTAAGCCTTTATTACCTAGCCACAACCAAAGTATAGGGTTTCATAAATACTCAAATATAGGTTCCAGTTATAAAACTAACTCCCTGGATATCAAATTCCACCAAGCACGGTGGTGAAATTAAACCCGAGCACACAAGACCACTCTCCCATGCTTAAAACCCTCAAAATCTCAAGTGTGCAACCAAGGGCTGCGACCCCCAAAGCCTAGCCGCGACCCTTCCCCAAAACAGAGCCTACTCCCTCACTGAACCACACACGCGCCGCGGCCCTTGCCTTGGGCGCTGCAGCGCGCCCCCTTGGCCAAGCCCCCTTGGCTTCTTTGCATGCTAGGGTCGCAGCGCTCTAGAACAGAGCCGCGGCCCTCCCCTTCGAACCCAGATTTTACACCATTTCAAAGCTCAAAACCTTACCTTAAACCATCCCAAAACTTCCCAACTCTTAACCAATTAATTCCCAACTTCGTTAGCATGATCTAAACAACATAATTCCCAAGAAAACACAGCCTAACACACTCTAATCCCCTCCTTTCCATTTCTGAAACCCAAGTGCTAAAAACACACAAACCAGCCATCAAACTCAATTTAAAGCCTCTAATCCAGGAGTTGAAACTTACCTTTGCTGTAGTATCACTTCACCAAGCTGTGACCAAGCTAAGCTCCCAAGTTTCCCCTCTTAATTCTGCCTTAGAACATCACAACTAAACTTGTTTCAGCACTTAACTAAAACCCAGCTAAAACTCATAATTCAACCATAGAAAACAGAGTTAAATGCTTACCTTAATCCTTGCTTCAGTTCCTTGATTTTCCCTGAGCTAAATCTCCAAATTCTCACCACCAAACTCAGAAATCCCAGCTAGTTTCCCTTGGTTTCCTTTGTGTTTCCTTAAGCGTGAGAGAGAAAGATCCTAAGTGTTTATTCGGTTGTTTATCTTCTAAAATCTTCTCTATATCTAACTTATCTATTAAGTTAATCCCGAGGCTCGGGGTATCGGAACCGTCCCCGAGGCCAAAATGGTAAAATCCCCCAATATTCCCGCCTAGACATCCTAACCTCAAATATATCTCCATATATTTATTTCCATGTCCCGATAACCCAAATCATTATCCGCTATCTAAAAGTATCCCCGACTTCTCCAAAGTCATATCTTAAACCCTCATTGTGACTTTTCCCACTATCTGGCCCTAGAATCGTCTTGAGTCGTGCTCAACGAACCTGTCCACATAATAATGTGGTTCTCACATATATCACATATCATATTACCACATAATATAATCGATTATCATATAAGCATTATTAAACATATAATTACTCATTAAATCACAATTATTCCATTAATGCCCTCCTGGCACACTGATCAAGGCCCTTAAGCCTTATTAGCGAATTTGGGTCGTTACATAACCCTTTGCCAATAATCAAACTTTATAAGTTTTGATATTTCCATCAACACCTCGTTTCTTCTTGTAGATCCACTAGCACCCAGTGGCCCTAAAGCCACTAGGTGCTTCCACAAGATCCCAGACGGAACTTGAGTACATGGACTCCATTTCCTGTTTCATGGCTTTGAGTCATAGTTCCTTTTCAGGTCTAGTTATTTCCTGTTTGAAAGACAATGGATCATCATCACTAGTGTCACCAACAACCATATTGGTTTCACCATCCAAACCATAGCGAATTGGGATCCTAGAAACTCTCCCACTACGACGAGGCTCCGTGACTGTTTGCTCAGGAACAGTGATACTTTCTTCATTTAAATCGACTTGCATCGGTTTGACATGAAGAGTGGGAATTTCATCATCAACTCACATTGATGACGATGGAACATTGGTTGGAGTCAATTCTTCAACCATCTCCTTTAAAACTACTTTCCTGTGTGGTTTGAAGTTTTAGATATAGTCATTTTCCAAAAAAGTAGCATTCGTAGAAGTAAACACTTTCTTTTCTGAATGACTATAGAAAAGTCCACCCCGAGTACCTTTAGGATAGCCAACAAAAATGAAAACTTTAGTTCGCGGTTCTAGCTTTCCTTCCTTTTTTCTCAGGACGTGGGCGAGACACCCCCATATTCTATAATGGCGCAAACTAGGTTCACGGCCATTCCAGCGTTCTAAAGGTATTTTGGGAATTGACTTAGACAGCACGACATTGAGAAAATCGTTCGCGGTTTCAATTGCATGTCTCCATAAAGAAGTTGGCAGAGTTGAGTAACTAAGCATGCATCTAACCATTTCCAATAAAGTTATGTTTTGGCGTTCTGCTATACCATTTTGTTGCAGAGAACCTGAGGCAGTAAGTTGTGATAAAATCCCAAATTCAATTAAATGATCTTGGAACTGCATATCCAAATATTATCCACCACTATCAGATCTCAAGATCTTTAACGTTTTACCTAATTGGTTCTGAGCCATTGTTAGGAATTCCTGAAACTTTGAAAATGTTTCTGATTTCCTATGCATTAGGTAAAGACATGAGTATCTAGGGTAATCGTCAATGAAAGTGACGAAATACTCAAAAACACCACTGGCTTGTACATTCAAAGGTCCACAAAACATCTGAATGCACAAGTCCAAGTGGTAACAAACAAGTCAAAGAACTCAAATAATACAATCAATTAGAATATTAACCACTAAGAATTGAGATTGAATTGACCTATGGTCAACTATATGATATGACTAGGATAGATAATAACGATATGTTTACTTATCCTATCAACTGTCAATATTGATCCTGTCCGATGTAACAAATATATCTGATGTTATCTACTTTGCTAATGTTCTGGAAAGAATATAACACCACAATGTGTAAGTTAATCATATCGTAGATTGGCAAGTCAATGTAAATCTTGTGCACTGACTAAGCTTAGGAGAAACTTATTTTGAACATATAATAATATTTATATTCCACTGTGATTACATCACTATAAATACGATTAGCTATATGCTCGGGATTTAATAGAAGTTTACATTAAACAAATAATCATGAAAATAAAACATGTGAGCAAAGTGATTGACCAAGTCAAAAAATGATTTATATTCTTTTATTGGTAATAAATGAGATTACAAAAAAATTGGGTTTTAATTAGGGCATAAAACCCTAACAAGAACATGATGATGAGGAGTTGACATTACAAGCCAACTTGCCAATAGAAGTGCAAGGTATCTTGGATGAGTTCCAAGACTTTATGCTTGAGGCATTGCCTAAGCGTTTGCCACCAATAAGAGAGGTAAACCACGAGATTGAGTTAGAGCCAGGTATAAAACCACCTGCAAGGAGTCTGTACAAGATGTCACCACGAGAGTTGGAGGAACTTCAGAAACAACTAAAGGAGTTGTTGGATGCTAGATTTATTCGACCTTCAAAAGCCCCATATGGTGCACTAGTGCTCTTCCAAAAGAAGAAGGATGGCTCCTTGAGGATGTACATTGATTATCGAGCTCTAAACAAGATCACGGTTAAGAATAAGTACCCCATACCATTTATTGCTAATTTGTTCAACCAGTTGGGGAATGCCAGATACTTTTCCAAGTTGGACTTGCGCTCAGGGTACTACCAGGTGCGTATAGCTGAGTAAGATGAGCCCAAGACCACGTACATGACTAGGTATGGTGCTTACGAGTTTCTAGTTATGCCATTCGGTCTTACAAATGCACCAGTGACATTCTGCACCCTCATGAACAAGCTATTCCATCCTTATCTTAATAAATTCGTGATAGTTTATTTGGATGACATTGTGATATATAGCCAAACTACGGAGAAACATCTTGAGCACTTGCGAAAGGTGTTTGAAATCTTAAGGCATCACATACTATATGTCAAGAAGGAGAAATGCTCTTTTTCCCAAGAAGAAGTAATTTTTTTGGGGCATAAAATCAGGGATGAAAAACTTATAATGGATCATTCATAGGTGCAAGCTATTATAGAATGGGAACCTCCCACCAAAGTTCCAACGTTACAATCTTTCCTTGGACTTGTGAACTATTATAAGACGTTCATCAAGTCCTATTTAACAATAGCAGCACCACTCACAGATCTACTCAAGAAGAGCAAACCATGGGAGTGAACAAGAAAGTGCCAAAATTCATTTGAACACTTGAAAAAGGCCATTAGTGAGGAACCGGTAATTTCTCCACCTGACCACTCCAAGATCTTTGAGCTTCACAAAAATGCTTAAGAATTTGCCATTGGAGGGGTATTAATTCAAGAAGGACATCCAATAGAATACGAGATTCGGAAGCTCAACGACATCGAGCGTCGCTATACAGTGCAAGAGAAGAAGATGACATCAATTGTCCATTGCTTAAGAATATGGCGACACTACTTGTTGGGATCTCACTTTGTGATCAAGACAGATGATGTGGCTACTAGATATTTCCAAACACAAAAGAAGTTGAGCCCTAACCAAGCTCGGTGGAGAGACTTCTTGGCAGAATTTGACTATAGGCTAGAGTACAAGGCAGGCAAGACTAATGTGGTTGCAGAAGCGCTTAGTCGAAAAGCTAAGTTGGCAGCCTTAAGTCAACCTAGCTGCCCTTTAATGGAGAGAATCAAGGAAGGGTTAGAGCATGACCCTCTTGCAAAGAATATTCTTACTCTTATCAAGGAAGGAAAGACTCGACGATTTCAAGTAAGCAATGAACTACTTTACTAAAAGGAAAAACGAGCCTATGTGTCAAGATGGGGTAACCTGAGGAAAATGTAGTTTACTATTGGCATTAGTTAAGAGATGACGTAGAGGCTTATGTGAGGACTTGTCTTGTATGCCAACAAGAAAAAACTGAATAGCATGTACCAGGAGGGTTGTTGGAACCTCTACCCATTCCGGAGAGACCTTGGGAGAGTGTCTCAATGGACATCATCACTTCTATACCCAAGTCAGAGGGATGTGGTAGCATTATAGTTATTGTTGATCAGTTCAACAAATATGCCACATTTATAGCTACCCCTGCTGATTGTACTGCTGATGAGACAACACAGTTATTCCTCAAACATGTGGTGAAGCATTGGGGTATTCCATCCAACATTGTGAGTGATTGGGATCCAAGGTTCACATGGAAGTTTTGGACAGAGTTGTTCAAGTTGTTAGGATCAGACTTGAACTTCTCAACAAGTTTTCATCCAAAAAGCGATGGCCAAACAGAGCGTATCAACGCATTACTGGAGTTATACCTTCGACACTTTGGTAGTGAAAATCAACGAGATTGGGCCAAGTTGCTTGATGTGGCTCAATTCTCTTATAACTTGCAGAGAAGTGAATCTACAAATAAGAGCCCTTTTGAGGTTGTCATGGGGCAACAACTTATGACGCCTCATGCCTTGGCAACAAGTTATGAAGGAAAGAGTCCGACGACCTTCAAATTCGCTAAGGCATGGCATGAACAAGCAGATTTGTCTCGTGCATACCTAAATAAGGCATCTAAAAGGATGAAAAAGGGGGTCGACAAGGCTAGTAGAGTTTCAAGAAGGAGACTTGGTACTTGTAAAGTTACTACCCCAACAATTTAAAGATTTTTGTAAGGTTCATAAGGGGTTAATAAGAAAGTATGAATGACCCTTTCTAGTGATTAAACGAAGTAGAAAGGTAAATTACAAGCTCCAACTACCTTCAAAACTTAAGATTCATCCAGTCTTCCATGTGAGCATATTAAAGTCGTATCATGGGGATGAAGAGGATCCGTTCCGAGGAGAATCAAAGAGTGCACCAACTGTAGTAAAAACCTCTTTTGACAACGAGGTAGAGACAATATTGGTTGATCGACTAATTAGACGAAGGAGGGTTCCAAGCTATCGAGAAAACTTGGTAAAATGAAAAAATACTGGAGATGTTGAAGCAAGTTGGGAACTGGAGGACTCCTTGTGGCAGTTTAAGGATCAAATTGAGAGATTCAAGCTTGCAGACGCGCCGAGGACGTCTTGAACTTGAGAGGGGGAGGAGTCATGCCTTGCTCATTTTGTTCCTTGAAATCCAAAGAAATGATGCTTACCAAAAAAGTCTAGACTTTTCTACAAATTACTACATAGGAAAGTTCTAGAGTGGTCTAGCATTGTTTAGAGAAAGCTAGAGTTGGATGGACTCAACTCAAGCCTAGAAGACTCTAGAAAGTTCTGGAGTACACTAGAATGTGCTTGAAGACACTAAAAGATTCTAGAATGTTCTAGAACATGCTAGATGGTGCGAGAAGAATGTAGAAGCCTCTAGAATACTCTAGAACATCTTAGAACTATCAAGATGGAACTAGACAACTCTAGAAGTCGACTAGACTTGGTTAGAATGTACTAGACATTTTGTAGATATTATAGAATATACTTATAGTATTCCATGTACATTCTAGAAACCCTATAGGATCTAGACAAGTGGCAAGATCTTAGCCACTCATGAACATGGTGCTTAATTATAAATAGCACATTGAGGTTCATTTGTAGCGAACTTGGGCAACTTGTACAAAGCATCTTAAGTGTAATATAGAATACTCTTTCATACTCTCTATGTTTTCCATAATCATCTCTTATAGTTCTTCATCACTCTAAGTTTCCATATACTCCACTTTGATGATTATTTGGGATTAGGAAGGCTGACTTAGTACAACAAACCATGCTAAGTGTCGCACGATTACTAGTTAAAGCTAGGAGCGTGACAACTAAGGCTCATGCTATAATGGTGGGAATGAATTGGACTCATATTTTTAGACATCTAGTTCTAACTGTCTTTTTATACACCATTATTATGGTTATTGAAGTTAGGTGGATATACTTTTATGAATTTATATCTTTATTGTCTAAATTTCCAAAGACATCCTCATCTTATGTGTGTTATAATGGGAAGATACTAGTTTGATCTCTGTATTTTTTTGAAATACACGATAAGTTATTGTGTTTTATTAAATAACAATTCAGACACTATGTTTTACAAAATTGATCAAAATAGTATCTGTTATCCCCATTTCCTGCATGGCCTCGAAACGACCGTCTAGGCCCATGGTCAGGGCATTCAAAATGTGGGCTCGGCCCAAGGCCTCTTAGTACGGGAATATCCAAGGGGGCACGGGCCTAGTGCAATTCTGGGCCAGACGAGGGTCCAGTATGGTAATCCGGGACAGTCATCCAGGAGACATGCAGGCAGCTCGGACCCCCCAGCGGTATACGTGCCTGGTAACGGTCTGGACCCGTGGTAAATGAAGAGAGACAAAGGTAAACGAACCCAGATCACGTCGTCCCCGGTTGGTGGGAAAAGTGTCCAGGACCCTAAAGTCGCCCCACTCCGCGTGGATGTTGTTCCTACTTTTCACCTGTAGAAAAGGCCACCTCAGGATTGCACGCCGTTGTTTCAGATCTGCACTGCCAAGTACTCTGACTGGTCTTGTCCCTTGAATCTGCCTCGTAACTCGAAGTGTCCAGACCAAAAGCATCATTTTGTCGGGCGAAATATAGTTCTTGGGCCACCTTATTGGGCCTTAATTGGTCTGGAATTTATGTATGTTTTATCTTTTATATTGGGCTTCCACCAGAGAGGCCAATAATATCCATATCTCTTATGGGCCCGGGTGTAATGCCCCAAATTTCCTAATAAGGTTTAGGACCTTGATTAGGAGGCCGGGAGGGCCATAATTGATTTACTATGATATTTAATGAGTATATGCATGTTTATGTGAATTATATTATTATATGATGGTGAATGTATGCATATGGGCTTATATTTTAAATGCAAGGGCATTTTGGTAATTTGGCCACAGTGGGCGTAAATGTATATTTTGGGTGCATGGTTGAGATTAATTAATATAGCCACATTATAAGGTGGATTGGTTCGAGCTTTTCGATATGAGACAATCATGAGAAGCAAGTTTTCGGTCTAATCATAACGGGATTAAGTTCGGGGCTCGGGGTGAGTCTCGGGATGATATATGTGATTAGAGCATTACCGGGAATTAAAGGGTAATGTGATGTGATTTATTGCTATTTGAGAATATTGAGATTAACAGGAATCGGGAAGCGTTAATTATGATTAACGGGATTAGTGGAATGTGCCAAAATTACCCTTGAGGTGGCTTTAGAAGCTTTAGAAGACCTAGGGGTATTTTAGTCTTTTGGCTGGGATATATGTTAAGCTTGGAAGGCTGTAGATTGAACAGAGTAAAACAGAGGCAATCCCCTTCTTCTTCCCGTACCTTCTCTTTCCCTCATCTTCCTTGTGTGATTTTGTGAGCTTGTTGAGGATTTGAGCTTGGGAGCTAAGCCTTGATACTTTGGGAGAGTGTTCCACTGTTGAAGAGCACCATAACCTGAACTTAAGGTAAGCTTTTAACCACTGGTTTTTATATATGCTCTGTTTTGGTTGTTAGTTTCAGGCTTAGAACTTTGATGTGGAAAGTGTGAATCAAAGGAGGTTCTTGTGTTGTTTTGATTGGGGTTTGATGAGGGTAAGCTAAGGGTGTTATTTGGGGGTTTAATTATATGTTTGGAGGAGGTTTAGAGAAGGTTTGAAGGACTGGTTTGAGAGGAAATCGCACAGGGGAAAAATTGGTTCGTTAAGGGCGTTTTGGCTGGTCTGGGCTGGGCGCCGCGGCGCAGCAGGGGTGCGCCGCGGCCCTTGGCGCCTGGCAGGGGGGAGCCTTTCTGTCTGAAGGCGCGCCGTGGCACAGCAGGGGAGGGTCGCGGCCCTTAAGGCCAATTTTGCTAAAATGTGGTTTTTAGCTTGGGGATTCAAACCATAGGCCTCGGGGTTGGACCTAGTACCTGGTTGAGTAGTATTTGATGTCTCGGGGGCTGGGATTTGGTTTGGGAACCCTCAGTGATCATTTTTTTTATGATACCTTATATTTGGTTATGACTAGGTGACCGCTAAAGGACTAAAAGCTGATCGTTCTCAAAGGTCGTTTCTTTTATTAATTCTCGCTCGAACCCAAGGTAAGAAAACTGCACCCCGTGTATATGTGACATGCATGGCTATTATGGATGCATGTTGGTTGATTATCGAGCATGACATGCATGGTTATTATGACGCATGTTGGTTGGCTATTGAGTGTGACATGCATGGCTATGATTGGTGCATGTTAGATGTTTAAATGTAAACATTGATAGCATAATGAATGCTTGGCGGGTATTCCCATTTGCATATGATTATTATTGAGGCATGCTGGATGATTAAGTGTGATGCATGTGATGCACGAGAAACATGTGATTAGGGCATGCCATGAGTGATGAATATGAGATTGGCCAGAGCTTGAGTCTCTGAGTTTGTGCATGATCATGATTATGCTGGCAACTGTTTAGTAAGCATGCTGAATGACTTATTCTTGGATAACTGACATATGATACATATTCATAGCATTGCTTACTTGTGCATGGTACTGACTAATTAGTCAGATTTGGCAAAGGGGCTAGTATCAACTGTGAAGCTATGACTTATGAGTCAGGTTCGGCAGTGGTACTGGGCACTGGTCACATTGAGTCAGATTTGGCAAAGGGGCTAGTATCAACTGTGAAGCTGTGACTTATGAGTCAGGTTCGGCAGTGGTACTGGGCACTGGTCACGTTGCACTGACTTGTCAGTCAGAATTGGCAAAGGTGTTAGTATCAGCTGTGAAGTTGTGACTTACTAGTCAAGTTCGGCAGTGATACTGGACACTGGTCACATAGCGCTGATTTATTAGTCAGAACGGTCTTAGCGTGGTTCACGCAAGCCAACGGAGATTAGATCTAATCGACCATCAACATTGAATGGCTCAAAGAGCATTAATGCAAGACCGACCTCGAGGGTCGATGGATGAAATAAGCACTTGGAGGCTAGTGGCTTACCTAGCAGCCACTCTCCCTCTTGAATCATGTGATGTTCACTCATTGGTTTGGAAGCTTTATGCTCCGTGTGATTATAATGATAATCATTTAATAATGCTTATGTATAGTGTTATGTTTTCTTGCTGGGCTTCGACTCACGGGTGCTATGTGGTGCAGGTAAAGGCAAGAGGAAGCTAGACCATCCTTGGGTTGGAGGGCTTAGGTGATGATGTGTACATATGCAGCTGCTTGACCGCCACGGCCAAGGTTTAAAGTGGAACTAGGGTTGAACCCTGTTTTGCCGCTTAGAACGGCCTGTTGTAAATATTTTCTGCAATAAACTCTAAAATTTATATTTTCGGGATCCCAATGTATATATTAAACGTTCTAGTGAAACGTTACACCCTAACCAAAATGTTTAATCCCTAAACCGCTAATCATACTTAGTTGCACGATTTTGGCCAAATGACTCGATTAGCGAGTTTAGCACCGTTTACAAGGCACACCGTAACGGTCCCAGGAGTTGGGGCGTTACACCGGGTCATACCCGGCCCAGACCCAGTGTTCCCCTGAGCCTATAAATACGAGCGATAGAACACTGGAAAAAGGGATCTCTCTTCGACTTGTATACAGTTACTCTGTCAAAACCTAGAGAGAAACTCCATTGTAAAAGACTTTCCAAGCTCTAATACAACTGACTCGTGGACTAAGGCTTATTAACGCCCCAACCACGTAAAAATCCTGTGTTAATCCTCTCAACTCCATATCATTAGTCTTAGCTAATATTCATTAGTATAGTTTCCGAAAATCTCGGTAAACAGTTTGGTGCTTTCATTGAGAGCTGAAGAAAGCCAGTGCTAAAGTCAAGCCTTTACTACAATGGTGAACACACGACACACCATGTTCGACCCTAGCAATCCCGAACAGGGCAACAGAGACCCGCGACCTTCGCAGCATCCCCCTCAGGATCCGCCCGAGAACGCACCTCCTCAAACATCTCACCATGAGGAGTCACAAGACTACAAAGGTGGGACAGAGTACGAAGAAGAGAATGAGGAGTATTACGAAGAGGAAAATGAGGAGTACCATGACGAAGCTGCGAATCCCGTGATCCCCGAAGAAAAGCCCAACCAATAGGATCTGGAGGTGACCAGACTAAGGCAGCAAGTCCTGGACCAGGAGGCCAGGATCGCTGAGCAAGCGGAGGCGCATCGGCGGATGCAAGAGTCCCTCCAGGCCCAACAGGCATTCATAGCCGCGCAGGGTCTGGCAGCCAATCCCACAACTGGCCCACTTCCCGGAGCGCAGCAGCCCGCTCCATAAGCGCAAGCCGGGGTCCCCGAAGGAGCTAGCCCAGCCCCTCCCCTGGAGCCGTTTCCTGAGCCAGCACCAGGAAACCCGGATAAGGAGAAAAAGAAGGCCGGTGGAAAGACCCGAGAAAAGACCACCCCCGTCGCAAAGGCTGGGGCCCGTTCCCGACCGCTCCCTAGGAAAGAAAAGGTGTGCCTCATCCCAAGACGAGGCCACCCGATCAATACACAGGGGACGCGGCCGCAAAACGCGCAGCCCTGGCACGCCCCAGGGCGAGACGGGCGGGAGAGATCTTTGCACCCGAGTGCCTCGGTTAACAAGAACCGTCGGGAATGGCCTCTCAGCAAGGAACATCATGCCCTCAGTTCAGGGGACGATACGTCCCGGATAGACTTACGTGACGGACTGAACGCTCGGAAAAGAGCGGGCCCGCAAGGAAAAGATCCTCCCCCGAGGTGGCGGCCTCAGAAACAACATCAACGACAGGAGGAACGACAGAATCCTCCTAGAGGATGGCACGGCCAGGCAGCTCATGGAGCAGCTGGCCACTCTGAAAAAGGTCACGGATCGTTTGGTCCGCAAACAAGAAGGCGCGGACACTGACTTCGATGAAGAGGATAAAGAGCCCTGCGCGAGGCACATCCTGGACGCCATACTCCCCAAGGGGTTCAAGATGCCAAGCCTCACCGCCTATACTGGAAACACCGACCCCAGGGACCATCTGTCCCGATACAACCGGCTCATGACAGTGGCTCACGTCAGTGACGATGGCAAGTGCCTCTGCTTCTCGATCACTTTGAGCGGTCCCGCCGAAGAGTGGTGGAAGAGACTTAAGTCGGGATCCATCCAATCCTGGTCCGGGCTGCAGTCAGCATTTCGCAAGCAGTTCGTGGCCGCCATAAGGATGGACATGCAGATCAGCGCCCTCGCAAATATCAAACAACTCCCCACGGAGACACTGAGGGCCTACATCCAGCGCTTCACTGAGGAAGCCTCCAAGATAAAAGTGGACGACAGACAGCGCCTGGTGGCGCTGCAGTCCAGAATCCGGGCCGGGTCCCCCCTCTGGGATGACATGCAGCGTAGCAAGGCCGCTACCCTGGAAGAGTTCATCAGAAGGGCCCAAGGATTCATCAACTGGGAGGAAGCTCAGATCCAGGCTTTCGGGTGGCCTCCGGCTCCGCAGCCCGTCCCCCAGGTGTTCCCGGGATATGGGGGACAGTTCCCGGCACAGTCCTATACCGCGCCCCCCATTGCCCCGGGATCGGCCGTCGCGCCTGGAGTCAGCTACACTCCTACGGTGTATGGCCCTGCCACTTCAGGGTATACCCCGGCCCAATCCACCCACTTCTCCGGGTATGGCGTCGTGCCGGCAGGACACAACATCGCCCCCATCGGGGCCCAGCAGTCACAGGCAAGAGTGACTGAGGCGAGCGTGAACCCCTCCCGGGGGAAGCGATCTGGCAAAGGCCAGAACCGGCCCGAGTCGGTCAAGAAGGGAAAGAGGGGCTACGAGCCCCAATATTCAGAATACACCAATCTGGTGGACACCAGAGAGAACATCTACCTGGCCACAGAAAGGGCGGTTCACTACCGGAAGCCTAGCCCCATGTTCAAAGGGGGAAGGAATCCGAGGGACGCCAGCAAAAGGTGCGCCTATAAGGATGTGGGCCACACCACCAAAGAATGCCGGCAGCTCAAGGATGAGATCGAAAATCTCATCAAGCTGGGGCACCTCCACCAGTGGGTTAGGATGCCCGTCGGAGTCCCGGGCCTATCAGCAGGCCCCGCACAACCCACGGTCCCGGGAACGCCCCAGGCATACCCCCCTCAGGGAGGGTATGCACAGGGACCCACGACGCAAGCCCCTCAGGGGGCCCCTGTTGCGCAGGTTCCCGGCCCCGGAATGCCTTACCCCTCAGGGGTAGCACCCCCTCAAGTTGACGGACATGTGGTTACCATCTCGGGCGGACCTCACCTGGGAGGACCATCCAGGAACGACCAAAAGTGCTACCTAAGTGAGCTAGACCACGATTAGGAGGTATGCGCCCTCGTCCAGGCCCCAGCTCAGCGCCCTAAATTGATGAACCTCCCCATCACCTTCACGGAGGACGACGCCCGCAATGTCCATTTTCCGCACCACGACCCGCTGGTCATAGATGCTCAAATCGCCAACAAGTTGGTGTCCTGCGTGTTGGTGGATGACGGGAGCTCCGTCAACCTGTTGTTCAAGCCCGCTTTCACTGCCATTGGCTTGACTGAAGCGGATCTGGCATCGTGCCCGACCCAGATTTATGGCTTCAACGGAGATGCACTTCTCCCCATGGGAAAGATCCAGCTGCCCGTTACGCTGGGGAGTGAATGAATTGCAGCACTCATTCAAGTTCTGCACCTTTGTAGTGGTGGACTGCCCCATCGCTTACAACGTCATCTTTGCCCCACCCGCATTAGTCGAGTTCGGAGCCATCACCTCCATCTGTCATCTTTGCATGAAGTTCCCATGCGACAACGGAGGGGTAGGGATTGTCCGGGGAGACCAAAAGAGCGCCCGGAAGTGCTACCAGGTGTCGGCCCGGCCCATATACATGATCCGGGAAGAACCCGTTGAGCACTTCGTCGAACCGATTCCCCCCCCCCCCCCCCCACCTACTGAGAGGATGGTCCGGGAAGAAGATGACCTAGACCAGCGGATACGGGACAACCGCGTCCTGGAACCAATGGATGAGATAGAAGAGGTGTGCGTCAGCGACACCGATCCGACCCGAATCATCCAAGTCGGAAAAAGTCTGCCGGCAGACGTTCGGGCCGCCATCATCGCCCAAGTTAAGGGAAACCAGGATATCCTGGCCTGGTCTCACTCAAACAAGACTGGGATCGACCGCAATATCATCTGCCACGCGTTAAGTATTGACCCAAACGCGACCCCGGTTCGCCAGAAACGCAGACCGTTGGGGACGGAGAGGGCCGAGGCCCTTAAGCTGGAGGTTGAGAAGTTGTCTTCTATCAACTTCATACGCGAGGCTGTGTACCCCGTGTGGCTGGCCAATCCCGTCTTGGTGCCAAAACCAAACGGGACATGGAGAACGTGCATCGACTTCACGGACCTCAACAAAGCCTGCCCGAAAGACTGTTTCCCGCAGCCCCGGATCGACCAAATGGTGGATGCTACGTCCGGGTACAAGATCTTGAGCTTCATGGACGCTTACTCCAACTACAATCAGATCTCTATGCACGTGGCAGATCAGGAGCACACCAGCTTCCAAACTGACAAGGGAATCTACTGCTACATAGTCATGCCCTTCGGACTGAAGAACGCCGGAGCGACTTACCAAAGGCTCGTCAATCGAATGTTACGGGCCCAGTTAGGGCGAAACATGGAGGTCTACATCGATGACATGCTGGTCAAGTCCAAGACGTTCGGGAACCATTCGAATGACCTGGCGGAGGCCTTCGCAGTCATTCGGAAGTACAGGATGAAGCTGAATCCCAAAAAGTGCACTTTTGGCGTGGCCTCCGGGAAGTTCCTGGGCTTCATAGTGAGTTTCCGGGGAATAGAAGCCAATCTAGATAAGATCAAGGCACTGATTGATATGGCCTCTCCCCGGAAGCATAAGGACGTACAAAGCCTGACGGGGTGAATAGCCGCCTTGAGCCGCTTCGTTTCCAAAGCCACGGACAAGTGCATCCCGTTCTTCAATGTCCTTCGGGGAAGCCAGCGTTTTGAATGGTCAGCCGAATGCGAAGAGGCCTTTCGTATGCTGAAAGAACACTTGGCCCAAGCCCCAATCCTGACGAAACTGGTAGACGGGGAGCCTCTGTATCTATACCTGGCCGTGATCGAGCACGCGATCAGCGCTGCGTTAGTACGGGAGGAAGAAAGGGCACAGCTCCCGGTATACTATGTAAGCAAGCGATTGCTTGACGCTGAGTCTCAGTATCCATTGATCGAAAAGCTGACATTCTGCCTGCTGATGGCATCCCGAAAGCTTCGGCCTTATTTTTAGGCCCACGCCATAAAGGCCCTGACCAACCATCCCCTGTGGCAAGTGTTACAGAAGCCCGAGTCATCGAGAAGACTCCTGAAGTGGGCCATGGAGCTGAGTCAATTTGATATATCCTACGTCCCTAGGGTGTCTATCAAGGGGTAAGCCCTGGCCAATTTCATCGTTGAGTGTTCTGGGGTATCTCAGGAAGACAATGTTCCCGGGGCCCCCACGGCACCCGTATGGAAGGTCTTCGTGGACGGAGCCTCGAATGAGAACGAGGCCGGGGCTGGGATCATCTTGGTATCACCGCAGGGGCACCAGTTACAAAATGCTCTCCCTTTCCAGTTCAAGGCGTCGAATAACGAAGCGGAGCATGAAGCTGTCCTAGCCGGGCTGCGTTTGGCCCGAGAGGTAGGGGCAGCGAACCTGGAAATCTACAGCGATTCCCAGCTAGTTGTCAGACAAATCTTGGAGGAATATCAAACTAAAGGAGAGAGAATGGCGGCCTATGTGACCCAGACGAGAGAAATGCTACAGGCATTCATCAAGCACTCCATCCGCCAGATCCCCCGAGAGCAAAATGTCTTCGCGGATACACTAGCGAAACTGGCCACTGACGCCGAGGCAGAGCTGGCCGAAATGGTCCCCGTCAACCATCTCCCCGTCCCAAGCATCAGGGCCCCCGTGGTCCACACCGTCGATCACTCCACGTCTTGGATGGGACCGCTTATCCATTACCTGACAGCCGGGGAGGTTCCAGCCGACAGGGCCGCAGCCCGGAAACTCCAATACCAAGTCCACCGATATGTCATGATGGACGGAAAACTCTATCGCCGGGGTTTATCCATGCCTTACCTCAGGTGTGTGTCCGGGACTGAGCTGAGCGCCATCATGCATGAAGTGCACGAAGGTTTTTGCGAAGATCACACAGCCGGGCCCAGCCTATCTAAGAAGATCCTGCGCCAAGGATACTTCTGGCCAACCATGAAGAAAGACTGTATTGACTACGTCCGCAAGTGCGAACAGTGCCAGAGGTACGCGAAGGTCCCACGGGCCCCCCCGACAGAAATAACCTTGATGACTAGCCCCTGGCCCTTCGCAGTGTGGGGGATCGATCTCGTCGGATCCCTCCCGACCGGGAAGGGAGGGGTAAAGTATGCCATCGTGGTCGTGGACTATTACACGAAGTGAGTTGAGGCGGAGCCCATGAACACAATCACTTCCAAAAAGGCCTTAGATTTCGTCATCAATAACATAGTGTGTCGGTACGGCCTCCCCTACAAAATCGTGTCCCACAACGGGAAGCAGTTCGACAACGCACACTTCACGGATTTTTGCGAAAGGCACGGTATCGTCAAGAGCTTCTCCGCAGTCACCAGGCCCCAGGCAAACGGGCAGGCAGAAGCCGTGAACAAAATCCTAAAGGGGACGTTGAAGAAAAAACTCCAGGCCTGCAAGAGCAAATGGCCCGAGGAACTGCCCCGCGTACTATGGGCTTACCGGATGACCAAGAGGACATCAACCGACCACACCCCCTACTCCATGGTCTATGGATGCGAAGCCGTCATCCCGATCGAAACGACCGTCCCGTCCCACCGACGAGACACGTATGACCCCGCCTAGAACCACGCCTTACTCCAAGAATCACTAGATCTCATCGAAGAGATCCGAGAGGAATCGTAGGTGCAGCTAAAGATGTACCAAGGCAAGATCGCACGACACTTCAACTCTAAAGTCAAAAGCCGAAACTTTGGAACCGGCAACTTGGTCTTGCGAAGAGTCTTCCCTGCTACTCAAGATCCGGGAGTGGGGGTTCCGGGCCCAAATTGGGAGGGGTCGTATGAGGTCCAGGACGAGGTGTGCCCCGAGACATACCACTTAAAGCGGCTTGATGGCTCAGAGGTCCTGCGAGCCTGGAACGCGGAGCATCTCCGTAAATACTATTAGTAGTCGGGAGAGCGCGTTCCAATATAGTATTTTCATTGTAAACAGTGTACGCCTCAGGGCGACCCCCTTTGAATAATAAAAATGGCGTGTACAAAACGTCATAAAGAAATGTTGTAAAACAATGATAATCTTTCTCAAGTGACCCCAGACCCATCTCCACTCACTTACGAGGGGTATCCCGGGTATAGGCAAATACCTGGCGGGGCGCAAGCTCAGGCTAGTCCCGGCTCGGACCAACGAGGTCCGGGTGACGCAAACCCCATGGTCCCACCCCGGACGAACGATTCCGGGGGTATAAAGTTAAGAGGACCGAGTCCAAGGCCGGTCCCACCCTGGACGAACGATGTCCGGGGGTATAACTAAAGAGGACCGAGCCCAAGGCCGGTCCCACCCCGGACTAACAATGTCCGGGAGTATAAAGTAAAGAGGACCGAGCCCGAGGCCGGTCCCACCCCGGACGAACGATGTCTGGGGGTATAAGTAAAGAGGATCAAGCCCGAGGCCGGTCCCACCCCGGACGAACGATGTCCGGGGGTATAACTAAAGAGGACCGAGCCCAAGGCCAGTCCCACCCCGGACGAACGATGTCCGGGAGTATAAAGTAAAGAGGACCAAGCCCGAGGCCGGTCCCACCCCGGACGAACGATGTCCGGGGGTATAACTAAAGAGGACCGAGTCCGAGGCCGATCCCGCCCCAGACGAACGATGTCCGGGGGTATAACTAAAGAGGACCAAGCCCAAGGCCGGTCCCACCCCGGCCGAACGATGTTCGGGAGTATAAAGTAAAGAGGACTGAGCTCGAGGCCGGTCCCACCCCGGACGAACGATGTCCGGGGATATAACTAAAGAGGACCGAGCCCAAGGCCAGTCCCACCCCGGACGAAAGATGTCCGAGATATAAATTATAAAGGATCGAGCCCAAGGCTCATCCCGCTCCGGATGAGTGATGTCCGGGAAGAAGAACCATCCGGTATGCCCCAGGGCAAAGCCATGGCGTATAGCTGATAAAGGGAGAACAAGGTTCCAGGTTAAACTTAGCCCCGTTGGCCCTGGCCTTGGAGCCAGGATTAAAAACTCGGCGAGTTAAGTCGTTCGGTCTAGTCCAGGCCGTTGGAACCGGGACCAAACCCTCACAATTAATTAGGCGCGGTGACAAAATGAAATTTCTACTCGGAATAACGAAAAGAAACCTATATAAAAACCGAAGAAAATAGCAGTGTTTTGAACTTAGTTACAAGTCAAAATTACAAGTCAAAGTTACAAGACACAAGGCCAGGATTCGGGCCTTGACTTCATCCGCCCGGAGCTCCGCATCCTCCTTCTCCTTGGCCTCGAACTCGGCTCGCTTTGACTCCGGATCAGGGAAGACAAGGAGGTTCATACTCTTGTCCTTGCACTAGGCCACGTAAATGGCCTCATCGAAGGTGACCTCCAGAATGCCCTCTGCCTCCTCCTTTTCGCGGCGGGATACTTCGTGCGCCGCCTTCTCCTCAAGAAGAGAGTCGCCCAGTTCGTAGACCCGGACCTTCAGGGTCTGGATCTCCTCCTTATCCAAGACGGACTGAGCTGCGGCCGCCTCCAAAAGCGTTGCCTGCTCATCGACCTCCTTTGATTTCCGGGACAAAGCCTCTTCCAGTCCGGCCTTGGCGCGGTCGAACTCCTCGCGCTCCGTCTGGGCACGGGCCATCTCCCAGCCAAGGGCCTCCTTGGAGGCCTCCCTCTGATTCATGGCTGCCTCCAGCTCTAGCTTGCCCGTCTCCATCTTCATGGCCAGATCGGCCACCAAATCAGCACTCCGATGGGACAACAGATCAACCTGGAGCAAAGAAAAGTTAGGAAAAATCCTCATCAACAAGAGGGGGAAAATAAGAGATAAGTAAAAATTACCGCAGTGGCCTGGTGGCAGAGCGCCTGTGAGATGAACAGCACGTCCGGGTTGGCTATCGTGGCGTACCTCTTGAGCTGGAGGTTTGACATGGTGTTCCCCACCTGGTCTAGCAGGTCAGCCGCCAGGGGGGCCGTGTCCTGTCCAAGTTTAGGGCGGAAGCCCGTTTCGGCGGCTGGCCGATCCACGATTGGCTGAGGGGCGCTGAACGCGGCCGGGCGTTCTGCAAATTCTACCTGACGGCGGACCGTTAGGGCCCTGTACATTTCGTCCCTCCAGCCTTGACCGTTTTCCCAGGTCCGGTTGATCAGCTGGGACTGCTCATCTCGCAAAGCGGACTCCCCCTCCTTGAGAAGAGTCGGACGTATGGGGAGAACGGGTAAGGCGGGGACCTCCTTCGCAGCGAGCTGACTCTCATCGTGCGACTCGTCAGCCAAGCCAGCCCGCCTCGTCCGGGGCCTCTTCCTGGTGTTGCCCTCTTCGGCGCCAGCATCTAGGCCCCTTTTCCCAGAGCTTCGGCTGGCCGCTGCATCTGCCTCCATGTCAATTACTGGGTGTTGGGCGGGGGCGGAGACTGCAGTCTGCTCCACGGCTTGAACGGGGACTGCGACAAGGGCTCCCCCACCGGGACGAAGCTCCGTCCCGGACACTTCCTTATTGAGGCTGGGCTCCGGGCCCTTCGCCTCGCTGGTTTTCCTGGCAGCTTTCCTGGCCGCCCTGTCCTTGAGCAGCTGCCTCATTTCGCTGGCGGGAGTAGACATGTCGGAGTCTCCTGCAAAAGCACAAAAAAAGGGAATTAGTATGGCAAGCCGGGAAAAAAAGAAAAAATAGAAATAAATATCCAATTTAATAACGACCCGGGACGAACCCTCATCTGTGCCCGGGGCGCGACTCAACTCCTCTAAAGCAAAGGAATGGACTCGGTCCCCCATGTCGTCCGGGTTCAGGAAGTTCCCGTACTGAAGGAACCCGGATAAAAACATAAAGACCTCCGAGCCTACGGGGACGGGAGTCGAAAGTCTCGCCTCCCCGTCAGCCTCGAACGCAGGGCCTCGGAGTACTAGCCTATCCCTAGCTAAGTCCCCAACTTGGGGAGCATAAGTCAAGATTAGAGGGGAGTTACCTCGCCCCGATACGATAGCCCTGGGAGTCCCCGTGTTTGGCAGGGCATCCTCAAAGAGCTCCTCCAGCTCTTTCGAAGAGGCCGCCTCCGTCTGGGCTTGGTCTTTCTTCCGCTGGGCCGCGTCAGCTCGCGTCGCCCTCTCCACTTCCGCGATTTGGTCCAAGGCCATTTGTTCCCGGATGACAACATTCTTTTCGCAGGCGATGCCTCGGAGGTTCGGGATGAAGATGTTTTGGGTGGCCGCGAGCATTCCGACCAGTCGAAGATTGTCATCCGTAATGTAAGGATCGTTGGACACCATCTATTTTCCCATTGGTATGATATTGTCCGCTTTTGGCCTAAGCCCTCACGGATTTGTTTTTGGGCACCTTCCCAAAAGGCCTCATTCCAATGGAGATGGTGTCCAACTTTATATACCTAAGATCCTTCCCATTTCTAGCCAATGTGGGACTTTGGTTGTACACCCAACAATCCTCCCCTCAAACAAAGGACCACCTTGCCTCCCCTCAGACGATTACAGATCTAAACCTGAATCCCTCGATTCCAACACTCAAGATCCCCTTGAGTAAGCTAGATGAATCCCTTCACCAGCTAGATTCGAAATCCCTTCGAATACCTGAATCGCTCGATTCCAACACTTAAGATCCCCTTGAGTAAGCTAGATGAATCCATTCACCAGCTAGATTCGAAATCCCTTCGAATCAGATCTGAACCTCTGATGGCTCTAGCAGCAAGCTTCACCTCCTTTGTTTGGCAATCCGAGGATACATTCACATGGCTAATTTTGGGAACCTGGCTCTGATACCACTTGCAAGGACCGTCAGACACCGTCTATTTCCCCATTGGTATGATATTGTCCGCTTTGGGCCTAAGCCCTCACGGATTTGTTTTTGGGCACCTTCCCAAAAGGCCTCATTCCAATGGAGATGGTGTCCAACTTTATATACCTAAGATCCTTCCCATTTCTAGCCAATGTGGGACTTTGGTTGTACACCCAACAATCATTGTAGGAAAAACTAATTGCAGGATCTTTATTTATTTTCATGCAATTTACATATTATCAACACAAACATGCAAATTCCTAGAACATGCTCCTATGAAATTGATACAAATACAAAGTAAAGTAAAAACTTACATTACGCAGCGGAACTGGAACAACTCCATCCTTCAATCTCTCTAACCCTTGATTCCATTCTGTAGCAGAGTATTATCAAGAGATTGAACAAGATCAGCAACACAGTCTTCCTCACCAAGCCTTTGATCAACCTAGAACTAGTGTGGGCTGGCTCTCAACACATGAGATAGAGATCTAGAAAAGAAGAAGAGATTGTGGCTAAGAAAGGATTAGAGTGTCTAGGTTTTCACTTACCCAAATCAACTGAGACTGACTTGCTACTAAAAACCCTAGATATCATATTCCTTATATAGGCAACTTAATGGGATTTATTTAAATTTAAATTAATTAAAAATAATAAACAAAACTAAAAGCCTTGGGCTGCCATAAATGAACTTGGGCCCAATCTCTTTATTTTGAATTTAAATCCCAACTGGGCCTAAATTCAAAACATTTTATTTATTTATTTTTTAATTAATTAATTAAATCCTTATTCAAATTAGCTAATTATAATTTGAAACTTGATTTAATATTATTTATTTATATTGATACCAATTTATCAATATTAATAAATTTACCCAAATATTCTCTTTTATTCTCTAAATCTCATATCTCTGTAAATTTTCCAAAATTGACCTAGTCAACTTTAAAAATCCTAATTGATAATTAAATCAATTAATTGAGACATTCTAGATGATTTACTCAAAGGTGATGCGGGGACCATGGATCCATGAAATCAAGCTCCAACAAGTAACCGTGAATTTATTTACGAATAATTTCACTACCTTATTAATTCCTCGTGACTCCACTATAGACTCGGAATTGAACTCTTGAATTCATAGAACGTATTTTCAAAACCATAAATACGTTATCCATTGTTATAACCATTACAATCAGTAAATCCTCTATCGATGACTTACTAACGAGCTGGGTGCAAATTACCGTTTTACCCCTCATAAGTATTTTATCCTTAACTCCCACTAAGTTCCTTATAAATGATATTTCCGTGAACTTAATCACAGAAATGAGATCTCAATCATTTAACCTTTTGAACAAAGCAATTAAGGAAATCATCTTTTCACTTCTCATACAGAAGTTATAGATTTCGTATCTATGAATAATACTCCCACTCAATTACACTAATAAATCTCCAAGATGTAAGTATGGGTTAGACCGTAGGGTAAGCTGGTAACGAACAAGTCAAAAGATTTAAATAATATAATTAGCAGAATATTATCACTCAGAATTAAGATCGGCTTAATATATGGTCAACGTTGTGACATTGATTAGATTTGATAACAACGATACTTATTTATCAATCAATAATCAATATCGGTCCTAGTCCGATGTAACTAAATACATCCGATCTTATCTACTTGGTCGATGCCTTGGACAAGACATCACACCCTGAATGTGTAAGTAGATCATATCGTAGATTGCCTAATCAGTGAAAATCCAATGCACTGATCTAATCTTAGGACTCGTTCTTTTGAACATATAATTACAACTATAATCCACTGTGACCTAGTCACTATAATTGTAACTATCCATATGTTCGGGATTTTATAAATGTTTGTATTATTTCAATAATCATGTAATAAAACAAGCAAGCAACACGGTTGTCAAACTAAATGATTTCTACTACTTTTATTGATAATATGAAAACATGCTACATGTCCGACATGGTTTTATAAGGGCATAAAACCTAACACGTAATGTAGCCACCTACGTCCAGATCCTCCGAGCTCTGCTTGGAGTAAAACCTCCTCCTTTCCATGATGAACTTGGTGAGGGGAGTTTGAGCGAAAGGTCCTGCCACCCGGAAGAGCATGATAAGAAGCGAAGAAAAAGAGAATGAAAGCATAGAGAAAATGGATCGGGGAAGCACTTACCCACTCGCTGGAAGTCCAGCAGCAGTGCAGGGTTCTTCTCCACGAGGAACCCGGACGTCATAAACCAATAATGGCGGACGTCCGGGGGATGCTTCCAGGGTGGGAGCGGGGTAGCTACCTCGTGGCTTCAGTCTGTAGAAGCCGTCCAAGGTCTTATCCTTGACGTTGACCTGCGACTCCATCTTGTAGAAGTACAAGATTTCCGCAGGAGTCGGCTCCGCGATCTCCTGCGCGATGCAGAACACTCGCCATCCCGCGAGCAGCCGGTACGCTTGCGACAGGAGCTGAAACGGCGCGATTCCCACGTACGTCAAGAACCGCATGAAATAGTCGTGAAGCGGGAGCGTGGCTCCCGCGCTGATGTGGCCGGCGCTCCAGGCCCCGAATCCCTCCACGGACGTGTGCGCCCGCTCTTCAATCCTGGCCATGCGGTTGTGAAAGAGTCCGGGAGTTGATTCGATGCCCAGACGCTGCTCCAGGAGCAACATCATCCGGTAATTCTGGAACAGGTTGGGCACCAAGTCCATTTCCCACCTGTTGCCCTTGGGTGTCCGGAACTCAGGAATGACGACAGGGGCCCTATTGACCTCTTCCTCGGAATGGAGTGTGACGCCCGTGGCCATAGTTGACAATCTGGGAACAAAGAAAGAAAGCCAAGCAGTCAGTACCTAAACCCAAGAAAGTCGATTAAGGTACGGGGGGTCTCCTAAGGACTGCTTGGAGCCCCTTCGGATCGGGTCCGGGATCACTGAAGAGCCACGAGACCCTGATCGGGAAAGGAAAAAGAGCTACTAAGGCCCCGCCCTCTGTCCGGGAAGCATCCGGATATGGAGCAACCCGAACCAGGCGGCCTTCCTAACAACTCTTAAATGCAATCAGATTCTAGCATCCTAAACATGCGAATGAAAAGAACAGCCTAAGTTCCCATATTCATCAAGAAGGTCAGAAGGACTTACTGTGAGTTGTTGGCCGTAGAAGATGGTGGCTGTCCGACGGCAAGAACGGCAGAACTTCGTTCTTGAAATGGTGCAGCCGGTTCAGCAGCTTGTCGATAGGATAGACACCAGGTGAGTTCTCAGGCAAACGGGCAGACGCTGGGGTCGTAGGGAACAGGCGACGGTGTAAAGTTAGCAGACGATGGTGGATGTCACCGGCGATGTCGGACATGCAAAGCTGATCAATGCTTAAGATGGCTCGAGAGCGTAAAAACGTCAAATGAGCATCAGTGGGGTATTTATAAAGGACTGACTCCTGGCCTCCAATCCAACGGACAGGTGTCTCCCCATTGAACGGTCCAGAATCGTGTAGGTGCATTTACGAGCCCTCTCAGGCTGGATCCTCGCCATCTCAGATCTAACGGTCCAGGAGGGGCGGATGCCAAAGGTCGCCCCATCCTACGGTCCACCTCAACCCAAAAGTATTAATGATGGACCCCCGTGCGGATAGGACGCTTCGCGATCTGTGCTGACACGCTAGCCTAGGCCTAGCGACCCTTGAGATGTCTAGGCGACCTTTCGAGGTCGAGACCCATCCGTGCAGCAATCACCTGGTGACACGTGTACCCTTGCCATGAAGCGGGACTAAGGTAAACGTACCCGGACATTGGTAAACTGTCCGGGCCCAGCATACGACCAGCATCACTGCCCTCTGTCATGGACCCACGATCCCAAGCAGGAACTGGGAAGGCAACCATGTGAGCGTCCGGGAGCAATGCAAACCTCCTCCTGGCGGGCCTAGGCGAAGGCTTGGGGGGTAAATGTTATCCCCATTTCCTGCGTGGCCCCGGAACGACCGTCACAACCCATGGTCAGGGCATTCAAAATGTGGGCCCGGCCCAAGGCCTCTTGGTACGGGAATATCTAAGGGGGCATGGGCCTAGTGCAATTCTGGGCCAGACGGGGGTCCAGTATGGTTATCCGGGACAATCATCCTAGAGACATGCAGACAGCTCGGACCCCCCCGCGGTATACGTCCTTGATCCCGGAGCCTGGTAACGGTCCGGGCCTGTGGTAAATGAAGAGGGACAAAGGTAAACGAACACGGATCACGTCGTCCCCGATTGGTGGGAAAAGTGTCCAGGACCCTGAAGTCGCCCCACTCCGCGTGGATGTTGTCCCTACTTTTCACCTGCGGAAAAGGCCACCTCGGGATTGCACGCCGTTGTTTCAGATCTGCACTACCAAGTACTCTGACTGGTCTTGTCCCCTGAATCTGCCTCGTAACTCGAAGTGTCCAGACCAAAAGCACCGTTTTGTTGGGCGAAATATAGTTCTTGGGCCACCTTATTGGGCCTTAATTGGTCTTGAATTTATGTATGTTTTATCTTTTATATTGGGCTTCCACCAGAGAGGCCAATAATATCCATATCTCTGATGGGCCCGGGTCATACCCGGCCCAGACCTAGTGTTCCCATGAGCCTATAAATACGGGCGATAGAACACTGGAAAAAAGGATCTTTCTTCGACTTGTATACAGTTACTCTGTCAAAACCTAGAGAGAAACTCCATTATAAAAGACTTTCCAAGCTCTAATACAACTGACTCGTAGACTAAGACTTATTAACGCCCCAACCACGTAAAAATCATGTGTTAATCCTCTCAACTCCATATCATTAGTCTTAGCTAATATTCATTAGTATAGTTTCCGAAAATCTCGGTAAACAGTATCCTAGACCTCATTTTGGTCAAAATATTTTCAAATATAATATTTATTTCTCAGCTCCTCAACCACATTCTCCATTAATGTGAACCCATTGCATCAACAACGATCTAAGAATTAATCTTATAATTAAAATTATTTTAATCAAAATTGGCACTCAATAGTATTTTCTTATATTAATATTATTGCACATAAATGTCCGGCATGTCCTTATATTATCCAATAAATGTAGTTGGATATAATCCTTTCCTTCCTATATTTGTAGTGCTGTCTCTTTTCAACTTTAATGGTCTCTTAAAAAAATGTGTTAAAATTTAAAAAGATGTGATAACTAATAATTAACTCGTTAATTTTGGATAAGTTAAATACAGATAATTACTAACATTTTCCAAAACAAAGTACCCGTGGGTGCCATAAATATTTTCAAAAACTCAATCAATCTATAAACACATTTGGTACAATAATTTACAAGCCAAGAGCACCAAGAGGAGTCTTCCCTTGACCAGCCTCGAAGTAGAAAATAAGCATAGCCAACATGGCTATTCTCGCGTGCTTAATCTCCGCTAGCTTCAGTCTCTCCAATTTCTCCCCATCCGGGATGTACTCACCGTCCTTGAGGGTTCCGGCCAGTCCAAGAGGGTCAAAGAACTTGCCTCCGGGGTATCCTTGTTCTCCGGTGGCATTGGCGAAGTTCTCAGCGGTCCTCGACCATGGCGTCGCCCACTCCACCGACTGCGATTCCGGGTTGAAGAAGTCCACCCATCTTTTGCTCTCGACCCAACCCATTAAAATTAGCTGGGTTCCCAGAAGGGAGCCGAACGAGAATGGGGCTATGGCTGCCGGGTCAGCTCCGGCCTCGAACCATGGCACGCCGCTCCATGCTTGGCCAACGAAGATTCCGAGCACCGCAGCCATGGCCCACCTTCCATGGATCAGCTCAGCTTCTCTGTACCACTTGAGGAACGCTGGGTCCTTGCCGAGTCCCAAAGGGTCGAAACCATAGTCACCTGGGAGGCTGTAAGTTGAGAAAAAGAAATAATCAGTCTCGCTCTTATACTGTTCGATGAAATGTGGAAGAGAGATTTGGTGGGAAAAAAATATATTTTTCAGATGGGTTGTGGAAAGTGTTTAAAAATATAGATCTTGACGCGTTTGCTGAGATGCAAGAAGAGACAAAAAGTTCACTCAAAAACCTTGCTCGTAACGTGTTTGATGAAATGCTTAGACGAGAGAATTGCGCGTGAATGCAGAGTAAAAAATTGATTTTTTTTATTAAAAAAAAAAGTTGAAAGGACTTACGAGCCGTCGAGCCACTCGGGGTCGATGAAGTTGCCACCGCCTCTAACACCTGGAAGCCACGATTTCTTGGGGGCGGCTGCAGCGGCAACGATCATTCTCCTTGGGGAAACAGAGGTTCCAGCTCTGGCTCCGGCGGAGAACAAAGCCTGGCTGCGGCTGCTTCCCTTCCCTCCGCACAAGAAGGAAGAGCCCAAGCCGTTAAGAACCGCACCAGAAGTCGCTGCCATACTGGCCGAGTTCGATTACAAGGGCAAAAGAGGTTTGTGTGTTTAGAGTTGCAAGTGTTTTTAGAAGTTTGGTGTGTTTGTAATAAGAGAAAGAAGAAGAGAATTGAGTGATTTATTATCCCAATCCTATGTGGGTGTGGGTCGGGGACGAAATCCTGTGGGAGTGTTTGGAGGGAGCCAACTAGGATAATGAAATCTGGAGATGAAATCTGGGATAGATTTCGGACCAATGGGAACTCACAACTCCATTTCCGCTTCTCATTTTTCTGCCAACCACGTGTACCCTTAAACAAACCAAAATAACTACACCCTTGATTTTTCTTTTTCTCTTCCTTTTATATGAAAAGGTTAGGTAAAATAACTTTTACAATGACATTTTTCATTTTTCTAACAAGGATAAAGTTAAGGAAATCATCTTTTAGCATGTTTGGCTATGAACTTGCACTATCAGAGGCATAGTCTAGGTGCTAAGAGCACCTATATTGGATGAGTTAAAATGTGTTATTCTTTATAATATAGAGAAAAAATAGTTAACTAGCATTCCATTGGATGATGTAAAGTTATATTTTTTTACCTAAATGAATAATATTTCTTTATATGTAGTGAAATATTATTCATCAAGCTATAAATATTTTATTATATTTTTATAAACTTTTGTATATATACGAGTTTGATATTATTATGTTTAATTATTTTCTTTCTTAAAATAAATAAAATATTTTTAAAAATATAATATATAAATAATGTAAAGAAGCAGATGTATGGTATAATATAAAAGTTTTGAGGTAAATTATAAAAATGTATATTTTTGTGATATATTTTATACTACACTTTCTTTATAATATTTAGCTAAAGCTCATAAAAACATCTTCCATCAGCTCTTTTATACATATATTTATAATAGCTATGCACAAACTCCAATTAATCCATATCTATATTTACATAACATTTACATATCTTTTATATAATATTTTAATATTTTTTTATAACTTTTCTCTCTCTATTTAGTATATATTTATTATTTTTTTTCCTTTTTCAATTATTTTATTTTATTTTAAGTAATAAAATATGTTTAAAGATATAATATTTAAATGATATAAAGAAATATATAGGGAATCTGATATATGATATAATGTAAAATTTAGAGGTAAAATAAAAAAATGTGTGTTTTGATGAGATATTTTAAAAGATGGAGTAGGACATCCAATATGAGTGCTCTAAGAAGGTTCAAAGTTCAAATTCTCCTTCCTAGTAAAAAAAATTATGTTTAAGGTATATTTTCACACTAATTTATAAAATAAATAATAATATATTAATAATAGTTATTGGCACTGAAGAAAAATAGAGTATTAAAATAGTATGATTAATATAGAAGTAACAAGTACAATCTATACATGTCTTGGGGTATTATTGGTTTTTTCAAGATTAAATGATGGATGAAATTATCTTATAGAATAATCATAGATTGAATACTAATATAGGGGTTTGTAATTAATATTGGGATAAAGAAAACACATGGAAATTGAGTTAAGAGATCATATTATGTTATATTTATATGTTAAGATTTTTTCTAATAATACATATTGTAAATGATCACAATGTCAAAGTAAGAGGTTTAATGGTAAATTTTAGGATTCGGATATACTAAACCAAGTAAGGCCCACAAAACTGTAGCTGTTGGCCTAAATTGCTGGATTCCATGTCTATCCATGTTGTAAAAATTAAAGGGAATACTAATTTTTAGAGGACATCTTTAATTTTTAAACAGATTGTAACACTCAATCATTTATGTCCAATTTTTTAATTGCTATTCCCATAATACCCTTTTCTTCACTGAAACTCCGTACCCATCATCTTCCCCAACATGACATATACTTTATCTTCTTCACCCAACCATTTGCTGCCATAAGCCGATCCTATCATCAAATATATCTCCATCCTTAACTCTTCATCTTCTTCACCACGGCCAATTGAGATTTGAGTGTCTCCACCCATCTACCGTTGCAAGCCCATTACTCTTAATCTCCCATCAATGTTCTCTCATCTTTATTTGATTAAAATCTTTTGCCAAAAATGAATCTTTAGTTCTATTATGTCTTCTACATTTAATGAAGAGAAGAACTTGAGATCCAAAATGAAAACGAACACAAGGTAAGAAGATTTTTTTTCTTTTATTTGCTTATCTATTCTTTATTTTTTGCCCTCAATGACCTACTTTCAAAATGTCTTTTGTAAACTAGTATTTTATTTAGGAAAAATAGAAACGTGAAAGCATGATCCTAATTTTGGATTAGTAACTTTCATTAACTTAACTATCTATGTATGTAAATCTTATTTGATTAATTTGATTGATCCGTGTAAAACTTTTAGACTTTTTTGATATTGTATTACGTCATAATAACTATGAATTCCAACATTTACCAAAAAAAATAAATATTACCAATGCTGCTTATATTCTCTTATTAGTAGAAGAAAACAAAAAACATAGACATTCGAATTAGAATAATAAGAGATATTAACAACATAAATACTTAAAGTTTATCCATACATTGTAATTAGAAGAAAATTCTACAATAGGGGCAGGCCTTTTGTCCCCACCAGTAGAGACGTTTCTGTTTTTAGTACGTGAAAAAATTACAATTTAAATTTTTTATATGATAGTGTACACTGTAGTTATAGTAGGCATCTTACCAATTTTTCAAGAAATTTTAAATAATTTACAGTGCTGAAAAAGACTTAAAAATAATTTTTCACGCGCGTATAAAACATGCTTAAAAACAACCTATTTTCGTGTGTTTCGATACATGGAAATATTACAATTCAATTTTTTTATATAATAGTGTACAATATAATTATTTAGAATCCCCATAAATTTTTGAGAAATTCTAAAAAAATTTACAGTGTTGAAAATAAGAAATATGTTGTTTTGAAACTTGTTTTTTATGCGAGTAAAATAAATGATTTTGAAACTTGTTTTCGGTATCGTAAATTATTTTAAATTTTTTAAAATCTGATGGAATGTCCTAAATAATTATAATATACATCATCATATAAAAAAATTAAATTATAATTTTCTCACATGCCAAAACTAGAGATCTCCCTACCCGTAGTAGTAGGGGCAAAATGCATACCCCACTATAGTAGTCCCTATAATTAGATATATATAACTTTTAATTTTAACACCAATAATATAATTTTTTTTTATTGAGCAACATAAATATATTTTTTGTTCTTTACACCAAATCATTTTTTGCGTTAGATGTATACGTGAAAGTATATAATTAATCTAAATTAAAATTTAAATGTCAAAATATATTAATACAAGTTCCACAAGAACAGCGTTTAAAAAAAAAACAAAAAATTAGTGATCATGTGTAACACAATACTGTAATAAACATGCTCAATAATACTGCCGATATACTTTATATAAAATAAATACTGCTTACTTTACTAGAAAAGAAATTTTAACAGCAAAGTAATTTGGCCCAGGGGTAATTTTGACATATCACAGAAACTGTCAAAATTTTAGACATATGTTTTTAACCGTTAGTAATTTTCTAAAACTTTTGTAATTGAACTCCAATTACTGATTTTCCCATACAAGGGCAGGATAGAATTAATTCGATGGAATTTGATTCCGTCTACAACCGGAATTCATGGCAGAAACGGGTAATTAAAATTTCCCGGCTAATGGTTACACTCTCCGGCCAAAACTAAAAAGCCAAACGAGATTTTTTATTTTTTTGGATAAAAAACAAAGAACACTTTTCATTTTTGTGTTAATGTTATCCTCTATATTACCAGAAAAAGCATAAGAAAATTAGCATGAAGGAATAGAGAAACGAAAATGGCTGAATTTTACCCTAACCCTATCAGAGCTTGCCGGCCTCTGAGTTCTCTCTTCCTCCATCCTCGCATTCTCTTCCCCAAACCTTCTCACCATCACACCAATTTTGTTGGGAAATCGGCTGTAATTCGAACTCTGAAACAGCAGACAAGGTTTCAGATTCTCTCCAAGTCGGAGCCGGAATTCGGCATCCTTTCAACGGAAGGTACGGCGGTACTTTTTTCGTCGTTGTTTCTGTTTGTTTCTCAGAAAAAAGTATATACATTTCGACTTTCTAAGACTGTATTTAGTATTTTCGTTCTTCTAATTGGAGTTTCTGGGAATGGTGGTTTGGGCAGAGTGTTCCGACGGAAGCGTTGTATTCCGTTTTGGAATTGCTAAGGACGATGATGGTAAATCGGTTTCGGGCGTAGATATTGATAAGGTTATTGTTGATGGCGGTGATGCTGACACTGAAGGTTTGGTAAATGAAAATGGTGAACAACTGAGTGAGAGTTTGGGGCCTCAAAGTAGTTTAGAGCAAGTTCAGTCTCATTCTGAAGTAAGAGAAAGAAGCTACCCTGCTCAAGTAAGCAGCGAAATCAGTAGTGCTGTTCGTGAAGATTGTAGTGCAGCAGAGTCTTTATCTAACGGTGTATCAGGATTGAGTAAATCATTAGTGGGAGAAGCAACATTTGAGATTGAAATTACTGAATCGTCAAGTGTAGATGAAGTTTCTATAAATAGTGACGAGGACGTCGTTGTGACCAGAAACACTGTTCCCCTAGTTGATGTTCTCGATGAGGAAGTACATAGTGACGGTGAGGAGAATACTGCTCAAATTTGTGAGGGTGAAGTTTTACATGGGTTGGTATCTTCTAATTTGTCTAGTGTAGATGAAGTGTCTCTTAACGATGATGAGAACGCTGTTGGGGCTAGAAATAATGTTCCCCGCGTTGATGTTCTGAAAGTGGAAGTGCATAGCCACATTGAGGAGAATACAACACAAATTTGTGAGGATGAAGTTATAAATGGGTTGGAATCTTCCGAACTTGACACCACAACAGAGGTATTTGATGATGAGGACGTTGTTGGAGCTAGAAATACTGTCCCCCAAGTTGATGTTCTTAAAGAGGAAGTGCATAGCCACATTGAGGAGAATACAACACAAATTTGCGAGGATGTTGTTTTAAATGGATCGACATCTTCCGAACTTGACACCACAGAAAAGAAATCTGATGATGAGGTCGTTGTTGGGGCTAGAAATATTGTTCCCCAAGTTGATGTTCTGAATAAGGAAGTGCATAGCCCAACTGAGGAGATTACAACACAAATTTGTGAGAATGAAGTTTTAAATGGGTTGGTCTCTTCCGAACTTGTCACCACAACAGAGTCTGATGATCATTATACTTCTCCTGCAAGTAATGAGGAGAGTGCTGATGTTGCAGTTGCTGATCTGGGGACAATTGGTGAAGATGATGTTAATCTGATTGAGGCAACGATTGTGTCCTCTGCAGTACAGGTCCAAACATCTTTGGATGAGGAAAGTACTCTTAGTGCATTGGATGAGAATGTTGGAGAAAACAAGACTGAAACTTCATTAGCGGTAAGTCTCAATTTATAAATATTAGTGTTTATTTATTGTATCGTGTGCTATTTTATGTATAACCTTGGGTCGTTCTTTTGGAAGGTTGAGAATAACTTATAGATTCAACTTCCTTAAATTTTCGATTTTGTGATGGTGCCAGCCCTTAGGTACACTGCGAAAGGATTTTAGGTGTGATTCCTAGAGCTCTACCATTGTTGCTGCAATCATCAAATTTATCCCTTTTATTTAATATCTTACCAAAAAAACTACTGTGAGCTTCTTTCTTTACTAACATGCAATGAATGGTCATGTTTTGTTCTCTTCCATGATCTCCATGGACCATACATTACATGCAACGAGGTCTTTTTCATGAAAATCAAACTCAAATGATTGTGTAAACACAAGAATGTTTCTCATGTCATGTTAGAGATTTAGGTACTAGAGGCAATACTGGTTCCTGAGCTGATGGCTTAGCTGTCTGATTTCTTCTTTCAATGCTAGTATATTTTTGACAGGGGCTGAGTTGTAGCCTGTATATGCGCCAGGGTTTCTCTAGAGATAAGTGCTCGTGTTACTTTATTTTATCTTGGCATGCCTATCTACAAATCCCTGTTTCTTTTAGAAGAGTACAAGGCATCCAGTCTTGGCATGAACTTTTAACTCCATATAGTTCATAAAAAATTATATGCTTGTTTCAATGATTATATAGAGGCTGGGGTGGAGTGGAGGGAGGTTGAGGGGGAAGGAATCTTTAGCTATATTCTTTTCTTTGGGACAAGCTGGACCTTAATTTCATTATATACTTGACATATTTTTTTTGCTATGGGGTTGTACTGTTGTTGCATTTTGAATTTCAGAGGATATCCATCCATTTCTTTTCTAATTCTGCTATGGTTGTGTTGTTATTTTTGCTGCAATAGTTCTGATGTAGGAAGGGTATCTATCAAACTGTGGTCTGTGCTTAGCTTCAAGACATTTTTAACATTCTTTTTCCACAAGCCTGATGTTCTGCTAAAGTTGGATGTTGTCTAAATGGCCTTGAGGGTAGTGGATACATCATAAATGTATGAACGCTTGCTTTCACTTTGAGAAACTCAGTAGCTTCCGTCTTCATGTGTCTAGATTGGTTTTGATGTCTCTTCCACAAATTGCGAAGAAGAGAGAGGGAGTAAGTTACACAGCAGTAATGTTGCAGGAGAACTCATCTCTGATGTTGTAGAACTCCATTCAACTGAAGAAGCGACTGCTAGGTATGCACCATCTATCTTGAGCCACACTTACATTTATTGTTTGGAGCAACTATCTTGCACAAATTTTTTTGTTTGCATATGGTTGTGTAAAGGCCAACATAAGTCTCTAGAGTACAGATGGTGCTATCATTTTACAGTGTGCATGTAGTTGTGTTTTATAAGTATTCTTTGTTTGTGAATTCAGATGCTCAGTGCCTAGGTGATCACTAATACATCTTGCCACAAATTCTATTTGTTTCCTTGCTGCAATAATCAATATTTGTAATTTTTTTATTTTGTTGATTACCAAATTTCTGAAGTATGGAGTTCCACTTTATGGTATGCTTGCTCCGACATATTAGTTAGTATGAGTAAGGTTGTAATGGATTCATCTTATATGAGAACTAAGTTATCTACTTACTTTTTAGTTCAATGATATAGTGTACATGCAATACGAATATGCCTAATAGCAGAAGAGAATTTTGATAAGAAAAGTTATATCCAAATCCAGAGAAGTTTCGTGTGTTAATACCTTATGTATTCACTTTGATTGCAGGGAGGAAATCTCAACAACTGGTCTCGTATTATCCACTGGTGCTGCTTTATTGACACATCCCTCAAAGGTATATGCATAGATCTTTGTGCAATTCTTTTTAGGTTTTATAAGAAATATATATTATTAAGAGAACATAAAAAACAGGTATATGCGCTCCATGTTGAGGAAGACTAAACTAAATTGATTTTAAAAGTGAGAGATTACATGATTTTAAGTTTCAATTGATTGTAGAGTCATGTACCTGTTTGGACTAATACTAGAGTCTGTGTAGGACTAGGACTTGTTGGAAAGGAAACTGATCCAAGCAGGATTTGTTGGAAAGGAAACTTATCTAGACCTAAGTCTGAAATAAAACATTAATAACGATATATCCTCACTTTATCTAAATAACAAATATTGAATAGAAATTATAAACTTTTGATTTTTTCCAGAATTATTTTTCTTACTTTATGCACCATAACTTAATAATCTTTACAAATGGATATTAGAATAATTGCTTAATCTTTTTTCAATTTGTATTCTTGCATGGTCATTTGACAATTTAAAATAGAATTTTCACAACCAAAATTTAGCTTTGGATGAATATTACTTATGTTTTGAAATTAACTTAACGTGATTTGTAATTTGCGATACAAATATGTATTGCAAATTCCTTCATTTTAATTATAATTGCAATACAATAATTTGAGCTCTAGTCCTTTTTAATAGTATTGTGATAGCCGAGGGAACAACCAACCTGCCTTTAAATTTCAAACAGCCTTGAGTGTATGAGTATCCCGAGGGTGCGTTTCCTGCCTGAATCTGCTGAAATATTATGGACAAAACAGGATCCGTCGCTACATGGCTCCTCAAATCGGCAATAGAGAGTAGGTTGGGATAGGAAATTGCGTGGCACTCTATCATTGGTGGCATCCTGGATAAAGCGTCGGCAACTTTGTTTTCCAACCCAGGTCTGTATTGAATCTGAAAGTCATATCCCAGCAACTTCGTGAGCCACTTTTGGTGTTCATTTGCGACCACCCGCTGTTCTAGTAAATATCTTAAGCTCCTTTGATCGGTTCGAACAATGAATTGGCGGCCCAATAGATAAGGACGCCACTTTTGTATCGCGAGCACAATCGCCATTAACTCTCGCTCATACACTGATTTGCAGCAAGCTCGGGGTGACAAGGCTTTGTTGAAATAAGCAATTGGACGCTGCTGTTGCATCAAAACAGCTCCAATGCCCGTGCCCGACGCATCTGTTTCTACTACAAAAGGGATCGAAAAATTTGGCAAAGCTAGCACGGGAATGTTGCACATAGCTTGCTTCAGTTTGCTGAAAGATTCCTGCGCCTCTGAGCTCCAGCCGAAAGAGTCTTTTTTTAACTGGTCAGTCAAGGGTCGTGCTAGCTGTCCATACCCCCTTACAAATTTCCTATAGTACCCAGTCAAACCCAGAAATGCCCGCAGCTCTTTAATTGTTTTCGGTACTGGCCATTGAGCCATTGCCGCCAACTTGAGTGGGTCAGCAAAAACCCCTTCCGCTGAGACGATGAGGCCCAAATATTCCAGCTGTGATTGAGCAAATAAATACTTCTTTTTATTTGCATATAACTGAGGCGAAAAAGGACCATTTCCAGGTGCTGCTGGTGCTGCTCCATCGACGCACTGTAGATGAGAATGTCATCGAAAAATACCAGTACGAATTTTCGCAAAAATTCGCGAAAAACTTCATTCATTAAGGATTGGAAAGTTGCTGGCGTGTTAGTAAGCCCAAACGGCATTACTAAAAACTCATAGTGCCCCTTCGTGTGTTCTGAAAGCCGTCTTCTCGATATCCTTGGCTGCCACTCTTATTTGGTGGTAACCCGACTTAAGATCCAGTTTAGAAAAGACTTGCGCCCCATAAAGTTCATCGAGTAGCTCATCGATGACTGGAATTGGAAACTTATCAGCAACCGTTTCTCGATTGAGAGCTCTATAATCTACACAAAATCTCCAGCTCCCATCTTTTTTCTTTACCAAGAGCACCGGGCTCGAAAAAGGGCTTGTGCTAGGCTGTAATATTCCGGCTTGTAACATCTCAGCCACTAACTGCTCTATCTCATCTTTTTGAATCTGTGCATATCGGTAAGGGCGGACTGAAATCGGGCCTGCTCCCTTCTTTTAGTGTAATCTGATGCTCATGGCAGCGTTGGGGAGGGAGACCGATGGGCATGCAAAAAACCGAATCATAAGTTTGTAATAATCCTGCTACTGCTGGTGGCATATCGATGGTGCTCTGATGAGGATCTACCGTTAAAGAATTGAATTGAATCCAATACCCCTGCCCTTCCTGCTGTACCGAGTGAATCATAGCCTTTAAAGATATCTGTGATTTACACAAGCTCGGGTCGCCTTGCAATGTCACCCAAGATCCTCCCACCTCAAACTTCATTACCATTGTTTTCCAGTTAACTTGCATATTTCCTAGCATCCCTAACCACTGAATTCCCAGAATTGCATCGGCACCCCCCAACTCCAGCGGTAAGAAATCGGTTACCACTCGCAAGGACCCCAATTCCAGCTCTACATTTGCACAAATTCCTTCCGTTCGGACTCGACCGCCAGTCCCTAATAGCACGCCATAAGCCGTAGTAGCTGTTATAGGAATCTGTGACGCTTCTACCAATTCTTTCGATATAAAATTGTGGGTCGCCCCGCTATCTATGGGTACGGTTACCGACTGATTAGCTATAGTCCCCGATAATTTCATCGTATGCGTTGAGAAGATTCCCACCAATGAGTTCAGTGACAACATTGCCAATTGTTCTTCCGACACCGCATCGACACTGGCATCTGGGCTGAGCGGGGGAGTTTCCTGAGTTTCAGACTCTTCACTGTCGTCTGCCATTAACAGCACCTGCAATGTTTTCTACTCACAGACATGTCCTCTGTGAAATTTTTTGTCACATTTAAAACATATTCCCCTATTCTTCCTATCCTGGTATTCAGCCTCAGTCAATCTCCTCTGTCCAGCAGTGCTAATCGGTTTCCCAGTTGTGTTCCCTGCACTCCCAGTCGATTGCCCAGATGGTCCCTGGGAAAAAGAAGTCGTGCTCCTTGAGGATGATGGCATCGGCGTGTATCGTGGAATCGCAATTGGGCTGGGAGTAGACCTACTGTTTCCTCCTTAATGATGGAGGCCCAAGCCGAGTAAATAATGGCCCTCTTCAATCCTCTGGGCTGTCTCCATTATGTGCGCTAGGCCCATTGGCTGTAGCACATGCAGTGGCACCCCTTCACCTCTTCTTTCAGACCCTTGATGAAACTACCTTCCAAGATGTGTTCAGGTACGCCGACCACTCTCGAAGCCAGAGCTTCCCATTTCAATCGGTATGCCTTCACTGTTGACTCCTGTCGGACCGACAAGAGCTCTTCCGTTGTGGAGCTGACGGACACTTCTCGAAACCGTAGCAGCAAAAGGTGTTTGAGCGCCGACCAGGAAGTAATCGGGCGACGTTGATGCTCCCATTGGAACCAAGTCAGAGCATCGCCTTCTAGGCCGATGATGGCTGCCTCCAACATATGGGCCTCCGACAATCGATTCAGTAAAACATATCGCTCTACTCTGAAAACCCACCCATCGGGATTCTCTCCCGAAAACAACGGTAACTCCATCCTCGGCGGTCGGAAATCCCGTCCTCCTTGCGATTCCGTCGCAGCAAACGGACTGCTCGTCGTCGTCCTAGGCAGAGGTTGGTTCATCGCCGGTCTGCCATCGGTACGTGAGAAGAAGAGCTATCTCTGTCAACTGCCTTTCGATGCCGATCATCTCCTTCACTTGGTCCACCCGTTCCCGTGCGATATGAAGTGTGTAAGAGTTGAGTGATGTGCCCAATGAAGTACTCCACCTTCTTCTCCAAATTGGGTATTCTCTGAGTGTTAGCTTGAAGAGCTTCCAAATCGTGTGGGAACTGCTGCACTTGTGCCCTGATTTTCGAAACCTCCCGACGTAGCTCCGACTGCACCTCTTCCAGCTTTTCTTCCACCATTTCCAACTGAACATTTGCCTTAGGTCCCATAGTAGATCTGGGCTCTGATACCACTATGATAGCAGTACCCAAACTCACAATTCAATAAATGGATAATCAGCCAGACCTTTCATTAGAAAATACCAAGAATTTGAGAGCTTGGTTCTCTCCAAACACAATAGAGTTTATAACAGAAATTGCACACCCAAAATACTTTACAAAATACTATTTATACTCTGGCTTATCTCACTCCCGTGTACCCCATACACCCAACAATTCCCCCTCTAACTAACTCTGTCACTCACTGCTGACTTGGCATTCTTTTTGCCTCTATACCTTCTGGCATACACGTATGTCAATGGTGGTGGCCTATCATATTGCTATGAGGCACTTGTGATGATGATAATCACACTAATACAGGTGGCCTTACATCAATAAATTTTTATGTGGACTACACAACTGTATTAATATGGTGTCCAGCACTTGAGATGTCTTTTAACATTAGTGCCTTTTTAATATTCTAATAGTGTGTGCATATACTACAAGTACAGACATTCATGACACAAAAATCCTCATGTCTGATTATTATTTGAATTCAATACTAGTGGGAATAAATCAAAGAACTAATAATTGTGCTTGAATTCAATACTAATGGTGATCATTTAAAAAACTAATAATTGTCAGGCATTCATAGGTGCAGAGGATGCTTATTTTGTTGCTTCCCAAAATTGGCTAGGTGTGGCTGACGGAGTTGGTCAGTGGTCACTAGAAGGTATTTGTTTTAAACACTTTTTCTTTTAAGTACATTTTTAACAAATTTAAGTATTAATAAAGATCTAATTTTTTCTTCATATTTATTAGTACAGTCGAGGCTTTAAAAAAAATGTAGCATATGCGTTGGCTTCTAGAATATTACCGTTCTGTGAGATGACCCAATACATATCTACATTTTATATACTTTCTATGGCAACAACACTCTAATTTTATGCTTACAGTAGCAAATTTCACATTGGTGGGAAGTCTCATTTTTATTCCTTAACTATTTCCCAGCTCTTTCTCTAAATATCTCACTTTCTCTTCGTCCTTGTTTTTTTATTCCTGGGAACATTTATTAATTTGTAGTGCTTAATTTTGTATATTATTTACTTGTTCTGTGTTGCTGAATTATGTACTGCCACATATATTAGGGGCATTATATGAACAAGTTCTGTGATAGAATTTTGGTTTAGACAAGGACGAAGGCAGTGTTTTTTTCAATGAGGAGCTATTTGTATTCTTAAAATTTCAGGGGAGGCTGAATTCCATTTCTCAACAATTTTGATTTGTATTTTTAAAATTTTAGGGGAGGCTGAATTTCCATTTTTCAATAATTTAGGCTATATTTAAAAATATCACTAATTTTCACAAGAAAGTTTTAAAAAGAAAAAATTTGAGGGAAATCCCCTGCATGCAGCTGGCTCCATGCCTGAGTATAGACATGGGCGACCAAGATATCTGGTGATATAGTTATGGTTTAGACTTTTCGCACGAGTATGATTTATATATATTGCAAGTTGCGTAGGATAAAACTCTCCGTGTGGTTTTGAAAAGTGGATATATGTTCTTATCTGGTTAAATGGAATACATGTATATTAAAATAAAATTGTAATGGCCAATTGACAAAATGAGTGATGTTAGGTTGAAGATACAAGTTTTTATCTTTGTGAAATGCTTGCAGATTTTACCAAACAACTATTTGATCCAACTTTTAAGCAAGTGTTGAAAGACTTGTTTTTTTTTTTCTCTGTGCAACACCTGGGTTTAATTGTTTACCTCCGCCTTCACTTCATTCTTCAGGAATCAATGATGGAATATATGCCCGAGAACTAATGAAGAATTGCGAAAGGATTGTATCCGATTCCAAAGGCACTCTAGTGAATAAACCAGAAGAAGTTCTTGTTAAAAGTGTTGCAAAAACACAATTACCTGGATCATCTACGATTTTGGTGGCTTACTTTGATGGTCAGGTATAGGCCTTTTTTATACTTGGATGACATTATTTTACAAATTTCCTTTTATAATCAGTAATACTATTAATATAATTGAAACGTTTTCTCTGTCTTGTGCTCAATAATGATATTTAATGCGGTAGGATATCTACCTAGTAAAATTTTCTGTACTCTGCCATATCCAGTGTTTCCTCTACACAATTAATTATAGTGTATGGAGTGTTTTGTTTCCCCTTGTTCCAATATTTTTTGCACTTAGTTTATGTTATTCCTTCACAGTCTTTTGGAGTATAGTTCAATTCCATTTTTGGTGGAACTATTAATTTGAAAAAAAAAGAAGAGAATAATAACAATAAACAAATCTTGATGATATTGATGATAAACTGTTAGGATCCTGCATCAACTAACATTGGGATTGATTAGTGGTTTATAACTTTTTGGACACCCTCCTCCCACAGGCTAGTCTTTTGAGAGTAAGTTTTATTCAAGTAATTGTAACAAATGGATTCAACATCAACTAAGTATGAGATTGAGTGGTAGTATATAACAAATGGACACCCGCCTCCCATCGGTGAGCTAGGGTGGAACACTGTAGAGTGGCTTGCCGTAAACGTTGGCTCAAAAGGGGGTGTATTATTAGGATTTCACATCAACTAAGTAGATTGTTTGGTAGTGTATAACCACTTGGATAACCTTCTCTCATAAGCTAGTCTTTTTGGAGTGAGTTTTACCCAAGTGGTCTGTAACATTATGATAATTATGATGGTGGAAGAAAAGAAAAACCAGTACATCAAATTGGAGAATTTATGGTGAAGTTCAATGGAAAAGGAAAACTTTTATGTATGAAAATCCAGATGGAAATTTTCGAGGATGTATTTCTTGGATTTAGGTACAAAGGAATGAAAAAATTCTGGTTGTTGGCAAGCAATTTCTGGGTTGTTTTCCTTTTGTTTCCAATGCTGTTGTTATTAAAATCTTTAAATACAATATTTTGGGTAAGTTTCCTCAACATATGCAGTGTGAACTTTTTGCAGACTTTTCGTGTGGCCAACATAGGGGACTCAGGATTCATCATAATCAGAAATGGAGTTGTCTTTAAGCGGGCTTCTTCAATGGTCCACGAGTTTAATTTTCCATTACATATTGAACGTGGTGATAACCCCACCGATCTCATAGAGGTATTTTGCAAAATTTAACATGTCCAACTAAATTTGTAATGGTATGATCAATATTTTTGCAATAAAGGGGGGAAAAAGCATGTTCTTCGTTGTTCCCTGTAAAAGTTTTTTCAGTGATGTTGTTATTATTTTGATCTTGCAACTCCCTTTTGTAGGTTTCCCATTTCTATTGTGAGTGATAAGCATGGTATCAAGGATTTCAGAGAGATATGTTTAACATGTATGTGTTTCAGGACTACGAAATCGACTTGGATGAGGGGGATGTGATTGTCACTGCAACAGATGGCCTTTTTGACAACTTATATGAACAAGAAATTGCTTCAATTGTATCAAGGTCACTGGAAGCTGGTTCTAAACCTCAGGTGATTTTTTTAAAAGCTTCTTATGTAAGATAAATAGAAAGAAAATACATTACTAGTTGTGAAAAAAAAAAGGAAGAAGGTGGGACTATTTTAACCTAAGTGAAGGATGGGTTTAAATATCCTCCCTTTGGGGGTTTTGCTAAGTTGGCAAAAAAATGATACTTCTTTCTTGGATCACAATCTTTTAAATCAATCATCTATCTTATTGTTTATTGAATAAGTATCTATGAAATTAAAAGAGTTCAAAAGAATAATGTTTCATTATTTTCCACTTTTTCTAAAAATAGAGAGGAGGTCTTCTTTGACCTCTGTCTCTTTTTCAATTTCTTTTTCTAAAAAGAGGCAGTTAGTTTAATGCACTGAAATATAACGTCAATCAATGATTTTATAGTAATAAAAACATTACGAAAAATGTGTGAAGAAAGTAATATGAGTGTGGCAATAGACATGCCATTTACCATTATGTTCACTATTTAAATATATAAGAAAAAGAAAATGATTGGACCAAACATTTCCTTTAATCCAATCATTTCCTTTAGTCATGCCCATCAAACAGGTCTAAAGGTTCTTAAATAAGAGCCTCAATCCAATGCTCTCTATAGAGGCCAAACTCAGGACTGGGTTAAAATAGCTCAGTCCCTCTTTTGGCCGTTTCTCCAAACCTGGCCCTTATATCCTTACATATTACAAAAGCTGTTTCTAGCTTATTCTAGATTTGTTGATCTTATGGTTATGGCTTATTTATTGTTAGATCGCACATAAACATATATAACAGTATCATTTTAAAAATATAATAATAAAGTTTTAAGCTTACCCTTTTTCTAATACACACATAGATGTGTATGACATAATGTTGTTAAATACTGTTATATATATTACATAGACGTGTAGTCAGTTGCTGACATAATACATTAGATGTAGAACAGAGGCTATATACATGCTTACTCACATACAGTAACGTGACTAGTACATAGACATGCACGCATGTCTGCTTATTAGTCAATAAGTCACAATTTTTTTTTTTTAAAAAAGAAACTTTATTCTCTTGCTGAATCCTACAATCTTTCGTAGCTTCAGTGTTAAAACTGTGTGGTTTCTATATTTTTTATCCAGTTAAATGACCAATCATGTCTTCTCCTTCCCGCCCTTTTTAAAACATATTGCTGTTGGTTGTTCCTCTTCTCCTGCTATTTCTTATAGACATAATATGACTTGATGGTGCTATTGCTATATCAATTTCTAGTGAATCATATACTACTTATACTAAATCAACTTCTACAACTATATATAGGGCATATTCTATCTGAGAACTATGCTTAATCTTGGCCATATATTGGAGCCAAGATGAATGTGTTTTGTAGTATGAACTCGGTTGTTTCGTTTGGTTTCAGCTTTTTAATCATTTGTGTGCACATGTTTGTCCTTCCAGGACATAGCAGAGTTGTTGGCAAGTAGAGCGCAAGAGGTGGCGCAATCATCAACACCAAGGACTCCATTTGCAGATGCAGCCAAGGCTGCAGGGTACGTGGGATTCACTGGTGGAAAGCTTGATGATGTGATTGTCATTGTATCATTAGTACAGAACACAATCCACCTCATAGAGTAGGTTTAATCTCTTGCTTTGTATCACTTGTTTATACACAAGGAAAAAGAAAAAAGAATGTCTATAAATATATATATATTTATATCCTTTTGTTTTCTAATTGCCATATTCATATTTATGTAACATACTTCATCGAAGTTGTATATTCTTTCAAAACAAATTAAAATAAAATAAGTTATACTGAAGTAGTGTTGTTTATTGCTCACTACATTAATTTGAGCATTGTTTTCGTTCGGGACTTTTGGGTATCAGGTTAAGTTTTCATCTCAAATTATTTTGTGCAAATGTCTAGCAGCCTATCTAATTCTGTGTTTTATAGTTTGAACTTAATTCTTCAAATTTTATTTTGGAGTTATTATCTCTATAATTGGTTTGAAAGAGTTGCTAAGAACACTTTTTTTTAAACTCTCATGTTTCATGGCATGAAGTAAAATATTTTAATGGAGGTTACATGTCGTATGATCTTTTAAACTTGGCTGCAGAACAAAATAAAGACAAACACTGGTAGGACTGCAACACAAAGAAAAACACATAATTTTGTCAACTTGGTGATGCCACCGCTTTTACTATGGTCAAACTTTGGACTCGTTTCTTCTCACCATGTTTGGTAAAGAGGAAGGAAATCTAGAGAAAGAAAATTTTGTCATATGAAAATTCTTATTTTATTTATAAAATTTTAATTTTTACAATTATTAGTGAGGGGTAATGTGATAATTTACCAAAATAATTTTTTGCATGGTTGGGTCTCAACTCCATTTTTTTCTGCTAAATTTTCTCTCCTACCAAACACATTCATTTTAATTTTTTCTTCACTTTTCTCTTAAATTTTATTTCCTCACTTTTCCATCATACCAAACATAACATAGTGTAAGTTCTAAACTCAGAAAATTTGTTCTGAACATAATTATTACAAGAGTTTGACAAAGCTTTCACACAACTAACTTTTACACACCAACTGAAAGTTAACTCAAAACAAAATAAGTCTAAGCCTCTGTATATTAACCATATTATGACTAACATGTCAACAACCTCCCCAATCAAAGAGTGACTGAAAACCTTATAACTAACATAACTGTCAAGGTGAGAAGTGATGTTAGCTGTTGTGTTGATAGAGGTTTTGTCAATGAGATAATTTTAATTTAAACAAGGTTACTCAAGATGAACAATATAATTAAAACGAAAGGGCCACAAAAGGACACTGTATCGCGATTCGATATTTTTTAAGAATGATTTATGTCTACGGTTATGGTATTGCAGAGAAAGTTGAATGAGGAATTGACATTCTCAGTTCAAGTTCTTCCTCCATAGGGTGGCTCATCTTTCTAATTAAATATTTTGACGAGAGTTCAAATCTATGTACATAATTGTGTCTCAATTCATGTCTGTGTAATGAAAAAATATCACATCATAAAATAAGTTTACAGTTTAACATTAAAAACTCTATATAAGTGTTAAATTCATTAATAGTTGTAATGTGTCAACGAAATGAACACTAACTAATTTTTTTTTAAAAAAAGTAAAGGTTATCTATCTTAGGTAATTGTTAATGGATGTACATAAATTCCACTACCCTTGGATGTTGGCTAAATTGCACTACCTTGTTGCACTACCTTGATGCACTACCACATAATATATGGTTTTAGAGAACACTCATTAAAAAAAAAATTCTTTATAATTTGTGATTTTAGAAAAAACTTGGTAAAAAAAATTCTTTATAATTGGATTAGGGTTTTAAGTGTTTGTAAACACTTTAATTGGTCAAACTTTTTATCAAATTTGTATGTGTTATATTTGCTCTTATTTCTCATTCTCACAAATTTGAATTTTGGAGCAAATTTGTGCAATTTTTCCCAACAATAGGTATCTGAATATTTGGCGATGAATTTTGGTTTTGAAGGGAATTGTCAAAACGATCCATAGGAAGTTAGATTTGAGTAGGAGCAATGGCTGTAGATGAAGAAGTTCGATGGCACAAATTTCGAATTTTGGAAGATGTAGAATGATGGTTATATATATATCCAAAAAAAACTTTATCAATCTCTCTAAAAAAAGAAGCTACATGGTATGAAAGATGAAAACTAGACTCTTCCTGACAAATAATCCATCAACATTATATGATTGATGCTATCTCGCAATGTTGCTTTCAACATAGCAAATGGAAAGACCACACCAGGTCTTGTGTCAGCTCTCTATAATATGTACGAGAAGTCATTAACCTTTAACAAGGTTCATTTGACGAGGTAGTTATTCAATTTGCAGATGACAGAAGGTGCATTGGTAGCTCAACATTTCAATGAACTCAATGCAATCACAACCCAGATGTGTTCCATTGGAATTAAATTTGATGAAGAAGTATATGCATTTATACATTTGTCTTCTCAACCAGGAAGTTGGAGTGTTATTGCCACAATTGTGAATAGCTCATCAGGAAGCAGTAATTTTAAATTTGATGATATTTGTGATCTGGCCAGTAGTGAAGGGATTCGACATAGAGAGTGGGGCGAATTATCAACCTCTTTAGTTATGCATATAGAATCAAGAGGATTCATTCAACCATAGGGAATGGATGCCACAAATCAAACTATCAAGGTAGATCAAAGGATAAGAGGTCCAAATCCAGGAATCTCAATAATTTTTAGAGCTCAAAGACTATCGAAAGTTGGAATTGTGGGAAAACTAGGCACTACAAAAATCAGTGCAAGAGTGCAATCAAAAACCAAGAGGTGAAGGCAGAGGCAAATGTTACTTTCACCTTAAAAAGAAATGGTGCGCTTATATGCTCTTTGGAGAGCAAGGAAGAGTGTCTTGTGCTGGTAACTCAAGTGCATCAAATGCGCAACAGAATAATTCAAGTTAAATTTAATTATATTATTCATGAAAATCTATTTTTCATGCAGAACTATTATATATTTAAGTATCAAATCAAATAGACGCAAAAATATATTTATAATTCTTGTAGTCTATCGAATATCTTTGTTATCTTTTAGTATAAAATAGCAACATGTAATTCATGTTGTTGAGACTTTAAGATCCACATCATAATTTTCCAAGTCAATCCTCAAACACACTAGGACATGTGTGAGCGCGTAAAATGAATAGCACTAAATTTTCGTCTTTAGATGTACTCAACACATGAATCTAGAAGTTTGGAAAAATACAATTGTGAGATAACTATGAGAAAGTCTATTGCATAGAAAAGATGAACAATTTGTCACATGTGATACTTGTAGGATAACATCTATATATAGTATAGGTCAAGTCTCACTAGATTAGGTTTCCTTTATTTAATTATTATTTTAATCAGATTAAAATATTAATTAAACAATAAAATAAACCAATGAATGACATAAGTTACAATTATTTACAATTGTGGCACTGCAGTTGGCGTGTGCCAGTTACTGTTTTTGTACAATAATTGGCATGTGGCACTATATGCCACATGTTATTTTCTTATTTTATTATTTTTTATTTAATCAGATAAATATTTATACATTTAAAATAATGTGTTATTTCAAATATGCATAAATATTAGTTAATTCAAAATTAACTTATCCGAAAAAACCTAATTAAATAACTAATATTATTTAATTTCATAAATTAAATATATAGTCTCTTTATATTCATTAATTTATAACTAATTAATATATTATATAATTAATTCATAATTAATTAATCACATATAATTATCTTATAATTATATACTTGCCTTGGAAAATTAATTCTTTTGCAAATTAATCCTATCTTTTATCTTTAAACATTCATACCCTAGACTGTGTTGTATAGAGGTTGCATGGGGACAATGTATTTAGAATTCTAAGCTCCAATAAACCAGATTATTAATTAAACTATTTAATAAAAAATTCTTATTTCTTAATTCCAATATTACTCTACTATAAATATAGAATGGCACTCATAGTTTTGTTATCCAATTATTGGTTTGTAAATTCGAGTTGGTCAAAGATATTGTTTTACCCTTCTAATTACCTCTTAATCATTAAGTACCATTAATCCACTAGAGAACAGTTAATTTATAATTGTATTATAAATTTGAGCTTAATAACCATTCAATTATAGAATCAACACTTAAGAGAACCAATATGCGATCCATTAGGAAAGCTTGTATTCCATTATTGTAAGAACATGTTCTCAGCCACCCATTCCACTGAATCTTCAAAACAAAAGTCACTAGCCTATTGCTCAAACATATCTTAACAAGTGAGTCAAAAGATCCAGTAAACATGAATATGAGTTCATGACTACTTAGGATTTAAAATGATCTACATATGATCATCTACTTGATATGAATTAAGTCTTTATAGTAAACGGTAAGTTGATAAAAAAAATTCATTCACATCGGTCTAGTCCTATATAATCTAATTATATAAAGCACATTCACGAAGATGTATATCTACATCAGCGATCCAGATCTTAATCCTCTCATCCTAATACAAGATCTCATTAATGAATACAATTTTTTTACATATTTATGAAAATTATTCAATAATAATTCAGAAAATACAATTATAAGAAAAATTATACTTTTATTAATCTCTAAATAATATGTCTTTACACATGCTTTAAGGGCACCATGCCCAACATCTTGAGTGTTAGACTCTTGGGAATCATTCCACGCTACTTCGAAGAAAGAATTCTTCAAGAGGTATGTCCCTAGAAATATTGGAAAGGTATACCTTGGTGATGATCAACCTTGTGCCATTGTTGGTAAAGGAGTAGTGAAGATTAAGTTGAATGGGTCTGTTTAGGAGCTAAAGAATATTAGGCACATTCCTGATTTGAGAAAGAACTTGATCTCAAAGGGTGCAATTACAGTTACTCATGGCTAAAAGAGTGGTACTCTTTACATGACACAAGTGGTAGGCTATTCAATTTCAATTGTATTAGGTGACGAAAATATATGGCAGTAGAGACCTGGCCACATGGGTGAGAAATAGATGAAACTATTCACTCGCACGTGAAAATTCCAGGTCTACAGTCAATTGATGTAGGCATATACAAAAATTGCATACTTGGAAAGCAAAAAAAGGTCAGCTATCAGACAAGTGGTGGAAACCCAAAGAAGGAAAGGCTATAGCTTGTTCACTCTGATGCTTGGGGACCAACGATTGTTTCATCCATTTGTGGGAAACACTACTTCATGACTTTCATCAATGATCACTCTTGAAAGGTATGGGTTTAGCTTCCAAAGCATAAGGTTGAAGTGTTTAAGGCTTTTAAGAGATAGAAAAATACAGTTGAAAATGAGATAGGTATGAAAATTAAAAAGCTTTAAACCAACAATGGTGGTGAATATGAAGACACTATATTCAAAAGTTTTGCTATGAGCATGGGAATGGAGAGAACTATGTCAAGTATGCCTCAACATAATGGTGTAGCTGCGTGGATGAACAGAACGCTGACAGAAAGAGCTAGAAGAATTCACATTATAGTTAGGTCTACCAAAGCAGTTCAAGGAAGAGTAGTCAACATAATAGCTTACTTGATCAATTAAGGCTCATTGAGTCTATTAGAGTTCAAAATAGTTGATGAGGTATGGAGCAGAAAAGAGATAAAACTATCACATCTAAAAGTTTTTGGTTGTATAGCATATGTGCATATTAGCGATCAAGGCAGGAATAAGTTTAATCCCAAATATAAGAAATGCATCTTCATTGGCTATGGAAATGATGATTTTGTCTATTGTATCTGGGATGGTGAAAACAAAAAGGTGGTCTACTGTATAGATTTGATTTTCAACGAAAAAAAAATGATGTATAAGGACAAGCATAAAATTGACTCCAATGACTTAGACTATAGTAAGCCAATATTTGTAGATTCAGATTATGTCCCAAATAGTCTTGTGACGGATCCAATTGTAACAATTCCTCAGCTAGAGCAACTCGTTGGATAATCAGTGTGCAACAATTTGACACACCTCAACCTCTTACTTTAACTCCTATATTAAGAAGGTCTTCTTGGCCTCATGTGCCTAACATGAGATACATGAATTATTTTTTGTTGACTGGTGGAGGAGAGCCTGGATGCTATGATGAAGCTTATCAAACTAGTGATACAAGCAAGTGGAAGCTTGCCATGAAAGATGATATGGAATTTCTGATCTTTAACCAGACATGGGAACTAGTTAAATTACCTATGGGGAAGAAGGCAGACATGGGAACTAGTTGAATTACCTATGGGGAAGAAGGCAGTTCACAACAAATGGGTGTATTTAGTGAAAGATGAGCATTATGATTCTAAGAGATAGAAAGCCCAAGTAGTTGTCAAAGGATTTCAACAAAATGGAGGTGTTGATTTCATTGAGTTTTTTTTCATCCATTGTGAAACTCAATACTATCATATTATCATTGAGTATTGTTGTCGTTGAAGATATTTATCTTGAACAATTAGACGTGAAGATCACATTTCTTCATGGAGACTTGGATGAGAAGATATACAGGCACCAACCAGAAGGTTTCTAAGAAAAAAGGAAGGAAATCATGGTGTGCAAATTTAAGAAGACTTAAGACAAGCCCCAAGACAGTGGTACATAAAATTTGATGGCTTCATCCACAATGAGGGTGTCCAAAAGTGCAACATCGACCATTGTTGGTACTTCAAAAGATATAGGTCTAGTTATATCATTTTACTACTTGATGTCCATGAGATGTTAGTAGCAGGTTCAAATATGGATGATTAGAAGGTTGAAGTAGCAATTTCCAAAGGAGTTTGATATGAAGGACTTGGGTTCACCAAAGAAGATTCTTGGAATGAAAATCGTAAGAGATAAGTATAGAGGGACTTTGTAGTCATCTCAATCAAAATACATTAACTGTGTTTTGTAGTGATTCAACATGGGCAGCGACAAGCTAGCAGCACACCTGTGGTTAGTCACTTCCACTTATCCAAGGACCAGTCTCCTCAAACAAAGAAAGATAAAGATTTCACGGCTAAGGTTCCTTATGCCTCAGCCATTAGGAGTTTGATGTACATGATGGTCTGTGCATGACCATATATTGGCCATGCAGCAGAGCTTTTAGCAGGTATATGTCAAATGCTCGAAAAGCTCATTGGGAAGCAGTGAAGTGAATTTTGAGGTATCTACAAGGCACCACAGAGAAGTGTTTGTAACTTGGTAAGGGTGAATTCAAAGTACAAGCTAAGTAGACACAGACTTTGGAGGTGAAGTCGATCATATAATAAGCACCAACAATTATATATTCATTGTTGGAATTATAGCTATAAGTTGGATGTCACAATTACAAAAGATTGTAGCTCTATCAGTTAGGAAAATTATACGTGATCTTTATTTATTTTCATGTAGATCTAATATTAAATAAGTTAATGTGAGACAACCTAGAACATGTGTCTAAAATTGAATTCAAAGAAAAATAATGATAAGAATACTTACATTATACGCAGCGGAATGAATGAGTCATTTCTTCAGTTTCTCTAACCCTTGTATCCTTTCTGTCACAGAGTTTTACCATGAAACTGAACCGATCTTCAATTTCTTCAGAGCCTTCTAAAGTATCCTTAGAATCACCTAGACTAGACATGAGATAAATACAGAGAGAAGAAGCGAAAGAATAAAGAGGCTTAGAAAATGACTTATGTAGAGAGAATCTAAAACTTATCAGAAACTTGTGTTTCAGAAATCTGAACTTGTGTTTTCAACTCTCTCTTAACATTCCTTTTATACACTCAATTATGTCATTTATTTAATTAAAAAATTAATAAAATAATAGCCAATAATCAGCCCTAGGTCGAAATTATCATGGGCTTTAGGCCCGTAAAATTTCTCATTTGATTATAAGCCCATTGGACTTAAAATCAAGGCATGAATTATTTTATATTGATTTAATTAATTAAATAATTATTAAAATCCTTTATAAAATTAATTATTTATAATTTGAACCTTGATTTAAACTTATTTATTAATTTAGATACCAATTTATCTTAATTAATAATTTTGCCATAATTTCCTTTTTCTTCTCTAAATTGTATAACTCTGTGAAACTATCCAAAATTGACTTGGTCAACTTTGATAATTATAATTGATAATTAAATCAATTAATTGAGACTATCTAGATGATTTTATCTAAGGTACAATAGGGATCATGGGCCTATGAATTCAAGCTCCAATAAGTTATCATAAATTTAACAAATAAATTTACTAACTTATTAATTCCTCGTGACTCCACTAAAGACTCAGAATTGCACTCTTGAATTCATAGAATGCTCTATAAGAAATATAGATACGTTATTAATTATCCATTGTTACAACCATAATTGTCACTCAACCCTCTATAGACGATCTACAATGAGATGGAACTAAAATACCATTTTACCCCTCATTGTATTTTATCCTTAAAACACTTGGTTCCTTGCAAATGATATTTCAGTAAACTAATATTACTTACTGAAATGAGATCTCTATCATTTAACACATTGAACCAAACTAAAAGGAAACCGTCGTTGCACTTCTTCATCAGAAGCTATAGATGTTCATATCTATGATTAAAACTCCCACTCAATTATACTACCAAGTTCCCAAGATGTAAGTATGGGCTAGTCCGTATGGTAAGCTGGTAACGAACAAGTCAAAGAACTCAAATGATACAATCAGTTAGAATACTAACCACTCAGAATTGAGATTGAATTGACTTATGGTCAATTATATGATATGAATAAAAAAGATAATAACGACATGTTTACTTATCCTATCTACTGTCAATATCGGTCCTGTCCGATCTAACAAATACATATGATCTTATCTACTTTGCTAATGTTCTGGAAAGAACATAACACTGCAATGTGTAAGTAGATCATAACGTAGATTGACAAGTTAGTGTAAATCCTGTGCACTGACTAATCTTATGACTAACTTATTTTGAACATATAATCATATTTATATTCCATTGTGATTACGTCACTATAAATATGATTAGCTATATGCTCAGGATTTAATAAAATTTTATATTAAACAAATAATCATGAAAATAAAATATGTGAGCAAAGTGATTGACCAAATCAAAAATGATTTTTATTCTTTTATTGATAATAAATGAGATTACAAAAAAATTGCGTTTTAATTAGGGCATTGATAAACGAGTTTTAGGCTCGTTTATGGTTCTAGTTTTTAGGTTATTTTTCTTTAGTTAGGATTGTTTTATTTCGGATTTATGCTCGTTTGTTCTTGTTTCAGGGTAATTGATGTTAAGTGTTGCAAATATTGAAAAGGAGCGAAAATGGAATGAAATCGAGATGGATTTGTGACTTTTGGGTGTTTCTGTAAGTAGCGCTACAGCGCTACCTTGGGAGCGCCGTAGCGCTAGGAAGAATTCTTGAAGAGCTTCAGCACTGACTTAAGCGCTACAGCGCTACAACATCAGCGCTACAGCGCTGGGAAGCAGTTTTCAGGAAGATAGTTCCTGACTTTAGCGCTATAGTGCTACCAAAAGAGCGCTACAGCGCTGGTGCCTAGTTTTTCCCCGTTTTGTTTTTGAGTTCAGCGCTACAGCGCTACAATGTTAGCGCTATAGCGCTGGGGTCGCGATTTCTGGCATAATTGGTTATTTTTGATGGGCAATTCAGTCTTTTCGAGAGGAAATTTTCAGTAGGGTTTTTGGGAGTCATATAGGCGACTGAGAGAGGCTAAAAAGCGAGGACGACGGCTGGAGTAAGAACACCATATTGGAGGATTCGTCCCTGAGTTTTCATCATTTTTTTCTGTCAATTTTCATGTTTGTAATTGAATTATCTTATTGCTAGAATGAAGATCATAGGCTAAATTCTCTTTTAGGGCTTTTATGTGAATCTTTTGGAAACCCTTGTTATGGTTTAATGCAAAAATTGATTTTCTTCTTCATCTCTTTCAATTCCTTGCAATCTATGTTAATTGTGCGATTATTGATTGATCACCTCTAATTGCTATTTTATGAATCAAATTGAAATCTGAAAAGTGAAATTTGATATGCTTTGATTGTTTGGATGCAAATTTAATTTAGAACGAAGGTATCTAGATTATTTGCGTATTTTCTGAGTTGCGTGGCTAATGCCCTCTACATGATTCAACTTACCATAGAAATATAGGAAGTTGTCATTTAGATTGAATTTCATAAGTCTTGACCAGATTATGAATTATTGTTGCAACTTATTCTTGAATAGGGAGAAGGGGATATAGATGCTTGCATTAGGAAATAACAGGGTGGAAAAATAGAGGATCATAATTGTCCTAATTGTATTTTCTTTGTTAATTTGTTTAATTCTTCTTTGCGCTTTGTTAGTATTTTTCTTAGTTTAAAATCTCTGATAATTGTTTCATCAAATAGAATTAAGGGATTAATTGATTGGTAATTGATAAATCAGTCCTTGAGGACGATACTTGGTTTTACCATTTTATTACAAGTTTGCGACTGTGTGCACTTGCATAACTATAAATTTCGCAACAAGTTTTTGGCGCCGTTGCCGGGGACTGAAAATTATCAATATCAGTCTAATTAATTTTTATTATAATTTGATTTTTATTTCTCTCGTTTCTAATCTGTTTAGTTGCTTAATTTGTCGATCTCAGGTGAATTTTGGTATATGCGTGACAGAAAAGGAAAAGCCACACTTGTTCCTCTGAATCCCGAGATCGAAAAGTCTTGCAATCAAATCAGAAAGAATAAGAGAGAGACCCAAAATTCTGTGAAGATGGCACAGAATGATGGGGATGGCAGGAGTGGTATAAATCCAGGAGTTGTCCAAGGGGTTCAGGCTTAGACCAACGCTGAGAGGAGTCTGAGAGATTATGTGCTACCCACTCTGACGGGAGTACAAAATAGTATACGCCCACCAGCTGTAGAGGCCAACAACTTCGAAATCAAGCCTGCTATTTTACAAATGGTGCAGTCCTCTGTGCAATTCAATGGGTTGCCCTCTGAAGATCCTCACACCCATTTGTCCAACTTCCTGGAGTTGTGTGGAACCTTCAAATATAATGGGGTGAGTGATGACGCAATCAAGCTTAGGCTCTTCCCATTTTCTCTAAGGGACAGAGCTAAAAGTTGGCTGAATTCTCTGCAGCCAAACTCCATTGTCACTTGGCAAGATCTGGCTCAGAAATTTTTATCCAAATTCTTCCCTCCATCAAAGGCTGCTAAACTGAGGGGAGAGATAAATAACTTTTGCCAGAATGACGGGGAGTCACTGTATGAAGCTTGGGAACGGTTTAAGGAACTCCTGAGAAGATGTCCTCATCATGGCATTGAACAGTGGATGCTAGTACAGAATTTCTACAATGGTTTATGTCCAACAACCAGAACTATTATAGATGCTTGCATTAGGAAATAACAGGGTGGAAAAATAGAGGATCATAATTGTCCTAATTGTATTTTCTTTGTTAATTTGTTTAATTCTTCTTTGCGCTTTGTTAGTATTTTTCTTAGTTTAAAATCTCTGATAATTGTTTCATCAAATAGAATTAAGGTATTAATTGATTGGTAATTGATAAATCAGTCCTTGAGGACGATACTTGGTTTTACCATTTTATTACAAGTTTGCGACTGTGTGCACTTGCATAGCTATAAATTTCGCAACAAGTTTTTGACGAAGCTTGATTCATAGGTGGCTGAGGCATGTTATTCTGAAATTGTCCCTGAAACTGAGGTTGTTGGCCTTGATTATTCTTCCACGAAAAATTTGGATGATTTCGCCACCCTGGATTGTAGTTGTTGGAGAATGGGTTATTGAGTGGCCTCTGAAAATTTCCCACCGCTTGAACTTGGGCATGATCCATTGGGGTGTTATTATTACAGATAGGGCACTGATCGAAAGAATGAGCACCACCACACATTTCACACCTCACTGCCATCTGAACCGCATTAGCAGACATACTACTCTGTTGCAACTGCTTGGTCAAAGAGGCTACTTGCGCTGTTAAAGCAGTAATCGCATCTAGCTCATGCACCCCAGCTACCTTTCTAACTCCTGATGATCTTTCCTCTGACCATTGATGGTTGTTTGTAGCCATGTCCTCCAGCAGCTCATAAGCACCAGCTGCACTCTTGCTCATAAAAGTACCACCTGCTGCAGCAACCATTATCCATTAATCTGATGAATGACTATCCCGAGCCTTCTCTATATGTGCCACAAGCAAGAAAAAAGGGAAAGCGCCGTGTGGAAGCTGCTGTGGAGGAGGAAGATGAACCAGCTTTAGTGGATAGCGGTAGCAATTCAAGCTTGCAGCAAGTTAATGAGAAGTTGGATTATCTAATCCAACAGAATCAATATGTGGTTCAGCAGCAGCATATGGTGAATCAGTATTTGGGCCAGCGTTATGATTATGAAGTGAGTCATGTGGCTCAACTAAACAATTTGGTGAACCGCTGGTCACTAGATGATTCAGATCGCACGTATTTTGCTCCACCTCCACCTTATCCACCGTACTCTCCGTTTTACCCTCCGCCTCCACCACCGTCCTTTGCTGGTTTTCCTGCACCTGAACCTCCGCAATCTCAGCCTTTCGAAGGTCCTTCGTTCCATCCACCACCACCGCCATACTGATGTGGCTGGTCAGGTAAGTTCTCTTCCTCTGTTTTTATTTTTTATCACATTGGGGACAATGTGCATCTTTAGTTTGGGGGGGGGGGGGGGGGGGGGCGCTTATTCTGTTTTTATTTTTTTGTTTTTTATTTGTTTTTGAGTTGTAGTGTAATTGTTAAACCATCATTCGTGTCTGTTGCTGCTTTGTTTTTGCTCATGAAAAGGAAATTGAATTCAACTGTGTGCTTGGTTCAATTGGTTTAACGTTTAATTTAAAGGTTTTGTGGGAAATTTTTAATATGTTTTGAAAATGCAACATTTTGGAGTTTATTATATATGTTGGACTAAGGTTGGTGGTATGACAATTTGAATTCGATAGAACTTGCATTGTTTGGCCTTTGAGGCGAAATCCTTGATGACATGTGTTTAGAAAAGTGATTTAGGAAATTTTATTGGATCGATTGTGCCTTTCAAGCCAACCTTGATTATTATCCTTAGTCACCCTTTTTGAACCTTAAACTTTGTTTTTGTTCTTGATTATACTATTTGAGCCTAAATTTCCTAACGTCATTATTTTTGTTTTCCTTTGTTATCATAAGCATATAATCTATGGGAAAGAAGCATAAAAAAAATAGTAAGGAATGTAGTATGATTATACCAAAAGAAGAGAGAGAGAGAAGTCTTCGAGAAAATTAAAAAAAAAAAAAAATATATATATATATATAAGAAAATGAAAAGTGTTGTAATCTCTCTCTCTAATTGTATAAAAGGGTGATTTTTGGTGTGGTAAAGAAAAATTTGGTTGGTTTTAAGGTTTTATGCTTATGGTAACGATTGAGCTTAAATGACAATTTTATCTACCCCTGCCTAAGCCAAGCTATAACCTGTGAAAGTCCTCTTGATTTCAAAACACATGTTGTTGACATTAGTGGAGAAGGTCAAGTGATGCAAGCGTATTGAAAATTTGGTTTGTGGAATTGTCAGAAAGGAGTTGAGCATATATGATAGAGTCCAAATGTTGCAGTCATTTTCATGATATATTTGTGATTTCCCTAATTGAACTTTACAAATCGGACTTTAAGGCAATTGAGCTGAAATTCTGGTTATTGTTATTGCAATTGAGAGTTCATGAGTTTTGGCAAAGTAGTATAGATAGTAAAGATGGTTTAATGTGTTCGTTTTGTGTTTGTTTCGTTTTGTTAGTTTAACTTAGGATTTACTCGAGGGCGAGTAAAGATTTAGTTTGGGGGAGTTTGATAAACGAGTTTTAGGCTCGTTTATGGTTCTAGTTTTTAGGTTATTTTTCTTTAGTTAGGATTGTTTTATTTCGGATTTATGCTCGTTTGTTCTTGTTTCAGGATAATTGATGTTAAGTGTTGCAAATATTGAAAAGGAGCGAAAATGGAATGAAATCGAGATGGATTTGTGACTTTTGGGTGTTTCTGTAAGTAGCGCTACAGCGCTACCTTGGGAGCGTCGTAGCGCTAGGAAGAATTCTTGAAGAGCTTCAGCACTGACTTAAGCGCTACAGCGCTACAACATCAGCGCTACAGCGCTGGGAAGCAGTTTTCAGGAAGATAGTTCCTGACTTTAGCGCTATAGCGCTACCAAAAGAGTGCTACAGCGCTGGTGCCTAGTTTTTCCCCGTTTTGTTTCTGAGTTCAGCGCTACAGCGCTACAATGTTAGCGCTATAGCGCTGGGGTCGCGATTTCTGGCATAATTGGTTATTTTTGATGGGCAATTCAGTCTTTTCGAGAGGAAATTTTCAGTAGGGTTTTTGGGAGTCATATAGGCGACTGAGAGAGGCTAAAAAGCGAGGACGACGGCTGGAGTAAGAACACCATATTGGAGGATTCGTCCCTGAGTTTTCATCATTTTTTTCTGTCAATTTTCATGTTTGTAATTGAATTATCTTATTGCTAGAATGAAGATCATAGGCTAAATTCTCTTTTAGGGCTTTTATGTGAATCTTTTGGAAACCCTTGTTATGGTTTAATGCAAAAATTGATTTTCTTCTTCATCTCTTTCAATTCCTTGCAATCTATGTTAATTGTGCGATTATTGATTGATCACCTCTAATTGCTATTTTATGAATCAAATTGAAATCTGAAAAGTGAAATTTGATATGCTTTGATTGTTTGGATGCAAATTTAATTTAGAACGAAGGTATCTAGATTATTTGCGTATTTTCTGAGTTGCGTGGCTAATGCCCTCTACATGATTCAACTTACCATAGAAATATAGGAAGTTGTCATTTAGATTGAATTTCATAAGTCTTGACCAGATTATGAATTATTGTTGCAACTTATTCTTGAATAGGGAGAAGGGGATATAGATGCTTGCATTAGGAAATAACAGGGTGGAAAAATAGAGGATCATAATTGTCCTAATTGTATTTTCTTTGTTAATTTGTTTAATTCTTCTTTGCGCTTTGTTAGTATTTTTCTTAGTTTAAAATCTCTGATAATTGTTTCATCAAATAGAATTAAGGGATTAATTGATTGGTAATTGATAAATCAGTCATTGAGGACGATACTTGGTTTTACCATTTTATTACAAGTTTGCGACTGTGTGCACTTGCATAGCTATAAATTTCGCAACAGGCATAAAACGCCAATACTATCCACTACAGAAATTGAATATGTAGTAGTGATTAAAGCCAATAAAGAGATGATATGGCTTCAAGATTTGTTAACTATGTTAGGATTCAAGGTTTGTACAGCGATAGTAAATATGCAATACACTTGGTAAAGAATTCAATACTAAACTAGCTACAGAGATAATAGTACATTTTTTTAGTCTAACAATGGTGCAATGAAAGAATCAACTGACACATTAACAATATAGAACGCACATAAACCTTTACAACAACAGTTCATAAATGACTATCATTCTTTAAAACCACTCTTCTTGGTTAGCAATTTTCAATGAAAAAGCATACACAACCAAATTAGACTTCCATACCACATGGCCCTTTCTCTCAAATTACTAATGGTATCTTAAAGTAGAAAGAGAGAGAAAACCACAACTTTTGATATATCTATTTTCAAACGGCCAAGCTTTTAATCCCATTACCACTTGTCTTCCCTAACCCAACCCAAGCACACCTCATCATCATTCTTCATCATTTTGTATTGCCAAAATCTATTCACTTTTAGACTTGGAACAAATAATAGGTGGGACTAAAGTTGAACCAAGTAGGCCCCAAACATGTGGGAAACTCATTCATAAAAGCCACATAAACAATAGTCCACTTACCGTTGCAAAATTGTCAAAATTTGTAATCTTAATCAAGTTTAAGTAATTAATTGGAGACCAATCTTTTTGCGACTCACCAAGAATCATCAATCAAATCGTTTTGAAAAAAAAATCTGATTTTATTAAAGAATACTTAATTAAGCTAAGATAAACAGCCTAGTTGTAATATTTAAACTTTTTAAGAAAGATAATTATATCACTCACGCATCGAGAAGTCGTTGTAGAATTATTTGAATAACTAAACGTTCAAAAATGACTCATTTGTTTTTTTCTGATATAATAATCGAACTATTTCTCGAATTTATGCCAAACAAACTTGAAACATTTAATTCTTCTTTCCTAACAGTCTTCTACAACTCCACATTTTCAGGCTTTGATGCTTAAAGTTAATGAGTTCAAAGAGAATTTTTAGTGGGGCAACTTCCAACACTTCTCTCTTTTAGGAAATCCCAATACTAATTTTAAACTATAATGTTTACTTGCATAATATGGTAAGTTATAATTTAAAAGATATGCTGTATGTGAAAATTAGTGGAATAATGATTAATGTGAATTACATGATATTACATTATTAAATATATCTATGGACTTGTATTCGGTCAGTAATGAAGTCAATTTTTTTTTGGCTAATGAAATGTATGGAATTTTAGGGGACAATACTATAAGTTTTTATTACACACTACATTTTTTTTAAAACTTAAATATTAATAAAAATATAAAGAAAATAAAAATTGAGGGGACTCAGTTATATTTTATGTGTCAATAATAACAATTAATACTTAAATAAAACATCTCATAAAATATGAATTTTCGCATATAAAATATAATTTTTGATACATAACGGAATCGATATCTAAATGACATCGAATCCAAAGCCATATATACGAGTATTGTTAAGTGACACCAGTGATGTTCAACACCACCTAACACGACATACTATTATTAGTATAATTTAATATTGAGTTACATATATTTTAATTTAAAAGATTATATGTAGAACACTGGAACTCAATAGCAATGCTCCATATACATATGTATACTAGGTATAAGCAATGTACAATGCACGTTTGCTTAGTTTCAAAATTGTAAACATTGTTTATAATCTTAATAAACATTGATTATTTTATTTTTTAATATATATATATATATATAATAAAATGAATTATAGTATATATAAATATTTATATCAATAATCTCTACATATATGACATCTAAACACAGCATTGACATATATATAAAATACAATAATATTTAAAAAGAAAATAAGAATAGAAAAAGTCATAGCGTAGACAGTAATATACATGCATAAATTATTTTTAGTTTCTAATGTATTTCATAATGTTCTTTGGTGAATTTGATGAAGAAAAAAAGCTCCAATCACTTGCTAAAAAATAAACTATCACACAAATTTATAAGATAAAAAAATTATATGTATGCATTTATTATTTTTAAATAAATATGATTTAATTATTTAAATTATCATAAAATATCTTTAAAAAAAATCATATTTTAATTAATTTTTTAAAGTTTATGTTTGTTATAGTTTTTGAATTTGGCAGTGATAACAAAAGATTATATATATTATATGTTTAATATAATATTAAGTTTAAGTTTAATTAAATTTTATTTAAGTTATAAAATATATGATTTTATTATTTTTAAATAATTATTATTGTAAAATATCTAAAAACTATTTTATTTTAATTTGTTTAATTAATTATTTATTTAATTTTATTTAAGTTTAAGTTATGTTTACAATCTTCCGTTAAATATAAGAATATTCAGTTAAATATAAGAATATTCCGTTAAAGTTAACGAAAAAAATAAAAAACCGTTAAAACCAAGAATTTCCGTTATTGACATACTTTTTATATAGAAGAGATGTATATGTATATTACTAGATAGAAGCAACGTGCAATGCACGTTTGCTTAGTTTTAAAGTTGTAAACATTGTCTATAATTTTAATAAAACCTGGTTCACTGTTTTTTTTTAAAATAAATATATATATATATAATAGAATGAATTATAGTTTTATAGCATATATAAATATTTATATCAATAATCTCTACATATATCACATCTAAGCACAACGTTAACATATATATATTTACATGACTATATGACACATATATAAAATACTGTTGACGCCATTTTTCGTCAACTTAAGAAAGAAGAGCGATTAAACAAAAATATACCAGAGGAAGAAAATAAAAAGAATGAAGATAATATTTTTTATGTGGTTCAGCAGTTAAAATCTGCCTAGTCCACGAGTCTATATTATTAATTCTTTGGAGTTTTCTTGAAATTTTCAAATAATAATTGCCCAGAGTTTTCTCTCCAAATCTCAATATTTCGGTCCTTTACAAATGAATTATCCCCCTCTATTTGTAGAGAAGTTTTCAGAATTGCTTCTCACATATTTCGGGAAGATATTTGGTAAATCAAATAATATAATGCCAAATAAATGCATTAGTTACTACGTACGCGGTAACATCCCATAGAATGTGGGATTGAATAACAAATTACATCAAATTCCTTAAACATAGAGAATTTACAACAATAAATACATTCACACTCAATCAACGAGCTTAGACACCAGATCCATGCGCCTTTGAGACCGTTTGCTTATTACGAGCTTGTCATCTTACTTCGCCTATGCTCCCACCAAGTAACCATTGACGAAGCTGTCACCTTCGAGCTTACAGCTCTTGAGTTCAAACCATCTTGTCTAAGGGCAAGAGATGGATCATAAAGTTTATACAAGTGTTGAACCCTTGCTATTGTGAGTTGCGAACCTAACTTATAAGCTCGGAGCACCCTCAAGGCTACATACTGCTCGAGATCATTAGGTCGTCATTTACAGTGAAATTGTCTCTGATTGATGGATCACATGATGACTGTGCTTATTTCGAGCTTACGCCTTACGAGCCTAGATTTCGAGATCAAGATTCCCATTCTCAAAATCTGGGTGTATCATTTTGCCCCCTCAAAAGTATCAGTTCGAATCTCATGAGAATGAAACTTTTGAACTGCCTCCCTCGAAAAATGAGCCACTTAATATACTTGAGTGTGGACACGTGTCAATCATGGGTTGCTTAATCAGAATACTCAAGTAATTTTGCACCATGTCCACGTCTATTCGTCTGCCACCTTTATGCCGCCATCGCCACATCTGTACCCGTTCGTTCGATCAGATTCTGAATTCGGCCAATGGTCCAGATCAATTCGACGTTTGACATTCTTTGGGGCCTAAGAATATGCCCGTATCATCTTCTTCCCCTCACTTTTGCATTTTGAACTTTCAGAGAAAAGAGAAGAAAAAACCAGATCCCAAAATTTGTTCTGTTCTTGCATGTTTTCCAAACCAAGGAGGAAAAACATTCTTGGCATCATCGATTCTGTGAGAGCTTCCCTGATACCGCTCCTTCTGTTGTCGATCGCATTATACCTGCCAGCAGCTTCTGTGTGTAAGTTTCCATTCTTCATCTTACTTTGTTTATGTATTATTTACGTGTTTTTCTGTTGTGTGAATGTATTCAATAATTTTCTGCCTTAGCAATGTAGGTTAGACGATATTGTATAAACTCTGAACCTAAAAATATTTGAAATAGTGTGTTTATAACCCATATTTTAGTGCAAAAAGTACAGATGTTTGTTTTCCCTTTTTTTTAGACTATAGATGAAATACCGTGTAGACCAAGAAATAGGGCACTGAACTAGGGTTTTAAAATGCACGACTCCCAAAATTATCATTTTTTGAGTAGCTGTCAACTTTTCTCCTGAAAATCTGGGATTCTTAAAATGAACCCACAATTTTTTCCCCTCGCATCAAATACACGCTCGAAGCCGAACCTTTCAATAGTTCAGGTTTCTTTCTCGAATTCAACTCATTCTTTCGAGACTCGGTCTCGATCGAGCTTACTCCGTGATCTCGAGCCTTCGAGCTCGGATCACTTAAAACTTTACTCTGATTTCTTGTACGCCTGGCCCTCGCCATTTTCTTTCTTGCTAGATGTCGCAGAATTCTAAGAAATGGTGGGGGCAGTGCTCACAATTCCTTACTCTCCAACAACTCTAAGTCCAGAATCACCCTTCACTCAAAACTAGCGGCTGATTCGCAAGTACAAAGTGAGGTGCGAGCAAGAAGATATTCGAGCTCACTTCCTTCGTCAGATCGACGAGGTCAAGGAAAGGAAAAGGAGGAAACTTCAGGGCGCAATCTATCCAGACCCAGACCCCGAGCTTAGACCCATCCCTCTCGATTTCACACTCAAAGTCACCATCGCTTACAAGCCTGGTGACCTTATGGAAGACTCATCAAATCGCCCTTCCACCTCGCAAGCGGCTAGCATTCCAACCTTTAGGGAGGGATTCTTCGAAGTCGAGCACTACTGGAGCTCGGTGAGTTCAACGGGACAAATTTCTGACATCCTCGCTCGCCATGGCTTAGGACTGTCCAGCTCCCTGAGATGTCGAGCTGTTACTCCAAACGAACGGAGCTGCTACACCCTAGGTGATGGTCAACCTGACAATAAACTTAAGATCGCGGCCTGGAGTCGCGAGCATATGAAGGCAGGGGCTCTACTGCCCTTGAAATCTTTTTTCAAGGAATTTCTAGATTTTGTTGGGCTCGCGCCCTTCCAACTCCAGACCAACTCATACAGGGTCTTGTCTACCCTGAGGTTGCTATACCACGAGTTAAAGTGGGAGGGACCTTCACCAAGAGAGATCTTGTATCTCTTTTGTCTGAAAAGCAGCCCCTCTTGAGCTCGGGGAGGAGATGGCTTCTATTACCTGTCGAGCTATCCCAAGGAGAAGAAAATCTTTGAGGACATGCCCAACCATCCCCCCAACTTCAAGCTAGCGTTCTTCTGGACAGACGACCTAGCTCCTTCAAAATTCTATTCATTCCAACGAATTCGTAAGTACACATCCTCCTTTCTTTTTCTCGCTCGATTAATGATTAGGCTCGAACTAATGACATGTATCTATTTCTTGAGGAATTCAAGCAAAAGAAGGCCACCTTTGACATAGTCGAGGGTGAGAAGGCTCGCCTCCTTGAGGAATTCAAGCAAAAGAAGGATCACGTGGTTGATATGGCCATGTACCGAATCTAGGCCAACAACGCTGACCTTGACACGAGATTTCTTACTTCTCTCGAAGACGAGTTCCTGGCGAGGTGGGAAGCTCGACTTGAAAAGGAGGAAGTCGAGGAGGAGGCCGAAAATGCGGTGGAGAAGCTTGACACTACAAGGGAGGATGCACCTGCTTCAAAGAAGCGAGGTCATGGGTGCGTCCCATTAATATTTTTGTAATCTTTGTTTTGTATCTTTTTTTTTTAAAGACCTTGGGGCAAAGACAATTGATAGCTCACTTAAGGGCTACTTTAAATTTGTTCAAACTTTATCATTTGATTTTCTGTGCTTAGAAGATTTTATATACTTAATTTTATATTAAGTTTTTACTTTAACATTTTTGCTTTACATTTCTACGTCGAAATATTTTTAGCATTTGATATTAAAGGTTTGATTTTATGTTTGTTTATTCATACAAACATATCTGTTGGATTTAAGCTCGAGTTTCAATGCATTCATGCACAGTTTAGTCGATGTATCCACGTCCAATCTTGTTATTTGTCAAGACCAGACCTTACTTTTACCATGCACTCGAAAGTACTTATATGGCATGTAAGATAGGTAGTTTAGTTATATCTTGCTTTTATAGTCACTTTTCCTCTTCCTCGAGTAGCTCCTTAAGGTTGTGAGGTCGAAACTATCTTTTTGCAAAATATTCCAGCCTCGAAGTAGGTTTATTTATGCTCCAACTTTTATCGATTAATTTTAGCTGGTTTGTTCCAAACTTATTTAGGATGTGTTTGGTTCGTAATCCATACACTTGTAATTTTGGTAATCTGGTTATGTCCAGATCATATTAGCCTGCGTATCTAGTCATATCCAGACACTTTTATTTTTTACGATTCTGGTTACATCCAGATCATCTTAGCTCGCACATCTGGTTATATCCATACTGCTTTGGCTCGCGTATACCCTTACAACCTCTATGTCGGGTTAATCATCTAGACATTTTTGCTAGTTTTCATGTATACAACATTTTTATGTCGGGTTAATCATCCAGACATTTTTATTTTATGTTATTTATTTTTTCACACTTATGGTATTACAGTATACCACTGATGCCCCCTTAATATCCTATGAGTGTGACCATAGGTTATTAAATTAAGAGAGTTTGCAAAAAATATAACATTTAATAAAAATGAAATAACTTTTGTTCAAAGTTGAACACTTTATTAAAAAAAATTTGAAAAATAAACAAGCTTGGTTACAATAAAACATCATTCCTACACTACTGATAGTAAGGTCATAGAAGTTCGCTATTCCAAGCTCGTGGTACCAATTCCCTGTATAATCTGGCCAATTTATATACTCCTGGTTGAATAAAATCCTTCATGAATTTCTTCTAGAATTTTCTTTGCCTCGGGTGGAGTTACACATAGAGTAGTGGCATAGAATATCCTCTTCGATACAACCTTCCTTCCACAATGGAGTACCTCAGAATCTGATACATAAATTTCCGAGCCTTGTTCTGTTCGACTAGGAGAATATCGGTTTCTAGGTAATCGACTATTGGGGTCATCCAGGTCGGTTGGGAGTCAATCATGCTTACGTCTTCCTCTTCAAACTCTTTGATACTAGGGGTCGATAGAAATTCTATTGGGACCATGTTTAGTGTGTCGGCCTCGTTGGTCATAGCGAGCCTGGCTAAGGCGTCCACATTTGAATTTTGCCCTTGGGGAACTTGCTCTATGGTGTAGAACTTGAATTGTCCGAGTACAGCCTTGGATTTTTCTAAATACGTAGCCATCCTTATGCCACGAGCTTGATATTCCCCAAAATTTTGGTTAAACACTAATTGTGAATCACTGTAACAATGTATTTCCTTTGCTTTGAGTTCCTGGGCTATTCAAAGTCCGGCCAATAATGCTTCATATTCAGCCTCGTTATTGGACGCTTCGAAAGCGAATCTCAAGGCGGAATGAAAACGACTTCCAGCTGGAGTGATTAGTATGATTCCTGCCCTCGATCCATTTTCATTGGATGATCCGTCAACATAAAGTTTCCACAGCTCGTGAGCTGGGGTTATAACCTCGTCATCAGACACTCTAGTACATTCTATGATGAAATCTGTTAGGGCTTGTTCTTTTATGGTTGTTCTCATGTGATATGTGATCTCGAATTGTCCGAGTTCGACTGCCCATTTTAACAATCTACCCGAGGTCTTTGGTTTGGACAAAACTTGCCGCAGTGGTTGGTCAGTTAACAAATGGATAGAGTGTGCCTGGAAGTAAGGTTGGAGCTTTCAAGATGAGTGGATCAGGCTGAGAGCCAGTTTTTCCATTAAAGGGTATCTTGATTCTTCCCCCTGTAATCTTTTGCTAACATAATACACTGGTTTTTGTACCTTCTTGTCCTCTCGGATGAGAACAGCAGTTATGGCGTGTTCGGTAGTAGCGAGATACAATATAAGACTTCTCCTGTGATAGGCTTTGACAAGATTGGAGGTTCCGTGAGATGTTTCTTTAAATCTTGGAATGCGAGATTGCATTCCTCTGTCCACTCGAAATTTTTGCCCCCTCTCAAAAGGTTGAAGAAAGGAAGACAACAGTTTGTAGATTTTGAAACAAACCAACTTAATGCCGCCATCCGTCCAATTAAACTCTGGACATCTTTATGCTTTCGAGGTGAGGGCATATCAATCAATGCCTTGATCTTGTCAAGATTAACCTCTGTCCCTCACGCTTTTACTATAAAACCTAGAAACTTTCCCAAAGATACTCCGAAAGAGCATTTTTGTGGGTTGAGTTTCAAATTGTATTTTTGTAATACGGCAAAGCATTCTTCGAGGTCATCCACATGGTTATCGTTATGCTTAGACTTGACCAGGATGTTGTCAACATAAACTTCCATGTTATTACCTATCTGCTTGGAGAACATTTTGTTCACAAGTTTTTGGTATGTTGCTCCAGCATTTTTAAGCCCAAAAGGCATAACATTGTAGCAGTATAGTCCTTTATCGGTTACAAAGCTCATATGCTCTTGGTCTGGTGCATGCATGGCGATCTGGTTATATCCATAATCGGTGTCCATGAACGACATGAGGCCGTGACCAGCTGTGACATCTACGAGCTGATCGATTCGAGGTAAGGGAAAACAATCCTTGGGGCATGCCTCGGAGTAGTCGATGCAGGTTCGCCACGTTTTGTTGTGTTTCGGAACCAACACTGGATTGGCAATCCAATCAGGATAGAAGGCATCTTGTATGAAACAATTTGCCTTTAATCTGTTGACTTCTTCCCTTAGGGCTTTCTTTCTATCGTCGTCCAGGAGTCTTCATTTTTGCTACTTCGAGGGGAAGCTCTTGTCGATGTTAAGTGCATGACTTATAACATTAGGACTTATTCCCACCATGTCTGAATGCGACCATGCAAATACATCCTGGTTCTCTTTTAAGAAGCGAATTAATTGCTATTTCGCTTTTTCAGAAATATTCTTACCCACCTTCACCATCTTCATGGGATCGACTTCTTCGAGTTCTTCTAAAGGTTCGAGATCAGTCATTTCCTCTATTCTGGGGTCGATCTCTTCATCTATCTCAAGATCATCCCGCTCTTGTTCTGAATTATTACAAGTGTCTATGCACTTGTTTGTTTTTTCCCTCTAACGGAGATGCTATAGCACTCCCTCCCCGCAAGCTGGTCCCCTTTCAGAGTCCCGACGCCACTAGAAGTTGGGAACCTGATGGCCAAGTGCCTAACAGAAGATACTGCCCCCAGCCCAACTAGGGCGGGTCTTCGGAGCAATACATTGTAGGCAGATGGAAGATCCACCACGATGAACTCCATCATCTTGGTTACAGAGACTGGATAGTCTCCCAAGGTCACAGGGAGTTCGATGGATCCTATACAGGCAATCCCTTCTCTTGAAAAACTGTACAGCATGGTTGCACAGGCTTTTAGGTCGCGAAGCGCAAGTACCATATTTTCTAGAATGGCTTTATACAGGATATTCACCGAGCTTCCGTTATCAATCAGAACTCGGTGTACCCTCTTGTTCGCGAGTTGGAGGGTAATGACCAGGGGGTCATTATGGGGATCCTGGACATGCGATGCGTCTTCTTCAGTGAAGGTGATGGGTTGAGTTTCAACCCTTTGTTGTTTTGGAGCTCTTGGTTCATGTTCATAGGGAGAACCATCACTAGTCTAGAGCTCATTTACATACCTTTTTTGGGCGTTCTTGCCCGATCCCACAATATGGGGTCCCCCCGAGATGGTTATTACATCTTCTCCATCAATCGGAGGGGGTCGTTCATCCTCCCGAGCTCGGTAGTTACTTTTTTGGGAAGGTGGTGCACCTGCTGCCCTTTGGCTGGTAGAAGCCTGGTTGGGATTTCAGTTTCTTAGGTATTGTTCGAAATAACCCCTCGAGATCAATCATTTGATCTCGTCTTTAACTATCACATTCATCGGTTGTATGTCCGATATCCCGGTGAAATCTACAGTACTTACTAGAATCTCTCTTTGCTTTTTGATTCCTCATTGGGTCAGGTCGTCTGAACGGGACCTGGTTTTCATTAGCCAGGTAGATGTTCTCCCGAGACTCATTGAGCTCGGTATACACTTTGTATACGGAGAAGTATGTTTCCCCCTTCTTCTTCTTTCCCCTATCTGCCTCGGGGTTATTCCCTTTGTTTTTCTTCCTTTTGGAAGGGTTGTCCCTGGTGGGTTTCGAAGTTGATGGGTTTGCCAAGGTCGACACAGAGTTTGCGTTTGTTGTTGTAGTTATGGGCTGGGAGGTCATGTTCAATGCTGACCTTGCCTCTTCTACATTGACAAACCTCTAAGCTCGTCAATTAAACTCGGTTAACGACCTGACAGGTTTCCTTTGTAATTCTTCCTAGAGAAGACTTCCTGGCATTATACCAGCCCGAAATGCCATTAAGTGACCACTATCGTCGACATCTCGAGCTCGAGTCACTTCTAAGTTAAACCTTGTGAGGTAACCTTTTAGTGACTCGTTTGGTTGTTGCCGGACATTGGTCAAGGCTTAGGTCTCAGACCTAATGCCAACCATAACTTTAAATCGTTTCTTGAAATCTCTTGAAAATTGATCCCAAGATGCGATCGAATGTCTTTTGAACTTTTCAAACCAGTTTTTTTCTGGTCCTGTGAGTGTGGCTGGGAACAACATACATCTGAGCTCGTAACCCACATTGCTGGCTCACATAATAGTGTTGAATGTGCTCAGATGGCTATATGGATCTGAATTTCCATCAAATGGCGGGACATGAGGAATCCTAAACCCCTAAGGAAATGGGGTGTTTGAGATATGCGGGGCAAATGGCTCGAGCTCCTCATCGAATTCTTCATCCTTCTCCCTACTACGTTCATTCTACAAGAGCCTGAATGCTCTCTCCAACTGTTCAATCCTTTCTTGGACTGGATCTATGGGAGGCCTAGCCTGGACCTGAGGGGGCTGGTTATCCTTGATAACAACTCCAGCTCCCTGCCTCGGTGCAGGATTGTAAATCGCCTGTTTGCGACCATTTAGATGATCTCGCAGATCTGGATTTGGGGGATTATCATGTCCCCGATTATGGAATAAGTGTTCCCGTAGATCAGGGTGATCTCCTCGATTCCCGACATTTCTTGGTTCTGTGTTGTATATGCTCACAGACCTAGTGTAATCCGAGCTTTCACTTACATAGCTTGTTGCTCGATTATTACGAGATGGGTTTCCTGCTGGCCTCCTTGTCTCAGTAGTTTGTGAACGTGACATTTGGCTTCTTGTAGGTTGAGGAGCCCTGCGATCTCGGGCAGCTTCTCCTTGTTCGTGCCTAGCCCATCGATTCCTATCTTGATGGGTAGGTCGCGAAACTTCCTGAACTAGCAAGGGATGCCTTATTAGTGACGACAGGTGTCTTATGGAAGATGGTGGCTGTCTCCCATTGTTGGGCCTAGATGGTCCCGAATTCGCCCGGTCAGGCTCCTGGACGTTCTGTGCATTACCAGGATTTGGGGTTTGAGCCACTGAGGGGGCTCGATTATTCCCTGTTCCTGTTTGTGCTTCTACAGTTGGGTTGGTGGTACCCTCAGCCCGGTTACTCCTCCGGAATCCTGGCCGAATAGGCTGGGACACTGGTGGCGGCGCCTGCTCCGCTCTCCTTGCGGCCATGTTCTTACGAGGACGTCCCCTAGGCCTTTGAGGAGGGGTCTGGGCGCCAGCAGCCAGCTAGCTAATTCTTCATTGCGTTTCATCGCTTTTGCCAACTGTTTGCGCAATTGGCGATTTTCAAGTTCCACAATTGGAACATACCTTTCAAGATTGTAATACATATCCTCGTCCGGCCTAGGGGCAGGCGGTCCTCGAGAGTTGGATGAGTCACTCCACTCTTCGGGATCAGGATCTGCCATAGGTTGTTTTTCAGGCCGTCGTGGGTAATCCTCATCATGAGGAATTTCCTCCTCATGTATATTAGGATTGCTTGCAGTGGCCATTGATTATCCGAGAGGCTCTCTAATTAAACACACTCACGTCTTGTTTAATGGCTCTCAATGAAAGCACCAAACTGTTGACGCCGTTTTTCGTCAACTTAAGAAAGAAGAGCAATTAAACAAAAATATACCAGAGGAAGAAAATAAAAAGAATGTAGACAAGATTTTTTACGTGGTTCAGCAGTTAAAATCTTCCTAGTCCACGAGTCTATATTATTAATTCTTTAGAGTTTTCTGGAAACTTTAAGAGAATAATTGCCTAGAGTTTTCTCTCAAAATCTCAATATTTCGGTCCTTTACAAATGAATTATCCCCCTCTATTTATAAAGAAGTTTTTAGAATTGCCTCCCACATATATCGTGAAGATATCTGGTAAATCAAATAATATAATGCCAATAAATGCATTAGTTACTACGTACGCGGTAACATGATATAAAATGTGGGATTGAGTAACAAATTACATCAGATTCCTTAAACATAGGGAATTTACAACAATAAATATGTTCACACTCAATCAACGAGCTTAGACACCAGATCCATGCGCCTTTGAGACTGTTTGCCTATGACAAGCTTGTCATCTTACTTCGCCTATGCTCCCACCAAGTAACCATTGACGAAGTTGTCACCTTCGAGCTTACAGCTCTCGAGCTCAAACCATCTTGTCTAAGGGCAAGAGATGAATAAGAAAGTTTATACAAGTGTTGAACCCTTGCTATTGTGAGTTGCGAACCTAACTTATAAGCTCGGAGCACCCTCGAGGCTACATACTGCTCGAGCCATTAGGTCGTCATTTACAGCGAAATTGTCTCTGATTGGTGGATCACATGATGATTGTGCTTATTTCGAGCTTATGCCTTACAGGCCTGGATTTCGAGATCAAGATTCTCATTCTCGAAATCTGGGTGTAACAAATACAATAATAATAATTAAAAAGAAATTAATAATAGAAATAAAATAAGAATAGAAAAAGTTATAATGTAGACAGTAGTATTTATGCATAAACTATTTTTAGTTTCTAATGTATCTCACAATATCATTTGGTGAATTTGATGAAGTAAAAAAGCTCCAATTACTTGATAAAAAACAAATTATCACACAATTTTATAAGATAAAAAATGATATGTATGCATTTATTATTTTTAAATAAATATGATTTAATTATTTAAATTATCATAAAATATCTTAAAAATATTATATTTTAATTAATTAATTAATTAATTTTTGTTTAAGTTTATGTTTATTGTAGTTTTTTTAATTTAGCAGTGACAATAAAATATTATATATTATATGTTTAATATAATATTAATTTTTAAGTTTTATTAAATTTTATTTAAGTTATTAAATATATTGTTTTATTATTTTTAAATAATTATTATTCTAAAATATCTCAAAAATATCATATTTTAATTTGTTTAATTAATTAATTATTTTAGTTTAAATGATGTTTATAATTTATCGTTAAATATAAGAATATTTTGTTAAATATAAAAATATTTCGTTAAAATTAATAAAAAAATAAAAAATACTTTTTTTATAGAAGATATATGCACAGAAAATTATATAAATCAGAATAAGATAAACGAATAGCCAGCTAAACAAGGAATAGATAAACTTTAATACATCCAAATAATAATGTATTTAGAGAAGAAGAAAAAAAAAAGAGAGAAGTTATGGGTCCGTTTGGTAAAATTTTTGTTTTAAAATTTTTTAAACACAAAAATAGAAATATTATTTTATTTTTGTTTTTTTATTTTTAAAAAATAAAAATATGTTTGGTAATTATTTTTGTTTTTTGTTTTTAAAAACAAAAAATAATAAACATGTTTGATAACTTTTATTTTTATTTTTTGTTTAACAATATGATGTGTTAATTTGAAGAAGAGAAGGAAAAAATGAAAACTGTTTAAAAAAAATTTAAAAGTGAAAATTTTCTATTTTCAAAATTTAATAAATTTTGTTTAAAATTTAAAAAAATAAAAAACAAAAATAAAGTTACCAAACGCTATTTTATGTTTAATTAGAATTTGGATAGGTTAGATATATATAAAGAAAGAATATAGAAGTTAGAAGAGAGAATGGTTGGGTCCCTCCATAAATCACGCTCTCATGGAATGGAATAATCATATCATTACTACAATGTTGGTATGCTGCCGAACGACAAACATAAGCGGCCGCATGATATATATATATATACATATATATATATATATATAACTATAAATATTTTTGATCCATAAGTTCCAATTTTAATTATTTTTATAAGATATAGTTACAAAGTACTTTCCCTAAATAAGAAATTTCGAATAATTTAAAATATCGAAATTAAGATTCGAATTGTTTGTTGCACACATGTTTATTTTAATATTTATATATGCTTGTAATAGACTATTTAAATATTAATTTCGATATACTAAATTAATTAGAATTTTCTAAAAATTTGTGAGAGATATTCTATATCTAGATTATACACTGTCATATAAAAAAAATAGAATTACAACTTATTCATATACTAAAAATATCAAAAATACCTATCGATATTGATTAAAAACAATCACTACATAAAATAATTCCAATATGTTTATACATGTTGTTATTCTTCACAAAACAAACATACAAAAGTATATCAATAAACCACTCAACATATTATGTTTATGGACACTTCTCACTTTCCCTTTTTCATCAATTTTATTCCAAGGTTGCTTCAACCCTATTATCATTACTATTATTCTTACTTCTGTCTTCCCACACCTCCCTTTTTTTACTTTTGACCTATCAATCAGCTGCGAAAATGGAGTTCAAAAGTATTTAAAAATAAAAAAATAAAGTGCCTACTTTTGGTCTAGAAATGTTAATGGCCCTTACCAAAGTTATTTTGATCATTTAACTTTTTACTGTAAGTAAATAATTCTTATATATATATATTCATTAATTATACCGATGCATGCACTGTAGTATAATTAATGGAACTATGCTTTGGGTCCACTCACAGCAAATTACAATATGGGAAGGTGTTAGTTTATTTATTATTCAGAAGTTAAATCATAATATTTATATTTATGGGGTGGTCCATATATCCATGCTTGCTAGGGCAAACGGAAAGGAGATAAAGTTGGCCATGATTTCAAAGGCATTACTTTCGTGGGTATTTAAAGGTGATAAATAGCCATGCTGCCAAGTTACCTTAATCATTTGGCAAAAGCTTATTAATTTTATAATTTGCTATTTATATTAAAAGCATCTCTAGTGGTCACAAAAGGCTTGTTTCCGATGTCTCAACCCACCTTCTTAGCTAAGCTGACCAATTTTCAAATTTGAAAGTTGTAAAAGGTATTGTTGCACTTTCATTATTAAGATCTAAACTTATGATCTTTAACCACAGCAACAAGACTAATGTAATGATGCTAGGACACTCTTATTGGAAAACATCAAATAATTGCTTGAAAATGTGCTCTCCTATTCTTAATGAATAATGTTTATAATTTTTACGTATATATTTCAAACTCCTAACTTCATTTATATATATATATATAGGGGATAAATATAGTCCCCTTCTTGAACCAATCTCACTGTATATTGCTATAATGTATAGTATTATCTATATAACGTAGGGAATATATTTATTTTGTACCCTATGTTTTTACAAAATATCATTTTAGTACCTTCTGTTTTTAATAATGCTCATATGGTATTATGTATTTTAAAATCGTACATATTTGGTACCATAAACTCAGATTTGATAAATAAAATTTTGTCAATATGATCAAACTGTTATCAATTATATATAATTATGTAATTAAATTTAAATTTGTAACTTACATAATTGACAGCAATTTGATTAAATTGACAAAATTTTATCTATTAAATTTGAGTTTAGGGTACCAAATATGTACGATTTTAAAATACAAGGTACCATATGAGCATTATTGAAAACAAAAAGTACCAAAATAATACTTTGTAAAAATATAGGGTACCAAACGAGTATATTCCCTGTAATGTATAGTGTATATTGAGAAAAAAAAAACTACGTTTAAAGTCCTAATAAATATAAATTTGATTCAATATGTGAATAAGTTCTCTACTACCAAGTTGAATGCATTGATAGGGAAACAAATCATTACGTCAAAATGTATCATAATAAAATTGGTGATGGGTCCCACTCTCCCACATACATGTTGCAAACAAACTCACACTTGTCACCTTAGTCTTCTCTAAGTCTCCCAATATGATTAATAGCAATGACAAGGTTAGCCTTATTATTTTATACAAACTCTAGACTACTAATTAGTAATGAGTTTCTTAATACTACACTTTAGACCAGGATTGTTTATCTAAACTCTTTTTCCCAATTTGACTTATTGGTCAAAGTGTATTATGTACGTGTGATGTGTGTTTTTGTTCCCCTCATTTGATAGGATCCTATAGACAATTATTTGAACCTAGGTAACTTTGTATCAACCGTCACCATGTTAAATATTGCAAACATAATGCAAAAAAAAAAAAAAAAAAAAAATTGCAATCAGAACAGTGTGGGTCCAACAGGGCCAGAGTTTTCAATTGAATTGGAAATGTAATTTGTAAACCTAGCCACACAAATGTGTGGCAGATTAGAGAGTTTTAAAGGGTTAATTGTAAAATTTCATCTGCTATGTTTATGGTGATTTAGAATGAGTCTCTGTATACAACACTAAGGCGCTGGGATACCTATTAAAAAAGCTAAATATTGTTTTCTGGAAAACTAAGCAATAATAGTGTTTGGTAAACAATCAGAAAATAATTTATTGAAGAATACATGCAGAAGCTACTACTATAAGTTAATGCTGTCAAAACTCAATTTTTAGCTTGTTTTTAAAATAACTTTTAAGAAAACTTTACAATTGACTTATTTCTTATATATTACTCAAAATAAAATATTTAAAATAGATTAATATTATAATAAAATAAACAATATTTAATTCTGAAATATATTTTGTTTTAAAAATATTTTTATAATTTATATTTGAATAAATAACATTTCTGCCCTCCGAACTATGACCACAATATGATTGTGCCTCCTGAATCGTTCACGATTTTAAAGATTCTTCTCGAACTATGCACGTTACTGAAATATGAGACTTCGATTAGTTTTGTCATAGGTAGCTAACATATTGATGATGTGACACTGCCATGTGTAGAATAATTAACAATTTTGCTTCCCCAAACTTTGACCACTACCAAGTTGTATAATTTTTATTAAAACTTTTTTTTTTAAGAAAACCATATTTTTTCTTAAAAATAATAATTATATCCATAAAATTAAAAAAAAAAATCACTTTAAAAGATTAAGAAAATAAACAATACTAAAAGTTTCAAATTAATTAAATAAATTTTTAAATACTCAAAAATTAAAAATCTAATTAATAATAAATAACTTTTTTTACTTTTTTTTTTTACAATATAAAATAAATATATCTTAAAATAAAAATAAAAAATAAATCCTAAAACAAAGTTTGTTCCCCTTCGTCCTCCTCCTCCTCTTAAATTAAAAGTTTTTTTTTATTTAAGTCATTCATCATTCGTCCTCCTTATTGATTAAAGGTTTTATTTATTTATTTTAGTATTTATTTAAAATTTTTATTTTAAAATAGATTTATTTTATATTGTAAAAGAAAAAGTAAAACTAAAGAAGAATGATTTGTTAGTAATTAAATTTTTAATTTTGTAAGGATTTGATTATTATTTTTAGAAAAAAAATTAATTTTTTTTAATAAAAGGGGTATTATTTGGAAGCAGTCAAAGTTTGAGGGAAAAAATTGCTAATTATTCTACACATGACAGTGCCACATCAACAAACAAAATGCCACATCATCAATCTGTTAGCTACCTAGGATGAAATCTAACAGAAATCCCATATTTCACTAACGTGTATAGTTCGGGGAGAATTTTTAACATCGCGAATCATTCGGGGGCACGATCATATAATGGTCATAGTTCGGGGGGCAAAAATGATATTTATTCTTTATATTTATTAGATATTATTTTATTTTAGTAAGTTTAAATTAACAAACCACTTTAATATAGATTTTATTATACATTATAACATTATTTTTTTGTATCTCATAGTATTTTAAATTATAATTTATCAAAAACTTATTAATTTCATGTTTTAGGAAAAAATAATAATAATTAAAGACATAAAAAATGAGAGTTTTGAGATAACTTAAGTTTTACATATTTGATTATATCATGAACAAGATTATAATACTATCATCATTATAATTTGAATCTTAACTACATACACTAGTTATAATATATATATACACAATAATATATATTATATAATATAATATTTTTGTTTATGATCACTTTAATAGTCTCTTATCAAAAATATATTTAATTTAAACATGCAAATTTGTTTAAATAAAAGAAATATGACATCGTGATACAACTTTTCCAACTCACAGCACTTTAAAATCTGTAATTTACCAAACCCTCAACAACTTTTTCCCACCGCACAATTGCAGCTGCTTTTCCCCACAACATAGTTGTACTAAACTAGCCCTAAGAATTTTGATATGTTATCAGATTCCATTGGAAATTTTGGGAGAGCAGCTTATTTATTTGCCCTAGCCACAAGAATAAAATGTATTTATTCTTCCCAATATTTGTTGTTGGTGGTTTTTCACACCAAATAGTTGGACTTGAAGTGTGTTTTGTGGGGCTAAGCCAACTATATATGAGCTTGTTAGGGTGCTTATGGTCTCGACTTTAAGGATTAGTCTACGGGTCATTTGTGACTTCGAGTCTACACCCTCCATAGTGAGGAGTCCATGAACTGTGCCTTACCCCAAGGTGGCCTCTTTGGCCTTGGGGTGCCTAAAGTTGACCCATGGGTCTAGTCCTGCAACCCTAGAGATATGAGCACATCATTACTTTATTAGGAGGCCAATCTTCGAGCAGGCCACACAAGTAATGATACATGCAGCTGCACTTAGACTTGTAAACTAAATGGGTAACCAGCAGACTTGGTAGTTGGTTGTATCATTCCTTAGGAATAGGCACAACCTCTTATCTATCTCCTTAGGCCATTGTTTTTGTAGGGCTATAGACAACCTACCTCCAATCTAATCAACAACCTAGACTTGACCTATATAGGTGCCCAAAGAGACCTAAAGTTTGTGAGCATTCCAAGACATTGCCTATAAAGGGAGTCCAACCATCTCATTTACTGAAACTTGAGGTTTAACTTCTTTCTCTTTCCCACTACATCACTCCCAAACATTCTCTAAAGTTCCATTACTTCCATTCTAATTTTTCCATATGAGATTATTTGGTAGGTATCAAACTTACACCAACCCCATAGAAATTCCTCCACTTTAGAGAATGAGTCCCTAGAGAAAAGCTACTATTGCTACTAGTCGACCTCAAGTTTGAACCTACTCCAAGGTTAGAGTTTAAGGTTTAAACTCAATAACAATAGGTTTCTACATATTTGGCCTCACGCTCTTTATATCTCCGAGAAGAAATCTTGCATAAACTATTTGGCCCTAGAGGAAGGTCCTAGCACATTTTTCAACAACTACAACCCTAATCATTTCCAAACACTCCCAAACCATAATAACACCTCCTTACTCTAACCACCTCAAGGCTAGTATGGCTGGGTCAAGTGATAAAATGTTTCAATTAATAGTGTTGACTGCCTTTTTCGCTATCAACTTAATAACGTAACTTAAAGAAAATAAAGAAGATAAACAACAAGGTCTTACATGGTTCAGGTTATAAAACAACCCTAGTACACAAGTCTTTAGTATTAGAATTCTTGAAGTATGAGATAGCAAGCTTCAATGGAGGTTTTCTCAGGCAGCATATATCTTGCTCTGAGTACAAAAGTTGTGAACCATTTTACAATGGTACCTTAGCCCTATTTATAGAGGTTGGGGAGCCATTAATCTTAATTATTACAAATATTTACCAATTATTTGGAGAGTTAATTGCTATTCAATTCCTCTGAATGTTCTAATAAATATTGTGGGCCCGTGCATATTGCATGGGGCCCAATTCATAGGTTGCAGCCTACCAACTTTATGGGAGACACGCCTCTGACATTGTCAGAATGCGACTACACGTTTTCCTGTGTTAATCGTCGTTGTGGGAAATACCATTTGTCGAGTGTACGAACTTAGCGCCATTACTCGAGGCGCCCATAAAGTTGTAAGATGATCTTGTGGTGGCCCATGGCTACAGTAACTAACACCCGGCGCTCTCTCCCAGCCCGAGGACAAAACTCTTAGAGTTAGAAGACTATTGGATCAAGAAGACAGGAGGATCGCTAGAGTAGTCCTCTGGACGTGGCCTTACTTGGAGACATCCACGCCTAAAAAAGGGGAATGCAGTCCACTGGGAGGATACTACACTCCTAGGAGCTCTGGACGAGCTCTACAAAGCTTCATTATCTCTCGAGGAGCTTAATCACTCCTCTAGTTACTGCCACGTGTCCAATGATGAAATCACGGACAACATATTCCCCCAAGTCTTCACTTGTCCTCGGACAGTAAAGACTTACACTTAGAGGAGTAATCTCAAGGGTCTTCGAGAGGTGGCTCTTGGGCTCTTCATGACGTCATATTCGAAAAATGCGAAACTACGTGTTGACTCCCCATTGCTGGGCCCGTCAATCAATGCAATTAATGAGGAGTCTTTTCCACACCCAAGACGTCCAATCCGTACCTGAAGTGTCATTTGGCCCTGTATCTGAGGCTTCCTTTTCCCATGCTAATGATCATTATCTGTGCCTGGATAATTGTGATCATTGGATCGCGCTCGAGTGCCTACCCCATAGGTGATAAATGGTCGGGGTGGGGTTGCTTCCATCCCAATATTTTCGAGTATAAAACTTGAGAACCGACCCTCACATACTCACTTTGTTCATTTTAAATTTGAAAAAAAATATTAGAGTTTTCAAACACTTCCCAAAGCTTCATCACTCCCAGAGGCCCAAACCTTCACTGGCGTCTGTGTTTCTGATGACCTGGATGACTGGAGGGAATCCTCGTTCTTCTGGATGAACAACAAGAAGCACTTTTGGGTTCGCACACGACACAACACCTACAGGCACTTCATATCGAGTAAGAATTTTCGACATGTTCTTGTTTTAGGTTTTGTTTTGTTGAGTGTGGTTTCATGCTTATGTCTTTGACGTTCTTGAAGTTTATAGGTCTTTTCAACCTCTTTTTAGTTGTTTTGGGCCCTTTTTGACCTTTAAAATGGTCTGTTTTGCGACTTATGCGATTTTTCATGTTTCTAGTTATTCGACCGGAATCTGGAAAAATTTTAGATTTAGGAAAAGTTCATTAATTCTAGTGGTGTCCTTCAGCACCAATTTGTTGGTTCCGAGGACACCCCAGTTCCTTAGCATCTGTAATGCCCCAAATTTCCTAATAAGGTTTAGGACTTTGATTAGGAGGCCGGGAGGGCCATAATTGATCTATTATGCTATTTAATAATCATATGCATGTTCATGTGAATTATATTATTATATGGTGGTAAATGCATGCATATGGGAGTATTTATAGTTATGAGGGCATTTTGGTAATTTGGCCTGTTGAGGGCATATTTATGAATGATATTTTATTATTATGAAGATATATTCGAGCTATTCGACATGAGATGGTCATATATAATGGATTAGTGGTTTTGTCATAACGGGGTCAATTTCGGGGTAATAGAAATGTTTATTTGGTGATGGATTGGGAGTATTTGAGATCAGGATGGAATTTTGGAAGTTTTGACTATAGTATCCCCGGGGGTGTTTTCGGGACCCCGAGCACTAGGTTTTATTTGAGGTTACTTAAGCTTGAAGTAGCTTTTCAGATAAGAACGTACGTTAGGAAACCTCTCGTTCTCTCTCTTGACGGTCCGTTTTACCGTTTAAGCGTTTTCGAAGATATCTCGAGTTCTGGGAGTCGGAATCAAGCGAGGGTCGAGGCATAGCGATCCTAGGAAAGAATAGAAGCTTCTTAACCTAACGATTTGATGGAAAACAACCCAATCAAAGGTACTTGAATTTTAAGTTTTGAGTTATTCCGAGTTTCTAAGCTTTGAATTGATTTTGTGAATCGTTGAGTTTTCGGTTCGTTTGAACCTTAGGTTTTGAGGTATTGGGAAGCTTGGGAACTTTGTTTTGATGATTGGGGAATGTTTAGGTGTGTTTTTGGGGACTTTGAAGTGTTGAAAACACGTTGGAGAATGGTTCTGGGTTGGGCGCCGCGGCCCTAGCTCGAGTTAGCAGGTGGCCTTTCTGTCTCGCTGGGCGCCGCAGCGCTTGCCTCTGGAAATTCTGGGTGCCGCGGCCCAGGGTGCTAGGGCCGCAGCCCTTGCCCTGTTTTCACCCCGTTTGCTCGTTTTGACCCCGGGAACTTAGCTATGGGCCTCGGGAGTGTCCCTACTACTTGGATTAGTTTGGATTGATCTCTTGGAGGCTAGATATTGGTTTGAAAACCTTTGGTTATCATGTTATTTATGGTGTTCCATATTTGGTTATGATTAGGTGACCGCTAAGGGCTTAAATGTTGACCGTTCTCAAGGGTCGTTCTTATATTGGTTCTAGCTCGGATTTGAGGTAAGAAAACTGCACCCTGTGTATATGAGACATGCATGGTTATTATTGGTGTATGCCGGTTGATTGTTATGTATGACATGCATGACTATTATGATGCATGTTGGTTGATTATTGAGTATGACGTGCGTGGCTATTCTTGATGCATGTCGGTTGATTATTATGTATGACATGCATGGCTATTCTTGATGCATGTTGGTTGACTGTTAAACGTGACATGCATGGCTGTTATTGGTGCATGTTGGATTGTGGGATATATTGCATATGGTGCATGAGAAACATGTGATTAGGACATGCTTTGTATACTGGGTGTGATATCATTCAGAGCTTGAGTCTCTGTGTTAATGCATAGTCCTAATTATACTAATATCTGTTGAGTAAGCATGCTGAATACCTTGTTATTGGATATTGGACATGTGGTATATGTTTGGTGGCATGGCTTACCTGTGTATGGCGCTGACTTATTAGTCAGAATCGATAATGGTGTCAGATCCGTCTGTGAAGCTGTGACTTATTAGTTAAGTTCACCATGGGCTGAGCACTGGTCGTGTTTTACCGACCCAAGGGTCAGAGGTGGCAGTGCGTTGCAAACGCCGGGCCAAATAAAGATTAGATCTAATCGAGGTCGGCATTGAATAACTCATATGGGGTATTAGTGCTGGACCGACCGGAAGGTCAATGAGAACTATAAGCGCTTGCCTGGTCTACGACCAGATGACTATAGCCAAGGTATATGACCCCGGTGACTGTTTGTCACATGGCTAAGGGACGTTGTCCATAGTTTCGACTCTAGAGTCGTGAGGAAGGTTATGTTGGTGACTAATCACCTTGCACCTGTCCTAATCAAACTTAAGAAAGAATCACTTATCAGTTAAGCCCTGGTGACCCTATCGTCACATGGCTAGAGGGAGCGATGCTCATTATTGTGACTTTTGGCTATTGTCACCTATTTGCCTGGACTGATAGTCCCGAATGGTTATTATGATCGTTGTTGATATTATATCATGCTTTATTGTGTTTTCTTGCTGGGCTTTGGCTCACGGGTGCTACGTGGTGCAGGTAAAGGCAAGAGGAAGCTAGACCATCCTTGAGTTGGAGAGCTTAGGTGATGACGTGTACATATGCAGCTGCTCGTCCGCCACGGCCGAGTTTAAAGTGGAACTAGGGTTAAACCCTGTTTTGCCGCTTAGAACGGCCTGTTGTAAATATTTTTCTGTAATAGACCCTGAAACTATATTTTCGGGATCCCAATGTATATATTAAACGTTCTAGTGAAACGTTACATCTTAACCAAAAATTTTAATCCCTAAACCGCTAATCATACTTAGTTCACGGTTTTGGCCAAATGACTCGATTAGCAAGTTTAGCACTGTTTACAAGGCACACCGTAACGGTCCTTGGAGTTGGGGCGTTACAACATCCTTCCTCCTCCACTCCTCGAGAAGTATTCTTAGGGTTTCTCGTTTTGACCGATATTCCTTCTGGTCAAGGCGGTAACTGCTTGGTTTTGATTTAGATGTTTGAAGAGCTACACCATCTCCATCAGCAAGGATTCTACTACTTTGACAATGAAATACTTGAGATGGCCCAAGACTTCCCGAGAAGAGGAAGTAAGTGGTCGCGGAGCAGAGTAGGGCTCTCGTGGTGAGGGTAGACATCACTCCGGCAGAAAAGAGGCCTATCTGAGTTGGCATCTCGGAAGATGAGGAAAATATGGATCCTCTACCAGGGGACAACACCTACACCTTTGACGACTTCGAGGCAGAGGATCTCATGAGCAAGCTGAGACACCAAGGAGCTCTTAACAAGAACATCTCCCAATTTGGAGTGGACACATGGGACATGCTGGTGTGTTTGTCCTGAGAGAATGAGAGGGCACACGAGAGCGTACATGGCCTCGGAGCGTGGAGCACTTCTCACTTCCAGGCAAGAGCCAAACTACCACTTCACCAATACTATGCTGACTTCCTGAAGTTCGTTGGCATAGCCCCTTCCAGCTATCTCCAAATGGATATCAGGTGCAAGCAGGGCTCTTTGTTCTGTAAAGGAGGCAGAGCTATCTTGCCCTTTCTCCAGTAGAGATTTTATACGTTTATAGCTTCCAAGCTTGCCCGAAGAAGGAGAATCATGACGGGAACTATACTTTGATAAAATATACGTACCCATGCATGTCCTATAAGGCTCCAAGCAGCAAAGAGAGCCACACGCAGGACTAGAAAGACCACTTCTTCTGGACAAGTGGCTTTCCCACGCGGACCAATCAACCATTACTCCTGGACTTTGCCAGGGTTGGTAAGTTTCTCCTCGAACTATTTTCAATAAGTTGTCCTCCACTTGTGGCTAGTCCTTAGGAGTTGTCTTTTGTAGCTCCCATTCGACGTACTCCTCATGTGGACGCCTACCATGATAGGTTCCAAAAAAGGCAAACCCTACCAGACGAGGAGATGGGTCTCGCCTTCCTTGTCACAGCGGCTCATCTGCGCCAGTACGAGCTTCTCCAGGAGGGTCAGCACATAAGGTCTGTGACCCTTTCCAGCTTCTGTGACTCGAAGAAATCCTTGTCGAAGGCCATAATTCACATAGACTATGTGGCGGGGCAAGCGTTCCTCCAGTACGACCAGAGGATGCGCGAGGAGCACGTGGAGACATTGCTCACCATCCAGGCCGTTGCTTGTTGGTATTAAAAGAGCAAATCAAAGATACACTGCGGGGAATGGGCCCTTTTTAATAATTATTAATACCAGCAAAGATCATACACATATATATTAAATTACATACAATCAGATTAGAGATTACCTATTGTAGCCTACCAAGTGTCCTCGAATCTTTTTGTATAAAATCAACGATCTTCCCATCCAAGTTCTGAAAGCTCACACCTTGATCTTCCAGATCAATCCTCAACACACAAGGACGTGTGTGGGCACGTAGGAATCAAAATGTTAATTAATGACTCTCTAGATGTACTCAACACATGAGATCTATATAGGTTTGATAGAGATAAGAGGAATTGAATAGTTTTCAGGTTTAGGAAAACTATCATTTTTGTTTCAGAAAGACAGTCTGACAGTCTATGAAAAACAACCACTTGAAAAGTATCGCTTCTTTTCAGGTTTATAAAGATAATTAATTAATTTAATTAATCTTTATTTTATTAAAATAAGACTGATCAGTTATAATCTTATTTAGTTATTTAATTTAAATCATATTTAAATATAAATAATTAACTAAAACAAATTATTTAAAATTCAAATCCTAGGAATAGAAAATCCTTGTGTGTGGCGCCACACTCACTGTACAGTGAGTGTGTCGACCACACCATTAGGGTTATCCTTAATTTTCTCATTTTTTTATTTAATTAATATTTAAAACAATATATTTATCCAAAAATAAATATCAGTTAATTCAAAATTAACTTTATCTTAAAATATCAGTTTTAAATAAATATATTATTCTAAATAAGATAATTATTAATCTCTCTTTATATATTAATCCAAACAAGATTAATTTTTATTTTAACCTAGTTTTTCAAAATAAAAACTATATATCTAAATAATTAATTAATTCATAATTAATCAATTGCCCATAACTATCACATAATTATTTCATTGCCTTGGAAAATTAATTCCTTTAGAATTCAGTACTTCTCTCTACAAATCTTTCTTTTGGCATCCATACCCTTGACAATGTAGGAAATAGGTGATATGGGGACCATGGACCTATAATACGAAACTCCAATAAACCAGATTATTAATTAAACTCTTTAATCCAATAATATTTTTTATTAATTCCATGATTACTCCACTATAAATATGGAATTTCAATCTAAGTATTTATAGAATAATATTTACAGAGTTTTCTCTTGTAGTCCATTGACATAATCAATAAATGTAGTCCTGTCCTCCTTTATTGGTTTGTTAATTAGAGCTGGTCAAGATTACCATTTTACCCTTATAATTACCTCTTAATCCTTAAGTACCATTAATTCACTAGTGAATAATTAATCTATAATCAAATTATAGATTTGAGCTCAATAACTATTAAGTTCCTGAATTAACCCTTAAGGGAACCGATATTCGATATGTTAGGAAAGTATGGATTCCATTATTGTAATTCATGTTAACAGCCTTTCATGATATTGAATCTCAAAAACAAAAGTCATTAGCCTCATTATACTAAGAAACCTTAACGAGTGAATCAAAATATCCAATAAACACAAACGGGGAGTTCATGAATACTTAGGATTTAGACTGATATACAAATGATCATCTATTATGATAAGAATCAAATCTTCATGTCAAACGACAAGTTTATAAAGATAATTAATTCTTATCAGTCATGTTATATATAATCTCTATTATATACAACAACCTTACTAAGATGTTTATCCACACCAGTAATCTGAATCTAGATCCCTTGCATCCCGTATGCTTAGTAAACTGCACTAGCAATCATTCATTACAAATTTCATACTTTAATATGTTACTCACTATTTTATTGATTATATATGATCTTAATTCTATCATACTAATACAAGATCATATTCTCATGAATGAATACGGAATTTTCTTGATATTACCACATAATTAATTCAAACAATAATTATAATACTCAAGTATAATAAAATTGTTCTTTTTATTTAATTCACTAAAATGTATTTATATGCTTTTAGGGCATTAATCCTAACAATCTCCTACTTGCCCTCAAAGCAAGTGAGGCATCTCCCTTAATCCCATGTTACATACATGACCCATAAACGACTCTGTAGGAAGTGTCTTGGTAAACGAGTCAACCAGTTTCAGTTCCAACGCTATCTTCATAACAAACACACCACCTCAGTGTACAATCTCTCTATCGAATAAATCCCTGAGCAAAAATAAATGCTTGAAGAGCCAGGAGGGATTCTTGCATCTGGCAGGTGGTCTCTTGTTATTTTGCCATCCTTGCTTCTTGATCGAGGACCTGTTGTCTCAGACGAACCACTTCCAGGTCCTACTGTTCAACTTCCACATCATTTTCGCCAGAATTGATGGGATTCTCGGCCTCATGGTCTTCGTACCCCTCTCCATCTTCCTAGTAGTATTCTTCATCGTACTTACCCACTTCATTAAAGTTTCGAGAGTCGTCAGGCATGGGCCCATGATAAGGCACATCCTTTGGTTGGTCTTGAGGAAGTTGCTAGTTTTGCAATGGTTCTCCATTGTCTTGTTGCTGCCATTGTTAAGCGGGATCAAACAAAGTGTGTCTGGTATCCACCATCTTCGTAGATGGCAAAGACTAGTTCAAGCTTTCTTCTGGCTCTCAACAAAAGCACCAAAATGTTTATCGAGTTTTTCAGAAACTAAAAATATATCGAGAAATAAGAGCTAGAAAGAAAGGCAAAGAAATGAACAAAGAAACAATTTTTACGTGGTTGGGGCGTTAATGAGCCTTAGTCCACGAGTCAATAGTATTGAGCTTTAGAGAGTTTAACAATGGAGGTTTTCTACAAGTTCAGCAGCGTTTATGCGTACTTGAGAAATTGGGATCCTTGCTATAGTGCACAAATGACATTATTTATAGATGGTCATGTAGCTTGGGCTAGACTAATCCAGGCCCAATAAGGATATAATCATAAGTGTTCTCTAACAAAGCTATAATACAAGAGTGTAACATGATTACACATTGTTAATCTAGGCCCATTGGGTCGAATTAAGTATAGTAAAGCCTTACAACTGCCCTTTGTATGCTGGTACAGACTGATTCGCGTGTGCTACCAGGGTGATCCTGAGGACAGGATTTGTTAGAGTAGTGGTAGTACCGTTCCCTAGGAACATCATACATTTCGTGCATATCCCTTTCTGCAGGTTAGTTAGGGAGATCATCTGTCGAATTTCTTGAGGACACGTCATCTGCATGAAGTACTGACCTTGTAGTACCCGGACATATGGTCCAGGTTCATTTATCAAAGTTCAGGTTCATTTACTCATGCTAGGGGTCACTAACCAAGACCCAGGTTCTTTTACCAGTACGGACATCAGCTAGTGATGACGGATCGAAGGAAAGATCCTGGTGGCGAGTTGGATTGAGAGGATGAACCCAGAAACTTCATTCGGATCCCACATGGTCGGATCTGTCCCTTGGAATGGACCGTCTACCACAATGATCTAAACCCCGGAGGACCGAGATTGGGTGAGTCCATGAAGTTGGTTCAGGCCTATGTCTATGGTTTGGGCTTCTTATTATACGATTATTCACCAGTTGTTGAACTTAAGATGGGTCTGGGCCTCCGGGCCCGTTGCTGCTCAGTATTCGCTTGGCCTTGACCTCTCTTAAGGGCCTATGAGGCCCACTTGACAATGCAGGTGTTCAAGGTGGAAAACATGGACAACACCTTTCTATATGCTTTCCTCTCTTGTGGCTTCTCGGTTCCTTGGAGTTAGCTACTACTATAATGTTGTCACAATATAGGATTAGTGGCTTATACATATCTTGAACTACTTCCAGATCAGTATAGAACTTTCTCAACCAAACCGCCTCCTTATCCGGTTCACAAGTCGCTATGTATTCGACTTCCATGGTTGAATCTGCTATGTTGGATTGTTTAATACTCCTCCAGAACACAACTCCTCCACCAAGAGTGAACACTGACCTAGATGTCGACTTATGACTGTCTTTGTCTGATTGGAAATGAGAATCAATGTATCCAATAGGGTTCAACTCACACCCTGAATATACAAGCATATAATCTCTCGTTCTCCTAAGATACTTGAGAATATTTTTTACTGAAATCCAGTGTTCAAAACCAGGAGTTGATTGATAACGACTCACAATCCCTATTGCATAACATATGTTGGGTCTTGTACAAAACATGACATACATTAGACTCCCAACTTCTGAAGCATAGGGATACTTTCTCATATCCTCTTCCTCCTGAGGTATCTTAGGACACTGGTCCTTGGAGAGAGTAATCCATGTCTGGTCGGTAATTGGCCTTTCTTGGAATTCTCCATAGAGAATCTTTGAAGCATCTTATCGATATAATTAGCCTGAGAAGTGCCAAGAGCTTGTTCTTCATGTCCCTTAGGATTTGGATTCCCATAACATAGCTCACCTTACCCAAATCTTTCATTTGGAACTTTTTGGATAACCATTTCTTTATGTTTGACAGTGTCTCTACATTGTTTTCAATGAGGAGAATGTCATCCACATAAACAACTAGGAAAACCACTATTTTTCCTTTGATGTATTTATACAGACATGCTTCATCGACATTCTGTTTGAAGTCATATGTTTTAACTGTTTCATCAAGGTGATATTCCAAGATCTAGATACTTGCTTTAATCCATAAATGGATTTCAACAACTTACACACCTTTCGATCTTCCCCATTCTTGATGAACCCTTCTGGTTGTACCATATAGATACTTTCATCAAGATAGCCATTCAGAAAGGTTGTCTTGACGTCCATTTTCCATATCTCATAGTCATAGGTGGCAGCCATGGATAAGAGGATGTGAATGGATTTAAGCATGGCCACATGAGAAAATGTTTCTTCATAATCAACACCTTCTCTCTGAGTGTAGCCTTTGGCTACTAGCCTTGCTTTGAAAGTCTCCACTTTCCCATCTACACATTTTTTTCTTCTTGTATATCCATTTACACCTAATGGACCTGACATCTTTAAGTGGATCTATAAGTTCCCAGACAATATTGGAATACATAGATTCCATTTCTTGGTTCATGGGTTCATGCCATTTCTCTTTTTTTTTCTTTTCTTTTCAGGATCATCCATTGCCTCTTTGAAGGTTAATGGATCATCCTTGTTTGTATCAGAAACAAGGACATGTGCCTCATGTTCGTAGTGAATAGATTGTCTCACAATCCTTCCACTACGACGTTGCACCGGGGTTTCCTTTTTAGGAATAGTGGTTTCCTTGGTTTGTCATTTATCATTTAATGATGATGATGAAAGTGATGGAATCAGCTGTGAGTTCCTCCAAAACTATTTTGCTCCGAGGTTTATAGTTATCTATATAGTCGTGTTCAAGGAAGGTCGCATTTGTTGAAATAAATACCTTTTGGTCATTGGGACTATAGAAGTAACGACCTCTTGTTTCTGGAGCGTAGCCCACAATAATGCACACTTTAGACCTTGAATCAAGTTTCCTTGATTTAGGTCTAAGAACATGAGCAGGACAGCCCCAAATGTGGAAATGGTGCAAACTAGGTTGGTTTCCATTCCACAGTTCCAGTGGTGTTTTGCTTATGGTCTTAGATGGGACTACATTCAAAATGTAAGTCGTCATTTGAAGTTCTTATCCCTAGAATGAGAGAGAAAGTGAAGAGTAACTTAACATAGACCTGACCATGTCTAACAAAGTCCTATTTCTTCTTTCAGAAACATCATTTTGCTGTGGCGTTCCTAGTGCTGTGAGTTGGGATAAAATACCATACTCCAGCAAGAAATCTTTGAATTCTAAATCCAAATATTCTCCACCTCGATCAGATCAAAGTGTCTTAAGAGTTTTACCTAATTGCTTCTCAGCCTCGGCTTTGAATTCTTGAAACTTACCAAAGGTTTCAGATTTCCTAAGCATTAAGTAAGTATGACCATATCTTGAGTAATCGTCAATAAATGTGACGAAATACTCATACCCACCTCTTGCTTGTACATTGATTGGACCACAAACATCGTTGTGTACAAGCTCCAAAGGTTCTTTCGCTTTTTTGCCTTTCGCTAAGAAATGACGTTTGGTCATTTTTCCTTCTAGACAAGATTTATAAACCGAAAGAGTTTCAACTCTTAGTTCTCTCAAAGATCCATTTTTTGTTAACCGGTTTGTCATGTCTAGACCTACATGACCAAGTCTAAGATGCCAAAGATATGTGTCATCCACATTTGAAACTTTTTGTCTTGTGTTTCCTTGAAGTTTTGCTACTTTAAATAATTCTGAGTTATTAAGCGTTCGTTCAATTTAATGAAAGCGTTTAAAGTCTGAATATTCAATTGCATGTCTAAAGAAAAATTAAGAATAATAAATATATAAATAAATTATTCTAAAGTCAATACATGCAATAAAATTCAAAATACTAAAAGAAATAAACTAAGACATTGTTTAAACAACAATAAAGATTTCTTTTAATAATAACTAAATAATTTTAAAATAAAAGGACTTTCTTCAATGCTTTTTCTAACTAGATGCTTTCTCTCTCTTTCTTTTTCCTTTTTGTCTCCATCTGCAAGTTCCTCTTGATTACTCAAGTGTCTATAAAGAAGAGTAAAAATATGATTAGTGGTTTCCAAATCAAAGATTCAGAATGTTATAATCCACTATTAAGTCTAAGGTAAAGGTAAATCATATCTACCTTTTTGTGATTGTGGACTTGTCTGTATATCCTCATAGACAACATCCCACATATCACGAGCATATTCAATATGTTCGAATTTTTTCCTTAGCTTTTCTTCCAAGGTACTAAGAATGTAAAATCTTGTCATGTGATTTGATCTCATCCAATCAGCATATTTTTCATGTTCCTAATTCCTTGCATCCCATGATGGTACATGAAGAGGTCGTTTTTCATTATAGATATGTTTAAGCTTTTTAGCCAGAAAAACGAACAAAGTTGAATTTATCCATCCTCCTTCATCTTCTTCAGTTAGTTTCACTTTACTAATATGATCATCAATCATTTGATGCATTACCGGGCACATAATAGGAAAATAATTGAGTGGCAATATTTTATGACTGAAAATAAAATACAATAATACTACTATTTAAAAAATATCAATTATTCAGAAAGTAAATATGATGCATGAATGCAACAATTAAAACATATAAATGAACATTTACTATTCCACGATAAAACTACCCGACAAATATAGTGTCACCTTAGGGTCGATCAAGTTAAATTGAGATAGCTTGTAAGATAATCTTATCTTTATAGTTTAAAACTCAAAATAACTCTTTATTTTCTCTTTTAAAAATAAAGTACCGCTGGTTTCGTCAAGATGCAATTATCCACTGCAAAATCTTAATTGCATCTTTGTAAGTGTAACCCATTATTTCGAAATTCATGACTTAACTTAGAACGTGCCACCTTACGGCCGGTCAAGCCTAAAATACATCATTCCTTCCTATCTTTGTAAGAAGTCAACCTTGATATTAATATGTCTAGAAACCTTCCTTAGGGGGACGGAAACAAAGCCGCCTCGATGCCCTATTCATATCTCACGGGTTGTACTAATAATGGAGACCATATGTCACATTGAGATGTTCACCTTCTTCCACTTAGAAATAACATGTTTTATTCAACTAATCAATTAATTCTAAATTAATTACTAGTTTATTAATAACATATGAATGTAATTAATTAAAAAAAATACTTTTAATTATAAAAGATTTTGTTTCTACAATTAGTGTGATCTAGATAATTACCCATTACATTCATCTAACTTTACTAAAAACTCTTTTTAAATAAAGTTGGTTATCTTAAAGGCCTATAATAACTATTGCCTTTAATATGGTGTGATTTAGCAAGTTTTAACTAATTTAATACTTATTAGTTTACATGCAATTGATTTCTCAAAAACAATTCATATAAACAATTAGGACAATCCCAGATAATCATGTTTATAAAAGATGCATGATTAATGAAAATTGTGTGGGGTTTCATGAATGACATGTAATTGACTAATGCATGATCATGTTATCAATCAAACATTAATAGTTATATAAATAAATACAATAAATAAACAATAAATGATGAATTGAGTACTATTTGGTGTTTCTAAATTTACAAAATTTGAAAAAATATAAATAAAATTTCAAAATAGCGTTTAACTTGTTTTCAAGACTCCAAGAATGCTTCTCCTCTCTTTTAGGCTTTCTTGCTAATCTTTCGGAATTTTTTAGGCCAAACTAATTAATTATAAAGTAACTTTCCAATTAATTTATTTAATTAAAACTAACTTTTAATTCAATAACCATTTTTGTCATCTTTTTAACTTAGTTGAATTTAAATAATTAAATAATCAAATTCAAATAATTATTTAAACTTAAGATAAAATCTTAACCAACTAAAATATATTTTATTTTTCTAATAAAAATAAAATAAGATAATTAAACTTTTAAATTCAAACAATTTAAAAATTAATTAAATAAAAGATTAATTACACAAAAATAGGATCTAGCTTTTGGGCACCAAGATTGGTGCCCTAGACCACTAGGGTCAGCAACACCATGGAGCCTCAAGGGCTCGGGAGGCCTAGGGCGCACACGGCAACATGGAGGCTCGACTCAGGCACGCATGGAGCAACAGGCGAGAACTTTCGTGTGCTCAGGGGGGCGCGGGGTTGGTGCGTGTATTCATGCATGCGTGGGCTTGGGTGTTGGAGGTCGTGCGACTGGCAGAAGCAGGGGCCTGGATGGGCAACGCGCGCTGGAGCAGGGGCTTGCCTTGGTCCTTGCGCGCGGCTAGCTGGGGAGGGCTCAGGCTGCTCGTTCAGCTAGTGGCTTGGGTCCTCCTTTTTCTTCTTTTTATTGTGTAAAGATTTTTCAGATCTTAATTTCAAAAATTAAAATTACAAAAAATCATATGCCCTTTATGGCTTACACAAGATATAGAAATTCAAATTCCTAACCCAATAGCACCATATAATTAACTATCCATCATTCAACCATACATTCAAAAACATATCCATTCATTCAATATACATATCAACATATATTTAACAAATGCAAGAAACTCACACAACATTTAATATATATATATGTATATATGTACACTACTCTCGTACCGATTGTTGGTATTAAAAGAGTAAATCAAAGATACACAGCGGGGAAGGGACCCTTTTAATAATTATTTATACTAGCCAAGATCATCCACATATATACATTACATCACATACAAGATTAGATATTACCTATGTAGCCTATCAAGTATCATCGAACTTTTTTGTATAAAATCAACGATCTTCATATCCAAGTTCTGAAAGCTCTCACCTTGATCTTCCAAACCAATCCTCAAACATACAAGGACGTGTGTGGGCACGTAGGATTCAAAATGTTGATTTATGACTCTCTAGAATTACTCAACACATGAAATCTAGAGAGGTTTGATAGAGAGAAGAGGAATTGAATAGTTTTTATGTTTAGGAAAACTATTGCTTTTATTTCATAAAGAGAGTCTACCAGCCTATGAAAAACAATCACTTGAAAAGTATCGCTTCTTTTCAGGTTTATAAAAATAATTAATTAATTTAATTAATATTTATTTTATTTAAATAAAACTGATCAGTTATAACCTTATTTAATTAGTTAAATTAAATCATATTTAAAAATAATAATTAAATAAAAAAAATTATTTGAAATTCAAATCCCAGGAATAGGAAATCCCTGTGTGTAACGCCCTGGTTACCCGAGAACAGTTACGGTGAACGGTGAACCATAAATTTAACTTGCTACCTGAGTCCTTTGGTTAAAAATGTGCTTCTAGTGTTATTAACAGGCTAAGATGGAAAACCAATCAAAAGGAAATGATATATTTTATTCAGAACATAAAACTGGTCATGGGCCCATAAAAATATTTACAAGTTATTTACAACTCAAAATGGTCTTTACTGTTTCAAATTTACAAACTCGCCGACCTAAGCGGCAAAAATAGGGTAAACCCCCTAGTTCCTCTGAGAACTCCTTGGCCGTGGTGGTCAAGCGGCTGCATATGTACACAACACCACCTAAGCTCTCCACTCAAGGCTGGGTGAGCTTTTCTTTCCCTTTACCTGAACCACATAGCACCCATGAGCCAAAGCCCAGCAAGAAAACACAATATCTCATGAATATAATATCAACAATGATCATAATAATCATTCAGGACTTTCAGTCCAAAACAGATGAGTGAAAATCGCAAAAGTCACTAAGGTGGGTTCAGCTCCCTTTAACCATGTGACGATAGGGTCACCGGGGCTTTACAAACAAGTGATCCTTTCACTAGCTTATCAAGATAGGTGCTCAATGAACTGGTCACCAATATAACCTATCGCATGACCATAGAGTCATAACCATGAGATTATGCTCCCTAGCCATGTGACAAGCAGTCACCTAGGCCTTAGGCCCTGGCTCTGAGTAACTAGCTTAGACTAGTTAAGCGCTTATAAGTTTCATCGATCTTAGGGTTGGTCCAGCATTAATGCTTCTAGAGTCATTGTAATGCCCCAAATTTCCTAATAAGGTTTAGGACCTTGATTAGGAGGCCGAGAGGGCCATAATTGCTTTATTATGCTATTTAATGATAATACGCATGTTTAAGTGTATTAAATATGCATGTGAACCCATTTGTGATTAATTGGGTGATTTTCATATTTTGGCCATTTCGGGCATTTTTGGCATATATGTGAAATGGGCGTGGTGCTTTGCTATTATCTGGTTATGCCAGGGTTACCCAGCACAAGAAGATCCTAGGAGGTAAGCTAGTGGGAAAGTCACAACGGGATTTAAGCTTGACTTGGAATAAGTCAAGGGGTATTTAGAGCATTACCGGGTTATTGGGTAATAGGAATTAATATTTGGTGATAAATTGGGAGTTAGTAAGACCAGGGGGAAATTCTGGAAGTTTTGACTATAATGTCCCCGGGGGTGTTTTTGGGACCCCGAGCATTAGGTTTTATTGGAAGCTACTTAAGCTTGAAGTAACCTTTTAAGGAAATAAAAAGAACGTTCTGTACGTTCTCTCTCCCAAAAGTTCCCTTTTCGTTCCCGATTGCGTTCTTGAAGATAACTTGAGTTCTAGGACTCGGAATCAAGCAAGGATCGAGGCATAGCAATCCTAAGGAAGATTAGAAGCTTATTATCCGGAGGATTTAGTTGGAAACAACTCAATCGGAGGTAATTCAAGTTTAAGTTTTAAGTTTTTAAAAGTTTTTAAGCTTGAATTGGATTTTGTGAATTGTTGAGTTTTTAGTTTGTTTGAGCTTCAGGTTTTGGTGGTTTTAGACCATTGAGAAGTTTGGGAACTTTAATTTAATGATTTGGGAATGTTTGGATGGGTTTTTGGAAGGTTTTAAAATGAAAAAAACGAAGAAAAGTGGCTGGTGCGAGGTTGGACCGCGGCCCTGTTCTTGGGCGCCACGGCCCTAGCTTGAAGAAGATGGAGGAGGCTCTGCCAGGGGGGCGGGCCGCGGCATGGCCATGTAGGGCCGCGGCCCTTAAGGGAAAAAAATACTAAATGGTGGTTTTTGTGATGGGAACTTAGCTCTAAGGGCCCGGGATCGATCCTACTACCTAGTTGAGTGGGATTCGATGTCTCGGAGGCTTGGGTTGGGTTTGGAAGTATTTATTTACTCATTTTGATGAGGTTTTATATTATGGTTGTGACTAGGTTATCACTAAAGGCTTGGAATCGGGATCGTTCTTGTGGCTCATTTGTTGGTAACCTGTGCTTGGACCCAAGGTAAGAAAACTGCACCCCATATGTGACATGCATGGTTGATGTTTGATGCATGATGGATGTTTAAATGTAAACATTGATAGCATAATGAACGCTTGGCAATCTTGCCCATTTGCGTATGATTATTATTGAGGCATGCGGGTTGGTTAAATGTGATGCATGAGAAACATGTGATTAGGGCATGCCATGAATGATGAATATGAGATTGGTCAGAGCTTGAGTCTCTGTGTTTGTGCATGATTATAATTATGCTAGCAACTGTTTAGCAAGCATGATGAGTGCCCTATTCTTGGATAATTGGCATATGATACATATTGATAGCATTGCTTACTTGTGCATGACACTGACTTATTAGTCAGGTTTGGCAAAGGTGCTAGTATCAACTGTGAAGCTGTGACTTATTAGTCAGGTTCGGCAGTGGTATTGGGCACTGGCCACATTGTGCTGTCTCACTAGACATGACAACTCGAGTGAGTAGTGCAAGCTATGTCGATTGGACCTAATCGACCCTCTGCATTGAATGACTCCAAAAGCATTAATGCAGGACCGACCTTAAGTTCGATGAATATAAACAAGCATTTATCTAGCCAAAGGCTAGTCATGTAGAGCCATTGCAGGAAATGGGCACTGGGCCCCTAGTGACTTGGTTGTCAGTCACTCAGTATGGTTTACCAGGACCTCAAAGTGATATTCACTCATCTGATCAGAGCTACGGGCTCTGCATGATCATTTTGATCATCATATGCATGGCTTGGGCACTGAGGCCCCAGTGACTTGCTTTTTGGTCACTCAGTATGGTTTACCAGGACCTGTTGAAGGTTAGAGGCTTACCCAACAGCCAGCCTTCCATTTGAATTAGTGACGTGCTTGTCAGTCACTCAGTATGGTTTACCAGAACCTATTGAAGGTTAGAGGCTTACCCAACAGCCACCCTTCCACTTGAGTTAGTGATTCGCTTGTCGGTCACTCAGCATGGTTTATCAGAACCTTTAGTGTTACGACACTCATCTGATTAGGATTGACTTGATAGTCCTCCAATCAGAAGGCCAGGTTTTCTTTTCCTGGATACCCCAGCATATGTTTGAATTCATTTGCATGCTGAGTAGAACTATGAATGCTAGGCATGCCATATATGATTTGATATCATGATATGACTGTTTTTGAGCATATGAGTTTTCTTGCTGGGCTTCGACTCACGGGTGCTTTGTCGTGCAGGTAAAGGCAAAAGGAAGCTGGACCATCCTTGAGTTGGAGAGCTTAGGTGATGACGTGTACATATGCAGCTGCTCGACCAATACTTGGGCGAGGTTTGAAAGTGGAACTAGGGTTGAACCCTGTTTTGCCGCTTAGAACGGCCTGTTGTAAATATTCTTTTGTAGTAGACTCTAAAATTATATTTTTGGGATCCCAATGTATACAGTAAACGTTCTAGTGAAACGTTATATCTTAACCAAAGTTTTTAACCCCTAAACCGCTAATCACACTTAGTTACACGTCTATGGCCAAATGACTCGATTAGCGAGTTTAGCACTGTTTGCAATGTGCACTGTAGCGGTCCCTGAAGTTGGGGCGTTACAGTCATTCAACGCTGATATCGATTAGATCTAATCTTTAATCAGCCCTGCGTTCAGGACGCTTATGCCATTTCTGACTCTCAGGTCAGTGATATGCGACCAGTGCTGTCCCTGACTAATCAGTGCCATACACAAGTAATCAAGCTCTGCTAAGCATTTAATATGCAATGAATGTCCACATTTATCAACCAACATGCCTCACCAACAATCATGCATGTCATATACACAAGGTGAAGTTTTCTTACCTCTGGTTCGAGCGAGAAATAGAACTAGAACGACCCCTGAGAACGATCGGCCTTTTGATTCCTTGGCGATTACCTAATCATAACCAATTATAACCTCCATTAATGAAAATCAACAATGAAAGGGTCCTTACCTAAACCCCACTCTCGGGACCTCAAAACGTACCCACACGGTGAGTAGATTCGATCTCGGGCCTTAAGGATTGAAACCCCAAGCCAAAAACCCTTAAAAACACTCAAAACGGGATTATGAAGGAATAGAGTAGCGCTACAGTGCTACTCACTAGCACCCCAGCACTATACTCAGAACCCAAACCGCCCAACAGAGCACTGGGCAGCGCTATAGTGCCCTCTGGTGGGCGCTATAGCGCTACACCCAACCAGATCCTCCCATGAAACCTCTTCCTTCGACTCCTTCAATTCCAATTCAATTCCAATGCTTCCAAACCTCATTTTTGGTGCCAAATGAACCCAAAAATAATCCCCACAAGTCATAAGCATCACACCACAAGAACCCTAGCCAAAAACTCCCAACAAAACCAATCATCCAACCTAGACATCTCAACTGAAAACCAAAGCTGAAACAGAGCAAACCAGGAAATTTAATGGCTAGAAACTTACCTCAAGCTTATATTATGATGCTCTTCAATGGTGGAACACACTCCCAAGCTCTCAAGACTTACTTCCCAAGCTTGAATCCCCAAGTTAGGCTAAAAAATCCAAAGAGAAAATAAAGAAAAACAGGTATGGGAGAAGCTTTGCTCTATGCTTTGTTTCCTCTTCTTTCTATAGCCTTCAATGGCTTAATACTATCCTAGGGGTGAAAAGACCAAAATACCCCTAGGTCAAATAAGGATTTCAAAAGGCTCCCAAGGGCAAAATTGACATTTTCCACCTATTTCGTTAATCATAATTAACGCTCTCCAATTCTCGCTATTCTCGATATTCTCAAACACCAATAATTCATATCCTGTTACCCTTTAATTCCCGGCAACGCTCTAATCATTAAACTCACCCTGAGACTCACCCCGAGCCCCGAACTTAAACTTGTTATGACAAAACCGCTAATTAATATTCAAAGATCGTCTCATGCCGAATAGCTCGAACAAATCCACATTATAATGTGGTCTCAACAATAGGCCACCAACATGCATACAAATATACAATTACGCCCCCAACGGGCCAAATTACCAAAACACCCATGTAATTAAATGTGGACCCACATGCATGCATTTAACATCATATTATAATATAATTCACATAAACATGCATATAATCATTTAATGGCATGATTAAACAATTATGGCCCTCCCGGCCTACTGATCAAGCCATTAAACCGCATTAGGAATTTCGGGCATTACACTGTGTGTGGAGCCACACTCATTGTACAGTGAGTGTGTTGACCAAATTATTAGGGTTATTCCTTATTTTCTCATTTTTTTTTATTTAATTAATATTTAAACAATATATTTATTCCAAAATAAATATAAGTTAATTCAAAATTAACTTTATCTTAAAATATCAGTTTTAAATAATTAAATAAATATCTTATTCTAAATAAGCTAATTATTAATCTCTCTTTATATATTAATCCAAACAAGATTAATATTTATTTTAACCTAGTTTTTCAAAATAAAAACTATATAGCTAAATGATTAATTAATTCATAATTAATCAATTGCCCATAACTATCACATAATTATTTCATTGCCTTGGAAAATTAATTCATTTGCAATTAAGTCATTCTCTCTACAAATCTTTCTTTTGACATCCATACCCTTGACAATGTAGGACAGAGGTGATCTGGGGACCATGGACCTATAATACGAAGCTCAAATAAACCAAATTATTAATTAAACTCTTTAATCCAATAATCTTATTTATTAATTCCATGATTACTCTACTATCAATATGGAATTGCACTCTAAGTATTTATAGAATTATATTTACAGAGTTTTCTCTTGTAGTCCATTGATATAATCAATAAATGCAGCATTATCCTCTATTTATTGGTTCGTTAATTAGAGTTGGTCAAGATTATCATTTTACCATTCTAATTACTTCTTGATCATTAAGTACCATTAATTCACTAGCAAATAATTAATCTATAACCAAATTATAGATTTGAGCTCAATAACTATTCAGTTCCTGAATTAACCCTTAAGGGAACCAATATTCGATCTGTTAGGAAAGTATGTATTTCATTATTGTAATTCATGTTCCCAGCCATTTATGATATTGAATCTCCAAAACAAAAGTCATTAGCCTCATTATACTAACAAGCCTTAACGAGTGAATCAAAAGATCCAATAAATACAAACAGAAGTTCATGAATACTCACGATTTAGACTGATCTACAAATGATAATGTATTATGATAAGAATTAAATCTTTATGTCAAATGGCAAGTTTATAAATATAATTAAATCTTATCGGTCATGTCATATATAATCTCTATTATATACAACACCTTTACTAAGATGTCTATCCATATCAGTTATCCGAATCTAGATCACTTGCATCTCGTATGCTTAGTAAACCGCACTAGTAACCATACATTAAAGATTTCATACTTTAATATGTTACTGACTATTTTATTCATTATATATGATCTTAATTCTCTCATACTAATACAAGATCATATCCTCATGAATGAATAAGGAATTTTCTTGATATTATCATTTAATTAATTCAAACAATAAGTATAATATTCAAATATAATGAAATTGTTCTTTTTATTTAATTCAATAAAATGTCTTCACGTGATTTTAGGACATTAATCCTAACACTGGTGAGGGCCAAGAGGACGAGAAGCTCGAGGCAGGGATAGGGTCTTCTTCTATGCCTCAAGGTAAATCTCCCATAACCCTTTACCATGCTAAGCATATAGGGGAGGGAGTTAGTCCCGACCATATATGGGTTTCATAGTCACTCATTGAATGTGGATAGTTCTCAGAGCGTCAATGGACGGTGGAGGAATTCCAAGACTACAAGACTTAATTGATGTCTTCCTTCGCCACCAGAAGAGAAGACTTCATGGAAAACCCATATTGTTTCAGAGGATACATAAACAATTTTTTTTGGACTTTTCCTTCCCCACGTGCCTGAGCATTTCCCCATCACTTTCTTCTTCTTTTTTTTTTTTTTTCTTTTCTGCATTTTTCCTCTGCCATGATAGTCATGGCCCAACACAAATGAACCACACAACCCTACCATTTCTAGCACGTGCTAGAGTTGTCGAATGACCGACCAGCGATGACAATAACCAAAAATTTGGTGACCATCGAAGCAAGGACACGCCCGTACGATCACTCTGAATTTTTCGTCGTCGAAACTTTGAGGTGACTTTCTGGCGAACTCCGACCATCGTTTGGAAACTGGGTGGTGCCATTGGAATTAGTGTCGCGAGAGGAACGTTGCCCTCTAATTCATTCCGGTCAACTCGCGAGAGGAACGTTTCCATTTTTCTCCTACGAGATTTTGGGAATCTCTGCCCCTTTGGAAGCATTTTCTGGTTACACCGGGCGTCATTTGGGCGAATGGGCTATACTTCCATCATGTACTCATCTAGAGGATTGTTTTGACATATAGAAATTCAATTTCCGTCGTTGCCGGAGCACCACCACTGGCCACCGCGAACCGCCATTGTGCACTTCTGAGGTGAGATTTTTTACTATCTTTAAATTATCATGCTATATGTCATTGGACTCGGTTGAAGGGTACATTATGATGTTGCTGATAATTATTTGTTTAATTGAGGACTGTAGGTGTAATGCCCCGAATTCCCCGATGAGTTTAACGGCATGAATAGTAGGCTGGGAGGGCCATACTTGCTTAATTATGTTATTAATCGATTAAATGCATGTATATGTTGATTATATTATGATATGATGTGAAATGCATGCATATGAGTCCATATTTACAATTACAGGGGTATGATGATAATTTGGCCCGTTGAGGGTAATTTGTGTATTTGGGTGCATAACTTGATTTGTGAATGAGATTCTATTATTATGGAGATATATTCGAGCTAAGCAACATGAGACGGTTATTTTTAGTGGATTAGCGGTTTTACCATAATGGGGTCAATTTTGGGGTAATAGAAATGTTCATTTGATGATAAATTGGGAATATTTGAGATCAGGGTGGAATTTCGGAGGTTTTGACTATAATGTCCCCGGGGGTGTTTTCGGGACCCCGAGCATTAGGTTTTATTTGAGGTTACTTAAGGTTTAAGTAGCTTATCAGATAGAACATACGATAAGGAAACCTTCCGTTCTCCCTTTTCAAAGTTCGTTTTACCGTTTAAGCCTTTTTGACGAAATCTTGAGTTCTAGGAGTCGGAATCAAGTGAGGATCGAGGCATAGCGATCCTAGGGAAGATTAGAAACTTCTTAACTGAAGGATTCGACGGAAAACAACCCAATTGAAGGTAATCGAAGTTTAAGTTTTGAGTTTTTCCGAGTTTCTAAGCTTTGAATTGATTTTGTGAATTGTTGAGTTTTCGGTTCGTTCGAGCCTTGGGTTTTGAGAGTTTTGATGCATGGGGAAGCTTGGGAACTTTGTTTTGATGATTGGGGAATGTTTAGGGATGATTTTGGAGGCTTTGGAGTGTTAGAAACGCGGTTGGGAATGGCCCAGGGTGGAGCGCCGCGACCCTGTTCTTGAGGGGCCGCGGCCCTTCTTTGAAGAAGCAGGTGGAGGCCTTGTGCCTGCTGGGCATCGCGGCCCTAGCCTCTGGGAACCCTGGGGGCCGCGGCTCAAGGTGCTAGGGCCGCAGCCCTTGCCCTGTTTTCGCCCCGTTTGCTCGTTTTGACCCCGGAAACCTAGTTTTAGGCCTCGGGAGTGTCCTTGCTACTTGGATTAGCATGGATTGATCTCTTGGAGGTTAGATTATGGTTTGAGACCCTTGATTATCTTGATTATTAATGGTATCCCAAATGTGTTGTGATTAGGTAACCGCTAAAGGACTAAAAGCTAAACTATTCTCAAAGGTTGTTCTTTTGCTCATTCTAGCTCGAATCAAAGGTAAGAAAACTGCACCCAAAGTGTGACATGCATGGATATTTGTGAGACATGTTGATTGTATAAATATGGACATGGATTGGATACAGAATCGACAAAAGTGTTAGTATCAGTTGTGAGGCTGTGACTTACTTGTCAGGCTCGGCAGTGTTACTGGGCACAGGTCAGGAAGCGCTGACTTACTTGTCAGAACGGCCTTAGCGTGAAACACGCAAGCCAACAGAGATTAGATCTAATCGACCATTAGCATTGAATGACTCAAGGAGCATTAATTCCTGACCGACCCTGAGGGTCGATGAACAAACAGAGCCTGGAGGCTAGTGGCTTACCTATCAGCCACTCTCCCGCTACAAAACAGAGCTTGAAGGCTAGTGGCTTACCTATCAGCCACTCTCTTGCTAGAAAACAGAGCTTGAAGGCTAGTGGCTTTCCTATCAGCCACTCTCTCGCTAGAAAAGAGAGCTTGGAGGCTAGTGGCTTACCTAACAGCCACTCTCCCGCTTAAATCATGTGATGTTCATTTGCTTATTGAAAGCTTTATGTTCAGTATGATTATAATGATAATCATGTGATAATGTTTATGAGGAATGTTATGTTTTCTTGCTGGGCTTTGGCTCATGGGTGCTATGTGGTGCAGGTAAAGGGAAAGAAAAGCTCACCTAGCCTTGAGTGGGGAGCTGATGTGGTGTTGTGTACATATGCGGCCGCTTGACCACCACGGCCAAGGTGTTCTCAGAGGAACTAGGGGGTTTACCCTATTTTTGCCGCTTAGGTCGGCGGAACTGTAACTTTACAACTATAGTGACCATTTTGTACTGAGAACCACTTGTAAATGTTTTGTTTAGCTCTGCAGAGCAGTTTGTAATAAAATCTCCATTTCCTTTTTATTGGTTTTGTACCTTAACCTGTTAATCATACTTAGAGCACGTTTTTGACCAAAGGACTCAGGCAATGAGTCAAATTTCCGGTCCACCGTTCACCGTAACTGTTCTGGGGTAGCCAGGGCGTTACAGTAGGACAAAGTGACTTTGAAGTGGGCTAAACTACTTGGAACCTATGAATATGGGGCTTATGAGCGTCTCTTTGGACATAGGATAACAATCCTAAAGAGGTAGGGACTCAACTTGGTTCTTGGACTTGTTTTATATGTATCAAATAACATTAGACATATTCTAAATTTTTTATTTATCAAATATTTGAAAAATTGAAAACTTATTCTGCATGTTTTCTGAACTGTTCTGAGGGACTGAATGCCAAATATATTTTTGTATACTTATCTATGCAGGTTATGATTTTTGGGTTTTATTCATATGTAAACGTTATGGACAGAGGATAACAATCCTAAAGGGAATATGCTCTTTTGTTATTCTAGTTACTTGCTTTTGGATATACTGATGAGAGTCATAGTGATCATGATTTGTGCATGTTGTTGTTGTTTCACAACCTAGTATATCTATCATCATAGGTAGATCAAGTGTCCACTCACCTATAGGTGTAAAGACCTAGCATTTATATACACGAAGTGTTCAGAGCCTCCCTCTTGTGGTGGTTATCAAGTCCAGCTACCCGGTTTAGGATGTCAATATTTTTCTATGGTGGGTAACGGGAACTAGGGATCTAGTGGATGGTGTGATGTGCATGTGTAGCTTGTCTCTTGTGATTATTTGTGGCCTCTCTTTATATTTTTGGTTTATACATGATGATGTATGCTTTTTTTTTTCAAAGCTAACCGTGTAGGGGTTTTATTAAACTTTTCGTCCTATGATATTAGTTGCTTTCCTACTGGGCTTTATAAGCTCACCCCCTATATCTCTCCCATTCCAGGAACCCAATGATGTGAATGTGGAAGGTGAATTATTGGTGGAGCTAATGTTGTAACGCCCTACATCCTTAGAGCCGTTACTAAGTGAGTTTTAAGACAAAACAGTGCAATGAACTCGCTAACCGAGGTTTTGAAACAAAAGTGTGACTAATAAAAAGTTAAGGCTGTACTCTTTGAAAATGCGTTGACTCAATAAAAACTTCTAGTATTTAAACAATTGGGATCCCAAAATAAGGTTTGAAAACTATTTACATCATGAAATAAGTTTACAGTTGATCGGTTACAAAATCATAGATTATTACAGCCATTTTCGAATAAACCCCCAACCAAAGCAGTCGGGCAGGCCAAACATGTACGCATCGCTTCACGCTCTCCGTACTCATGGTTGGTTGACTCAATCATTGCCCTTACCTGCAACACAGAGCACCCGTGAGCCGAAGCCCAGCAAGAAAACTCATGCAGAACATAACATATGCAACGTATACAGTTTATCATAACAGATAATCCACAATTAAACAAGTCAATCATTAGACTAAGCAAACACGGCCATGCCGCCCCAGAGCCTTACCGAAGCCTGGGGTATCGGTTCTCACCGCGAGGATAACTCATGTATCCCTTGGGTCCCACCCTGAATATAGCATCCCATGTGCTAGGTGTTACTTTCGGCCCACGGCCGCCCCGGCTTACGCCGTACTCGGCCCTTGCCGCTCATTTCATCATAATCACACATATAGTACATTCAAAATAATCATTCACTCACATCATGATTCATTTAAGGTTTAAACATTTGCACATAATACAATCTGGGGCCATGCCCTAACCTCGGGTGTTATAGTTTTCTTACCTGCACACCGAGCCTCCTGATGCACTTAAGCCACGAGCACGGTCCTCAAGCACGAGCCTCACCAACAACCTAGTCACAACACACAAGAAACATCCCTCAATACTAATCAACCCAAAACCACTTCCCGGGACCAATCCCGCACTCTCGGGACTTCTAAAACCTTAAAACAACACCCCGGAGTCATCCCCCGAACCCCCGGAGCAAAGGCCTAAAATTGCCTAAAAATGATGCCCTGAAATTTGCCTTGTGCCGCGGCACCACATCCTTGTGCCGCGGCACCCACCAGCCAGAGGCTCCCTTGCCGCGGCACGAAAAACTTGTGTCGCGGCACGCCTTCGCAGACCCAGAATTCTGGGTTTTCTCCTGCGTTTTCTCCGAGCTAAAACCTTCCCAATTCATACTAAACCAATACCCAAACCCCAAAATCATTTTCAAACATCAAATAGACTATATAACAACCCATAACTCAAGGTTCAAGCTCAAAACATCAATACACCCAAGATTCACACCCATTGATTCCTATTTTCAGCAACTCATCCCAAAACTCAAACAACTAACTCAAGCTCTAGATTTTACAATTCAAAACAGAAATCAAAACTTAGGTATGTATAAAGCTCTTACCTCCAATGGAGAATCCACACAAGGCTTGCTTGACCCCTTCCTAGACTCCCACTTCTCCTTCTCTTCTTCTTCTTCTTCTTCTTCCTCATGCCCTAGCTTTTCCCTCTCATTTCTCTTCTCTTCAAACTCTATCAAGACTAAACATAAATAAGCCCCAAACCGTACACCCCATATACACAGCCCAAATTTGTCTATTAACCTTGCCAAATGACCACTTTACCCTTACTTACCTATCTTTTCCTACTTAAACCTCAAGGGCACTTAAGTCCTTTCATTTCTATTTCATTTCTACCATTTTCTCTCTAAAAGTTGTTACTCTCAGCAGTAACTAATGGTTACCCAGGTTACTAAATCTCCAATAACCATTACCCGCTAAATCTCAACTTAACCATAAAATTCCCGAGGTACCCCTAGGCTCCTCCCGAGCCGGGTACAGAAATCCCGTTGCAACTCTTGAGTTAACTAGCTCTCTAGGACCGTCTCGGCACGTGCATCACAATAATACAACCACACCCACGTGGTACAATTCACAGAATACAATTATCACATATCAATACCGTTATGCCAATCATGGCCAAAATTACATTTACGCCCTTCTAACACGATCCGGGCCTACATGCATACTAGTATACATAGTCATGCATCTCAGATAAACAAATAGTCAAATAACATGCTTTAAATCATAACCATGCATTTAATTCATAAAATCACACATAAATCCCAACCTGCCCTCCTGGCACACTAATCAAGGTCCTTAAGCCTTATTAGCGAATTTGGGTCGTTACAACTATCCCCTCCTCATAAAAATTTCGTCCTCGAAATTTATCCAACATATCAGTCAATAAACCCGCAGCTCTTGGCCATAACTTCCAAGGTCCACCGCCTTTACTTTACTTTTCAACAACAGTCTTACAGGAGTAACAATCTTGCCTCACAAGATCTTGTCTCACGGCCATACTCTCGATAGCCTTTCGCTACACCGCAACCCTGCCGATGCCCAGGGTCTGCCTAGGTTACAATGACCAATTCATTGTCTTATTCCTGATTCCAGAGATTCTCAAACGTCATCACCTCTACTAGGTGGGATCAGCTTGTAGGCCCCGCTGGCCTAACACTTAATACAACTTCAGAATTTTAGGCTGAATTAAGAGTCAGAACTCTCCCTTCGTCCTCTGAACACCTTACCAATCCTCGTTTGTTATTACGCAGAGACGCAGCTCTTTCCTTCCGGAACTTTATTTCCTCATAAATTAGCAATTTACCAACTCTTTAATCTTTCAAAATAGGCAGACACTCCTGCCTTAAGAAGTTTCAACGACTTCTTTGGCTTTCACTCTGAACTAAAGCCAAACTGTAGCATTCACTATCCTTCACCTCTTACCAAGCCCTATGTCGCGTTACATTAATCAAGACACCAGCAATTGCCACCACGACTAATCCATCAGGGATTACACTTCCCTTAATACCTCAAGTATTCGCCTACTCAGCGCTCAACTCGATAAGACATTTGATAACTTTCAGACTGCCAATCACTTGCAATCAACTGATAATTCCAGGTTCCCACTCTGTTCTTTTTGTCCTCTAAATCCATTCCAACAATTTAAAATACTCTTGGGTCTCAATTCCGTATCATCGACGTTTTACCCTGCTACCAGTTCCCCTGAACCAACTACATCAACTCAAACCACCGAGTTAAAAAATTTTCATGTCCAATCACTTTACTCAAGGTCCAAAGTGGTCTATTCCCGTGATACACTACCACATCACCTAACCCCTCAGGGTCCAAAGGAAAACACAAGATTCCGTCACCCGCTCGACCCTCCCGGTACGACGTACCCTAGGAGGTGGAATGATGTCCATACAGAACCCTCATTCAAAACCAAATCCTATCTGGATCCTTCACTCGATCCTGGTATCCTACTTGTACCACCATGACAGGGTCCTTCCCTGTTTCAACTCAAGCCAACACTTTGAATTCCATAGCTCAGTGACACCCACCAGCTAACCATTGCCTACTAACATTATGCCAATCTCAGACGTTGCCTTGTCTATTCTATTACAATTTATGGCGTTATCCTTTGACTTATACATGCCTCACAGCTAGGAGTTCCGCCTCCAATTACATCGCCCTTCTTTCAATCAAGGATTTCAAACACTGATCATCCGTCTGTTACTTTTCACCGCACTGAGTCTCAATGATAACCTTTCTTACTAATACTCAAGACTTAAGTTCCTTATGCCATACACAACGGTCGACTTAATGTTCCAAGTGCATCAACCATGATCCATTCTGTCGCCTCCCGCAAGGTTTAATCCATCCTCGCATCAATTTAATCCTGGGCGTGCCCAACCCGTGATGCACTCCCACATTTTCATAACCTTACCATAGATCAGGTCCTTTATGAAATCACTCTTTACTTAACCAAAACACACGCAAATTCCATCATCGTCCGTAACCAATCAAATCTTACCTTGTCTTCTGAATTTCTTTCTGATTTGACACCACTCAGTCCATCTAACCTCAAACTTTACTGTTCTTCTCATCTCTGATGTAGTAATCTTCGGAGGTGCTTATGCAGTAGATGACGCGCTTACCAGTCTTGTTATGCCTTCAATTCTTTGGATGTTCTTCATTAGCTTCCTTGCGGCTTCAGATCAAATCTCCTCATACCTGTCCTTTCTTCTTGTAGCTCTATTCTGAATACTCTTGACGACTCCCAAACTAACACTCCGTAGAACCTTACCTGAGACACCGCCTTCTGGGTACTAACGTCTTCAGCCTAATAATCAGTTGCTCACCATTTCCGTCTGGGAGTAATCCACATGCACTGCTCGTGAGCTTGAAGGGGACTTGTCCATACCGTTCACGCATTCTCCGCCTAAAGAATTTACCTGTGCTGCTGCAGCTTGAACAGTTCCAGAATCCTTGTTACCAATTTCTCACACCCTACCCGGTGCCACCTAATCAATTCACGAAAAGTCTTTATCCTTGGTTTCCAACTGGTAAAATCCAGGTCCTAGATCAACTCTTGGAGACATCGTCCCATCTTGTATCCAACATTAAACTTTTGTTCTAACCCGACGATGCCAACAATCCCCGCAGTATAGCACACTGGCTATACCAGGCTCAGATTCCTTCGATTGCTTCAATAGACTTTCTGTTGGCCAAAACCGTCTTTTACAACATTCCTTATACCGATCCTTATCTGTAGTCTGACCTTGAAGTATCCCCTAAATCTTTCTTTACATACCCACGTAATTTTTTCCACTGATCAGCTCTGTCTCCTTTACGTACTCCAGATGATATCCTCAACAATTCATCTGCCAGAGTTTCTAATTCCTTCTCAATAAGTATTACTGTCCTCGGCCTCTCAAATGGCACCTTTGAGGCAACCTCTCTATGTCCATCTCCCTCTCGGAACATTCCCAACACCGAGCCCTTCCAGTTCGTTACATGTCCAAAGCATAAGCTCGTCAGTTAAATGCTCATCCTTGAGGACTCAGCCTCGAACCTCGAATGTATCGATGCCTTCCAGTTCTCCGTTTCCCGCACCATGGGAAATCCATCCTAACATCTCGAGTCATTCTACGTAGAAGTCATGCCCTCACCTGGCCTCCTCTCAGGTGGCATCCTCTTCCTCATGTATACCAATAACCTCCCTGGTTCCTATCGCCATCTTGACAACCACCTTAGTAACCAAACTTCTTTCAAAGCTCAAATTAGGTGCCCAAGCACTGTCTGGGGTCCTTTCCCCTCAAAAGTGAGAATCCGACCTCACTGCGTTCTATCACCACAAGTACCATCTTATCAATCAGACTTTTCCCCCTTTCTGGCAAACTAGAAGCCATAGAACTATCCGGGGTCCCTTTAACTTGATTATCACAAATCTATCCTTACTAATTCCATCAAAGGAAGCACCGCCCTTGCGGCTCTATCACTCATGCTCTAAACATCAACCATCAGTTCCTCGAACAACATGGCCCTCTCCGCCATCCACATGCAGACGATAAACTCATACCTCAGAGCAGCCCAAATACCTTAGACTATTCCCGATCTTAAATCCTTAAATGGGTCGTCATCAATTCCGGATACATCCATCAGTATAACTTTCCGAAATGAATTACCCAGATCACCAAACCCATTGATTTACACTGTTGTTACCCCCAACAGTCCAAGCCAAACTTATAAGCCCACCAATCTCCATGGTGCAAATCATGTCTTTAAAATCTCTTCTAACCTTTCATCATATAGGTCCTTCCAAACCCATTAAGCCAGTACCTCAGCCCGAGTACCAAATCCGGGTACCTCTCTGCCTCAACATTAACACGACCCTCTAATCAGGATCCCTCATCCCCTTAACCAAGGGTGGAATTAACTCTGCTCGTCTATTGATAAATCCCTTGCCAACTCGAGCTCTCCTCAAAACCCGAGGATAACACCCCTTAAACCTCTCATGTAATACCTTTATCTGTCCATACCTCACAGTAAACCAACACTGGTAACCTTACTGTTAACACATCGGAATCAGCTAGTTTCCCCAAAGGAATCCACTGTTCTTCTATCCCATCTCAACTAACAAACTCCACAGCTAGCTCACACACTAGTGATCCTCTGCTGCTACTTTCAGGGGTAACTGGAGATCTCAATTCCAACTTATATCTAAAACCCCCTTTCAACACAATATCACGTCCACAAAACCCTTCTAGGAACCAACAACTCAAGTTCATCCGTCCAAACCGACCAAACTCCTGAACTCAGAGGTTCATACTCTGAACCAACTCACAACTAAATCCAAATATCCACAGGTATAATGCACACACAAGCATATACTAGGTCAAATCCACAATGATATACGTTTAGCTACCAGATTCAATCGTTACTAAGTAAATCCATACTTATCATGCTTCAAACAAGCCAATATACAAATATAACTAATGAATTAAATCCAGAAAATTAACCACATACACTCAATATGCGAACCATTATGCCAATATTCATCCACATACATAATAGTATTATTCAGCATGCATCAATCCCAACATGCAATAGTCAAGGGCCAGGCCCTATCAGTATCTCATGCATATGTCATTTCATTCCCCATGCTCCATATAAATAAGCAGGCAAACAGGCATTCAAACATATATTTAGACATGTCCATCACTCATACCAACCAACCCTGAGTCGAGCTTGTCACTGACAGCGAGCGTACATGTTCGGTCGATCTCCAGAACCAATAAACCTTGGCTCGCTCTGATACCAAGTTGTAACGCCCTACATCCTTAGAGCCGTTACTAAGTGAGTTTTAAGACAAAACAGTGCAATGAACTCGCTAACCGAGGTTTTGAAACAAAAGTGTGACTAATAAAAAGTTAAGGCTGTACTCTTTGAAAATGCGTTGACTCAATAAAAACTTCTAGTATTTAAACAATTGGGATCCCAAAATAAGGTTTGAAAACTATTTACATCATGAAATAAGTTTACAGTTGATCGGTTACAAAATCATAGATTATTACAGCCATTTTCGAATAAACCCCCAACCAAAGCAGTCGGGCAGGCCAAACATGTACGCATCGCTTCACGCTCTCCGTACTCATGGTTGGTTGACTCAATCATTGCCCTTACCTGCAACACAGAGCACCCGTGAGCCGAAGCCCAGCAAGAAAACTCATGCAGAACATAACATATGCAACGTATACAGTTTATCATAACAGATAATCCACAATTAAACAAGTCAATCATTAGACTAAGCAAACACGGCCATGCCGCCCCAGAGCCTTACCGAAGCCTGGGGTATCGGTTCTCACCGCGAGGATAACTCATGTATCCCTTGGGTCCCACCCTGAATATAGCATCCCATGTGCTAGGTGTTACTTTCGGCCCACGGCCGCCCCGGCTTACGCCGTACCCGGCCCACGGCCGCCCCGGCTTACGCCGTACTCGGCCCTTGCCGCTCATTTCATCATAATCACACATATAGTACATTCAAAATAATCATTCACTCACATCATGATTCATTTAAGGTTTAAACATTTGCACATAATACAATCTGGGGCCATGCCCTAACCTCGGGTGTTATAGTTTTCTTACCTGCACACCGAGCCTCCTGATGCACTTAAGCCACGAGCACGGTCCTCAAGCACGAGCCTCACCAACAACCTAGTCACAACACACAAGAAACATCCCTCAATACTAATCAACCCAAAACCACTTCCCGGGACCAATCCCGCACTCTCGGGACTTCTAAAACCTTAAAACAACACCCCGGAGTCATCCCCCGAACCCCCGGAGCAAAGGCCTAAAATTGCCTAAAAATGATGCCCTGAAATTTGCCTTGTGCCGCGGCACCACATCCTTGTGCCGCGGCACCCACCAGCCAGAGGCTCCCTTGCCGCGGCACGAAAAACTTGTGTCGCGGCACGCCTTCGCAGACCCAGAATTCTGGGTTTTCTCCTGCGTTTTCTCCGAGCTAAAACCTTCCCAATTCATACTAAACCAATACCCAAACCCCAAAATCATTTTCAAACATCAAATAGACTATATAACAACCCATAACTCAAGGTTCAAGCTCAAAACATCAATACACCCAAGATTCACACCCATTGATTCCTATTTTCAGCAACTCATCCCAAAACTCAAACAACTAACTCAAGCTCTAGATTTTACAATTCAAAACAGAAATCAAAACTTAGGTATGTATAAAGCTCTTACCTCCAATGGAGAATCCACACAAGGCTTGCTTGACCCCTTCCTAGACTCCCACTTCTCCTTCTCTTCTTCTTCTTCTTCTTCTTCCTCATGCCCTAGCTTTTCCCTCTCATTTCTCTTCTCTTCAAACTCTATCAAGACTAAACATAAATAAGCCCCAAACCGTACACCCCATATACACAGCCCAAATTTGTCTATTAACCTTGCCAAATGACCACTTTACCCTTACTTACCTATCTTTTCCTACTTAAACCTCAAGGGCACTTAAGTCCTTTCATTTCTATTTCATTTCTACCATTTTCTCTCTAAAAGTTGTTACTCTCAGCAGTAACTAATGGTTACCCAGGTTACTAAATCTCCAATAACCATTACCCGCTAAATCTCAACTTAACCATAAAATTCCCGAGGTACCCCTAGGCTCCTCCCGAGCCGGGTACAGAAATCCCGTTGCAACTCTTGAGTTAACTAGCTCTCTAGGACCGTATCGGCACGTGCATCACAATAATACAACCACACCCACGTGGTACAATTCACAGAATACAATTATCACATATCAATACCGTTATGCCAATCATGGCCAAAATTACATTTACGCCCTTCTAACACGATCCGGGCCTACATGCATACTAGTATACATAGTCATGCATCTCAGATAAACAAATAGTCAAATAACATGCTTTAAATCATAACCATGCATTTAATTCATAAAATCACACATAAATCCCAACCTGCCCTCCTGGCACACTAATCAAGGTCCTTAAGCCTTATTAGCGAATTTGGGTCGTTACAAATGTGATTTAGCCTAGTTCTATTCATTGCCTTAGTCCTATCTTATGAACACTATTTATGTATTTCATTTGGAACCTTATGTTCTGTACCTCTTGGTTAGCTATGTAATAGTTAGGAATGAGGAATTTTGGATGCTAAGTATTATTTTTGTGCTTTATAACTTATTAAATTTAACTGTTTGGTGACTACATAACTGTGGGTATATTATTGTTATATGTATAATGATAGATGATCATGCTTTTATCACTAATATTTTTATATATAATTATGAGTCAATTCATTATTTTTGACATATGATTATGGTACTATTTAATATAAACTAAAGGATCATTTATAAAGATTATTTTCCAACAAGGGTCAAATTTTGACCTTTGACCACCCAAGTTATGGACATTACAAATCTGCCATAGCCTAGGGCTCGGGCCGTGACAGAAAATTGGTATCAGAGCACCGGGTTTAAATACCTCAGAGTGTGTCACCAAATAGATTAAACTTATTTTAAAATAATTTATTTTGATGTATAAAGGCGTATGTATATAGATAACATCCATTCCTCATTTACTAGTTAACTTTTGATTTGTTGACCTAAGAAAATGCCTTCGAAAGGAAGGACAATAAAGAGAAGGCATGTAGCTAAAGTTGTTGAGGCCAAGGTTCCCCCTCCGCCAGCTGCATTCCCTTTGAACACCATTCTTGAGGCTTTAAGAGGCATTCCTGCCAAACAAATGGATCCAGCTGCTCGATATAGCCCTCATTTCCAGATTTTCCATCAGATTGAAATGCCTAAAGGTGGACAAGATTCAATGGTGACTAGAAGATGGTCGAGGAAAATAAAGAAGAGCATTAACATTATGGGAACACGTGAAGAGTATCAATTTACTTTTATTGTGTTCAAGTTGGAAATGAGCGCACCGAATTGGTGGAAAGCCTTAAGTAGGATGAGAGGAACTGGTGGGATGACTTTTGGAAATTTTGAGAAAGGCTTTCAAAGAAAAAAAACTTAACCCATCTCGTAGGATTGGATTGAATCATTTGATTATTTAAGATCAATGATAGGTTGAAGAGATCACAGAAAAACTAGACAATGAAGGATGTGAGTGAATGAAGTCTACATAGAGTTTGTAGAGTTGACCTCCTATGTTTATGTTTTTGTCGTTGATTATTCTCTTTTGATTGAAAATTTCATGACTCGATTGAGGACTACAACACTGGATGAAACCATTACCCTAACCTTTACAGACATGAACAAGTGTGTGATGTTAGCCTTGTGAACTAAAGTTCATTATAAGGAAAAATGTTGGAAAAAAAATAAATCTGACCAGGAAAAAGGAAAAGCATCTGGTCAAGCCTATGCTCTGGCGGTGATGATGTGCAAGGAGGAATAGGCCAATGAGTTGTGGATGGTATGGTTCTTATCTCACACTCTTGGGCTTATGTATTATTTGATATTGGTGCATCACATTCTTTTTATCCTTATTGTTTGCTAGCATGGTGGGTTTGAGTTGGGACACTTTTAGTCCTACCTTGCAGTTGAGTGTACCTGTGGGAAGGCATGGTGAGGTATTCACCATCTGTAGATCATTTGATATTATATTTGAAGGACATAAGTTGTTAGGAAACCTACCTATGGGACAATTTGATATGATTCTTAGCATGTATTGGTTGTCTAAGTACCAAGCCATTGTAGATTGCTCACGCAAAAGGGTGACTCCTTTAACTCCAAGTGGAGATTTCATTGTATACGGAGCCAACATGAATACAACAAGGCAAAATCCTATGCTAAAGGAATGTTTAGGTGAGAAAATAAACTTAGAGTGTTATGGGAGTCTGTTTGCAATTGAGGATGAGTCTAGACCTCTAGAAAAGTTTCCTTGGTTATCAGTGGTTAGTGGCTTTCCAGATGTGTTTTCTAAGGATTTTCCAAGACTACCACCAGATAGAGAGATCGAGTTTTGCATAGATTTGATTCCCGAGAGTCAACTGGTTTCTATTGCACCTTATCGCATGGCACCTACAGAGTTGGCTGAATTGAAAAAGCAATTGGTTGAGCTAATGGATAAATGTTACATCAGGAACAATACTTACCCATGGGGAGCTCCAATCTTGTTATCCAAGAAAGCTGATGGATCATTGCGATTGTGCGTAGATTATAAGAAATTGAATTAGATGACAATTAAGAACAAGTATCCTTTGCCCAGGACAAATGAGTTTTTTTATTAGCTCGGAGGTTCAAAGTGTTTTCCCAAGATTGACTTGAGGTCAGGCTATCATCAATTGAGGATTAAGGAAGAGGATATTCCTAAGACTGCTTTTAGTACGTGTTATGGACACTTTGCGTTTTTAGTGATGCCGTTTGGAATGATGAATGCGCCTGCAACATTTATGGATCTTATGAATAGGATCTTTAGACCCTATTTGGATAAGTTTGTGGTAGTTTTTATTGATGATATTTTGGTGTATTCCAAGGCACTTGAGGACCATGCAGAACCCTCAGCAATTGTGTTGCAAACTTGGAGAGATCATCAATTATATGCTAAGAAAGAGAAATGTGACTTCTGGATGACTGAGGTCAAATTCTTAGGGCATGTGATATCTGAAGAAGGCATTACTGTGGATCCTACGAAGATAGATTCTATCTTGCAGTGGGAAAGACTAAAGAATGTTATTGAGGTTCAAAGTTTTCTTGGGTTAGCAGGTTACTATCGCTGCTTTGTGGAGAATTTTTCTCGAATTTCTATGCCCTTGACAAAGCTAACAAGAAAGGATTTAAAGTTCGTGTGGGATGACAATTATGAAGAAGCCTTCAGAGAGCTGAAGTAAATATTGGCTACAACACATGTTCCCACTGTGCCTAATAGTGATGAACTGTAGTGGTATTAACTAATGCTTCTGATACTAGTTTAGGAAGAGTTCTCATGCACAATGGCAAGGTTGTTGACTATTCTTCATGCCAATTGAAGCCAAATGAGAAGAACTACTCCACACATGACTTAGAACTTGCAGCAGTGATTTTTTCCTTGAAGATTTGGAAATGTTGCTTATACGGGGAAAGGTTTGAATTATATTCTGATCATAAGAGTTTAAAGTATCTAATTACTCAAAGAGACCTGCATTTAAGGCAAAGAAGATGGGTCAAATGCATGGAAGATTATGATTTCACTTTGCAATATAATCCTAGAAAACTAATTGTGGTAGTTGATGCATTAAGTAGAAAACCTCATGGTACTTTGGCTTGTTTAGCTCTTGAGGATTGGAAAAGAACGATCATGGTGGGTGATTATAATTTTCAGTATTATGAAGGAAAAGAGATTGCTTGTGTTTCTAACGTGGTGGCTGCACCAGTGTACTTCACCAAATTAAGCAATGTTAGTGGCAAGATGAGAAATTAATACTTATCTGGAATCAAATCCAAAATGGTGAGCAATTAAAAGGATGGACAGTAAATGCCGAAGAATTCTTATACCATAAGGGAAGATTGGTCGTTGCAAATATCCCCGATCTTAGAGAGTCTATTATGATCGAGGCCCATAGTTATCAGTTTGTTGTACATCCTGGTAGTACAAAGATGTACATGTTGGGAATTGTGCCCTTGAAGCAATTGTAGTTGACAATGGTTTTAATGAAATAAATGAATGAATTGAATTATTGTATATATGTAGCTTATGTAATATATTATTGTTAATAATATTAAGTAAATATCATAAAATTCTCAAGTTTATCTATGTGGTCTCAATCTCATATTGGTATGAGAGGATCAAGATTGACATAATGGACTTAAATAGTTCGCATTAAAATAAAGTTATGGAATCTTTAGATTAATTACTGCTAGTACGGTCCACTAGTATTATGAATACATGTGACCTAGATCCCAGTTACTAGTGTAGTGGGACACTTTAGAGGAGGTACTTTGCATAGTGAGAGTATGTAGAACTTTATCACCATCAATATCAGTCATATTAATCAAACCTTAGGTTAAAATTAATATTCTTAAACTATAGGTTAAACTTAGAAAATCTACAAGTGTTACTACGAGTGTCCAACTAAATACCGGTCTGAACCAAAATCCACAGTCATAAAAATACTACAACTATTACTATTGCTACTACTATCTAACTAGCTAAGTAAAGTTCTTAGACTCTACAATTCTCCCTTACTAAAAAGACTTTCGTCCTCGAAATTTACTTACCAAATAACTCCAGATACCGGCCTTGCATGTCCTCCTCCAACTCCCACGTTGCCTCTCGTTCAGAACTATTACTCCATAGGACTTTGACTATAGGAATGCTCTTGGACCGTAACTGCTTCACCCCTATCCAAGATGCTAACCGGTCGTTCCTCGTAACTCAAGTCTTTCTGGAGTGCTATCGTATCGTACTTGAGGACGTGAGATGGGTCTGACACATACTTGCGTAGCATCGAGATGTGGAACACGTTGTGACTATCTGCTAGTGCTGGCGGTAGGGCTAGTCTATATGCAACAACTCCCACTTTGTCCAATCTCTCAAAAGGACCTATAAATCGGGGACTAAGCTTGCCTTTCTTCCCAAACCGCTTTACACCTTTCATAGGAGATACCTTCAAGAAGACTTAATCTCCAACTTTGAATTCCACATCGCGTCACTTGGCATCCACATAGATTTTCTAACGACTTTGAGCAGCAAGCATACGCTATCTAATAAGAGCTACGACTTCTTGGCTTGTCTAACAGCTTTGAGACCTAGAAGCTGCCTTTCTCCTACCTCATCCCAGTGCAACGGTGATCGGCACCTCCTTCCATATAGCAATTCATAAGGTGCCATCCCAATCATTGACTGGTAGCTATTGTTGTAGGAGACCTCTATCAGCGGCAAGTACTTATTTCATGATCCTCCGAAATAAAGTACACATGCGCGTAGCATATCTTCTAAAATCTGAATCGTACGCTCGGACTGCCCGTCTGTCTGAGGATGAAAAGATGTACTAAGACTTAACTTAGTACCCATAGCTTGCTGTAAACTTCCCCAAAATATCGATGTAAACACCGATCCTCTATCCGACACTATTGTCTTGGGGATTCCATGCAACCGTACTATCTCTTGGACATAGATGTCTGCATACTGGTCTGCTATGTATGAAGTCTTAACAGGTATGAAATGAGTCGACTTGGTTAGTCTATCTATTACTATCCAAGCGGAATCATGCTGCTTATTAGTCCTTGGAAAACCTGTCACGAAGTCCATAGCTATATCGTCCCACTTCCATTCTGGTACGCTAAGCGGTTGCAATAAACCTGCAGGCCGCTGATGTTCCACTTTTACTTGCTGGCATACTAGACACTTGGACACAAACTCTGCTATGTCCTTCTTCATCCTTGGCCAGCAATAGATTTCCTTAACGTCATGAGTCATCTTGGTTGACCCTGGGTGAACTGAGTACGGGGTACTGTGCGCTTCTTCTAGAATCGTCTTCTTAGTCCTTTGATCATTTGGCACGCATACCCGATCCTTATATCTCAATAAACCTTGATTAGATATTGAGAAATCTGTGGTCTTGCCTTCTTGGACTGCATCCATATGTGCTGCTAGTGTGTCGTCATGTCCCTGACCAATCCGTATATCTTCTAGCAGATTCGACTGGATATACAAGTTAGCCAGTTTGCCGACAACTACTTCTATTCTAGCACTGATCAGCTCCTGTTGTAGCGGCTTTTCTATTCCGGCTAAAGCTACTATAGTTCCATAACTTTTCCTACTAAGCGCATCGGCAACTACGTTTGCTTTTCCCGGGTGGTATAGGATTTCGCAGTCGTAATCCTTCACTAATTCTAACCACCTACGCTGCCTCATGTTGAGCTCCTTCTGTGTAAAGAAGTACTTTTTGTGGTCCATATAAATCTCGCACCGTTCTCCGTAAAGATAATGGCGCCAGATTTTCAACGCAAAGACCACCGCTGCCAACTCCATATTGTGAGTTGGATAGCGCTGCTCGTACTCCTTCAACTATCGTGAGGCGTAGGCTATCACCTTATCATTTTGCATCAACACGCAACCCAATCCTTGCTTCGATGCATCGCAGTAAACTACGAACTTATCGTTGGGTGTCGGTACACAGAGTACTGGTGCTGAGCAAAGCTTATCCTTAAGCAACTGGAAGATTTCTTCACATCTATCATTCCAGTTGAATCTTTGTTGTTTCTAGGTCAAGTTGGTGAGTGGAGTGGCTATCTTAGAAAAGCCCTCTACGAACCTCCTATAATAACCTGCTAACCTTAGAAAGCTTCTTACTTCAGATGCGTTCTTTGGTCTTGGCCAATCCTTCACGACCTCTACCTTTGATGGGTCTACTGCAACTCCGTCTTTTGATATAATGTGCCTGAGGAACGCCACTTGCGAAAGCCAAAACTCGCATTTCTTGAACTTGGCGTAGAGTTGATGCTCCTTCAGTCGTGACAAAATCAACCTTAAATGTTCTTCGTGCTTTACTTCATCCTTAGAGTATACTAAGATATCGTCGATGAACACTACGACGAATTTATCTAAGTAGTCCTTGAAGACCCTATTCATCAAGTCCATAAACGCGGCTGGTGCGTTAGTAAGACCAAAGGACATAACCAAGAACACGTAATGTCCATAATGAGTTCTAAAGGCTGTTTTAGGAATATCTTCTCCCTTTACCTTGAGCTGATGATACCAAGACCGTAAATCAATCTTTGAGAATACAGTCGCGCCTCAGAGTTGATCAAACAAGTTGTCCATCCGGGGTAGCAGGTACTTGTTCTTAACGTTACCTTGTTCAACTCGCAATAGTCTATACACATCCGCATGCTTCAGTCCTTTTTCTTCTCGAATAGCACCGGGCCTCCTCATGGCTAATGGCTAGGCCTAATAAAACCCAAGTCTAGGAGTTCTTGTAGCTGCGTCTTTAACTCCTTGAGTTCTGTAGGTGCCATCCGATACGGTGCCTTGGAAATAGGCTCGGTGCCCGGTACTAATTCTATCGTGAAGTCAATTTCCCGAGTCGGCGGCAATCCTGGCAAGTCATCGGGAAATACCTCTAGGAATTCTCTTACAATACGGACGTCTCCAACCTTGAGTGGTGTTTCCTTTACCACATCTGTGATGCTGGCTAAGAACGCTTGACATCCTTTTTCCATCATTCTTTGAGCTTTGAGAGATGATACTAACGGGGTGCGTAATCCTGAAGCTTGTCCCATGAAGCATAGTTTCTGGCCATCAGGAGTCTCGAGCATCACCTTCTTGCGTTTGCAGTCGATGGTTACGCCATGCTGTGCTAGCCAGTCCATGCCTAGTATTATGTCAAAGTCCTTGATCACCAATTCTATCAGGTCTCCTTCTAGTTCTACGTCCTCAATCTTGATCGGTACGCCTCGTACTATCCGTGATGATAGAACTACTTTGCCCGAAGGTAACTCAGTTACAAACATAGTTCTAAATCTTTCACAAGGTTTGTCTAGTTTTTCTATCATTCCTAACGAGATATACGAATGAGTGGCTCCCGAATCAAATAATACAGAGCATATGTTATTGAGGATAGAAACCTGACATGTGACCACCTTATTGCTAGCATCAGCCTCTCCTTGGGTTAAGGAAAAAACCCTAGCAGGAACAATCTTTTCGTCTTTCTTCCCTTCTAACTTGCGTTGAGGACAATCTCTTTTCTGGTGTCCTTCCTGACCATAGTTAAAACATTCCTTGGTGTTTGTGCGGCATTCTCCAGGATGTTTCTTCTGACACTTAGCACATGGCAGGTATTCCACATAACCCGGCCTATTTCCCCCATTATTTGTCCATGCCCTCTTATCGCTATTAGATTGCTTGTTATCAAGATGCCTTCTCTTTTGACCATTACTGTTGTTGCCTGACTGATTGTTGCTATTATGGTTGTTATTACGACTGGTCTGAAGTTGACCCTAATGTCTAGGCTCAGGCTTACTGGCTTCCTCTTTACTTACATTAGCCTGTAGCCTCTCTACTTCTATTGCCGTCTCTAGAACATCGGCATATGTAGTATTCCCTGAGTTTGCTAGCTTAACCCCCATCTCGATCTTCGGTCGAAGTCCCTTAACGACCTTAGACACCCTCAGATAGTCAGTGGGAACCATTTTTGGAGCGAACTTAGCTAGGCGGTCGAACTGTCGAGCATACTCTGCCACTGATAAACTACCTTGCTTTAAGTTGGCGAACTCCTCAACTCTTGAAGCGAGTACAACTGAATTGTAATACTTGTTGTGGAACAGCTCCACAAATCGAGCCTATGTCATGGTGGCAACATCATGTGATTGTTGGACCAAGTCCCACCATATCCTGGCATCCTTCTTGAGCAACGACGAGACGCAGGATATACGATCGCATTACTGAGATTCATGTGCGTCAGAATTGGCTCCACATTCCTTAGCCACTCTTCTGCCTTAAATGGGTTTGTAGTCCCTTCGAAGTTTGGAGCATGCTGCTTGCGGAACCTTTCATAAATTGGCTCCATGTGCTGTACTGGATACGACGCGTATTTCACCACTGGCCATCCCCCATATGGACCAACTTGTTGGGGTGCTGAGGCCATCTGCTGTGGCTACAGCTGCGGTGGAGGCTGAGGCTCGGTCTGGGGCTGAGCCTGTTGTCGTTGTTGCTGCAAACGTTCCTCGACTTGTTGTCTCAGTCTGGCGATCTTCGCAGTGTTTTCAGCTGGTGGTGTCGGTGCGTTATGGCTGGCAGTAGCACGCACTCCCCTTCTGCGAACTAGAGGGGCTTCATTGTTCACTGGAGCAGCGTTGGAGGCATTTTCGTTGGTGCATGCAGATCTTCGAAGCGACATTGCAACATAGTTCTAACAGTTGAAAGAAACATGTTAGAACTTTACCTAATAGGCTCTAAGGCAAAACTTATTCTAAACAGACATAACTCGGACCTATTGATTATGACTTCTTATGAAAATTAAATATAAGTCTTCTTTATTTAGAGTGGGTTCTATACTTAGAAAAATAAGCCATCTTTATTATTTCTAAGTCTGTTTCTAATCATCCTATATGACATAATTCTTAGGCTCGAAACTCATCTTTGTTCCAAAGTTAACCATATTGAGGGAGGGCTGGGATCAGTAAAATCGTTCCCACTACTATGGCCCCCTAACTCTCAATATAGAAACTTGGTTCATTGATTTGTATCCACCCTCACCGAACTTAGTCATTATTTATTTTATTTATTATTTATTATGATTGCAAAATAAAAATTAAACTCATACATGATAACAAAATAACATGATATTAATTTGGAAAAGAGTTTTCACTAATTACAACCATAAAACAAACAATAAAGAAAACAAACAATGAAATTAACTATTCTAAAAATTAGGATCTTCTACATCCGATCTTTCATCTAGCATATCATCATCTAACTCTTCATAGTCTTCATTATCATGTGCCTCAAAATGTCCTCGAGGAAGGTTCATAAAAATCCTATGCTTTTGCTCATTTGTAAAATGAAATTCTGATTTTGAAGTGAACCTAATTAAAAAAAAAGTAATATCGCATTGCTACTGGCAGTTCATCTTCATCATCCATTGTTTCCCATATCTCCTCTAAGGCTGCAATTTACGGGATGAAAATCTCTAAATAGTCTAATTACTAAAACGTATTGTTCCGTTGCTCTCATCATGATCTGCTTAGACTCTTGAAGGTGACCTATTTCTCTGTGGAACACAAGCAGTCTCCGAGAGATTCTCTCTAGTGTTCCTCCGGTGTTTCTTGGTTCTCTTATTCTCTTTTATAGCCTTAATGGCTCGGATATCCTCATAGGTTAATGCTCCGTTCATACTTAACTGAAAACATAAATGTTAAAATCATTAGCTATACATATAAGCATAATAACTATAACTTAAATACTTACTTGGCGGTCAGAGTCGGAGCTTTGAGTGTGTGTATCAAGGAGAACTTCATGCGAATGAACTGTTGCTCTGATACCAACTGTAATGACCCAACTACTCTAGACTTTGGACCATTAATGACCACTATACATAGACACTAATCTTTAATAAAACTCACTAGTGAAATAATCATAACTTCATTAAAACTCGTAAGACAAATGATAAATTACATAAAATTTAAAGTAGGATAGTGGACGATGTTATGTGCACGTGTAGCTTGTCTCTTGTGATTATGTGTGGTCTCTCTCTCTCTCTTTCTCTATTTTTGGTTTATACATGATGATGTATGTTTTGTTTTCAAAGCTAACTATGCAGGAGTTTTATTAAACTTTTGGTCCTATGATATTAGTTGTTTTCCTAGTGGGCTCTATAAGCTCACCCCCTATATCTCTCCCATTCCAGGAACCCAGTGATGTGAATGTGGAAGGTGAATTATTGGTGGAGCCAATGTGATTTAGCCTAGTTCTATTTATTGCCTTAGTCCTATCTTTTGAACATTGTTTATGTATTTGATTTGGAACCTTATGGTCTGTACCTCTTGGTTAGCTATGTAATAGTTAGAAATGAGGAATGATGGATGCTAAGTATTATTTTTATGTTTTATGACTTATTAAATTTAACTGTTTGGTGACTACATAACTGTTCTATGTATAATGATAGATGATCATGCTTTTATCACTAATATTTTTATATATAATTATAGGAGTTAATCCATTATTTTTTACTTATAATTATAGTTCTATTTAATATAAACTAAAAGATCAATTATAAAGATCATTTTCCAACAAGGATCAAAGTTTGACCTTTGACCACCCAAGTTATGGATATTACAAATTTGCCACAGCCTAGGGCTCGGGTCGTGACACTTCATCCTCGAGGATTCGTGCCTCTGGACCAAATGACTACGCCCTTGTCATTTTCTTACATGCATTTGTCATTTTTTTTATCATTCTTTCCATCTGAGTACTAATTAGCTCATTTTCTTTTGCAGACAACATGGGCATGTCCGAGTTTATTCGGGAAAAACATTAGAGGGTGTCAAGTCCCTCTCAAACTAAAGTCCCAACAGTACCACAGGTGGAGCCTCCGCCCCTAGTGTCTGTTCCTCCAGCCCTAGTGACCCCTCCAGCCTTGGCGACCCTTGCAACCTCTTCGGCTGCTCCACTGGTCCTTCCCTCAAAACCAATGGTGTCTGGATAGGTCATTGACCTAAAGGGGTCCTTTTGGCGAAGGGCCTTCTAGGAAGGGAAAATAAATCCCTTCCTCCGAGGTGCCTGGCAGTCCTCTAGTCAGGACACCTTGCCTCATCATCTTCCCTAAGCACTACGAATGGGAAGAATTAAATAGGCATAAGCGAGTGGTTGAGTACTTCAACTCTCGTATTGACAAGGGGAATGAGCATTTTAAGGTCCTGACGGAGTATCCGCATGAAGACAAACCACAAACTTCATTTCTGCCTCTCAGCCACGAAGAACTAGAGCCCTTCCTTGCGCGGATTGTCGATGACCGAACAATCCCATTGGCGGCGGAGCTCCTTCAGGGTCTTGCGAGGTTTCTCCGCGAGATGTTGTTTTGCAGCTTTGCCCACTGTGGTAATGATAATGAAATATCACTCCTCACCATCTGCCGCTACACCACCCTGTAGGTAAGTATCACTTGAACTTTCATATTCCCTTTTTTAGACATGTCCATTCTTGGAGCTAATTCTTTTTTTTATGCAAGTCGTGACATTTTTTCAGAGGCTTGGGGATGTCATCACTATGAGATCTTTTGAGCTGAAGGAGCTCAAGGGGACCTCAGTTCCCCTGGAGGAGCACTCACAGCTCCAGATGGCCATGGAGGATGAGAAGACTCATGCCTCTGAATTAGAGACCCAACTAGCGATGGAGCGGTCCAAGTTGTAAACTATTGAGGATACTTCCTCAAAGTTGCTAGAGGATACGACGGGCCACACTCGATTTGTGGAGGAAGTTGCCCGCAAAGTGTCAGAGGATCTCGCGGCTGCTCAAGGAACTTTGCATCGCCTGCGAGGAGTCCTCCAAGCATTTGGCAGAGTCCACCCAAGCCCGAGAAGAGGTTGCGCAGGTGGCTTCACGAGACGAGGTAGCAGCCAAGAAGATCGAGGGCCTGAAGCTTCAAATTGAGGATTTGAAGCATCAAAATGAGGAGCTGATGAAGGAACTTGACTGTAACATCCCGAATTCGCTAATAAGGCTCAGTGCCCTGATTACTGTGCTAGAGGGCATAATCAGATTTGTGCATGTTAATTGTGATTATACATGTGTGATTATGTGAATTATATGAGTTATATCATGATATGGCAGCTTATGCATGTTTAGGTTTATTAAACATGCTTATATGCATGATTTTATTCAAAAGGGGTATTTTCGTAATTTTTAACCTGTTGAGGGTATGTTTGTATTATATACAATTTATGAGTGAAACCACATTAATATGTGGATATATGTGTGATGTGTGGCTTGAGGCGATCCTAGTGAGCGAGTTAGCAAAAAAGTCACAACGGGGTCAAATACCCGACTCGAGGTGAGCCTAGGGGTATTTCAATAATTTAGTGTGTAGTCGGGATTTATCGGGTGATGGGTGGTTATTTGGTGATCTTTTTGGGTATGTCGGGATTAATTGGGAATTTATAGTGTTATTTGATGATTAGCAGGAAATGTGGAAAATGACGACTTTGCCTTTGGGGGCATTAAAGAATAATGTTTTGATTAGGTGGCATTTTAGTCTTTTTGTCAAAGGGATAGACTTAGCCTTGAGCACTAGACTTTTATAGAATCTGAGGAAAACCAAGTCAGAACAACACTCACCCTCTCTCCCTTCCACCTCTAGTTTCCCTTCCAAGCTCAAGCTGCCCAAGATTTGAAAGAGTGAGGACTTAAAAGTTATTGAGCATCAAGGAGAAACACTAGGGAGCATCTAAAGCTAGAGACTCAGCTGGGGATTTGAACTCTTAGAGGTAAGTCTTAATTTTTGAGGTTTTGGAGAGTTCTTGAAATGTTTTGACAATTTCTGGTAGTTGGGGTTTCTGTTAGGTTTTGGTGTATTTTAATTTTGTTTTATGATGTTGAGCCGCAACGCGTGTCTACGGATTTGAGGGATTAGGCTCTCTGACTTGTAGAGGGTCGCGACACTTGCCAGGGGCGCCGTGACTCAAATGGAAAATATAGGCCAAGTGGGGTTTTTAAGCTCGAGAACTCAAACCTAAAGTCTCAAGAAGGATTCTACTACCCGGTTTAGTAGAATTTGAGGTCCTAGAGACTAGGAATTTATCTTGAAGATTTTAAATAGTTTAGTGCTTGATGGTTGTCAATTATTTTGTTGTGACTAGGTTATACCGTTAGTTTTAGGGGTAAGAATTGCGCTCAACGTCGCCATATGCTATCTGCTCAGGGCTCAAGGCAAGAAAACTTCACTCTCGTTGTAATCTGGGCTCAGACCCCAATTAATGGATATGACTGTGGTTATAAATTTTATTATTCGATTAGGCATGCTTGTATATACTACATCTGATTGTGTGTTATGCAATCTATATGTGTTTGCTTATATCTAATCTGAAAGCCCGGTAAGAGAGTTGGAGCCGACAATAAGTGTGTGGAATGCAACTCAGCCTAAGGGTGTCGGGGCCGGAAATAAGATCTGAAAGCTCAGCCTAAGAGAGTCGGGTCGGAACGTCACCTAAATAATTTGAAGTGCAGACTCCACTTGTCTAACTCATTGGCTGTTAAATTGGATTATGCGTTTGTTTGAGCAGACTGTTGGTGCTAAGCTTGTTGTTTATATTATGTTACTTATTGAATCTGTTGATTTAAGTTTTCTTGCTGAGCCTTGCTCATGGGTGCTTGGTAGTACAGGTAAGGGAAAGGATAAGCTGGACCAGCCATGAGTTGGAAAGCTTCAAGGGCAGTGTGTACATATGCAGCCTACTCGACCGCCACAGTCGGGATTGCTTGGGAGAAACTAGGATTGAACCCTATTTCACTACTTAGGACGGCTACTGTGTATTTTATTTGTCTTTTATCAGTTTCTAACAACTTTTTGGGATGTCGTGTATAAACTTAACACTTTTAATGAAAAATGATTACTTCGTTGACCAAGATTTTTAATACCTAACGTTGGTTTGGTTTTAATTACACATTTAAGTCCAACTGACTCGCTTAGCGAGTTAAGCACCATTTTAAACACAGTGTAACAGTCTTGGATACTAGGGAGTTACATCAACATCATGGTCGAGGACACCGTCTACGTTGCGTGGCAAAGCAATAGGGAGATTGTAATGCCCTGGTTAGCCAAGACTGTTACACTGTGTATTTTAAATAGTGTTAAACTCGCTAAACGAGTCATTTGGCCATAAACGTGCATCTGAATATGATTAATGGTCCAGGGCTAAAAATTTAGGTTAAAAGGAATGGACATTTCATTAAAATGTTAAGTTACATGGGTTCCCATAATAAACATTTAGAATGTTGTTTACAATTCCAAAAGGATAATTACAACTCAAAAGTTACAATCCGCCGACCTAAGCGAAAAAATAGGGTTTAACCCTAGCTCATCTGAGAAACCTTGGCCATGGTGGTCAAGTGGCTGCATATGTACACATCGCCACCTAAGCTCTCCAACTCATGGCTGGTCCAACTTTCCTTTCCCCATACCTGCACCACATAGTACCCGTGAGCCAAGGCCCAGAAAGAAAACTTAAACATGCTCATAAGCAGTTAATAATACATCACCAAACAAAATAAGCATGCCTAGCAGTAATAACCCTACTCATGCACGCATACTGATGTCATATGGGGCCAATCGCCCTACACAAATGATTGACTGAATAAAATCAGGGCCCGTTGGCCAAATACATGATTGATAAATCACACTAGGCTCAACGCCCTAGGATCTGGGACTAATAAGTCACCCCAGGGTCCATAGCCCTATCCTCTGTACAACCACCCTTGGAGTTGGCCTAGCGTACATGGCACTTTAGTTTTCCATGACCATTGGGTCAAACAAGTGTATAATGTGCTCCTAATTAGATCTAACCATATCGAACAACGCTCTATGCGCTATTACTGCCCTTGACTGTTAAGTCAATGCTTTTTGACCAGTGCTTAGTGCTATTGTCGTCCTTGACTGACAATTCAATGCTTTTCAACCAGCACTCAACACTATTGCTGTCCTTGACTCATAAGTCAAGTCTTTCTCTATTATATAATGCTAACATGCATTTATTATATAGCAAGTATCCATATACAGAGCACTCAACATTTTTAATAAATAATCACAGACATAATCATAATCATGCACATTTACAACGGTCCAAGCCCTAATCAAATCTATATTCAACAGTTGGCCAAGACCTAATCATGTACATCACATATTTCTTACCTTTGGTCCAAGCACAAGTTATATATAAACGATTCTTGAGCACGATCCTGTCCTGAGCCCAAGTGCTAACCTAGTCATAACCATAAATAATAATCTCATAAGATTCAATCCTTAAAAACAAACTCCAGAACCACTCTCGTGCTCTTGGGACTTCCAATCCACCCAACGGGGTGGTGGAACCATTTCGGAGCCCCCAAAGTCCTCCCAAGCACTAAAAATGGCCTTTGCTGAAACAAGTATAGCGCTAGGGCACCAAGGATAGCACTGAGGTGCCATCCAAGTTAGAGAGCCACCATTTGGCTTCCCCTGCCTAGCGTTGGGGCGCCCAAAAGTGGCGTTGGGGTGCCAACCCTACAGGCCAGAATTTTCAGGTTTTCCCATGCATTTTCCCCTGAGTTCTAGTCACCAAAACCTCAACTAAACACATTCCAAACTCACAATTTAACCTCAGAATTTAATCAATACACCAACCTCAACAAAACCCAAGTTCACACTTGATAAAAAACCCATCAACACACAAAAATCCATACTTGAGCTTTGAAGCTCAAGAACATATTTAAAATCAAAACAGGGTTTATAGCTTACCTCAATGGTAAATTGTGTTTTCCTACGTGCAAACAACCCAAACCTAGCTCAAGCTTTCAATCCTCCAAGTTGTTTGAGCCTTTTCTCCTTGAAAATCCAAAAATCCCTCCAAATACTAAGAGAGAGAGAGAGAGAGAGTGAGAAGAAAGTTGTTATGTTTTGATATCCTCTATTTGAGGTTTCCTTCAGCCAAGGGAAAGCGTGACCAAGTCTCTACTTTTGACACCAAAAGACCTAATTGCCCCTAGGCCAAATCAATCTCTCAAAGCCTTTCAAGGGAGATTTTGTCATTAGCCACATACCCTGTTAATCCTAATTAACGCCTTATAATTCTTGTTACTTCCAATATCCTCAAATAATTACCAAATAATTTCCCCATTACCCGATCCCGGTAATGTACTAAATTACCAAATTACCCTTGGGCTCATCCCGAGCCTGGTATTTAACACTGTTATGACCAAACTGCTACCTTGCTTTCTAGGATCGTCTCGTGTCAAATAATTCAAATATATCCACATAATAATGTGGTATCAATCAATATACACAAAAATATACAAATTTGCCCTCAATGGGCCAAAATTACAAAAATGCCCTTCTAATAAGAAACAGGCCCTCATGCATGCAAATACAACCATATAATAGCACAACTCACATAATCATGCATATTATTACATAATAATACAATAAACCAATTATTGCCCTCCTAGCCCCTAATCAAGGCACTAAGACATATTAGAGAATTTGGGACGTTACAACTATCCTTTCCTTACAGAAATTTCGTCCTCGAAATTTTACCTGAACAACTCGGGACACTGACTCTGCATATCTGACTCCAGCTCCCAGGTCGCTTCCTCATCCTTGTTGTTCCTCCAAAATACCTTAACCAATGGTATAGTTTTGTTCCTCAGGACCTTGCCCTTCCTATCTAGTATCTGAACTGAGTATTCCTCCTAGGAGAGATCTCTCTCAAACTCTAGATCCTCGTAATTCAATACATGAGTCACGTCTGATACATATTTATGAAGGACCGAAATATGAAATACTTTGTGTATGGACCACAGTGCCAGAGGTAAGGCCATTCTATAGGCCATCTGACCAATCCTCTCCAAAATCTCGAATGGTCCCACAAATCTTGGACTCAACTTTCCCTTCTTCCCGAATCTCCTCACCCCTTTCCATGGTGAGACTCTAAGGAAGACATAGTCTCCCATTTGGAACTCCACGTTTCTATGTTTGGGATCAGCATAAATTTTCTGCCTACTTTGAGAAGCGAGCATCCAAGCTCTGATCTTCTCAATAGCCTCATTGTTCCTTTGAACTGCCTCAGGACCCAAGTATTTCCTTTCTCCTGTCTTATCCCAAGGAATGGGAGATCTGCATTTCCTACCATACATCATCTCATAAGGAGCCACTCCAATGGTCGACCGATAGCTGTTATTGTAGGACAACTCTATCAAAGGAAAACACTTACTCCAAGGCCCTTCAAAGTCCATTATACATGCTCACATCATGTCCTCTAATACTTATATCATCCTCTCAGATTGTCCATATGTCTGAGGATGATAGGCAGTGTTGAACTTCAACTGGATACCCATTGTCTTTTACAAACTTCCAAAAACCTTGGAAGTAAATGTGGGTCCCGATCTGACATGATCGATCTCGGAGCTCCATGAAAGGCACTATCTCTCTCACATAGATATCTGTATACTGGTCAACTGTACGACTCGTCCTCACTATTAAGAAGTGAGCTGATTTGGTGTCGATCCACAATAACCCACACCGAATCATGTTGACCCATGGTCCTGGGTAACCCTACCACGAAATCCATTGTGATGTCATCCCATTTCCACTCTGAGATGTCCAGAGGATGTAATAGCTCTGTTGGTCTCTGATGCTTAGCCTTGACCTATTGACATGTCAAGCACTTAGCCACATATTCGATCACATTTCAATTCATCCCAGGCCACCAATATAGCGATCTCACATTCTAATACATCTTCATGGTGCCTAGATGCAAAAAGTAAGGGGGAAGTATGAGATTCATCCAGAATCTCCTGTCTAATAATAGTGTCTATCGGAACACAGATCCGACCCGTGTACATAAGCAAGCCTGTATCTGACACAGTATAGTCCCTAGACACTCCATCTAGGACGTCCCCTCTAATCTTTGTCAGTTTTGGAACACCCAACTGGCCTTCCTTTATTCTTTCCAATAGTGTAGACTGTAGCGTAATGTTGGCCAACTGACCCACCAACAACTCTATACCAGCTCTAGTCATATCCTCTGCCAACTCTTAGGATATTTGTCTCGTACTGTATATCTGTCACGGACCCTTCTGGCTTAAGGCATCTACCACTACATTGGCCTTCCCTGGGTGATACAGGATTTCACAATCATAATCATTCACCAACTCCAGCCAATGCCTCTGTCTCATGTTCAGATCTTTTTGTGTGAAAAAGTACTTCAGGCTCTTGTGGTAAGTATAAATCTCACACTTTTCCCCATAAAGGTAATGCCTCCATAACTTTAATGTGAAAACCACTGCTGCCAACTGTAGATCATGAGTGGGGTACCTCTGTTCATACTCTTTCAACTGACGTGATGCATGGACAATCACTTTTCCCGACTGTATAAGAACACAACCCAATCCTTAATGTGAGGCCTCACATTATATCACAAACTTCTCCTGATCAGTCGGAAGACTCGGAACTAGAGTTGTGATCAATCGCTACTTTAACTCCTAGAAGTTGTTCTCACATCTATCTGACCACGCAAACTTCTGATTCTTGTGTGTTAGCTCAGTCAAGGAAGTAGAAATCCTTGAGAACCCTTCCACAAAATGCCTGTAATACCCTACTAATCCAAGAAAGCTCCTAATCTCTGAGGCATTCCTTGGCCTTGGCCAAACTCTAACTGCCTCAATCTTGGCTGGGTCCACCTTGATCCCATCCCTATTGACAATATGACCAAGGAAAGTTAACTGAGGTAACCCGAACTCACATTTCTTGAACTTTGCAAATAGTCTATGTTCCCTTAGCCTCTGTAGAACCAACCTGAGATGCTGCTCATGTTATGACTCTGACTAAGAATAAACCAGAATATCCTCGATGAAGACGATCATAAACCAGTCTAGGTAATCTTGGAACACCATGTTCATCATATCCATAAAAGCAGCTGGGGCATTATTCAACCCAAAGGACATGACTAAGAACTCATAATGCACATATCTGGTACGAAAGGCAGTCTTCGATATATCTCCCTCGTTGATCCTCAGCTGGTGATAACCAGATTGAAGATCTATCTTTGAGAATGCCATCTTACCCTGCAACTGATCAAATAAGTCATCTATCCTTGGCAGAGGATACTTGCTCTTAATTGTTCACTTGTTCAGTTCGCTATAGTCAATGCACATCCTCAGAGAACCATCTTTCTTCTTTACAAACAGGACCGGTGCACCCCATGGTGAGATATTGGGTCTAATAAAACCCAAGTCTAACAGCTTCTGCAGCTGTACCTTTAGTTCTTTTAACTCTGCTAGGGCCATCCTGTATGGCACCCTAGACATTGGCTCTATCCTTGGTGCTAGTTCAATAATAAATTCAATCTCTCTGTGTGGCAGCAACCCTGAAAAATCCTTTGGAAATACATCTAGAAATTCACAGACTAATCTAGTCTCTGTTAGGAAAATATGTATTTGCCTCAATAGAAATGGTAATATGATACAACTCTATGCAATAATATTACAAATAAACATAGATTCATTAAAAAGAGTGTTACAACTCTATAACTGAAAATACAAATAAAAGGAGAAGGAGATGTAAGATGATAGAAATAGAAAGTACAATTCTATTACAAAAAGATACAAGTAAACTAGAAGTGTTTGAACAAAGGAAATAAAATAATTACAACTCTTAAACAAAAGTACAAGTAAATAGAACAAGAAGAAAAAGCAATAGAAGAAAATAAGAACAAGAACAAAAACAATAAATCCTCACTCACACAACCAAAGTGAAGAGTGTTGGGGATCACCAACTTGAACAAGGTTTGAAACCTTTGTCCGAAAGCTTATTTCCCCTTAACTCAAGCACTAAGGGATCTCTCACAGATTTTGGAAATGCTTTCTAGAATAATCAAGCATCAATGTGTTTCTAGCCAAGTGCTCTAATGGATAGAAATGTTATGTCTTTCAAGTGAGCTATAGGGTCCTATTTATAGAGTTTAGAGACACCCTTTGAATTTCAAATTCCACCAACCCCCATGGCTGTTACCAATGTTTAATTGGATTAATATGGAATTAAAATTAACATTTGGGAGTTATTTGGGTTTTTGGAACCGTTCAACACATTTGGAAAAAACTGAAAAATTGGCCAGAAATGCACCTGTGGCCGCGGCCAGGGACATCAGTGGCCGCGGCCACTGCTCTCTGTCCCCCAGGCCGCGGCCACCATCATTCAGTGGCTGCGACCACAGCCTAGTTTCAGCACTTGAAAATGTACTATTTTTCCAAACGGTTCCAAACCCTCCTAAATGATTTTGTAACTCCCAAAACACATTATTGAGGTTAAAATCATATCTCTAACAGCCATTTCACATATGGCTTTATGAAATTCATCTCAATATTGTGTAACACCAAATTTACATAATAAAGGGTAATATTTGGAAGTTACAGATTTGTAACACCAAATATGTTACATTATTTGGATATAACTCATATATCTAAATATTGTAACTCTCTATTATATGTTACAATATGTGACACTCTTTGTCACATTTATTTAATCTAAAACATAATATTATAATATAATATTACATTATATTATAAAATAATATAACATTCCCCCACTAGATTAAATAGTTATCTATTGTAACACTTATTTAATCAATCATTATATTTTTAAATATAACATATCCCCCACTTGATTAAATAAGAACTCTCTCTTATAGGAGTCATTGCATTAGTGCATAAAGCAAAGTGTTTTTTAACTTGAACTTTACTATAGTGTAATTATCACAAAATTTGTCAAAAATTTGGTTGCACTAGGCATTGAACCATCTTTTCATGATAACAAATCGGTGATAACACACACACCTTTGCGATGTTCACTTGAGACCTCTATGCCTCGCTTTGCACCGTTAATGGCCATGTGCACTTTCCATTCATGGACGTTCTTGAGAATACTCCCAATTCTCATGAGAGGTGGCACCACCCCTAGGTCCATATAGGTAGAATTCTTATAGTATTTTGTTACCAAAAATACTTGTCTTCACAAGACTGAATTCTATTAAAAAACCTTTCTGTTTTAACCCTTAACTTGCTATCACACAAGTACTCAATAGCTCAGATGGGACTTGTTTTGAGTACAACTAATATTCACTTGATTGACTTGTTGTTACCTATTGAACCTAACACTAGTTGAATAACTAGTGTTAAGATAGGTTACCATCAATCGTGAATCTCTTTAGGGAGTTTAAGTCCCATCCCTCGAGATGATGCAGCCACTAAATCCCTCGTTAGTGGCTTAGTGAAAGGATCCGCCAGATTTTCACTTGTTCTCACATAGGATATTAAGATGACTCCTCTTTGAAGCAACTCTCTTACATATCCATGTCTTAGACTAATATGTCCATGCACAATACCAAAAAATACAAAAGGATCCTCACCTTCAGGCTCAAAGATTACCATTTTCCTTCTTCAATCTATGGCTTCCCCATACTTGACTAACTAGTCCATACCTAGAATCATGTCAAAGTTGGTCATAACTAACTATATAAAATCAACTGAAAATTCTCTGCCCTCAACTATTACAGGCAATGATCTGACCCATCTCCTGGATACCACTAACTTCCCAGTTGGCAATAAGGTCCCGAACCCCACAACATAATAATCACATGGTATACACAGCCTATAAATAATTCTAATAGCAAAAAAAGAATGTGTAGCACCAGAATCAATTAAAACAGTATCAGGGGTTCCAACACTAAAAAGCTGACTAAAGAGAGACAAGCCTCAGCTTCTGCCTATGTCATTGCGAACACTCGAGCTGGGTTTGAGCTATCCGCCTTTCTTGGGTCTTCGTTTCTTGTCTTTGGGCAGTCTTTCTTTAAGTGTCCCACTATCACAAAAAGCAGGCCTTTGCCCGATACGATACCTCTTACATCTGACGCACTCTAGCAAAGTCATCCAGCCCTCATTGTCACCCTGGCATCCTATCTGAATACCACGTGGTCTTCTATCAGGGCCTAGAGTTGGAAAGGCTTCAGGAGCCTTCCTTTTCTGATCACTGGGGCCTCTGCCCCTACCTGAACTCATAAATGGAGGTTTCGCTCTTCTAGTATCTCTCTTGGCCGTGTTCTCGTGCCAGATCTTGTATTCTGCGCTCTTAGCTGTGAGCGCCTTCTCAACAACCTGTGCATAGGTAATCACCCCTGGCACAGTGGTAATGCAAACATCCCCGGCTATCATTGATTGTAGCCCATGGAGAAACCTCTCCCTTTTGGTCCCATCAATGGGCACCAGTTCTCCAACAAACTTTGCCAATCTATCAAAATTCAAGGCATATTTGGTCACTGATGAATTGCCCTAAAGTAACCTGCTAAAATCTTCAGCCTTTGCAGCCCTAATGGCATCATTATGATACTTTTCATTAAGCAGAGTTCGAAACTCTTCCCAATCCAGAGCATTAATATTTTTGGTCTGGGATATCACTTCCCACCAAATTTGGGCATCCTCCCAAATCAAATATGTGGCACAGGCTACCCTCTCATTACCAACCACCCTCATAAGGTCCAGAATGGTGGTCACCATGCTCATCCACTGTTCAGCCTTAGCCGGATCTGCACTACCCTAAAAAACTAGAGGGTGTTGTTCCCTGAACCTTTCATAAAGAGGTTCCCATTTATTCCCAGCCTCTAGTAGCTCCTCAACTGTTGGCATCATTACAGTTGGTGCCTCTGGTAAAATGTTCCTTACAGGAACCTGTTGCTGTTTCAGAAGGCGGATCTCGTCTTCCTGCCTCAATACCCTGGCTTACAAATCAGCAAGCACTTGCTGCCAGTTCTTAGGAGCTAGCAGAAGGGTCTGACCCTAGTTGTCATTATTCTGATCCTGTCTTTCATTCTAGCCCTGATCTTCCTGGCCAGCTAATGAATCTATCTGCCTGGGAAGCATACTTCCAAGCTTATACCTTGCTTCAATAATCAATTCGGCCAGTTAGGTAGTGATAACTAAACCTCTTGACGCCTCACGGTCCAAGACCAAGCATATAATCATTCACATTCAACAATCATGCTAATAAGCATATTGATTCATTTTCGTGTACAAGTATGGTGCTAATAAGCACGTTCTGATATTCATAATCAACACTGATGCTGATAAGCATTTCTTTAACATTTAACAGTGCTTATAAGCATTTACTAGCATTTATAACCAAATAACAATGTTAATAAACATTTTCTGACATACATGTATCTATGACAGTGCTAATGAGCGTGTCCTAACCTACATGTCCATATAACAGTGCTAATAAGCATTTTTTTTTTTGCATTCACAAGCAATATCAGTGCTAATAAACACATCCTTATCAATCATACAATAGTCAAGGGCCAAGCCCTATCAGTATCTCATGCTTCCTATTAATCCAATAAATAACAATATTCATAACTCATTTCAGGCATATAAGCATATAAGCACATATACACATTACCGAACCCTAAATCGAGCTTTTCTCTAGCAGCGAATGTACATGCCCAGCCGGTCTTCAGGAACCCTTAAACCCAGGACATTCTGATACCAAGTTGTAATGCCCTGGATAGCCAAGACCGCTACACTGTGTACTTATAAAGGTGCAAGACTTGCTAATCAAGTCATTTAATAAAAAAAACGTGTAACCAACCATGAATGTGCTAGGGTTAAAAAGGTTTTTGGTCTCAAAGATACATTTTATATACTTAAACAATTTTACACATGGGATCCCAAAAGAAACAGTGTTTAAAAGTTGGTTTACAGAATCTCCAAAATACAGACAACCATAAACCATTCTAAGGCAAAACAGACATTTCTGGTTCTTCTGTTCCTGCCTTCCCCTCAACCGTGGCGGCTGAGCAGCTGGTCATGTACATTCAGCTCTCAGAGCTCTCCAAATTAGGGCTGATCAAGTTTGCCCTTGCCTTTACCTGCACCACGTAGCACCTGTGAGCCAAGGCCTAGCAAGAAAACATAATATACATCACAAACAATAATAGAAGATAATTAATCCTTTAAGCATGATCAAACACTTAACACTCATATTAATCATATATCATGTACTCAGAATCAAGGATACAATTATACGTTAATAACAATCAAGAATCACGATTATTAGGGCCAACAACTTAGGCCGCACCCTCTGTTTACCCCCATTGGCTCCGGCCCACTTAAACCGAGCTCAGTGCATAATAAGCTCTCCTCGGCTACCAGTGGCCGAGTCGCGCCCTGTGCACTAGTGTAACCTTGGCACTCTTAGGCCGTTGGTTTGTTTACATGGCATAATACCATCCTCTCAAAGCTTACATATCAGGGAACCCTTAATCCCATTACAATTACACAACCGGGTGCATTTTTCTTACCTTTACTTTCTACGTTCACTGACTATGAGCGACGTCCCTCGAGCACGATCCGTTTCCCGAGCCCTAGCTTTAACACCTAGTCACAAACCAAGGTAATGGATTCCATTAATATTCAAATAAAGGTTTCCGGGTACAATGCTAACTTCCGAGATATTGAATTCCACCAAACACGGTGGTGAAATCGATCCTAAGCACCCTAGGTTAGATTCGCGCACTTAAAATCCCCAAAAGATCAAGAATGCACCTCCTAAGGGCGGCGGCCCTTGAAACTTAGCCATGCCCGCCCCTAAAGCAGAACCCAAGCCCCTCAGTGGGCAGACATGCGCTGCGGCCTTGCCCTGTTACGTCGCGGCGCTCCCCTTTGGCCGAGCCTCCCTGGGTTTCTTGCTTCGTAGGGCCGCAACTCTCTAGAACAGAGTCGCGCCACTACCCTTCGTGCCCAGAAAATGCACCATTTTTAGCATCCTAACCTCATTCAAAACCATCCCAAAGCACCCTAATTCAAAACCCATTAATCAAAAAACTTTTAACATGATTCTAACAGCATAATCCAACAGAAATCCAGCTTAAAAACCTACTAAAATTCCATTTTGATTCCTGAAACCCAGCAGCTCAAAACACCAAAAACCAGTCATGCAATCTCAGATTTTAACCTCTAAATTACGAATTGAAGCTTACCTTCTTTGCTTAACCACTTCCTTGACAACTTCTGAGCTAAAACCCAAGCTCTCAGCTTCAATTCAGCCCTTAAACATCAAAATCATAAACACCTTAATATTCAGCCAAAACTCATAATTCTAACACCCAAAAACAAAACTCAATTCTTACCTTGATCCTGGTTGAGTGTCCCTTAGTCAGAACTAAGCTAATCCTTCATAAATTCAGCTCAAACACAGAATTTCCAGTTGAGTTATCCTTAGATTTTCTGTAGTTTCCTTAAGAGAAAAAAGAAAGAGAAGAGGAGAAGGAGAAGATATGCTAAAGGGTCAGTTGTGTCTTTTGTTTTACTGCTTTCCATTAAATTAGTCTAATCTTAGTTAGTTAAGTCAATCCCGAGGCTCGGGGTACCGGAAACGTCCCTGAGGGAAAAACGGTAAAATTCCCCAATATTCCCGCCTAAGTCTCCTAACCTCAAATATATCTCCATATATTTATTTCCATAACCCGATAACCCAAATATTCGTCTAATACCCGAATTACCCCTTGACTTACCCCAAGTCAAGCATTAAGACCCCGTTGTGACTTCCCGCTAACAAGCTCCTTAGGATCGCCTCAAGTCGCACGTTGCAGATTTACCCACATAATAATGTAGTTCTCATAGATATAACATTTAACCACATTTACATTCATATAATCATTCAACCATGCTTATCATATAATCATGCATTAAATTAATAAACTCACACATAAGCCAATTATGCCCTCCCGGCACACTAATCAGGGCCCTTAAGCGATAAAAGTAATTTTGGGTTGTTACATGTAATGCCCTATTTAGCCAAGACCGTTACACTATGTATTTTAAATAGTGCTAAACTCGCTAAACGAGTCATTTAGCTATAAACATGCATCTAAATTTGATTAATGGTCCAGGGTTAAAAATTTATGTTAGAAGGAATGGACATATCATTAAAACGTTAAGTTGTACATGGGATCCCATAATAAAAATTTACAAAGTTGTTTACAGATCCAAAAGGGTAATTACAACTCAAAAGTAACAATCCAAAGACCAAAGCTGAAAAAATAGGGTTTAACCCTAGCTCCTCTGAGAAACCTTGGTCGTGGTGGTCAAGCGGCCACATATGTACACGTCGCCACCTAAGCTCTCCAACTCATGGCTCATCCAGCTTTCCTTTCCCCTTTCCTGCACCACATAGCACCTGTGAGCCAAGGCCCAACAAGAAAACATAAACATGCTCATAAGCAGTTAATAATACATTACCAAACATAATAAGCATGCCTAGTCGTAATAACCCTACTCATGCATGCCCGTTACCCAAATACATGCCTAATCATTCAAATAAATGACTACAACGACATATGGGGCCAATCGCCCTAAACAAATGATTGACTGAATCAAATCAGGGCCCGTTGCCCAAATACATGATTGATAAATCACACTGGGGCTCAACACCCTAGGATTTGGGACTAATAAGTCACCCTAGGGCCCATTGCCCTATCCTCTGTATAAACACCATTGGAGCTGGCCTAGCGTACTTGGTTGTAACGCCCTAATCTCCATGGACTATTACGGTGTGCATTTAAACAGTGTTATACTCGCTAATCAAGTCATTTGGCCATAATCGTGTAACTAAATATGATTATCGATTTATGGTTAAATTTTTTGTTTAAGATACAACGTTTCACTAAAACGTTTACCATGTACATTGGGATCCCAAAATATAATTTAAAGGTTAATTACAACAAAATATTTACAACCAGTCGACCTAAGCGGAAAAATAGGGTTTAACCCTAGTTCCTCTTTAAACCCTCAGTCGTGGCGGTTGAGCAGCCGCATATGTACACGTCATCACCTAAGTTCTCCAACTCAAGGATGGTCCAGCTTTCTTTTGCCTTTACCTGCACCACATACCACCCGTGAGCCAAAGCTCAGCAAGAAAACTCAATATGCGCATGAACAAGTAATAACATGTTACTAAGTCTTAATAGGCATGCCTAGCAGTAATAACTCTACTCATGCATGCAAGCAGGTACAAATAAATGTTTGTGGAGTCCTGCACTCTGAGTAGATGACTAATAAGTCTATCGTTCTAAGGTAGATAACTAATAAGTCTCTCTGAGGTAGACGACTAATAAGTCTCTCTCTAAATAGTTGACTAATAAGTCACTCTCTAAATAAATGACTAATAAGTATATCTCTTTATAGATGACTTATAAGTCTGTCTCGGTCAGACGACTGATAAGTCTATCTCTGTCAGATGACTGATAAGTCTATCTCAGTCAGATGAATGATAAGTCTATCTCGGTTAGATGACTGATAAGTCTATCTCGGTCAGATGACTGATAAGTCCATCTCTGTGTAGATGACTGATAATTCTATCTCTGAGGTCCCATACCCTCCTAGCTATGTGACGTGTAGGTCACCTTAGCCTTTTGGCTCTAGCTCTAAATAACTAGCCTTTAGACTAGACAAGCGCTTTTAGTTTTCATCGAACTTAAGGTCGATCAAGCATCTCATGCTTCTGATGATAATGCTTATGTCGATTAGATCTAATCTTTTCAGCTTGCGTTAAACACGTTAATACCATTCTTGACTCATAAGCCAATACCACATGACAAGTGCTCAGTACTATTGCCGAACTTGACTAATGAGTCACAGCTTCACAGTTAATACTGACACCATTGCCAATTTTGACTAATAAGTCAGTACCATTCATAGATAGAAAATTGCCAAGCACTTGATATGCATTCCAGATATACAAATAGAGCACTCAACATGCTACATCAAAAACCATGCATGTCACATATGGGGTGTTGTAATGCCCTGAATTCTCCAGTATGGTTTAATGGCGGAATTAGTAGGCCGGAAGGGCCATACTTGTTTAATTAAGCCATTAAATGATAATATGCATGTATATGTAAATTATATTATGATATAATGTTATATGCCTGCATGTGGGTCCACATTTGAATATTATGTTGTTTTGATGATTTGGCCCGTTAATGGTATATTTGTATATTTGGGTGCGTAATGTGATCTGTGAATGAGATTCCATTATTATGGAGATATATTCGAGTTATTCGGCATGAGACGGCCATATATAATGGATTAGCAGTTTTTTCATAACGGGGTCAATTTTGGGGTAATAGGAATGTTTATTTGATGATAAATTGGGAATATTTGAGATCAGGAGGAAATTTCGGGACCCCAAGCACTAGGTTTTATTTGAGGTTACTTAAGCTTGAAGTAGCTTATCATATAGAACGTACGTTAGAAAACCTCTCGTTCTCCCTTTCGTTAGTTCGTTTTACCGTTTGAGCCTTTTTGAAGAAATCTCGAGTTCTAGGAGTTAGAATCGAGCGAGGATCAAGGCATAGCGATCCTAGGAAAGATTAGAAGCTTCTTAACCGAAGGATTTGATGAAAAACAACTCAATAGAAGGTAATCGAAGTTTAAGTTTTGAGTTTTTTGAGTTTCTAAGCTTTGAATTAAATTTTGTAAATTGTTGAGTTTTTGGTTGGTTTGAACCTTGGGTTTTAAGGGTTTTGGAGCTTTGGGAAGCTTGGGAACTTTGTTTTGATGATTGGGGAATGTTTGGGTATGATTTTGGAGGCTTTGGAGTGTTAAAAATACATTTGGGAATGGCCCAGAGTTGGGGGCCGCAGCCCTGTTCTTGGGGTGTCGCGGCCCTGCTTTGAAGAAGCAGGTGGGGTTCTTTGTGCCTGCTGGGCGCCGCGGCCCTTGCTTCAGGAAATTTTGGGGGCTGCGGCCCAAGGTGCCAGGGTCGCAGCCCTTGCCCAATTTACAGCCCGTTTGCACGTTTTGAACCCGGGAACATAGTTATAGGCCTCGGGAGTGTTCCTACTACTTGGATTAGTTTGGATTGATCTCCTGGAGGCTAGATATTGGTTTGGAAACCTATGTTGATCATTATTATTAATGATGTCTCATGTTTGGTTATGATTAGGTGATCGCTAAAGGACTAAAGGTTGATCATTCTCAAGGGTCGTTCTTTTAATCATTCTAGCTCGAATCTGAGGTAAGAAAACAGTGTATGAATGCAATTGCACCCTATATATGTATATGACATGCGTGATTGTTATTGAGGCATGTTGGTTGATAAATGTGGACATGTATTGCATATTATATGCTAGCGAATGATGTATACTTGTATATGTACTGACTAGTCAGGGATACTGACCTAAGAGTCATAAATGGCATAGCGTCATGAACGCAAGGCCAAATGAAGATTAGATCTAATCGATATTAGCATTGAATGGATCTATGGCATTAATGCTAGACCGACCCTAAGGTCGATGAACTTATAAGTGCTTGGCTAGTCTAAGACTAGTTACTCAAAGCCAGGGCATGAGGCCCCGGTGACTGTTGTCACATGGCTAGGGAACGATGTTCCAGGGTTATGACCCTATGGTCATGAGGAAGGTTATGTTGGTGACTATTCACCATACACCTATCCTGTTCAATCTTATAATAGGTTCACTTATCTGTTAAGCCCTGGTGACCCTATCGTCACATGGCTAGAGGGGGGCTGTACCCACTTTCGTGACTTTTGCGACTGTCACCTATCTGTTTTGGACTGATAGTCCTGAATGATTATTATGATCATTGTTGATATTATATCATGCTATATTGAGTTTTCTTGTTGGGCCTTGGCTCATGGGTGCTATGTGGTGCAGGTAAAGGGAAAGAAAAGCTCACCCAGCCTTGAGTGGAGAGCTTAGGTGATGATGTGTACATATGCGGCCGCTTGACCACCACGGCCAAGGAGTTCTCAGAGGAACTAGGGGGCTTACCCTATTTTGCCGCTAAGGTCGGCGGGATTGTATATTTGAAACAGTAATGACTATTTTGTACTGAGAATAACTAGTAAATGTTTTGATTAGCTCTACAGAGCAGTTTGTAATGAAAAATATCCTTTCCTTTTTATTGATTTTACATCTTAACCTGTTAATTACACTTAGAGCACGTTTTTAACCAAAGGACTCAAGCAGGTCAAATTTTCGGTTCACCGTAACTGTTCTGGGGTAACCAGGGCGTTACAGGTGCAGTTTTCTTACCTTTGGTTCGAGCGAGAAATAACAAATGAACGACCCTTGAGAACGATCGATCCTTTGATCCCTTAGCGGTCACCTAGTCATAACCAAATATGGAATCTAATTAATGAAATCAACAGTAAAAGGTTCTTGACCTAAACCTCATTCCTGGGACCTCGAATCGTACTCAAACTGTTAGTAGATTCGATCTCGAGCCTTAGGAATTGAAACCCCGAGCCAAAAACCCTCAAAAGTGGCCAAAATAGGAACCAGTAAATACAGAGTAGCGCTACAGCGCTGCCCCCCTAGCGCCCTAGCGCTGGCCCTGGACATCACTGTAGCGCCCTTTCTTGGGCGCTAGAGTGCTAGGACCAGGCTGATCAGCCCTGGTTTTTCCTCCTTCGAGTTCTCCACTTTCCAACCTTAAAATATGGTTCCAAACCTCATTCAAACTCCAAAATGAACCCAAATACCCAACATACAAGTCCTAGGCATCATAACCCCATCAACCTAGCCAAAAACTTCCATCAATTCTCAAATATGAACCTCAAAATTCCAACTGAAACTCAATAAGAAAACAAAGTAAAACCAGAGTTTTCCATGGTTGAAAACTTACCTCAAGCTCAGTACTACACCCTCTTCAATGGCTGAACATAACCCTAGACCCTCAAGGCTTGGTTCCCTAGCTTGAATCCTTAAAAGGAGCTTCAAAAATTCAAAGAAAGAAGAAGGAGAAGTGATGATCGGGAGGAGAAAAACAATGCTCTATTTTGGTTAGCTTTCTAACTGATATATATCCTTTAGGTCAAAAGACAAAAATGCCCATAGGTCATTTAAAGTCCTCTTAAGGCTACCAAGGGTAAAACTGTCCTTTCTCCTCTATCTCGTTAATCATAATTAACGCCCTCCAATTCCTGTTATTCCCAATATTCTCAAATGCTAATAAATCATATCCTATTACCCTTTAATTCCCGGTAATATACTAATCCTCAAATTACACTGAGACTCACCCCGAGCCCCGAAATTAACCCTGTTATGACCAAACCGACAACTTACATTCAAAGATCGTCTCATGTCGAATGGCTCGAACAATTATAACGTGATCTTATTCATAATTCACCAACATGCATGAAAATACACAAATCTACCCTCAGCAAGCCAAATTACCAAAATGCCCTTATAATGAAAAGTGGACCCATATGCATGCATTTATCATCATATAATAATATAATTCACCTAATCATGCATATAATTATTTAATGGCATAATAAATCAATTATGGCCCTCCCGACCTCCTAATCAAGGTCTTAAACCTTATTAGGGATTTTGGGGCATTACACTAGCGCTATAGTTTTCCACGACCATTGGGTTGGACAAGCGTATAATGTGCTCCTGATTAGATCTAACCATATCGACCAACACGCTACGCGCTATTGCCGCCCTTGACTGATAAGTCAATACTTTTTGACCACTGCTCAACGCTATTGCCATCCTTGACTGATAAGTCAATGCTTTTCAATCAGCGCTCAACGCTATTTCTGTCATTGACTCATAAGTCAAGCCTTTATCAATTGTATAATGCTAACAAGCACTTATTATAGAGAAATTATCCAGATACAAAGCACTCAACATGCTTAACCAATAATCACATACATAATCATAATCATGAGCATTTACAAGGTTTCAAGCCCTAATCAAATCTATATTCAACATTCGGGCCAAGCCCTAATAATGTACATCACATATTGGGTGCGGATTTCTTACCTTTGGTCTGAGCACAAGTTATATATAAACGACCCTTGAGCACGATCCTATCCCGATCCTTAGTGGTAACCTAGTCACAACCATAAATAATAATCTCATAAGATTTAATCCTTAAAAACAAACTCCGGGACCAGTCCCGTGCTCTTGGGACTTCCAATCCACCCAACAGGGTGGTGGAACCATCCCTCGAGTCCCCAAATTCCTCCCAAGCCCTAAAAATGGGCTTTGCTGAAATAAGTATAACTCTGGGCGCCAACCCTACAACCCAAATTTTTTTGGGTTTCCCCTGCATTTTCCCCTGAGTTCAAATCACTGAAACCTCAACTAAACACAATCCAAACTCACAACTTAACCTCAGAATTTAATCAATACACCAACCTCAACAAAACCCAAGTTCACACTTGATCAAAAACCCATCAACACAAATAAATCCATACTTGAGCTTTGAAGCTCAAGAACATCTTTAAACTCAAATCAGGTTTTATGGCTTACCTCATTGGTGAATTGTGTTCTCCTAGTTGCAGACAACCCAAACCTAGCTCAAGCTTTCAATCCTCCAAGTTGTTTGAGCCTTTTCTCCTTCAAAATCCAAAAATCCCTCCAAATACTAAGAGAGAGAGAGAGAGAAGAAAGTTGTTCTGTTTTGATATCCTCTGTTTGAGGTTTCCTTTAGCCAAGGGAAAGTGTGACCAAGTCTCTACTTTTGACACCAAAAGACCTAATTTCCCCTAGGCCAAATTAATCTCTCAGAGCCCTTCAAGGGAAATTTTGTCATTAGCCACATACCCCGTTAATCCTAATTAACGCCTTATAATTCTCATTAGTTCCAATATCCTCAAATAATTACCAAATAATTTCCCCATTACCCGATCTCGATAATGTACTAAATTACCAAATTACCCTTGGGCTCACCTCGAGCCCGGTATTTGATCCCGTTATGACCAAACCGCTACCTTGCTCGCTAGGATCGTCTCATGCCGAATAATTCTAATATATCCACATAATAATGTGGTCTTAATCCATATACACATAAATATACAAATATGCCCTCAACGGGCCCACATGCATGCAAATAAAGCCATATAATAATACAACTCACATAATCATGCATATTATTACATAATAATACAATAAACAAATTATTTCCTTCCTGGCCCCCTAATCAAGGCACTAAGCCATATTAGGAAATTTGGGAAGTTACAGAGATGGACCTGGCCCCCATGGAGGAGCCCAACTTTTGATAGGCCTGCGTGCCATTCACTTTCGGGGTATAAACAAGTTTATCGCCCGAGCCCCCAGCACAGTTGTAAATACTTTGCCCTTATTTCTTTGTGAATGGTTTTCGCTTGCACTATTCATTTGCCTTCATTGCTTTATCACTCAACACATACTTAGCGTTTAGTAATTGTGCAATTTGGTCTTACAATTTTGACAAGGTTTTAATGTCTAACTCAACGTAACTTAACGCCACGAGAATTTTACATCTTAATTCGTCTGCTATCTATGGGCCTTAGTCTTCGAGACTTAGGTCTTTATTGCCTTAGTTAGCTCAACTAGGTACTTGCACTCGAGTCTTGGAGACTCGAGTCTCGTCGACTCACCTAGTATTATGACTCTTTTAAGCACTTGGTGTTTCTTCCTAGGCCCATTGTCCTCGGGAGTAACTTTAGTGCGCTGTCAAGTGGGAGCACTCGCCGCATCCTTACACCCAAGTTCCAACAGCTCGGGTCTTAGGAGGTCAATTTTACTTAGGGTTGGAAGATAGATTTTTACTCCCTATGCATGTAGTCTCAGGAGGGTACACTAGGTAATTTTTTACAGATTCGCCACTGAGTATAGATTACTCGATTTTTTGAAAATCGGTAACTCAGTGCTAATCCTTGGGCTCACAGCCCCCTGGACGTGGGCCAAGTTCTCCGCCCTTCTAGGTCAGGCCTTGTGGTCAAGTTTTTGGCGACTTTATGATTGCGCCCGATTACGAAGGATTCGGGGATTGAGAACTTGTTACTACTCCTCAAGCGCACAGTCCTTGGGAGGTAACTCAAGTTCACCCGTTAAGTGGGTTTTTTAGGTTTTACCAACACTAGATTTTACTAGTTTGCTCCGTTCTCATAAGTCTTGACACTAGGCTTACTCTATTTGTTACAAGCTTAGTTTCCTAGGTTTTTCTCCGCATTTACGGGGGGTCAAGTTTTTGGCGACTTGACGCTTGCGCCTGATTATGGGGGACTCAAACTTTCGTTCACTTTTTGAGATTTAGGAACTGGTTAGTGCTCCTCATGCGCATGGTCCTCAGGAGATAACCTTAAGCTCACTCTCGTGTTTCTTGGAATTTTTCAATGCTAGGGTTTGTTCCCCATATTTTTTATTTTTGGGATCTTGTGACACTTGACTTACTCCGCTCATAACAAGCTTAGTTTCCTAGGTCATGGATCTTCCAATACTAGGGTTAACTCCATAGGTTGTGACACTAAGTTTGCTTCGCTCACGATGAGCTTAGCTTCCTACGCTACTTTTGGTGTTACTCTTGGGGAACATGGTCCTTGAGAGGCTACATTGAACAAAGTTTCCCCCTGAGTACAAATGACTCAAGGGTCCATTCACCTACTGAAAGTCGGGAACCTGTAGCTGGTCCTCGGGGTGCAACTCAAGTTCTCTGCCCATAGGTTACTTGGTTATTTTTTATGACCGCTTGCCTTGAAACTAGGCTTGCGGAGCTCATGATAAGCTTAACTTCCTAGGTCATGCTCTGCAAGCCTACTATCTAGTAAGGGGACTCGGCTATGCCCCCCAAGTGATCAGAGACTTGTCTGCGTTCACTTGTCCAGGCAAGCGAGCGGGTACACCTCGAGAAGAAAAATTACTAGATTAAAATTTAAAATACAAGCATTTTTTCTTAATTTCATCTATCATGTTTTGCACACACAATTTCTATTAATTGTGCCTGGAGGCTACAAAATGACTACAAAACTTAGAAAATACATTGCTTATACTTCTAGTAATACCGACAAAGGTGCTCGCCATTCTAGGCATGGGGCACTAACTCCCCACCCAGTCGAGCTAGTTTGTATGTCCCTTAACACACAATGCTCTGAACTTGATACGGGCCTTCCCAGTTAGGGCCCAATACTCCAACACCAGGATCTCGGGTGGCTAAGAAGACTCTTCGCAACACCAAATCTCTAACCCCGAACCTCCTATCCTTCATTTTAGAGTTGAAATATCTAGACACTTTTTGTTAGTAGGATGCTACTCGAAGTATTGAAGCTTCATAAAGCACCTCAACAAGGTCTAGATATTCTCGAAGTAAAGTATGGTTTGTGGTCGAATCGCACGTATCTCGTCGGTGAGTAGAGATTTCTGCCTTGATTGGGAGCATGGCTTCGTATCCGTAGTCCATGGAGAATGGTGAGTGGCCCGTAGAGGTCCTAGCAGTGGTGCAATAACTCCATAATGATCTAGGCAGCTCCCGAGTCAGGCGTCTTTTTCCTGTTCAAACCTCTTCTTTAGGGTGGTTTTAAGCATCTTGTTGATAGCTTCCACCTGTCCGTTTGCATGTGGGTGGGTTATGGGAGAAAAGCTCTTCATAACTCCATGCCTTTGACATAAGTCTGTGAATAACTCGTTGTCGAATTGCAAGTCATTGTCAGAGACTATCTTTCTCATGAGCCCGTAGCGGCAAACAATGTTCTTAATGACAAAGTCTAGCGCCTTCTTGGAAGTGATTGTAGCGAGAGGTTTAGCTTTGACCCACTTCGTGAAGTAGTCAAACGCTATATAACATACTTCACTCCCCCTTTTCCGGTGGGCAAGGACCCGATAAATTCAATCCCCCAGACTACGAAGGGTCTAGGACTTGTCGTCTGGGTAAGCTCATTTGGAGGAGCTCAAGGTATGTTGGCAAAGCGTTAGTACTTGTTGCACTTCTTGACGTAGTCCATCGCATCATTATTCATAGTGGGCCAAAAGTATCCTTGTCTTAAGGTTTTCTTGGCAAGGCTTTACCCCTAGTGTGGTCCCCGCAAAAGCCCTCATGAACTTCTCTGAGTATAAGGCCAACTTCTTATTTGGACACACAAAGGAGAAGGGGCAACGAGTATCCTCACCTGTACAACTTGATGTCCATTATAACATACTGGGGAACTTGGTAAAGCGACTTACAAGATGTTTTCTTTTTAAGCGACAACTATCCAGAGACTAGGTACTTCACAATAGGCTCCATCCATATGTCCTAAGGCTGGACTGCTTCTACCTCCTCGAGGCCTGAGATACTTGGAGCAGTCAAGTAGTCAATCAAGACAACATTGATCAACTCAGCGTCCTTGGTGGTAGCAAGCTTGGCCAGGGCATCAACGTTAAAATTCTGTTCCCTTGGCACTTGTTGGATGGAACACTTTTTCAAGCTGTGTAGCATTTCCTGGGACTTGGCTAAGAAAGCGACCATTTTTGTTCCCTGGGTCTGATACTTTCTGAGGACCTAATTTATTACGAGTTGAGAGTCACTGAAGATCTCAAGGCCCTTTCCCTTGAGTTCTAGGGCCATTCGGAGTCCAACAATAGAGACTCGTATTCAACATTGTTGTTCAAGGTGTCAAACCCAAACCTTAGGGCGATGTGAACCATGTGCCCTTCAGGGGATACCAAGATTAGGCATGTTCCTGCTCTGTTCTCATTAGATAACCCATAAACATATAGTTTCCACGTGGCCCGACCACTGAGGTATTCCTGGGTCGCTCATGCGTCCCTGTACACTCGGCAATGAAATTTGCTAGTGTTTTTCCCGTGATGGTAGTCCTCAAGAGATAGGTAATGTCACACTGACTTAGTTCGACGACCCACTTGAGAAGTCTCCTTGAAAACTCAACTTCTAGAGGACTTGCCGCAAGGGCTAGTTGGTGAGGACCTTGATGGAATGTGCTTGGAAGTAGGGCCTTAGCTTCCGAGAAGCAACCATTAGGCAAAAAGTTAGCTTCTCCATCAATGGATATTTGGAATCTGCCCCAAGGAGTCTCTTGCTCTCATAGTAAACTGGGTGTTGTACATGGCCTTCCTTACTAACCAAGGCGACACTAATGGCATCCTCCGAGACAGCCATTTAGAGGATAAGGAGTTCTCTATCTACGGGCTTTGATAGGATCGACAGATTAGCCATATGTGCCTTCAATTGCTGGAATGTCTGCTCCCATTCCTCTGTCCACTCAAATATTTGACTTCATTAGAGGATTTTGAAGAACGAAATGCACTTATCAGTTGCCTTGGAGACAAAGCGACTAAGCGCTGCTATCCTCCTGGTGAGGCTTTGTACGTCTTTATGCTTTTGGGGGGATGACATTTCGATCAAGGCTTTGATCTTCTCAGGATGTGCCTCTATTCCACGTGAACTAAATATGAAGCCAAGGAACTTCCCGGAGGCAATTCCAAAACTGCACTTCAGGGGATTCAACTTCATCTTGAATCTGTGGAGGACAGAGAACACTTCCACCAGATCTCTCACGTGGTCGGGGGCTGTTTTGGATTTTACCAGCATATCGTCTACCTAAATCTTTATGTTCCAACCTAGTTGGTTCTTGAACATTTGATTTATCAATCTCTGATAGATGGCACCAACATTTTTGAGCCCGAAGGGCATCACTTTGTAGCAATACACCCATTTTTCAATCTGGAAGCTGATGTGCTCTTGATCTGCGACATGTATGGAAATAACGTTATACCTTGAGTACGCGTCCATAAAGGAGAAGAACTCGTACCCAGAGGTAGCGCCGACCATCTGATCAATCTTGGGAAAAGGAAAACAATCATTTGGGCAAGCTTTGTTGAGGTCAGAGAAATCTATACATGTCATATGGGTACCGTTTGGCTTGGGCACCAAGACTGAGTTAAACAACCACCTTGGGTACTGAGCCTCTCGGATGAAGGACCACGAGGAGTTTATCCACCTCCACCTTCAAAGCCAACACCCGGGTCGAGTCAATCATTCTCCGTTTTTGATATTCAGGTCAATGCCTGTCATGTTGGAGTGAGACCAAGCAAAGACGGCTTGATTGTCCTTGAGAAAGTTCACTAAGGCTTCTTGGAAACTCACCTTGAGATCTTTCCCAACCTTAATTTTTCTATCTGGGATGAAGGTGTCAAGGTTCACCTCCTTCGTCTTTACCATGGGCTTGGTAGCCCTCTCTTCTTGAACTCTGGGGTCCAGCTCATTGGACTCCCTTTCTTCTTGAACAGCTTGCACCTCAATCTCTTTGGGAGGAGGTTTTTCGGGGGTTGTGGCCTCAATTACCATTACTGGATGGTCGAGGGACACATTGTAGCACTTCTTGGCCTCCTTTTGGTCTCCATGGACAGTGCCTATTCTAGCCTCAGTGGGGAACTTCATGCACATGTGGCGTATGGAGATGACAGCTCCAAACTCCACTAGGGCAGGACACCTCAAGATGGTGTTGTACGTGGAGGAGCAGTCCATGACCACAAAGGTGCAGTACTTGAAGGCCTAGTGAGGCACCTCTCCAAGTGTCACTGATAGTTTGATTTGCCCATCGGAATGAGACATTCCCCTGAGAACCCGTAAAGAGTGAAGGTACAAGGGGATATGTCATTAGCGGTCAGCCCAATCTTCTCATAGGATGGCTTGAATAAGATGTTCACTAAACTCGCGTTTTTCACCAAGATCCGAGCCACCATCTTGTTGGAAATCTGGCTCTCGACCACTACAGGATTATGGTGGGGAAAATGTACCCTCCAAGCATCATCCTCGGAGAAAGTGATGACTTAGTTAGTCATTCAGGGAATTTGTGATGGCAACTGGGTTAGCGCTAGCACTTCATCATCGTGGTTTAGGGCTCGGGCATACCGATTCAGCGAGCCCCTCGACAAGCCCCCTAGGTGGGGTCCTCCGGAGATAGTCCCTACTTTCCCGTTCACCGGAGGAGGACCATGTGCTATCTGTTGCTGCGGGGCCGCGGGAACTTAGACCAGGGGCTACAGAACCACCTACTCAGACAATCCTGCGGCGAGAGCCTGGGCTGGTCGAGCGCTGGTCCTAGCATACTTGTGGAGGTGCCCAATTTTGATGAGACTTTCAATCTCATCTCTAAGTTGCCTGAACTCATTGGTGTGGTGCCCCACATCATTGTAAAACTGCCTAAACTAAGTGGAATCTTTTTCTCTAGATCCCTTCGCATAGGTGGCGATTTACTGTAGTGGATCTGCTACTCAGTGGCCAGGAAAATATTCCCCCAAGTATCCACTAGGTCCATGTACTTAGAGCACTGTGGAGAGTACTTCTCGTTGGGAGCTGCTCTACTTCACGCTTCTTGCTCTTGCCTTTTCCCTCATGTTTAATCCTCTGGGGTCTCCCTGGGTGTCGCAGACTGGGCTGGAGTCATAGTTCCAGCACTGAATGCAGGATGAAAAGCATTGTATCCAGCAGAAGCTGCTGCATAGCTTGTCGGGGTGGCACCAAAGACGACACTCAGCATGGTGCTGAAACCAGCTAGTTGAATAGCAGGGATGAACTGTGGAGAGCTCAATACACTCATTTAGGCTGGATTTTATGGCGAGTACAGGGTTCCCCAAAGCCACGACATGTGGGAACAACAGAGCGAGGAAATGGACTGGTAATCTGAACGCTCCAATCTGGGCCTCCTCCTAGTTGATGTACTCTTGGGCTCGACGTATGAAGTCATCAAGCCTGTGGTATCCTCTTCGCTGGAGGTCATCCCATGGTGGGGAACCTACTCGGATGCCAACTTGTAGGGCCATCAGTTGTTTGCCATCATCGACCCTCTTGGTCCTGGCTGCTTCTTTCTTAAAGCGTTTGATGTAAGCTTTAAAGGTCTCAAGTGGTCCCTGATTTTTTTTGGCCAAAGCATTGACCTCGAAATTCACCTTCCGCACAGCTATGAATTGTCTTCAGAAGGAGGAGGAGAGTTGGTGGATGGAGTGAATGGATCTAGGCTTGTGCTTCTTGAACCATTAATCTGCTGATCTCGTCAAGGTCAATGGGAAGACATGGCATTTGGCATCCTCGGTGATGTGGAGGACCGACATCAATCTATTAAAATTTGAGAGATGGCGGGTGGGATCCGTGCCTCTGTTGTACGAATCGATGTTTGGCATTTTGAAGCCTCGAGGTAGTGGAGCCTCCACAATATGGGGAGCACATTATCCTTTTCAAACTCTCCAATTCTGCATGGAGAGGGTTGCAATTTTTATTAGCACTCTATGTCGGGTGTTCTCTCCTCAAGGCATTAAGTACATCTCGGAAGTTCGGTTGTTGTCTATCAGGATTGTCTTCGGCAGTTGTCTTGCCCCTACGAGTGTTCAAGTCTTCTCGTAGGTCAGGTTGTGCTTGGTGGCGACCATCGTCTTCAGGGTATCCTACTTCTGTTTCCCCCTTGAAGTCAACATATTTGTTATTGACCGAGACAAGGATCCCTTGTCCTCGGTTAGCAGAGGCATTTCTCCTGTTGGCCCCCTAACCAGGGTGCCTGTGATGCTAGCGAAGTGCCAGTGAAACACCTCATCCAAGCCTAACATGATCTGTTGCAACGCGCCTAGGCGGAATGCCCTGGGCTTTGCGAACGCTAGCAGCTTGGTGGTGTCCTGGGGCTCCACGCCTTTGGTTACCATTGGCCCTCTTCGAGGGCTAAATGGGCTTGGAAGCTCGACGAGTTCTCTTCTGTCCCTGAGCATGATATTTTTCTACCTTTCCTTTTCCATGGTCTTGTGGTGTAGGTGGGGCTCCAGATCCAGCTGGGTACATTGGTGCCACGCCAGTGGAGTGCTCGGGAGGCACACCCGCTGTATTGATAGGTGGCACTCCGGCTGGGTGCACAGGAGGCACGCCAGCTGGCTGCCTATGTGGTACTTCGCCATGGGGGTCCACTCGCAGCCCTTGGGCTGCCAGAGTAGCCCTCATGGTGTTAACCATCTCCTGTATGGCGACAATATTCCCATCTTGGGCATCAAGTTTTTGCTGCTGGGAAGCCACCTGGCCGCGGAGCGCCACCACCTTTGGCGGATCCTCTACGTCCATGAACTGAGGATAATCCTCCTCATAAAACCCTTCATTTTTGTCGTCGTAGTCGGCATTCTCATCGTAATCCTCCTGGGCCATGTCCGGGAGGTCTTATGGAGTTGTCTGGCTGGGTTCTCCTACTTCAGCTCCGGTGGGAGGAGCAACTTCATCTAGGGTGTTTCTACGAGTGGTCACCATGATTGTTTCTTCAAGCTTTCTTCAAGTTCTCAATGAAAGCACCAAAATGTTGACTGCATTTTTCGCTATCAACTTAATAACAGAACTTACAGAAAATAAAGATCATAAATACCAAGGCTTTACGTGGTTTAGGTTATAAAACAACCCTTGTCCACGAGTCTTTAGTATTAGAATTCTTGAAGCTTGAGATAGCAAGATTCAATGGAAGTTTTCTCAGGCAACATATGTTGGAAAAAACTTATACATGATCTTTATTTATTTTCATGTATATCTAATATTAAAAAAATTAATACGAGATAGCCTAAAACATGTTTCTAAAATTGAATTCAAAGAGAAACAAAAATAGAATACTTACAGTATACGCAGCGGAATTAAGAGTCCTTCCTTCAGTTTCTTTAACTCTTGTATCCTCTCTGTCGCAGAGTATTATCAAGAAACTGAACCGATCTTCTATTTTCTTCACGATCTTCCAATGTATCCTTAGAACCACCTAGACTAGTGTGGGCAATTCTCAACACATGAGATAGATATAGAGAGAAGAAGAGAAAATACAAAGAGGCTTAGAAAAGGACTTGTGTTTAGAGAGAATATAAAACTATCAGAAAATCTGACTTATCAAAAACCTCTGTTTTGACTTCTCTATAAGCACTCCTTTTATAGACTCAATTAGGCCGTTTAATTTAATTAAAAAATAAATAAAATAACAGCCATTTTGAAGTCCTAGGTCGAAATTATCATGGGCTATAGGCCCGTGAAATTTCCCATTTGATTATAAGCCCATTGGACTTAAAATCAAGGCCTGTATTATTTTCTATTGATTTAATTAATTAAATAATTATTTAAATCATTTATCAAATTAATTATTTATAATTTGAACCTTGATTTAAACTTATTTATTAATTTAGATAACAATTTATCTTAATTAATAAATCTGCCATAATTTCTCTTTTTTTCTCAAAATTACACAACTCTGTGAAACTATCCAAAATTGACCTGGTCAAATTTGATAATTCTAATTGATGATTAAATCAATTAATTGAGACTATCTAGATGATTTTATCCAAGGTATAATGGGGACCATGGGCCTATGAAATCAAGCTCCAATAAGTTTTCATAAATCTAACAAATAAATTTACTAACTTATTAATTCCTCGTGACTCCACTATAGACTTGGAATTGCACTCTTGAATTCATAGAACGCTCTATAACAAATATAGATACGCTATTAATTATCCATTGTTACAACCATAATTGTCACTCAATCCTCTATAGACGGTCTACAATGAGATAGGACTAAAATACCGTTTTACCCCTCATTGTATTTTATCCTTAAAACACTTAGTTCCTTGTAAATGATATTTCAGTAAACTAATTTAATTACTGAAATGAGATCTCTATCATTTAACACCTTGAACCAAACTAAAAGGAAACCATCGTTTCACTTCTTCATCAGAAGCTATAGATGTTCATATCTATGATTAACACTCCCACTCAATTATACTACCGAGTTCCCAAGATGTAAGTATGGGCTAGTCCGTAGGGTAAGCTGGTAACGAACAAGTCAAAGAACTCAAATAATACAATCAGTTAGAATACTAACCACTCAGAATTGAGATTGAATTGACCTATGGTCAACTATATGATATGACTAGAATAGATAATAACGGTATGTTTACTTATCTTATCAACTGTCAATATCGGTCCTGTCCGATGTAACGAATACATCCGATCTTATCTACTTTGCTAATGTTCTGGAAAGAACATAACATTGTAATGTGTAAGTAGATCATATCGTAGATTGGCAAGTCAGTGTAAATCCGGTGCACTGACTAATCTTATGACTAACTTATTTTTGAACATATAATCATATTTATATTCCACTGTGATTACGTCACTATAAATAAGATTAGCTATATGCTCGGGATTTAATAGAAGTTTATATTAAATAAATAATCATGAAAATAAAACATGTGAGCAAAGTGATTGACCAAGTCAAAAAATGATTTCTATTCTTTTATTGATAATAAAATGAGATTACAAAGAATTTGGGTTTTAATTAGGGCATAAAACCCCAACAAACTCACACTTGCACTAATTGAAACTAATGCCTTAATTCTACTAATCCCATCTCCTTGATATGCTTATCAAATGTAGCTTCTGGTAGTGTCTTTGTAAACGGATCCGCAAGATTGTCTTCAGTTGCAATCTTCATAACCTTCACATCTCCCCTAGCCACATATTCTCGAATAATGTGATACTTCCTTTCTATATGCTTACTCCTCTTGTGACTTCGAGGTTCTTTTGAGTTGGCTATCGCTCCTGTATTGTCACAAAACAACACAAGCGGTTTATCCATTTCTGGAATAACACCAAGATCCGAATAGAACTTCTTTAGCCAAACTATTTCCTTAGCTGCTTCTGACGCGGCTATGTACTCAGCCTCCATGGTGGAATCTGAGATTGCAGACTGCTTTATGCTTCTCCAAATCACAGCTTCACCCCCAAGAGTAAACACCATTCCAGAAGTAGACTTTCTGTCATCGACATCAGTCTGAAAATCTGAATCGGTGTAGCCTACAGGGTTTAGAACACCACCCTTGTAGACTAACATATAATCCCTAGTCCGTCTCAAATACTTCAGGATATGCTTAACTGCTATCCAATGTTCCGGTCCTGGGTTTGACTGATACCTGCTCACTACTCCCACTGCATAGCAGATATCTGGTCTAGTACACAACATGGCATACATCAGACTTCCAACTGCAGATGCGTAAGGAACTTTTCTCATTGCATCTTCCTCTTCAGGAGTCTGGGGAGACTGCTTCTTTGAAAGATGAATTCCATGGCGGGACGGTAGACGCCCTTTCTTGGAATTTATCATTGAGAAACGTTCAAGCACTTTATCAATGTAAGCTGCTTGAGATAGAGCTAAAAGTTTGTTCTTTCTATCCCTGATGATCTGGATACCTAGAACATAACTTGCTTCACCCAAATCCTTCATCTGGAATTGAGTGCTCAACCAATTCTTCACATCTGATAATTTCTTAACATTGTTTCCAATGAGTAAGATATCATCTACATAAAGAACCAGGAATACCACTATTTGATTTGCCTTTAGTTGGTAAACACAGGGCTCATCAATATTTTGTTCAAAGCCATAGGTTTTGATTATTTCATCAAACCTAAGATTCCAGGAACGAGAAGCTTGCTTAAGTCCATAGATGGACCTATTTAACTTACAAACTTTTCCTTCTTGTCCAGATACTTTAAATCCTTCTGGCTGATCCATATAAATGACCTCGTCAAGCTTTCCATTAAGAAAAGCTGTCTTGACGTCCATTTGCCAAATCTCATAGTCGAGAGCAGCTGCTATGGATAGGAGGATGCGAATGGATTTGAGCATGGCTACCAGACTAAAAGTTTCCTCATAGTCCACGCCTTCTCTTTGGGTATAACCCTTTGCCACTAATCGAGCTTTATAAGTCTCGATATTTCCATCAACACCTCGTTTCTTCTTGTAGATCCACTTGCACCCAATGGCCCTAAAGTCACTAGGTGCTTCCACAAGATCCCAGACGGAATTTGAGTACATAGACTCCATTTCCTGTTTCATGGCTTCAAGCCATAGTTCCTTTTCAGGGCTAGCCATTGCCTGTTTGAAAGACAATGGATCATCATCACTAGTGTCACCAACAACCATATTGGTTTCACCATCCAAACCATAGCGAACTGGGTTTCTAGAAACCCTCCCACTACGACGAGGCTCCGTGACTGTTTGCTCAGGAACAGTGGTACTTTCTTCATTTAAATCGACTTGCGTCGGTTGTACATGAAGAGTGGGAATTTCATCATCAACACGCGTTGATGACGATGGAACATTGGTTGGAGTCAATTCTTTGACCATCTCCTCTAATACTACTTTGTTGCGAGGTTTAAAGTTCTGGACATAGTCATTTTCCAGAAAAGTAGCATTTGTAGAAGTAAACACTTTCTTTTCTGAATGACTGTAGAAAAGTCCACCCCGAGTACCTTTAGGATAGCCAACAAACATGCAAACTTCAGTTCGTGGTTCTAGCTTTCCCTCATTTTTCCTCAGGACGTGAGCGGGACACCCCCAGATTCTATAATGGCGTAAACTAGGTTCACGACCATTCCAGCGTTCTAAAGGTGTTTTGGGGATTGATTTTGACAGCACGACATTGAGAATGCCATTTGCGGTTTCAATTGCATGTCCCCAGAACGAAGTTGGTAGAGTTGAGTAACTAAGCATGCATCTAACCATTTCCAATAAAGTTCTGTTTCGGCGTTCCGCTACACCATTTTGTTGCGGAGTACCTGGGGCAGTAAGTTGTGATAAAATCCCAAGTTCAGTTAAATGATCTTGGAACTGCATATCCAAATATTCTCCACCCCTATCAGATCGCAAGATCTTTAACCTTTTACCTAATTGGTTCTGAGCCATTGCTAGGAATTCCTGAAACTTTGAAAATGTTTCTGATTTCCTATGCATTAGGTAAAGACATGAGTATCTAGAGTAATCATCAATGAAAGTGACGAAATACTCAAAACCACTCTTGGCTTGTATATTCAAAGGTCCACAAACATCTGAATGCACAAGACCAAGTGGTTCTTTGGCCCTATCACCCTTTGCAGAGAATGGACGCTTGGTCAGTTTGCCTTCTAGACAAGATTCACAGACAGGTAAGGTGAGTTCCCTCAAAGGTCCGTCCTTTGTAAGTCTTTGAATCCTATCATAGCCAATGTGACCTAGTCTCAAGTGCCATAAATACGTCATATTATTGTTATCGGTCTTTTGACGTTTATTGGTCCTAGGTTTAGCTACTTTGAATAAATCATTGTTAAGAGCGAGGGGTTCGCTAGGTCGCAGAATATAAAGCCCGTTTTCCAAACATGCAATACACAATTGTGATCCATTGAAAGAAATAGATATATTAAAACTTGTGAAAGTCATAACAAATCTTTCTAATTGCAACATGGAAACTGAAATTAAATTTCTACTAAAATCCGGAATAAAAAATACATCTTTTAAAATTAAAAATTTATTTCCGAACTTCAGACGAGCTCTTCCTCTAGCTTGGACCGCAATGAACGCTCCGTTCCCAACTCTAAGCTTTAAGCCGCCTTCGTTCACTTTCTCCCACGATTCAAGAAGTTGTAAAGAGTTACAAACATGGTTAGTAGATCCAGAATCAATAATCCAAACGGAGTTATCATTCTCTAAAACACATGTTTCCAAGATAAATGAACTATAATCATTACCTTTGTTTTTAGCTGCTAGAAACTTGGGGCAATCTCGTTTCCAATGCCCCTTCTCTTTGCAGTGAAAACATTTATCTTTACCTTTCTTGTTTTTCATGTTCTTCCCCTTAGGCGTCTGTGCACGTGGTTGTGCACTCGTCTTTGCAGCCTTTGCAGGCTTGGGGTTGTTTATTTGTCCAACTTTCCTCTTGTTTCCAGCTTTCGAAGACGAAGCTTGGTTAGCTTCAGCCTTAGCTAGATGAGCAGCAACATCAGTGGTCTTATTTTCACCTCCTTTACTAGGTCCACCCATGATAGGTTCAATAATCTGAAGCTCGTTCATGAGTTGCGTCAGACCATAGTTGAGTTGATCACGAACGTGCAGACACGGTGCCATCCGAGAATTCACGGTTCCATCACGTTCGTGTGGAGACGGTGTTATCCAAGCATTTACGATGCTATCAAGAACGTGCGGACACGATGCTCGTTCTAGGGATTCCTCAATCATGAAGAACTCGGAGTTGTCACCAATCAACTTTATGTTGATATTTTGCTTCCAATTATGGAAGTTTTCTCCGGTGAGTTTCTCCATCGAATGTTGAGAAAGGATGGGAGTAGACACAACCATAACTCAAAACTACAAAGTATCAATAAAATAGAAATCAATCACATTTGCTCAATAAAACTTCTATTCACACAAATTTCAAGAAATAGCACAGCATATACCAAAAATATGTAAGATATGAGAAAAAATACCAAAAACAATCATATCTCTATTTATTTAGGTTTTTAACTAATCTATGATATCCTTGTCCCGGTTGGCGAGAGTCAAAAATACCACTAGTTAAATAGAGTTGTAAACTCATTTAATAATGGTCACCATTATTAACAACCTACTATTCGATCAAAATAAGAAAACAAAATCTCTTATTTTATGAGCTAGACCCACGGTTTCAATAATCATAGATTTAGTCCTAGGAGTCACCGTAGGGGTGAGTCTAGTAGAATTTGACCTATAATTATCTATCTTTCGAAATCTAACCTTGTCAAAATAACTAATGAACACCTTCCGTAGGGGGACGAATCAAAGCGCCTCAAGGCCCCATTAAGCTATTGACTATGTTAAACCAACGGTGGAGATCGAATCAAATTCTTAAAATCAGCTCATTATAAAATTAAAAATAGTATTTTTATTATTTATTTTTAGAAAATTAATGACTATGGTTTTCCAAAAAAAAATTAAACAGATTAAAATTTTTAAAACCAAAGTCTTATAATTTCTTATTAATTCTAAAGTGTCACATTGAAACAAATTCAATTAATTTAGAATTAATTTGTTGCTAATCAATATTTAGGTTTAACTAATATAATGAACCTATACAATTAAGTCCAACTCAGGTAAATGGGCCTTAACAATTGGGCTTGTATGGAGGAGGGCTGGGTCCAGTATGTCGTTCCCACTATAAAGGCCCCCTATCTTCCATACAAGGTCCAAAAGACAGGAATTTAAACCTTCGTTTTATTCATTGTTATTAATTGATTATGCCCACTATAGTCATGCAAAGCAAATGGGCCTTCACAGGTGGAATCACCCACAAGAGAGGAATTTAAACTTTACATTTTCTAATGGGCCCAAATAAAACCTATCATTTTATGAATATTTTATTTGGCAAAATACCATATATCTAACAAACATATGGGCCACTATATGCATCTAAGCCCAATTGCAAAAAATACCACATATAGTGCAAACAGACATGTTATAATTGGATGGGCCTAATCATGTTACTATATGAGCAATTCTATGAATTTATGCAAAAATACCACAATTTATTTCATTTGCAAAAATACCACAATTAATTATCTAGAATTTATCAAAAAAAATTCAAATTAATTAAATTTTTACAAAAAATAAGTCAATTTAAATGAAATTTATCAACAATTAACAATAGTTAATTTAAATTTCATTTATCAACAATCAACTTGGTTTTAGGTTAATTTGAAAAAAAATATTAATTTAATTTAAATAGGATTTATCAACAATTAACCAAAGTTAATTTAAATCCCATTAAAAAAAATTATTATTAATTGGCTGAATAAAAAATGATATTTTTCAAAATTTAACCAATTTTAAATTTTAAAATCAACATCTTAACTATTTTCCAAAATATCTTGTGTTGTTATAACTATTATCAATATTTTAACCATTTAAAAATAATAAAATACAAATAGTTATAACAAGCCTAAAATATCTTAAATAGTTAAACAAATTCAAATAACCATAAAAATATCTAACTAACAATGTTCAAATTTCAAATAATTTAAATATTAAAAAAACTATAGAATAAAAAGATATTTATATTTTCAAATAAAGATTTAATAAAACAAAATCAAGAATTTAAATGAAAATATCTTAAATATCTGATATCATAATTCTAATATTTAATATATTAAAAGATTTAAAATTAAGTTGTTAGTTTATTTTTAAATTTGAATTTGAATCTTTGTAGAAATAATCTAATTATTTATATCCCAACTAACAAAAATATCTTTATAAAAAAAATAATTTTAAATGATAAAACAAAAAAGATATTTTAGGTTTTGATTATAGATAATTTATTTCAACAAATTTTAATTTTATTTATTTTTCAAAAAAAATTTTTTTTTTTTTTAAAAAAAAATCTGGATGAACAGTACCCGACTGTTCACCGTAGGGGTGCACTGGCGGCTGGAGGCGCGCGCGCGGGGCTGGGGTGTGCGCATGAGGCGCGCGCGCACGGATGGGTGGTGGCGCTCTGGGCGCGCGCGCGGATGGGTGGTGGCGCGCTGGGCGCGCGCGCGCGTGTGCGCGCGCATGGCAGGCAGAACAAAAAATTTTGAAATTTTTTTTTTTTGTGCAATTTTTTCAACCAAAACCATTTTCTAATTAATTTTTACCATGTTTTACACAAAATAAAGCATATATAAAAATTAATAGCATAGAAAACACAACAAAATAACCTAAAAATTGCTAAAATTCACATAAAATCAATATGTTCATATAAACATGAAAAACCATCCAATTATTCAAACATATCAAATAATCCAATTTTAAACATGTTCATGCATGAAAATAAAGATTACCAAAGGCTCTGAGGCCAGTTGTTGGAAAAAACTTATACATGATCTTTATTTATTTTCATGTATATCTAATATTAAACAAATTAATACGAGATAGCCTAAAACATGTTTCTAAAATTGAATTCAAAGAGAAACAAAAATAGAATACTTACAGTATACGCAGCGGAATTAAGAGTCCTTCCTTCAGTTTCTCTAACTCTTGTATCCTCTCTGTCGCAGAGTATTATCAAGAAACTGAACCGATCTTCTATTTTCTTCACGATCTTCCAATGTATCCTTAGAACCACCTAGACTAGTGTGGGCAATTCTCAACACATGAGATAGATATAGAGAGAAGAAGAGAAAATACAAAGAGGCTTAGAAAAGGACTTGTGTTTAGAGAGAATATAAAACTATCAGAAAATCTGACTTATCAAAAACCTCTGTTTTGACTTCTCTATAAGCACTCCTTTTATAGACTCAATTAGGCCGTTTAATTTAATTAAAAAATCAATAAAATAACAGCCATTTTGAAGTCCTAGGTCGAAATTATCATGGGCTATAGGCCCGTGAAATTTCCCATTTGATTATAAGCCCATTGGACTTAAAATCAAGGCCTGTATTATTTTCTATTGATTTAATTAATTAAATAATTATTTAAATCCTTTATCAAATTAATTATTTATAATTTGAACCTTGATTTAAACTTATTTATTAATTTAGATACCAATTTATCTTAATTAATAAATCTGCCATAATTTCTCTTTTCTTCTCAAAATTACACAACTCTGTGAAACTATCCAAAATTGACCTGGTCAAATTTGATAATTCTAATTGATGATTAAATCAATTAATTGAGACTATCTAGATGATTTTATCCAAGGTGCAATGGGGACCATGGGCCTATGAAATCAAGCTCCAATAAGTTTTCATAAATCTAACAAATAAATTTACTAACTTATTAATTTCTCGTGACTCCACTATAGACTTGGAATTGCACTCTTGAATTCATAGAACGCTCTATAACAAATATAGATACGCTATTAATTATCCATTGTTACAACCATAATTGTCACTCAATCCTCTATAGACGGTCTACAATGAGATAGGACTAAAATACCGTTTTACCCCTCATTGTATTTTATCCTTAAAACACTTAGTTCCTTGTAAATGATATTTCAGTAAACTAATTTAATTACTGAAATGAGATCTCTATCATTTAACACCTTGAACCAAACTAAAAGGAAACCATCGTTTCACTTCTTCATCAGAAGCTATAGATGTTCATATCTATGATTAACACTCCCACTCAATTATATTACCGAGTTCCAAGATGTAAGTATGGGCTAGTCCGTAGGGTAAGCTGGTAACGAACAAGTCAAAGAACTCAAATAATACAATCAGTTAGAATACTAACCACTCAGAATTGAGATTGAATTGACCTATGGTCAACTATATGATATGACTAGAATAGATAATAACGGTATGTTTACTTATCTTATCAACTGTCAATATCGGTCCTGTCCGATGTAACGAATACATCCGATCTTATCTACTTTGCTAATGTTCTGGAAAGAACATAACATTGTAATGTGTAAGTAGATCATATCGTAGATTGGCAAGTCAGTGTAAATCCGGTGCACTGACTAATCTTATGACTAACTTATTTTTGAACATATAATCATATTTATATTCCACTGTGATTACGTCACTATAAATAAGATTAGCTATATGCTCGGGATTTAATAGAAGTTTATATTAAATAAATAATCATGAAAATAAAACATGTGAGCAAAGTGATTGACCAAGTCAAAAAATGATTTCTATTCTTTTATTGATAATAAAATGAGATTACAAAGAATTTGGGTTTTAATTAGGGCATAAAACCCCAACAACATATATCTTACTCTGAGTACAAAAGTTGTGAACTCTTTTACAATGGTACCCTATCCCTATTTATAGAGGTTGAGGATCATTAGTCTCATTTATTACAAATAATTCTCAATTATTTGGGGAGTTAATTGCTATTCAATCCATCTGAATGTTGTAATAAAGGTTGTGGGCCTGTGCGTATCGCATGTGGCCCAATTCGTAAGCTACAACCTACCAACTTTACGGGAGATACGCCTCTGACACTGTCAGAATGCGGCTGAACGTTTTTCTGTGTCAGGCAGCTTTGTGGGAAATACCAATTGTTGAGTGTACGAACTTGACGCCACTACTCTAGGTGCCCATAAAGTTGTCAAACGATCTTGTGGTGGCCCACGACTACAGTAAATGACACATGGCGATCCCTCCAGGCCCGAGGACAAGACTCTTAGAGTTGGAGGACTATCAGATCAAGAAGACAGGAGGACCGCTAGAATAGTCCTTGGGATGTGACCTCACTTGGAGACTTCCACACCTAAAAAAGAGGAACGTGGTCCGCTAGGAGGAGACTACACTCTGAGGAGCTCTGGGCGAGCTCTACAGAGCTTCATTATCTCTCGAGGAGCTTAATTACTTCTCTAATTACTACCATGTGTCCAATGATGAAATCACGGATAACAAATAGGTTGCCTCCTAACACTTATGGACACAAATTTTTGCAAAATGGATTGAAATTAGAGGTTGAACTCACTAAAAAAAATGTAATTTGAAAGACTACGAGATGACAATATTTTGGCAAAGAAAAAAAAAAAGATGTCATCGTTGTAATTTCTCAACCCTCTATTTATAGTACAATTAACTAAACAACTTTCCAAAAACAAGGATACTTTCCTTTTTATTGCAATTCAAATATTAATTAAATACAAACAAATCAGGATAGTAATAACAATAATAAATATCTAGTAAATTTGGTTTCTATTTTGTTTTCTGGCTGTACGCTTTCTAGTGGCCTTGCCGCACTCTTTCTAATGCATTACCTACCTCGTTTTCGAATGGGGATCTGTCTACATTAAATAAAAATCTCAATCGATATTGAAAAAGTTTAAGCTAACGAAGAGAATTTTGATGTGTCAAAAAGTGAAGGAGAGTTCTCTCTGTTATGGGTTAGAAAATATTTATATAATACCAAAAATTATATATATATGAGAATTTTTTTTTAGAAGAGTTTCACTTTAAGTCTTATCGGTGGGACTCTCAGGGTTCTCCACCCGTAAACAGTTTTTGGCGCGATTTTTTTTTATGACCGTGTATATTGTAGCTATTTAGAGCATCCTACAAATTTTCAGAAAATTCCGAATAGTTACAATACCAAAACTAAGTTCAAACATGTTGTTGCACACTTGACTAATTTTTTGAAGTGAAGCCCCTATAGAAGAATTTTCATAAATATATATAGAGGATAATTCTTCTATAATGGCTTCACTTTAAGCCCTACTGGTGGGACTCTCAGTGTTTCTCAACCCGTGAACAGTTTTCGGCGCGATTTTTTTTATGACAGTGTATATTGTAGCTATTTAGAGCTTCCTGCAAATTTTCAGAAAATTCCAAATAGTTTACAGTACCGAAAACTAGGTTCAAACATGTTGATTTCCACGCGCATAAAAAAAATTAGTCATGCATGCAACAACATGTTTGAACTTAGTTTTCGATAGTATAAACTATTCGGAATTTTATGAAAATTTGCATGATGCTTTAAATAGCCACAATATATAAGGTCATAAAAATATTTGTGCTGAAAACTATTCACAGGTCGAGAACACTGAGAGCCCCACTAGTAGGGCTTAAAGTGAAGCCCCTATAGGAGAATTCTCCTAAAACTAAGTGAAGCCCCTAAAGTGAAGTCCTATAAATATATATATATATATATTTATGGGAATTTTCCTATAGGGGCTTCACTTTAAGCCCTACCGGTGGGGCTCTCAGTGTTCTCGACCCATGAACAGTTTTCAACATGATATTTTTTTATGACCATGTATATTGTGGCTATTTAGAGCATCATGCAAATTTTCAGAAAATTATGAATAGTTTACAGTACCGAAAACTAGGTTCAAACATGTTGTTGTACGCGTGACTAATTTTTTTTATGCGCGTGGAAAACAACATGTTTGAACCTAGTTTTCGATACTGTAAACTATTCGGAATTTTCTGAAAATTTGCAGGATGCTCTAAATAGCTACAATATACACGGTCATAAAAAAACGGTCGCGCCGAAAACTGTTCACGGGTCGAGAAATACTGAGAGCCTTACCGATAGGGCTTAAAGTGAAGCCCCTATAGAAGAATTGTCCTATATAGTCATGCGTGGAAAACAACATGTTTTAACCTAGTTTTCGATACTGTAAACTATTCGGAATTTTCTGAAAATTTGCAGGATGCTCTAAATAGCTACAATATACACGGTCATAAAAAAAAGTCGCGCCGAAAACTGCTCACGGGTCGAGAACACTGAGAGCTCTACTGGTACGGCTTAAAGTGAAGACCCTATAGGAAAATTTTCATATATATATATATATATATAAGACAATTCTCTTATAGGGGCTTCACTTTAAGCCTTACCGGTGGAGTTCTAAGTGTTTTCGACCTTTGAACAGTTTTCGGCACGATTTTTTTTAATGATCGTGTATATTGTAGTTATTTAAAGCATTGACGCAATTTTTATAAAATTTTGAATAGTTTACAGTACCGAAAACTAAGTTCAAACATGTTGTTGCACGTGTGACTAATTTTTTTGTGCACGTGGAAAGCAACATGTTTGAACCTAGTTTTCGGTACTGTAAACTATTCGGAATTTTCTGAAAATTTGCAGATGCTCTAAATAGCTACAATATACACGGTCATAAAAAAAAATTGTACCGAAAATTATTCACGGGTTGAGAAACACTGAGAGACCTACCGGTAGGTCTTAAAGTGAAGCCCTATATAATAATTTTGCTATATATCAATTGTTTAATGGCTATCCATTTTTTAAAAAAGTTTTTTCCCAACAATAGAAAGGGAGAGAGATAATCTATATTGGGATAAAACACTAAGTAACTAGTCATGTATTTATTTGAATTGTTTATATATATATATATATATATATATGTATATATCTACATTTCCACCACATTTTACGTGCATCTTCCAATATTGCCCCGAATATCCATTTTCAGCCATTAGTTGATCAAAGTAGTAAACAATTAACAAAGGTTGGAAATTATTAGCGATTTATATATGATATAATAGCTAAAGGTTGGAATCAGAAAGTTTCTACTTCTCTCGTCTTTGTCCATTTGGTTTTGCAATATACTCCAATTGGTTGCGAATATTATTATTTGCTTTGCTCATTTACTACTTTTATATAAAAAACAAAATCTTTCTTCTTGTTTTTGGTACAAGAGTTTGAAATCGTGAGATCATTTCTACTAGGCATTCAAATTTGACGTTTTTCATTTAAGAGCAATTACATTAAAAATAATAATGATACAAATGAGAAAGGTATGATAGATTTCTCCAAATTAAGCTCTAGAAGCACATGCAATGTTGGCTTGTCTTTCTAATATAAACGTTAAGTTCTCAATACTTCTAATAGCTTCCTCCAGTTTCTTCATAAAATAGGTCTAAAAGTTGTGGTTTTCACTGTCTCTCAATACAAGTGGATGTTTGCATCCAATGTCACTGTGCATAGCATGTGCCCCCCAATATTTGGTCTTAAAGAAAATGCCACCACACATGTAACGCCCCACGTCACTATGGTTGTTTCCTAGAATGACGACTGACCCTACAAAGCAACATGAGTCTTTCTAGCATGCTTTGTCCTCACTCGCACGCTTCCTGGGAAAACTTCTCACGAGGTCACCCATCATGAGACTACTCCAGGTCAAGCACGCTTAACTTTGGAGTTCTCAAGTGATGGGCTACCGAAAAGAAGATGCATCTTGTTGGCATAGGTAGTACCCATCAATCCATTTAAGTCATCTTCATCTGTGTAGTCACATACCTACACAATCTTAGAATCATCACACTTGACATTCTCAAGCGATGTGGGATTGCACAACTTTTACTCGATCTTTCCCCCTATGGATCATGAGATTCTAACTATCACAACACATATCACACAATGACATGAAGTGAATCCCTTTCTACAAAATCCAAATAAAAAAATTACTTGAACCAACCATCTTTTATTACACAATCATGAATTGTAACTGGATTGTTCTACTGCAACATGTACTAGTAAGATAGCAACTTGGCATACGATGCTTCAATTGTCCCCCTAACATACATAAGAGCATTCTCTCAGCATCTCCAAGCCTTTTTGTAGCTCATCTTGATCTTGTAATTGCATTTTTATATCTTCTCTGTGAATGCAAAAAATTGACCAGAGACATAGTCAACACTCAAGAGAAAAATTGAGGGTTACCCTCATTAGCCTCGGGCAAACAAAGCAGCCCAATATCTTGCCCCACGCGATACCCATGTCTCATAGGAGGCCTTAGCGAAAATGCCCAGAAGGACTCAAGGGCCTTGCTATGCGAGGCTGCCCTCACCCGCGTGCGCCTGCCAAGGCCACAAGGGCCTCGCTATGCGAGGCTGCCCTTCCCTCGCACGCGCCTGCCAAGGCCACAAGGGCGTCGCTATGTGAGGCTGCCTGAGCCTTTGCGCCTCGCGACCCAGATGCGTGCCAACGCCTCGCACAGCGAGACATACCTCACCACGCCCGTGTGCGTCTCGCGAGGTACGACCACGCTAAGGAGCCTCGCGCCACCACCGTCTCGTGGCCCTCATGCAACCCCATTATGCCTTGTGAGACCCATCCTCGAGCCTCATGAATGCCCGGGTCACGCATGGATACTCACTTAGGCACCAAGGGTCTCGCCTTGTGAGACCCATTCCCAAGCCTCGTGAATGCCCGGGTCACACATGGGTACTCACTTAGGCACCAAGGGTCTCGCATTGTGAGGCCCATCCTCGAGCCTCGTGAATGCCCGGGTCACACATGGGTACTCACTTAGGCACCAAGGGTCTTGCCTTGTGAGATCCATCCTCGAGCCTCGTGAATTCCCAAGTCACGCCTAGATACTCGCTTAGGCATCAAGGGTCTCGCCTTGTGAGACCTATCCCCGAGCCTCGTGAATGCTCGGGTCACACATGGGTACTCACTTAGGCACCAAGGATCTCGCCTTGTGAGACCCATCCCCAAGCCTCGTACATGCCTATTTCTAGGCCTCGTACATGGAGGTAAGGACGGGGATAAAAGAAGTATGGATCGACACTTACTAAAATATAAAGAAACCTAGAGAAGATATTTAGGTAAGGGGGACAACTAGGCATGAGATAAATGTACAAGCACAGGATGTACAACCCTGAAAAAGGGCAAAGGCATGACTCTGACATCTGTGTCCTACAAGTAGTGGAGGTGCGAATTTGTATAGAGAGTGGAAGCACTACATGCATACCTCTAACTATGTACCAGGCCGACACCATAACCTTCTTCTCCACCATGACCTGTGCCACTACCCTGACAATGTACCTATGTACAATCTTGTCCCTTGGGACCACAATGTATGGGGAGCCATTAGAGCTCCAGTATAAATAGATCATCACCCCTTCAGAAAAGGGGTTGGAAAATTCATCGTATGCTGAGGTTGTTAAGCAATATACGAATTTTACTCCATTATAGTTCTGCATATTTACTCTTTCAAGTTCTCTCAATCTTCTTCGAAGATATCTTTGGCAATACAGTCTCAGTTTTCTAACCTTATATCGTTGATGAGATTTCACCGTCAACAGTTTGGCGTCATCTGTGGGAAGAACAAGCATCAAGCCAACGTTCTTTCATCACTTCCAGAAAAGAAAGATGCCAAGGCATTCACAACGCTTGCGGCAACTACAAGACGTTGAGGTTCACCTGAATGGAGAGCGAATGAGGGCTTCCAGGAAAGACCCACCTCCTCCTGGGCATGGGGATATGCCGGAGGAATTTCCTCCCCCAGGGGAGGTGAAGGAAGCATCATCCCCGGCTGTCCAACCTGACGGAGGTCACTCAGAACCGCCAGTGTACCCATATCCCCGGTCCTCGGTGGCACCATGCTCAGGCTACCAAGACACAGGTCCGTCGACGCACAGGCCAGGCAAGTGTCCCCGAGTACACTCGATAAGTCCCAGCTCAAGGGCTCGCCTCTACGAGGATGAGATTCGCGAGTTGCATAAAAAGACTCGAAGGCTGGAAACCACGATAGAGAACATGTAGGAGGTCACGACCTCCTGCAAGGAAAGTCGAGCATACCCCTTCCTAAGTGTAAAGAGAAGGAACGTCAAAAAAGGGAAAATAATGTCCCCGCAGACGATGGAAGAACCCAACTTTCCACTAGTAAAACTCCCCAGACAAAGTACCATGGGGGACCTAGGCTGATGAAATATCCCCAGGAGCAAGGTAGGAGGGAAGACGATGGTCGTAAGAATGAGGCAGAAGTCACCTCAAAAGAGGCGCCCCATGGCCTAAGAAAAGAGCTCCATGGGAAGAGGTCAGAAGTAAGAAACACACCCCCCGCGGTTCCCCGAGGAACACAACCAAGGCAAGGGGATCAGCCTGAGAACCCGCAAAACTCCTTATGCAGAAAGAGGAGGGGACTAGACATCAAAATATAGCACCTCAAGGCAAGATTATCATCGTACCTGGGGGGCACAGAGATGATGAAGAATTTGACCATGACTCGCCCTTCACAAGGGAGATCCAGGCTGAGCAAATCTCCACCAACCTCAAAGAGCCTCGCATGACTCCATACGAGGGTACTACGGACCCAAAGTATCACTTAGACTATTTCACCAACTCGATGAGGTTAAGAGGGGTCAACAGCAGAGCAAAATGTCATTTCTTTATTGTTACACTTAAAGGTGTTGCATACAAGTGGTTCAAGAGGATAAGGCCGGGAACAATAAAATCATGGCAGCAATTCTCTAGCGAATTTCTTCAGCAGCACCGTGCGGTCTGTGATTACGTTATGCCAATTACCAGCCTCGCTAACATAAAGCAAGGAGAAAATGAAAGTCTGAAGAACTATATCCATAGGTTCAATATGGAGGCAACAAATGTGGAAAGTTTAACCAAAGCGGAGCTCAAGATGGCTATTACAGCCGGAGTTCATCCACGAAGCAAGTTATGGGGTAGCATGCTCAAAAGAGAAGTTTCGAATTTAGATGATTTCTTCGAAAGAGCACAGAAGTACATACGTGTGGAAGAGGGCCATAAGAACTCGCATGTTGAAGAAAGCAAGCCTTCCTCCAGTCGCACTGCTACCAATACGTCTGAAGATTCCATACAGAAGGAGACGTCGTGCTAGATGGGTCACTGACCAAGGTTAAAATTGGACGGGGACCATCTCTCCATAAAAGTCCCAACTCGAGGGGGGATCACCTCAAAAAATTGTAAAAGGGTCTCAAGGTAGACGCTTGCAAAAAGGGTCTCAAAGTAGACACTTGCAAAAAGGGTCTCAAAGAAGACACTTGCAAAGAGGGTCTCAAAGAAGACGCTTGTGAAAATGGTCTCAAAGAAGACACTTGCAAAAAGGTTCTCAAAGAAGACGCTTGTGAAAAGGGTCTCACAAAAGACGCTTGCAAAAAGGGTCTCACAGAAGATGCTTGCAAAAAGGGTCTCGAAGAAGACACTTGCAAAAATAGTACTATGCCTAATGACGAGAAGGACACTTTTCGCAAGAAATAATAAGCGCGCGCAAAAATACATAAAAGGATAGCATGAACCCAAGGGGTCAACATATCCTTACAAGTAATCAAAGTGCACCAAACGACACGGATCACCCAGAAGTACCATCAGAGCATAGGGAGTGTAGTATTATTATGAGTCTACCAGGACGCCTAAAGACTTCCTAATAGACTGGGGGGCAAGTGTGAATGCCAAAAATTGACCAGAGCCATAGTCAACACTCAAGAGAAAAATTGAGGGTTACCCTCATTAGCCTCGGGCAAACAAAGCAGCCTAATATCTTGACCCACGCGAGACCCATGTATCATAGGAGGCCTTAGCAAAAGTGCCCAGAAGGACCCAAAGGCCTCGCTATGCGAGGCTGCCCTGGCCCACGCGCGCCTGCCAAGGCCACAAGGGCCTCGCTATGCGAGGCTGCCCTTGCCCACGCCCCTCGCGACCCAGATGCGCGCCAATGCCTCGCACAGCGAGACATACCTCACCACGCCCGTGTGCGTCTCGCGAGGTATGACCACGCTAAGGAGCCTCGCGCCACCACCGTCTCGTGGCCCTCATGCAACCCCATCACGTCTTGTGAGATCCATCCCCGAGCCTCGTGAATGCCCGAGTCACGCATGGGTACTCACTTAGGCACCAAGGGTCTCGCCTTGTGAGACCCATCCCCGAGCCTCGTGAATGCCCGGGTCACGCATGGGTACTCACTTAGGCACCAAGGGTCTCGCCTTGTGAGACCCATCCTTGAGCCTCGTGAATGCCCGGGTCACGCATGGGTACTCACTTAGGCACCAAGGGTCTCGCCTTGTGAGACGTATCCCCGAGCCTCGTGAATGCCCGGGTCACACATGGGTACTCACTTAGGCACCAAGGGTCTCGCCTTTTGAGACCCATCCCCGAGCCTTGTGAATGCCCAAGTCACGCCTAGATACTCGCTTAGGCATCAAGGGTCTCGCCTTGTGAGACCTATCCTCGAGCCTCGTGAATGCCTGGGTCACACATGGGTACTCACTTAGGCACCAAGGGTCTCGCCTTGTGAGATACATCCCCAAGCCTCGTACATGCCTATTTCCAGGCCTCGTACCTGGAGGTAAGGACGGGATAAAAGAAGTATGGATCAACACTTACTAAAATATAAAGAAACCTAGAGAAGATATTTAGGTAAGGGGGACCACTAGGCATGAGATAAATGTACAAGCACGGGATGTATAACCCTCAAAAAGGGCAAAGGCATGACTCTGACATCTATGTCCTACAAGTAGTGGAGGTACGGATTTGTACAGAGAGTGGAAGCACTACATGCATACCTCTAACTATGTACCAGGCCGACACCATAACCTTCTACTCCACCATGACCTGTGCCACCACCCTGACAATGTACCTATGTATAATCTTATCCCCTGGGACCACAATGTATGGGGAGTCATTAGAGCTCCAGTATAAATAGATCATCACTCCTTCAGAAAAGAGGTTGGAAAATTCATTGTATGCTGAGGTTGTTAAGCAATATACGAATTTTACTCTATTATAGTTCTGCACATTTACTCTTTCAAGTTCTCTCAATCTTCTTCGAAGATATCTTTAGCAATACAATCTCAGTTTTCTAACCTTATATCATTGACGAGATTTCACCGTAAACATTCTCTTATATTATTTTTTGCCATGTAGCTAGTCCCTCTAGTCACATATTTCATTTTGATGAAGTGGCCGACAACCTAGGGTGCAACTTGACGTTGGTCTTTTTTTTGGAGTTCAAGCGAGCATATGTGTTTGTTTGTGTAAACAGTTATCTTAAACATGTTTGACCAAGCCAGTTTTTTCCTTGCAATCGCCAACTACATGTGGGATCTTTGCAAGTGATATACCACATATCACTATTAAATTTCTTCACCACAAACTCAAAATTATTGTTCATTGCAAACAAGTGGTACTTCTTCATCAAATCTAGCTTGATTTTGAAAATTTTGGCCAATCTATATTCCACCACAACTCACAAAGGATGTCACAGGCATCACGAAGGAGATGCATGATATATCTTATGTTGTATATGTTAGATCACTTTATTTGAAATTGTTTTCCTTTGTATTAGGACATCTACTTTGTGAGCTAGGAACTCTGCATTCTTGGCTTTCCTTTTGTTCTAGTGCTGGTGCTTCAAGCTATTCTTCTACTTGTTGGACGTGTACAATGTCTATCATCCTACTTGGCATATCCATAGAGTTATCATCATAACCATTGCCACACATCTTCATTCTCATCCACGTTCAAATCAACGATTGGAACATCATTGGCATAAAGCTTGTACACATAAGATAGATCATGGGTGGAAACTGTTTCAGAAACAAATATCTTAACCTGACTCTGAACTTCCTTATCTTTATTGGGCCGGGGAGCTGTTTTTGGAACAATTGTCTTAATCTAACTTGGAACTTCCTTATTAATATTGGTTCAAAGCGATAGATCAACAATGATATTTTTCTTAACAGAAGTGATACAAGTAGAGATCTGAAGTTGGAAGGACATGAAAATCTCATCAAGTTCTTCATCATTTATATGAAGATCAGGAGCCAAGGAAAATCTAGGGCATATATAAAAGACTTCCAATTTTAAGCCAAATAATAACCTATCCACCTCAAGCTTTACATACGACTTATCCAACAGCTGTAAGTAATTTACACCCCTTCCCATATGAATCTCTATAACTCCTTTGAAAGCCCAACTGTCTCCTTTATGTTTTCACTTATAGTTATATGAAATGAATATGTTAACTCTTGAATTTGTGAATTTAGAAAAAAAAAAAACAGCAAACTAGGCAAAAATATTGAATCTCATCAAACTAGTATTAATTTTCATTGATTTTGTCTTATTTAAATAGAAAACACTCTAAAGCATCAAAACAACATCAATTTTCATTGAAAACAATCAAACTATGAAACCCTAATATGCTACATCATATTCAATTCAACCACCTTTTTTTTTATGGTTTTAGTAGTGATTAATTTTGTAGACAATTGTAAGGAATTTTTTATGGAACACAAAGACAAATCAATGGTTTTTATTATTATTATTTACACAATTTATATATATATATATATATTATGTATTTAGAATCTTTATTGACTTTAAAATTTCAAGAACACATCCATTAAAGAATTCATGGAAATTCATTAAATTTCATCGAAAATTAGCAACAAAGAAAAACCTAAAATGAAATCAAATATTTAGATTTTAATTTTTTTATAAGAAAATAACCACAAAATCATAAATAGAATAGTTGGAAATACATATATTTATACTTTTAATATTTACACATCGCAAGAGTGTGAAATTAGGAAATCATAAAATTTTAAGTATAGTATAGTATTTGAGAGAGAATAAATTAAGGAAAAAAAGCGAGAGGGAGTGGTAGGAAAATAGAGTGGAGTATTTAGGTTCACAATGAAATTTCAACTATAATTGTAATTTTAGACATGGTGTGTTTGGATGTTTACCGCATAATTACATGGTTAGACAATCATCCAAAACCAAATAATTACTCTCAAATATATTCAATTATAATTGCAAATTAGCTTTCTAAAAGTACCCTGAATATAGAAACTCAAAATTTCTTTCCTAATTATAAAACAATTTGTGGGGGGAGAATTGAGCTGTTTGGGTATTCACACCGCGTGGCTAATAGCAATAACAACAGACAAAACAGATGACAATTACTAATTGTACTACGAACTGGCGTGATAGGGCTGCCCAGCACAACTGTAGGCCATGGCTAAGCTATCCCTCTCCTCTGCCGTGTTCACATCATTTTTCCTAGAATAAACACTCCACCATTGCCGTTAATCAATGGATTGATTGGAGGCTCCTGGGGTACACAATCTCCACCGTCCACGACATCCCATACAGGACCCCCCGATGCTCGACGCGTGGCCACATCCCACTTCATTACACCGACCTCATTTCACACTTGGCCAATGCTTCCACACACACTCTCTCTCTCTCTCCATTTCTCTAAATTAAACCCATGCATCATTCTCGAAATTAAATTAAAATTCAAAAAAATATTTATTATAATAAAATAAACAACGAAATCCCTTTCCTCTTTTCTTTCCTATATAAACCCCTGCAAATCCCACATTCTCCGATATCTCTCCCTCTCTCACTCAACCCACATTTTCACTCTCTCTTCTCTCTATCTCTAAAGTCCCTTCATTCCCCTCTCTTTCTCTCTTCCGTTATGGCAGTGAAAATGGGTGTGAGTATCGCTGTGGTTGCGTACGCGGTTGCCATGATTATGGTGGTGGAAGGAGCGGCGTCTTCGCCCCACGCGCCGGCTCCCGCAGTGGACTGCTCGAGTCTGATACTGAACATGGCGGATTGTTTGTCGTTCGTGTCGAACGGGAGCACGGTGGCGAAGCCGGAGGGAACCTGCTGTACTGGACTCAAGACTGTTCTCAAAGCCGACGCCGACTGCCTCTGCGAGGCCTTTAAGAGCAGCGCTCAACTCGGCGTCGTTTTGAATGTCACTAAGGCCACCACTCTCCCTCAGGCCTGCAAAGTCTCCGCTCCTTCTGCTTCTAACTGCGATTGTAAGCTCTCGTTTTTACATTTTCTTTATTTTAAAAAAAATATATATTTTGAACTTTTTTAAAAAAAAAAAAAGAAAAGAAAGTTACCATTGAAAATGATTTGTAGAACGACAAAAAAGCCTGATATTCTCAGTGTTATTTTGTTTTTACATGCTTTTTCTGCTCTGATTTTTTTTTTTCGGTTCTTTCTTGTTTGGACTGTTGTATATTCATACCTTGAAAATAGTTTCTCAGTTTGTCAAAAAGTTCTGATTCACTTTTTTTATGGGGTGAAATTTACTTTGTTTAATAGCTTTTTCTGGCTTTTATATTTTTATTTTAAAGATATCGTTTCTTCCTTTTTTCTTAATGAAATTTAATTTATTTTTATTTATTTGTTATTTGCAGTATCCATTGCTCCTTCTGGATCTCCTGGTAAGTTCAGATCCAAACATCTTTGCACATTTCTCTTTTTATTTATTTATTATTATATATGAATTTATCATCTTAAATGAAGTAAAATGCTATTATTTTATATGTAGAGATACCACCCTATCTATATTTAGAATATTTTAATTTGAATATACAATTAAAAATGATTTCTTTGAGTGACATGCCTGGTAACATTTTCTAAATTTGTCAAACTTAAATTTCCGTTTGGGTCCCTTTAATTGTGGTGGGATTTGTACTAATATGAATGGTGGACCATCAAAAAGTTTTTTCTATATTGATTTTGCCCTTTGTATTGTTTTACCACAATGTTTTTATTGGCTGTGAATTAATGGTGGAAACCATAAAATCCTTAAATTGACAATCTTAATTATGGTGTTTACTCAGTAAATGGCATTGGCCGTTTTTTCCTTTCTATCTTATCATAACTTAAAACTATTGACTTACCATTACATGTTTTACCTTCTTGTCAAAATCCTTGACTTATTCTCCTCAAATTTTCAGTTTCCTTTATGAAATTGCGAATCAAGTAAAAAATATGTTACTATTTTGGTGTATGCATTGAATTTATGTTTTCATACATTATTTAAATTTTGAAAAACTTATTTACTTTTGAGTTTGTTGTTCCATTTGTCATTATATGCTGTCTATTAAACTGTGATGTATAGTCTAACTCGCATGTGTTGCAACAGCTCTTACACCGGCTGAATCGACTCCAACATCGACAGCAGCAGCGCCTGATGCCAGCGCCATCAACGGGCAGGCACCGGCACCATCCCCAGGGAGTTCTGGTGCTGCTGGTGCCATGTCTGTTTCGGCTGGTTCTTTGCTTGTTGGGCTTGTAGTTGCATCATTCTCTTGGTTCTGAGCTTGGAGTTTGGTCTTTTTTGTGAGGGAATAGACTATTGTTGGGGGAATCATATTGTTATTTTGTTTTTGTTATTAACACCATTTGAGGTTCTCTTTACCTTAGTTTGTTCTTGTTTCCCTTATAGTAGGTAAACACATTCATTTTGCAGTTAACCTTCTGGCCTATGGAGATTTGGACTCCCTTCTGCTAATATATTAAATTTATCTTCTATTATTATTATTATTATTGATCGTTCAAATTTCAAATAACCATTAAAGATGATTGCTTCGGTTGATTTCATGTGTGATTAATCCTCACAAATCTCAATGTTCGTTGCATCAAATTATACAATATTATCTTTTCATAAAAAAATTGATTTTTTTTAATAAGAGTAAATAGCATGAGTTTAATTTTGTACGCCCTAATATTCGAGTTATATAAATTAATATTTCTCAAAACTAAAAATTTGTACCATACAAAATCAACTTAGTTTTATTGAAATTAGGTTTTGAAATATTATTCTAATGAGTATTTACAGTGAACAATTTTTTTTAATATTTTGAATTATAAAAAGTGTTTATATCATCAAAGTTCAAATTTTTCTAAAATATATCACTTAATTTTTTAATTGCTTTTATTATAAAATAATTTTCAGAGTTCCCCACGAAAAATAATTTATAGCTCAATTAATTAATTACTATTTGCTGGACCATAAATCCAGAAATGACCTATGTGACACTAAGGATGATAATTTTACACGAAAATTTGTTTACCCATGGATATCCTACCTTGAAGGGTAGGGTATTACCTAATAAATTATGATTTAGGGTAGGGTGAGGATAAAAAACATGTACCCGATATGGGTATAGGATAGGTTATGAGTATAGGTGTATCCAACCTTATTACCCTATCCAAATATATACGTGTATATTTATTTATAATTATTTGCATGTATATATGTAAATTTATATGAATATATTTAAAATTTAATTATATTTTTTAAAATATATAAAATAAAATTTTATAAGATAAATTAAAAGATATGTATAAATACATGTGATACAATATATTATAAATAATTAATATAAAATTTTAATTATAATTTATACAATAAAAATTAAATACTTAATCATATTCTAAATACAATGTATCTTATTAATATTTAGGATTTTAACACATTATATTATATTTTAATTAACTTTACAAGGATAAATAAAGATAATATATCATATAACTTTTACAATATCTATCACATTATATTATATTCTTATTAATTTTATAAGTATAAATAATCCCATTGCTATTTACTATTTTTAATACTTAATCATGTTATATTTTATTTAATTTTGTAAGTATAATATATTGATTTTTTTTCTTCAATTTATTTAATTTGAAATTTTATTAGGGTAGGGTTACCCATATCCGTTAGGGCAATGCCCGTACCCTACCCGAAAAATATTATAGGGTAGAGTATAAGTAGAACTTTTCTTATAGGATAGGATCGTGAAATAGACAGATCTTATCCATACCCTATTCGTTGATATCCCTATATAACACACATTTAATAAGTTTGAGAAACTAAGTAATATAAAATAAAATTTGGAGAGCTAAGTGATTTTTTTTATAAAAGTTGAGAACCTCTACTAATATAAACCTTATAAAATTGAGATCCAATTTTAAATTAAAAAACACTAATGATGTCACCTCATGCAATATTGAATACATAAGATGATATTATGTTGAATTTAATTATTTTAATATGCTATTGTAAAAAAGTTGATTAAAAAAATTAATATATAATTAGATTTGTTAAATCTCTTAGCATCTTGTACAATTTTTTTGATTCAGAAAAAAAATGTATATAAAAAAGTTTATTTAAAAAAATTAATATAGAATTAATTTTGTCAAATTTCTTAAGATCATGTACAATTTTTTTTATTGACCAAAAACATGTATATGATTATTTATAATTCTGTAAGCATTAGTTTCTATTTTAATTTTAATATATTATAATTGTGTGTGAAAGATGATGAATGATTGTGGCTGAGTTATTATCTATCTAGAAAAATGATTTTTTTTTCTTCTTTGTTTTAATTTATCTCGAAACAAGGTTATACTTAATTAATATATATAAAACACATGTTTTGTTTATATTGGTCGACAGGGAATGAGACATACATTTTGGAGCGAGGATCCTGATTTTTCTATTCTTACTCTCACGAGTAAACACACTATTATTGTTTTAACATTTATAAGTCATACATGGATGAATAAAGAAAAATATAAAAGAAAATACAATAAAAAGTTTCCTTAGCAATCCTCGTATGCAATTAATCTTATTATTAAAGCAGTTCTTTTTTTTTTTTTTTTTTTTGAAAGAGTATTATTAAAGCAGTTCACCAATAATAATTATCATTTTGTGTTTTCATACGAAATATTTATAAAATTATACAATACTTTTTAAAATATATATATTACTTTATGGCAAAATTATAAAAAATTTACCATTTATTGCACTTATATATTATGGTAATATTGTACATAATGTTATAAATTAATGCGGTCATAAATCTGACTGATACTTTTTTGACTAACTTGCTACAATATTTGTGATGTCAATATATTAAATTTACAGTTGGTTATACTTATATCTCTATTTTTTTGCTTCTTTCTAGAGTAAGAATACCTAACTATTATTAAAATAGTATGGACATAATTATTTTATATAATATGAATTTGTAATTCTAAAATTAGAAAAAAAATAATTAAATGAATAATTAATCCAAATGTCAGTCAAGAGCAGATTTTGTCTTCATTTTGACTGCAATAATACCTTACATTATTAAAATAGTATGGCCATAATTCTTTCTTAATATGAAATTTCACATTTTAATGTTACCAACTTTATATTTAATTAAATTGATTAATTAAATGTAGAATAAAATGTTGGTACTGGAACAAATATTCTGTAGTTATAGACAGAAATTCTTTAACTACAGAAAAATAAAAAACACATATAGTTATTTTTACGTGGTATCAATATCCTTTAAGATATTACTAGTTCACGGGGCCACACCCAGAGATAAAATTTATTAATAAAGTTTCTCAAAAATACAAAGTATTTGACTTAAGCAAAGATTAGACTCTCTCTAATTTTATGCTGCAAGCTTGATGTATTTTCCACTTGATGAATGAACCTTGCTGAAACTTTAAGAACTCGAACTCCCTTCGATTTGCTTGAAGAGTGCTTGCTTCCTCCCAAGGCAAGACTAGGATGAACCTTCTCCCGAAGGTTTGCTCTTTGTTCTTCTATTTGTTGAATTATTTTAATACACAAAACACATACAAAGACACAAAAACAGAGGTATAGTCGAACCACTAACCTCTACAAAATAAACACTCTTTTTCAAAAGATGTAAAATAAGTTTAGAAATAGACAAAAGAATTAACCTATACAAGGCTGCTATGGTAAGTATTTATACACAAATATACTCACATAAGACAACCTTTACTAGGTTTGAATGCACACAACTCACTAGGAAATGTTTCCTTAAATAATCAATCAATTACATTGAATCATCTGAGATCTGAGGAAATAGACAGACTGTCTGTAGCTACAGATCAGTCCGTATCTAAGCTGACATTGCAAGATCCTATTTTCGGTTCTAATGAAGATCAATCCGATCCTATCTGTTGAAATCTGGTCATAAGAATCAAGTTGTCAAATGAAATCAGCCAAATATAAAATAAATCAACATTTATTATTTGATTCATATGTTAAAAGCTAAGTATATTGTGAAACCTTCTATAAATAGAATAGATTAATATAATAAGCTTTTTATATAATCATAACATAAATGTGAACAAAATAAAAATGAAATAATATTCTATTGAATGCCGAGATTAGAAGAAATAAATCAAAAAATATTTTGTCAAATATAATTTGCCAAAAATGGAATTTACAATCTCCCCCTTTGGCACTTTGATTAACAAAATATTTTGGATGTAAATACCCAAGAAGAATCTGGTTAGAAACAATGAGAGTATACAATACTCCCCCTGCACATAAGAGTTACTAACACATAAAACAAACAAACTTGTTAACTTTTAAAGAGAAAGTTTAACACAACAACTCCCCCTGAAAATAGGGTCCAGACTCAAAACAAACAAAGAGTTGGAACTAACAACAAAAATAAACACTACTCCCCCTTGTCGTCTATCAATAGGCCAAAGAAAAACAAAAACAAAAGAAAAAACCACAAAAAACACAAGGTTCAACAAGATAGAAATATTAACATGCAGCAAGAAACTTCTGAATTGAACTAAGATGTTGAAGAATAGAAGCTTGGCTCTCCTCCAATTTATCCAACTGATTGGTAACCTTAGAAATTTCTGTATGAACAGATTGAAAAGCTGGAGCTACAGACGATGATCTTGAATCTGCAGGAGAAACATCACACATAGGTGGCAAAGATATTCCTTTAGGTTGCTTAGAAGATTCAAACTTCTCAGAGGGTTTGAAAGTCATTCCAGACACATGGGGCTCTTCAGATTCAGTGTCCAAGATCAGCTCCTTCTGTGAAGACAACACTTTATAGATCAAGTTAGGAAAAAGAAAATTTAATTTCCTACGATTTCCCTTGCGCAAGACCACTATCTAATCTAAAATCATGTCAGCTGGATCAATTTGAGTATTAATTGTGAGCTTAAATAGCAAGAAGGCTAATTCTTGAGAGACCGTAACCGTGTTGGAAGATGGCAACCAATTAGAAAGAGCAAACCTCATTAGTGCAGCATGTTGATATGTGAGATGAGCAAGGCAGTATCATGAGTATTTCAAGTAACAGTTTGTCCAATGATTTCAGACAAAACCACATCTTTGTCAAATGGCACCTCGGTGGACTCTATACATCTATAGGAAGACCGAGTGCAGCAGCAATATCTTGAACAGTAAAAGAATACCAATGGCCTCTAACATAAACTTTCCCAAACACGCAAGAATTTTTGTCAAGAAATTCATCATTTACATTAGCATAAAATTCTTTGACTACCCTATCAACATAACCAGTAAAGCCATTTATAGTATTCATCCAACCCCTCTCTTGAACAATTTTTATTACCCCATAAATCCTATGAGCATCAATATCAATTTTTTTCTTAACAATGAATTTTCGAGAAGCATAAAGACTCATGTGCCTTTCATTGTCATTAAAGCAGAAAAAATGAGAATGTGGAGAAAAATCTTCGAGTTTACTAGACTTTCGGGCCTTTTTAGAGATAGGAGCAGAGGGAGGAATTTCTAGAGGTCGTTTGCCTGTAGATTTCTGCTTGTCCAGAACAGGGAGCCCTGGAGACACACCTTCAGGTTCTGAAGCTACAGAATGGTCTTTTGAAGGCTCACTTTCATCAGGAGTCTCTTTTTCCTCAGGTTGAATTTCTGTATTCAAGCCCTCACTAGGATCAGATTCAACTTCTAAGTCACTCTTATCGCCACCCTCAGATTCAGTTGTTGACATAGAAGGTGGATTTGCTTTGAGACAAGCAGCTAGGGGAGTTGAGACAACCATACTAGAGCGTCTGGCAGATCGATGAGCAGAGAGATTTTTAGATGCAGAGGGAGGTGGAGAGGATACTTATGGGGAGACTTCAGTGCTGGGTTTTGCTCCTCCACAACCGTCATACCAAGATGCAGAATCCTCCTTTGAAGATGAAGACTTAGGACTTGAGCGCGCAGATGAGGAGGTCTTTTGAGGGTCATCACCACCCAGACCCAGAGTAGCAGAAGAGATTAGAGAGGCGGTCTGAGATGGTTTCTCATTCAGATTAAGGACCTTTTTTCGAGATTGACCCCTTGTGTCTTCTCGAATGGTTTGCAGTAGCAGGAGAGTCGATTGGGGATTTGACCGAGGGTTTTGCACGAGCAGGACGCTTGGAACTGCCAGCAGATTTAGTCTTAGCCATTCCTGAAAAACAAAGAACCAGAGAAATCACAAAAACACGAGAAGAGAAGGTGAAACTGAGAAGAAGAAACAAAAAAGGATAATGATAGATGTGATCGTGGGTTAGGGGTTTAAAAAGAGAAGGGGTAAATAGTTACCTAAAATGAAAAATCAAGAAAAGGAAACTAAATATGTGCAATAAAGGGACACAAATCAGGTAACTGTCAATTAAGAAATTTGTTTTTCTTTTTTGTTTCCCAAATCTCACACAATCCGTACCCCAATTAAAAAAACAACCATTATTAAACAAACCACAAAAAACTTACCGCCGAAACTTCCTTTTTTTTATATATATTTTGCAAAATTTTATTATTATATTATTATTTTTTTAATTTTTGACCTTTTTTTTTTAATTTTTCCGTTTTTGTATTATTTGTTTAAATGACAAAAAAAAAAGACATTTGTCACACTGAAGAGCAAAAATGCTAGTTTATGAAATAAAATTAAACCAAGACAAACAAAGACAATATTTTTTAATGAAGCTCTTAAAAACAGTCACAATATTTTTTTTGTATTATTATATATATATAAATTAACAAACCTTGTTAATTTTTCCAACCAATTGAATCAACTATTCTGTTTACTTTTGTTCTTGATGAAAGAATCAAACTTGTAAGAAAATACAAACATTATATTAACAAACTAATTATCTATTGTACTAAAATTATAAAAGTTACGCAGGAAAATAATTTACTCAGTCACAAATAAATATATTAATTAGTTCAATCAGTATGTAACAACTTTTGAGACCATGTTTTTTTATTTAAAAATGTGTCAAGCATTTGTGTGTGAAAGTGAAAGCAGGGAATATTGCCCAAAATTGTCAAATAGACTTTTTTTGAGAATTATAACAAATGGAGATGCTATCACACTACCTCAATGGTAGCCATTTTCAATGGTGGCGTATCCTCTACATAACTGCTAATTACATAGTATCAACTTACTCAGAGATGACTTTCACACATTGAGACATGTAGTTCTATTCTTCCAATGGAGCTCGAAACACATTTTTTTTTATTAAAAAATGGTAGCTTGAACATAACACTGATTGAAAAACTCAAATATTTCTAGGAGGAGTAAATTATTTTTCCTGAACTAAGCCTATCTAAAATAATACACTAGAGAAATTAGCAAGTAACATAATAATATGTATTTCTTTTGAGTTCGATAGCTTCTTCTGGAACAAGAACAAGACAAGACTTTTTGAGCAATACAATCAAGGCAAAAATATCAATATAAACAGACGAAAGAAATTTAAATGGGACAAACCCCTAAGGATTTCCTTAGAGAATTAAAACGGACTGAATCAAGAGCTTCAGTAAAGATATATGCAATTTGTTTGCTTGTTTCAACATATTCCAAGACTAGAATTTTATTTTCCACAAGTTCTCTAATAAAGTGATGACGGATATCTATGTGCCTAGTGCGTGAGTGTTGAATAGGATTTTTCAAAATATTTACAGCACTAGTGTTGTCACAAAAAATGGTTAACGTTTTCAAATCAAACCCATAGTCTACCATCATTTGTTTCATCCGTAACAGTTGGGTACAACAACTACCCACAACAATGTACTCAACTTCTGCAGTTGACAGAAAAATTGAGTTTTGTTTTTTGCTGTGCCATGAAACAAGATTGTTTCCTAGATAGAAACATCCCCCACTAGTGCTTTTTTGATCATTAGCATTACCTGCCCAATCAGCACCACTAAAACAAACCAAGTTAGAATTGGTATCCTTGGAAAAACAAATCCCAAAATCAAGAGTGCTATTTACATAGCAAATGATTCTTTTCACATTAGTAATATGAGACTCCATGGGATTTCCTTGATAATGAGCACACACACCAACACTAAAATAAATATCATGACGGCTAGCAGTAAGATAAAGCAAACGACCAATCATACTTCTACATAGTTTTGGATCTACCTTTACTCCATGTTCATCTTTGGATAATTTTACTGTTGTACTCATTGGAGTATTGGTATGTTTGGCATATTCAAGAGCAAATTTTTTCACTAAGTTTTTTGCATATTTACTTTGTGAAACAAAAGTACCATCCTCAGATTGCTTAACCTAAAGACCCAAAAAATAGGTGAGTTAACCTACCATACTCATTTCAAACTCATCTTGCATTTGTTGAATGAAAACCTGCACTTCAGAGATATATGTAGAACCAAATACTATATCATCAACATAAATGTGAGCAACAATAACATCAAAATTCATGTTTTTGATAAACAGTGTCTTGTCTACACTACCTCTTTGATAATCATGTGAAATTAGAAATTGAGTTAAACGCTCATACCACTTTGTGTAATTTGTAAACATATTTAGGAAAATGAAGGTCCTCAAACCCTTTAGGTTGCTCAACAAAAGCTTCTTCATTCAAAATTCCATTTAAAAAAGCAGACTTAACATCTATTTGGTGCAATTTAAATCCAATAACACAAGCAATAGATAGAAGTAGCCTTATGGATTCAAGTCTTGCCACTGATGCAAATGTTTCATCAAAATCAATACCTTCAACTTGTGTGTATCCTTGAGCCACCAATCTTGCTTTGTTCCTTACAATGGTGCCAAATTCATCACTCTTGTTTTTGAATATCCATTTCGTTCCAATGACATTGGCATGGCTCGGTCTAGGAACAAGAGTCCAAACTTCATTGCGAGAAAACTGATCCAACTCCTCTTACATTGCATGAATCCATGATTCATCCATCAAAGCTTCCTTCTCCTTTTTAGGCTCAAAAGATGAAGTAAAACATGAAAATTGAACCAAATTTACATACCTTATTCGAGTAACCATGCTTTCTTCCATATTTTCAAGAATGAGGTCAATAGGGTGGTTCATTTTTACTTTGGAAGATGGTTATTTCTGAACTGGATCTGTGATGATGTTTGGTGTTTGATTTGTTTCATTCCCTGATGTAGAATCTAAAAATCATCAGTTGTAGCTACATAATCCGAAGTTGTTGCATCAGATGCATATTCTGATAGCTCAATCAAATCCTCTGTCAGTGCAGGAGATTTTTCAGCAAATCTTCTATGTTGACTTATGTAGAAAACTCAGAAAAATCCTTAAAATCATCAACAACAACATTACCAGACTTCATTACAGTTTGGGTTCTCATGTTATATACACGATATGCCCTGCTATTAACAGAATATCCAATAAAAACACCGTTACTCTTAGCATCAAACTTTACAGTGTTTTCACGATCTCTTAGAATATACCAAGCACAACCAAACACATGAAAATGACTTACATTGGGTTTCTTACCTTTCCAGATTTCATAAGGTGTCTTAAGAGTACTTCGACGAAGAAACACTCTATTTATGATATAACAAGCTGTGTTCATTGCTTCAGCCCATAATCGCTTGGGAAGCTTTTTGCTATTTAACATCACCCTGACCATCTCCTGCAAGGTGTGGTTCTTTCTTTCCACAACTCTATTTTGCTGAGGAGTTTTAGGAGCAGAAAATTCATGAGAATTACCTGTAGACTTACAAAACTCATCATAAACAACATTTTCAAATTATTTCCCATGATCACTCCTAATTCGAACTATTTTGCCAATATTGCAGTCTTTTTCAACTTTTAGTTTCAAACAAAGAGATTTAAAAGCATCAAAAGTATTAGATTTTTCTCTTAAAAAATCAACCCATGTGAAACGAGAGAAATCACCAACACAGACAAAAATATATCTCTTACCATTCAAACTTTCAACCTGAATTGTACCCATCAGATCCATGTGGAGTAATTCAAGAACCTTGGTGGTATTAAAATCAGAAATGCATTTGTGGGTAACTTTCAATTGCTTACCAAGCTGGCAAGGTTCACATTTACTCACAGATTCTTTACCTAATTTAGGCAACCCTCGAACAATCCCTGCATTTGACTACTTTTTCAAATTTTTGTAGTTTACGTGCCCAAGTTTTTCATGCCATAGATCAGTGGTGTTATCTATGACTGAGTGACACGTAAGAACATGAGTAAGAGTGTAACAATTATCAGTAGATCTAAAACCTTGTAAAATACATTGTTTATCACTGTTGAGAACATAACAATGATCATTATCAAAATTAACAGTATACCCTTGATCACAGATTTGACTAACGCTAAGTAAATTAGCTTTTAGTCCTTCAACTAACATCACATTTTTAAGCTTTGGTAAGCCTTCAAAATTTAGGATTCCCATCCCAATAACATTTCCAGCTAAACCATTTCCAAATGGAAATCCACCACATTGCATAGGTCGAATATTGACAAGAAAGTCTCTGTTACCTGTCATGTGTCTAGAACAACTACTGTCAAAATACCACATTTGAGAAGCAGCAATTTTAAAGAAAGAAAAACCAACAAGACATTTTTCTTTCTTTATCCATATTTGTGTTTTGTGAAAAATGTTTATTTTGTTTTTTTTATAGGTTTTTCCAAAATAATTGGACCTAAACATATTGTGCAAAATAAAGCATTTAGGTTGAATGTGACCTCTTACACCACAAAAGTAACAAATGTGAACAAATTTTCTGGATTGTTCACGAAATCTGTCACCCTTACCTGATCGCTTCTCTTTTGTAAGTGCAGAAGACCTACTTGCAATATCAGACACCTGTAATGTTAGATCAGAACATCTAGGATGAATTTTCTCAGATTTAACAAATTTTGTGTCTATTTTATTTTGAGATTCAACAAATCCCAACCTAGCATGACTTATTTTCCTTGTGTTCTGAATTTCTTCAAATATAGACGAACCTGAATTTAACACATTAACATTTCGTTTCATATTTTCAAGTCCTTTTGTTAAATAGTTAATTTCAGTCATTTTTTAACACAATTCAGATTCACAACTTTTGTTTTTCATCTCAAGTACTTTGATGTAATGAGACAAATTTTTATTAATTTTTGTCAATGAACGGTTTTCAGCATAAACTTATACCCACTTACCATACATTACCTTGTAAGATTCAGCCAATGAATCCTCATTGATTTCTGACTCATCAGAATTTGAGACTACACCATCAATATTGCTTTCAGTGATAATGTTGTTCAAACACACAAGTTTTTCCTGAAAAACACTAGACAAAGCAGAGGTTAAAGCAACATTTCCCTCATCTTCTTCACTGCTTTTGGTCTCATCATCACTCCAAGTGACATTTAGCCCTTTTTTGTTCTTTTTCAACGTATTGGCACATTCCGATTGAATATGACCAAAACCTTCACACTCTCTTCATTGAATACTTTGTTTGTTAGTAGAACCAACAAATTTAGAAGATATGTTACCTTTAGGGAATTTTGATAGATTATTTTTGTTGCTAACATTTTTCATGAATTTTTGGAAATTCCTTGTCAACAAGGCCATTTCTTCATCCTCTTCATTATCAGAATTTTTTTTAGAAGTTTTAAAAGTAATACCTTTATTTTTCTCACATGAGGATTTCAGCTTATCTTTTTGCTTGATCTGTTGGTTTAGTTCAAACATTCTCAAAGAGCCCATTAGCTCTTCAACCTTAATTTTGACAAAATCCTTTGCTTCTTCCATTGCCAGAAGCTTTGAGTCAAATCTATCTGGAAGCAGACGAACTATTTTTCGAACTAAAATAGATTCACCAAGTTTCTCACCCAAAGCAAAAAACTCGTTAGCAATGTCAGACAATTTTTCATAAAACTCAGAGAAAGTTTTAAATTCTAACAATCTCAATTCATCAAAATTATTTTGTAACATGGTAAAACGTGATCTTTTGACATCATCAGTCCCTTCAAATTAAGTTTGAAGGATTTGCCATGTCTTTTTTGCAGACTCACAAAAAGAAATCAATTTTATAAATCTTTCACCAACTCCATTAAAGAACGCATGCAAAGCCTTATTATTATAACCAGATATTTTTCATCTTCAGTGGACCACTCGAGTTCAGACTTTACCTTAGTATTACCTTCTTTGTCTTTATCAGTTGGTGGAGTCCATCCAGATAGTATAGATCTCCAAACCCTTTCATCTTGTGACTTGATAAACGCCCTCATTCTAACTTTCCAATAAGGATAGTTAGTATCATTCAGTAGAGGAGGTCTAGTTATGGAACTTTCTTCTGCAAAGAAAGACATCTTACACAAAACAAATTAAACAGAAAAATAACCACAAGATCTCACTAAGAGTTTAGTGAACCGCTCTGATACCAAATGAAATTTTGTATTTTAATGTTACCAACTTTATTTTTTATTAAATTAATTAATTAAATGCGGATTAAAAGATTGGTACTGGAACAGATATTCTGTAGCTACAGACAGAGATTCTGTAACTACAGAAATACACAACAAAATGATAAAAACAGAAAAATAAAGAACACACAGAGTTTTTTTTTATGTGGTGTCAATATCCTTTCGGATATTACTAGTCTACGGGGCCACGCCCAGAGATAAGATCCATTAATAAAGTTTCTAAAAAATACAAAGTATTTGACTTAAGCAAATATTAGACTCCCTCTAATTTTATGCCGCACGCTTGATGTATTTTCCACTTGATGAATGAACCTTGCTGAAACTTCAAGAACTCGAACTCCCTTCGATTTGCTTGAAGAGTGTTTGCTTCCTCCCGAGGAAAGACTAGGATGAACCTTCTCCCGAAGGTTTTCCCTTTGTTCTTCTCTTTGTTAAATTGTTTCAATACACAAAACACATACAAAGACACAAAATAACAGACTACAAAATAAACATTCTTTTTCTAAAGATGTAAAATAAGTTTAGAAATAAACAAAAGAGTTAACCTAGACAAGGCTGCTATGGTAAGTATTTATACACAAATATACCCACATAAGACAACCTTTACTAGGTCTAAACGCACACAGCTCACTACGAAATGTTTCCTTAAATAATCAATCAATTACATTGAATCATCCGAGATCTGAGGAAACAGACAGACTGTCTGTAGCTACAGATCAATCCGTATCTGAGCTGACATTGCAAGATTCTATCTTCGATTTTAATGAGGATCAATTTGATCCTATCTATTGAAATATGATCATAAGAATCAAGTTGTCAAATGAAATCAGACAGATATAAATAAATCAACATTTATTATTTGATTCATATGTTAAAAACTAAGTATATTGTCAAACCTTCTATAAATCAAATAGATTGATATAATGAGCTTTTTATATAATTATAACATAAATGTGAACAAAATAAAAATGAAATAATCTTCTATTGAATGCCAAAATTACAAGAAATAAATCAAAAAATATTTTGCCAAATATAATTTGCAAAAAATAGAAGTTACATAATATATGAAATTTTAATTTTAAAAATAGAAAAATAATTAAATGAATAATTAATCGAAATGTTAGTCAAGAATATATTTCAAAAGTAAAATGTGAATGTGTGACAAAAATATTTATACTTAATTTAAATGATATATTTAAAAAAAATATTTTATTATTCTATTTCTATCATTAAAATTGATTTTTTTTTTTAAAAAAAACTTAAGACCACATGCACTAGTTTAGTAGCGTTATGTATTATTACTGGAAAAAAAAAATAGGAAGATAAGTGTAACAAACTGTAAACTTTAGGAATTTTTATAGAAACTATCATAGTAACCTAGTAAGGGGATAACAAGGGATTTTTTTTTTCACAATGAAATTAGGATAACAGTGGACTTTATGACGGCATGATTTAGTAATATTGGGCATTATTGGTGTCAAAATAAAAAGAAGAAGCATAACAATACAACAAACGGTAAACTTTAAGGAATTTCGATGCAAATATCTTAAAAGAAACTTAAACCACATTAATTATACCACAAATGGGTTGTAAGTGTTTTTAGTTTTAGAGTAGCAATTGGATACTATTTTGCCAAATACAAGTGTGATAAGGCCGTGACTCAACTCTTTCAAGCAACATTGTTCATTGAATTCGAGAATCACATTCGAGTCCTAGCAAGTACGACTTATGATGCAAAAGTAACTCATAAATGTGATTTTATCTCCAACTTTGGTGTTGTGACATAATCATGTGTGCTCTCTGATGGGCTGAGACTCCTTGTGATTTGGATTGTTATGGCATGTGTACTTTCCTTCCCATTCGGTGCAGTGACGCTTTCGTGCGAGTGGCCTTTCTCCTTCTCGACTGGGGTGGGTTTGTGTGGGTGGGGTGGTGGTTTCGAGGGTTAGGGGAGATGAGATCTTGGGGTTTTGGGTTGTGACGGGAGGTGAAGGGGATCTTGAGATGGATTGGTGTTGAGATTCAATGTGGTTCTACTTTGTCCGTGTTATGATTTTTTAGTTTTATATTGTTTTTTTTTTATTATGTTATAGTTTATTTGATTTTGCTAAGAATGGTATTTTGTACCTACTGTCTCTCGTCCTCACTAGGGGGTCTGATACCCATTTGACGGTACTTTGTTTCGTCGGTCTAGTAGATCTAATCGGCGTGTTTATGCAGGACAACACTCGGATAAATCTGAATCTTATTCAGATCTTGGTCGAGAGTTTGTTCATAAGTTTATTAATCCTTTGTTTTGTGTTCTATTGATGTGATGTGCCGGTGTTCATAAGAAAGATGGATTGTTGCTATATTTTCAATAAGAATGTTTTGATTGTCATTAGGTCTTTACTCATTATTGGGGTTGATAATTCTTTGATGGCGGACATTGTAAAAGGCTCAGTAGTTAGCCTATGTTGGTCATTTGAAATTGTTGGACAAATATTCCCCCCCTCTCGAATTATAACACTTGTAGACTTTTGCTCTCTGAATTTTTTCGCTTGTCAAAAATACCCCGAATAACACTTGTAGACTTTTGCTCATTCTGTCCAAAATAGTAATGATTTGCTGACGTGACAGTTAAAAAAAATATATTTTTTTAAATATTAATTGATTTTAAATTAGAAAATATAAATAAAAACCAGTTTAAAAAATAAAAAATTATTTTTGAATTTATTAAATTATATAAAATCTAATAAATAAAAAATCAATAAACACAATTTTTTAATTATCCAAATATAATTAAAAAGACTAAAATCAATATTTCTAAACTAAATTAAAATCTTTAGACTAAATTAAATTAATGTTATACCCAGATTTCGAGCCATAGTAAATATGACCTCGAAAGCTGAGTTCGCAACAAATGGTCTCGTGAGGATTATAGTGATCTAGGATTGTAAGTCGAGCCTGCAAAGTATGATATATGGTCTCGAATGCGGTGATCTCGAAATGATCTCGATCTCGAAAGGTAGTTCCGAGAATACCTTCATCTTCAGGAACTTCGGAGCATGGGTCTTGAGCTCGATATCCCATCTCGAAAGCAACGTTAGCTCGGGAGATGTCAATGGCTCGCATAATGACATGAAACCTGAAATGCTAAAGTCTTGGAGATACGCTATAACCACCTTGAATATCTACAAGTATTGTAAGCATGAGATGTAATCCTCATTTATTGATGTAAATCCCCAAGAATCGTGGGATATTATTTAGTCAGTTGTGCGTTCCCTGGTCATCAGGGACGTTTCCTTTTTTATCTGATTAAAGGCATTTAAAGCCATTTATTTTTATTCACAAAAGAGTAACTACCCAATATATGTGGGATAGTATTCGGCAACCTTCTCTATAAATAGAGAGGTCATGCACCATTGTAATGGACCGAAATTCTGATCCTTGGGAGAAAACTCTGTAGAATTCATGCTAAAGAATGATTCAGAGATAATCTTGAGGTTAATAACAGAGACTCGTGGACTAGGCAGATTTAACTGCTGAACCACGTAAAAAACCGTGTGTTTGATTCGTTTGTTTCTTTTGGCCATTATCTTTAATTGTTTACGTGCTCTCTTCTTTTATCTGTTGACGAAAAACGGCGTCAACAGTTTGGTGCTTTCATTGAGAGCCTTAAGCATTCATCCCTGAGAGATTCATGGCTGCAAACAATCAGAACACTCCTGAAGAAAATTACCCAAGGCGTCCTGGAAAACAGCCAGTGGAGAACCCGGACGCTGATGAAAAGAGTGGGTCCTCTGATTCCCGAGGACCACCTCCACAACCAAGGGATGAGGACATGTACTATAACCCTGAACGTTATGTCCTTATTGTAGAATTGGAGAATCGGCAGCTGAAACAGTTGTTGGCAGAAGCCAACAAACGTAACGAGGAGTTGACTAGGATAGCCGCAGAGGCGCAGGTGGCTCAGCCCCCGCCTCGGCGCGACGACCAAGTCCCTCCTCCAAGGGACGTGCACGTTCCTCCCCGAAGGCCCCGTGGACGTCCACGAAAAAATGCTGCCACAAGGAGGCCGGCACAACCCCCAGCACCAGCAGATCCATCTGCTCCTTCTAGGCCTCAGAGGAGTACCCGAGCTCGGGTCCCGCCTAATCCACCTGCGGAAGCACCTGCAGGAACTGAGAATAACCGAGCTCCTACCGAGGCTCGGACTCAGGTTCCTGGTAGTGCACCGAACGCAACTGGCCCATCTCGGGCAAATTCTGGACCCTCTAGGCCGAAGCAAGGGAGGCAGCCACCGTCACCTATACGGTTCCCTCCATCTCCCGTAAGATATCCTTCACCTCCCCGTAGAAACGCTCAACCTGTTCAGAATCAGGATCAAGGGCGTACGGGGGATAGGCAAGGACACAGGGAGACTTTCCAGGAGCGGAGAGGCGCACAATCTGAGAGAAGTCAGACGTCCCGGTCTCGCACTGCGGAGACAAGGCGACACGGGAAGAACCCATCTCGAAACGACCGATCAGTAAGTTTCACCAGTGACGAGTCCGGAGAAACCAGGTCCGTCAGTAAACGCGACCGAGGTCGTAAAAATACTGGAAGCCGCAAGACCCGTCCCGACCTGCGGAATCATCTGAATCAGAGCAGGGGGGAGGGAGATCAGACGAATCCGGACCTAAGGAATCACCTAAATGGGCATAGAGATCCCTCACGGAGATGCGAGCCTGGGATCATAATCAATGACTGGCAATTCCAGATCCCGCCTAAGGACCCAGTCCAAGAAAGGATTGATCAGCTCGAAAAAGCCTTTAGGCTTTTGAAGAATGAACGAGGGAACGGTCGATATGAGGACTCTGATGAGGAGCTCGAGCCGTTTGCTCCCAATATTTCTAACACTCAGTTTCCCCAAGGGTTCCGGATTCCTCACGTCCCAGCGTTTGAGGGAAAAACTGACCCATGTAGCCACCTGAGTACATTCAACACTATCATGAGAGCTAGTAACGTGGGTTACGAGCTCAGATGCATGTTGTTTCCAACATCATTAGCCGGACCTGCCAAGAGTTGGTTCGAGAAGTACAAGAGACACTCGATAACCTCATGGGATCAGTTGTCTAGGGACTTCAAGAAGCAGTTCCGGGCTATGATGGGAGTAAGACCAGAGGCATCCACTTTGACCAACGTCCGACAACAGCCGGGCGAAACACTGAAAAGCTATCTAACAAGATTTAATCTTGAGGTCGCCCGAGCTCGAGATGTGGATGACAGTGGGCACCTAATGGCTATCCGAGCTGGTGTTTTACCCGGGAGTGCCCTTTGGGATGACATGCAAGGGAAACCGGTGAGGTCGATAACCGAGTTTAACAGACGGGCGCATAGATTTGTCAATGTAGAGGAGGCGAGGTCAACGCTCAAGGCGACCTCGCAGACCGAAACTACAACAATAAACATTAACTCCGCCTCAACCTCGGCTGACCCAGCAGCTCCACAGCCTACCTCGGAGAATCCCTCCAAGAGGAAAAAGAGCGAGGGAAATAACCCCGAGGCTGATGGAGGAAAGAAGAAGAAAGGAGAAAGGTATTTCTCCGTATATAAAGTGCACACCGAGCTCAACGAGTCTCGGGAAAACATATACCTGGCTAATGAAAACCAGGTCCCCTTCAGGCGTCCGGACCCTATGAGGAATCAAAAGTCCAAGAGGGATTCCAGCAAGTATTGCCGGTTTCATAGGGACACCGGACACACAACTGATGAGTGCCGACAGCTGAAGGACGAGATCGAAGGGTTGATCTCGAGAGGTTATTTCCGGCAGTATGTCAAAAACCAGAATACTGGACAGACTACTGCCAACCAGAGAGTAGCCGCGCTTCCGGCAGCACAGAATAATAACTCCCGATCTCGGGAAGAAGACAGGCCTCCGCCGATAGATGGAGAGGACGTAATAACCATCTCGGGAGGTCCTCATCTCGCAGGAGGGGGTAGAAATGCTCAAAAGCGATATGTGAATGAGCTGAAGACAGGGGACGGGTCTCCTTATGAACCCGAACCAAGGGCACCAAAAAGCCAAAGGGTTGAAACTCAGCCTATAACCTTCACCGAGGAGGATGCCTCCCATGTCCAGTTCCCTCATCATGATCCACTTGTCATCACCCTACAGCTTGCCAACAAAAGAGTGCGCCGAGTTCTCATAGACAATGGGAGCTCAGTTAACATTCTTTATAAAGCAACACTAGAAAAAATGGGACTCTCCCTTCGCGACCTGAAGGCTTGTGCAACCACGTTGTACGGCTTTTCTGGAGAAGGAACCGCCTGTATGGGGTCCATCGAACTCCCTGTGACCTTGGGAGACTATCCAGTCTCGGTGACCAAGATGATGGAGTTCGTGGTAGTAGAGTTACCATCTGCCTACAATGTATTGCTCGGGAGACCCGCCCTGGTCGGGCTGGGGGCAGTTTCATCTGTAAGGCATCTAGCCCTTAAGTTCCCAACTCCGAGCGGAGTCGAAACATTGAAAGGAGATCAATTGGCAGGAAGGGAGTGCTACAACATTTCCTTGAGGGGAAAGAAACAAACGAGCGCTCAAGCACTCGTTGTCATACAGAATAAAGATGGGACAGTTTTAGAAATTGATGAGGAGATCGATCCGAGGATTGAGGAAAAGGTTGACCTCCAACCTTTGGAAGAGCTCGAAGAGGTTCAGCTCGAGGAAGCTGATCCCTCAAAGAAGGTGAAGGTCGGGAAACACCTCCAAGACGAATCAAAATAGCAATTAATTTGCTTTCTGAAGAAAAACCAGGATGTCTTCGCGTGGTCACACTCTGACATGGTGGGACTAAGCCCTAATGTAGCGAGCCACGCATTGAATATAGACAAAAGCTTTCCCCCGAAGCAGCAAAGGCGAAGGCAGCTGGATGAAGACAGAAAGAAAGCACTAAAGGAGGAAGTGGACAGGCTGAAAGCAAATAATTTCATAAGGGACGCTTTTTACCCTGACTGGGTGGCCAATCCAGTGTTGGTTCCGAAGCCCAATGGGACATGGAGAACGTGCATTGACTACTCGGACCTCAACAAGGCCTGCCCAAAAGACTGTTTCCCCTGCCGAGAATTGACCAGCTCGTAGACGCCACGGCGGGACATGGGCTGATGTCGTTCATGGATGCCTATTCTGGATATAACCAGATTCCCATGCACGCCCCCGACCAAGAGCATACGAGCTTCATCACAGATAAAGGGCTCTACTGCTACAATGTCATGTCGTTCGGACTCAAGAATGCCGGAGCCACGTACCAGCGGCTCGTAAACATGATGTTTTCAGAGCAAATAGGAAACAACATGGAAGTTTATGTTGATGACATGCTTGTAAAGTCTCAACTTAACAAGAACCATGTTGAAGACCTCGAAGAGTGCTTTGGCGTGCTCAGAAAGTTCAACATGAAGTTGAATCCTCAGAAGTGCACTTTTGGGGTGTCTTCAGGAAAATTTCTGGGTTTCATTGTCAATTCTCGTGGGATCGAGGCTAATCCGGACAAAATAAAGGCCCTGATCGATATGCCTTCACCTCGGAAGCATAAAGATGTTCAAAGCTTGACTGGCAGGATGGCAGCTCTGAGCAGGTTCATCTCGAAGTCGATGGACCGCGGTCTCCCATTCTTCAACTTATTAAAAGGAAGTAAGAAGTTCGAATGGACAGATGAGTGCGAGCTAGCCTTTCAGGAGCTCAAAAAGCACTTAGCCGAGCCGCCCATCCTATCGAAGCCTGAGACAGGAGAAGTACTATTCCTATACCTCTCAACTACCGAACACGCGATAAGCACGATGCTCGTTCGAGAAGATGAGAGAGTACAGAAACCCGTCTACTATATCAGTAAAAGATTACTGGGGGCAGAGTCAAGATATCCACTAATGGAGAAGCTCGCCCTCAGCCTAATCCACTCATCTCGCAAGCTCCGCCCTTACTTTCAGGCACATCCTATCCATGTACTAACAGATCAACCACTAAGGCAAGTCTTGTCTAAACCAGAGGCGTCTGGTCGACTCCTTAAATGGGCTGTTGAGCTCGGACAGTTCGAGATCACCTACCATCCGAGAACGACCATTAAGGCACAAGCCTTGGCAGACTTTATAGTGGAGTGCACTGGTATAGCCGACGATGAGGTAATAACCACGGCCCACGAGCTGTGGAAACTCTACGTCGACGGCTCGTCAAATGAAAATGGAGTAGGGGCAGGAGTTATTCTGATCACTCCTGCAGGGAGCAAATTTCACTCTGCGTTAAGGTTCGGCTTTAAAGCATCTAATAATGAAGCTGAGTACGAGGCTTTACTTGCGGGACTACGAATAGCAAAAGAGCTCAAGGCCAAAGCTATACATTGCTACAACGACTCCCAGCTCGTGGTTAATCAAATCTTGGGAGAATACCAGGCTCGTGGCACAAAAATGGCAGCTTATCTGGAGAAGGCAAAGTCCACATTAGAGTTTTTTGAGTTTTATGCAATCGAACAGGTTCCTCGAGAACAGAACTCAAATGCAGATGCTTTAGCTCGGCTCGCCACCTCCGCTGAAAATGAGGAGCTGAATGTTATACCCGTAGAACACCTGTCAGCACCCAGTATTACTGAGCCTGACGAGGAAGATGTGTGTATGATCGAGACAGAGCCGACCTGGATGAGCCCGATCGTTGAGTATCTCGAAAATGGAATTCTTCCAAAAGATCGAAATCAGGCTCGGAAACTAATGTATCAACTTCCTCGTTACACCATCCTGGACGGAAGGCTATACAGAAGAGGGTATTCCATGCCATTGCTCAGATGTGTGACTCCTCCCGAGTCAAAGAAGATTATTGAAGAAATTCATGAAGGGTTCTGCGGAGACCATACCGGGGGGCATAGCCTATCCAAGAAGATTATACGCCAAGGATATTTCTGGCCAACCATTAAAACGGACTCTTTCGAGTACGTGAAAAAGTGCGACAAATGCCAGAGATTCGCCACGATACCCCGAGCTCCACCTTCCGAACTGACCATGTTGACATCCCCATGGCCTTTTGCGGTATGGGGCATCGACCTCATAGGCTCACTCCCAACCGGCAAAGGAGGAGTAAAGTATGCTGTGGTCGCGGTTGATTACTTCACAAAATGGACGGAGGTTGAACCATTGGCGACCATAACTTCAAAGAAGATCCTAGATTTCGTGGTAAAGAACATCGTATGCCGATATGGAGTGCCAAGAAAGATTGTGTCTAACAACGGAACCCAGTTTGATTGCGACTTATTTACGAACTTTTGTAACAAGAACGGTATAATAAAGAGCTTTTCGTCAGTGGCCCACCCTCAAGCGAATGGTCAGGTCGAAGCCATTAATAAAACTCTCAAAAGTTCTTTGAAGAAAAAGTTGGAAGAAGCAAAGGGACGATGGCCTGAGGAATTACCTCAAGTCCTTTGGGGATATAGAACTACAGCTCGGACATCAACTGGACATACCCCATTTTCTCTAGCATACGGCTGCGAGGCAATGTTGCCCATTGAGGTCGAAATTCCAACGATTCGAACTCAGATTTACGACCAAAGTTCCAATCATACTCAGCTCGAAGAAACCCTAGACTTGATCGAAGAAAAGAGGGAGGAGGCTCAGCTGAGAAATGCTGCTTACCAGCAACGAACCACAAGATATTTCAATAAAAGGGTTCGAGATCGAAAGTTCGGAGTAGGAGATCTGGTATTGAGACGCGTATTCTTAGCAACCCGAGATCCAGCAGCAGGAGTACTCGGGCCAAACTGGGAAGGACCATACCAGATAGAATCAGTCATCTGCCCTGGCGTATACAAACTTGCGAGATTAGATGGGAGCCTCATGCCACGAGCATGGAATGGCGAACACCTTAGACCTTATTATCAATAGTATAGGAAAAGTGTTGCCTGTAACCATGATTTTCTATCTATGTTTCTTTGTTTTTGAATAACATGTCTACTTTGTTTCGCATGTAATTTATTTTTTATTTTTGCAATCTCTCTTAAGTTAATAACCTATGGTCACACTCATAGGATATTAAGGGGGCATCATTGGTATACATACCACCAGCTTAAAAAATAAAAAATAATAAATAAAACATGACGTATTTGGATATAACCAAATACGCGAGCTTAAATAGTTCGGACTTAACCGAGCGAGCTTAGATAGTTCGGACTTAACCGAGTTATCAAAAACATACTAAGTGTTTGGATATAACCAAATACGCGAGCTTAAATAGTTCGGACTTAACCGAGCGAGCTTAGATAGTTCGGACTTAACCGAGTTATCAAAAACATGCTAAGTGTTTGGATATAACCAAATACGCGGGCTTAGATAGTTCGGACATAACCGAACTACCAAAAACCTAAAACGTTTGGAGTTAACCAGATGTGCAAGCTTAACAGGTTTGGAACAAACCAGCCAAATTATCGATCGATGATAAATGGGAACCTAAACCTATTGCAAAATATGTTGAGGTCGAGGCTGGAATATCCTAAAGAAAAATAGTTTCGAACTCGTAACCTCGGAGCCAAAATACTGAGGAAGAGGAAAAGTGACTAAAAAGATAACCAAATCATTCATATTACATACCATATAAGTACTTTCGAGTTCATGGTTAAAGTAATATCCGACCTTGATAAGTAACGAGGTCGAAAACGGATAATTCGAATAAACTATGCATGAATGCATCGAATTTCGAGCCTAAATCCAAACTATGTTTGTATGCATAAATAAACATAACCGGTTCATCAATTATAAAAATGTGCAAAATATTTCGAGCCAAGAAATGTAAAGCATGTAAAAGAATTAGTTAAAGAAATTGTATCAGCCCCATGGGCATAAAATAATTACATAAGGGGACGCAGCCCCGATAACTGATCTCCCCGAGGTCAGACTCAGTAAAGAGGAGTCTCCTTGGCCTTCTCAGCATCAGTGGCACCGGATCCCTCAGGACGAATAGCATGACTATCCTGCTGGGCCACCTCTCGAGCAGCTGTACTTGCCAAAAGACGGGCATTCCACCGCTCAACATATGTGGCTTCGAGAGGACCCAGGAAGCTGGTGTCAAGCTCGGCATTGTCGGCCCAAAGCTTGTACATGGCCTGGTCGATCGCTTTCTCCCTCTGCTCCTTAGACTCATTCAGGAGGCGGGTCTTCTCGCTCTCCATGAAATCGAGGGTGGCAGACTTCTCCTCTTCGAGCTTGGCATTGGCCTTCTCGAGCTCAGCGTTTGACTTTTCAAGCTCCTCGAGACGGGTCTTCAATTTTTCAAGTTCAGACTTCGAGTCTTTGAGCTCGTCAGCCATCTTCAGCTCGAGATCCTTCGACTTCTGAGCCAGAGATAAGCTCGTTTGCACCTCGTTGGTCAGCTTGTAGTTGAGTTGTGCTGAAACAACAAGGGCCTGAAACACAAGGAACGAATCAGAATTATTAATTGAGACATAAATACTCTAAATAGAGTTGAGAAGGCTACCGCGGCGGAGAGTTCGATACTCTTCTCATAAAGAGTGTTGCAGTCCGAGGCCTTGCGCACGAGGTCCCAGTGGTCGGCGCCAAAGCCAGAAAAGCTCTGACCCACCCGAGAAATGACGTCCGAGCTGAGAACCGCCCCTTCTATCCCAGCGGCGCCATCAAGTACATATTCCTCAGTATGAGTTCGGGCCGTTGGCAGCTGAACTGTTGAGGTAGAAGGTTTCTTCGGGGGCCGAACAACTATTAACTGGGTCTCGGTGGGAAGCTGCGAGATGGATGCAGTAGGGCCTGACCCATCAACCTGGGCAGTCGGTTCCGTGGAGGTGTTCGCAGTGATCTGGGCCGTGGGAGTCGTCTCGTGATGTTTAGGTACCTTGGACTGTCGGTCGGGCCTCTTTGGTATCCTCGGGCGTTTGCTCTTCTGGGCGCCAGCTCCTCCATCACTAAAGAGCATGGCGTCGAGGTCAGGATTCATGGCACCTGCATAATGACAGTGAGTTAAACAATGATAATAACTTTGGGAAAAGATGTAAACCAATTGAAGAAAAAACCTAACTGAGACTCTCCCCCGAGCTCGAGCTTGGGGACCATGAAATTCCCCCGTCTTCAGAAGAGGCAGGGGGAGTGCCTTCCCTATAAGTTGGAGATAACCTCGAAAGGTCCCTATAATCATTGGTCCCATACTGCACAGCTATCCCATTCCACACCTCGTCCGTGGTGTACATAGTGTCGTATTTCCCGAGCCCACTATCAAACCTATGGACACAGTCATCTACCCAACTCCATATGTAGAAGTGGTATCTATCCTGTGGGCACGAGACTAGTCTATTGGGCCTGTGTTTTAATAAAGTGGGGGACCACATTCGCGAAGTAGGAAGGGTTTTACCTCCACCGGAGTCCGAACTCGAGGCTTCGTCATTGGCCTCATTTCCCGACCGCGGACTTCTCGAGCGAATTGGGAGAGATGCTTTCCTTTCTCTCCTAGGAGGAAGGATGCCTGTGGGCAGTGGCACTTCCTCCCAGCGTCCATATTTTTTACTGGACCAGTCAGAGGTTGACTGACCCTGTCCCAACAACCCACAAGCTCGTAACTTGTCCTCATGTAATAGAAATGAGAGAGACCTCCTGCCGTATGGGAGTCGGAGCAGGGCCTCTCTGTGCTCCTTCATTGTTTCGTCAGGGGTGGGACGCTGAAAGTTAGCTGAAAGACGAGGTACACTTCAACTAAATATGGATTTTAGGGCTAAAATTCCGAGCTTAAAAATAGAAAGTAACGAGAACACTTACGAATCCGCCTGAACGAACGGTGCCGAGACGGGGACAGACCGTCTGTCCAGAAAAAAGCCTTCTTGAAGTCAGGAGGGTGGTTCGGAAGATCTTCAAAGATCTTTGTCTCTTTGGGGTAGCTCGAAAGATAGTAAAAACCATCTCCTCCCCGAGCTCGGGAGGGATTACTCTTCAAACAAAAGAGATATAAAATCTCTTGGGGTGAAGGCCCTGTCCACCCCAGCTCGTGGAACAAGGACCTCAGGGCAGACAGCACCCTGTATGAGTTGGTGTTGAGTTGGAATGGAGCCAACCCAACGAAATCAATGAAGTCTCTGAAAAAGGACTTCAGGGGCAGCAAAGCTCCTGCCCTTATATGTTCCTGGCTCCAGGCCGCGTATTTCACACTGGAATCGCGGCCCCCAGGAGCGAAACAGCTCCGTTCATGCCTTGTCGGAGCTCGACACTTCAGTGTGTCCAACGAACTAAGGCCATGGAGGGCCAAGATATCAGTTATTTGGTCGGTGGTGGTAACCGAGCTCTGGTAGAATTCGGCTTCAAACATCTCCCTCCTAGGCTGCGAAGATGAAGGCTCCGCCATTAAGGAAAACTGGAGTTCCCCTGGGTGGTATGCAACCGTGACTTTTAACGCTGGGTCGAGGGGAATTGGCCTAGGTCCAGGGTTGGGCTCCGGATAGATGGCTTCCCGAAGAACTCTTCTCTTCTTTTCAATGACCTCGTCTATCTGACGACGATAGTGGGCTTGAATGTCCTCCTGCTCGCGCGCAAGCTCGTATTCTTTTATCCGACGTTGGTTCCGGGCAAAGATCGATTCCGGGCTCGGAGATTTGGGCTCGTAAGGGATTGCTCGTAATGACCCCCACCGTCTTTTCGGATTCTGTGACATCTAACGAGAAAGAAAAAATGGTGAGGGCCATGCATGCAAGAATCATGAGCTCGATGGGATGAGCTCGGAGATCTAAGGACAAGAAACTAAGTATTAAGACCCTCACTAAAGAGTCAGAGCGCGTGTTCCACAGGAAAGAAAAAAGCGCGTGGATGATTTTTTTGAAAATCCCGAAATTCAAGGGAAAGGAGAGTGGCGGTTAGCCAGGAAAAGCATTTTTGGGTTTCGTGTATTTGTCAAAGCCCATGTTTTTATCCGAAAGCTTAATGTACAAGAAACGCTGCCTAAGAATTTCAAAACCCAGAAAATAGGAACCACATTCAAACGTCGAAACTGGGTATAAACCAGAGACGAACATCCAGAGTGAAAATCCAGAAAGCATAAAAACCTATCGGTTCAAACCTCCTATCGTATCATGCTAAGAACGTAAACTAACATACACAGCAAATACAGTATAAAAAGAACAACAAAAATGGCGTACTTACACAGTGATGGTGATTGCAGCGAAATCGTCGAGTGGAGAAGAGGTTGCAAGAAAGAACTCACTGACTCGTACAAACCAGGATTCCTTTGTTTCTTCGGCCTAGAAAACATGCACTGAGTGTAAACTGTGATAAGAAGTTTAGGGAGTGTTTTTCTTTTTTCTGGCTTGTGATGAACAAATGTGAAGAAGACGAAGAGGGGGTCTTGTATATATAGGTGGGAAAACTAAATTAATCAGGAGCGTTGATTAAATTCCTCAAAAGATCGAATGGATGGGGATCGGTGACAAGATGGCGCCGAAAAGTTGTCAGGCGAACGATCGTGGGCGTGTTCCCAAGGTACTCAAGTACCTAAAGTGAGCAATACCCATCTGGCACGTGTCCATTTTCAAGAGTGTGACGGTATGGTTCCCAGAAATAGTAGTTCAAAAGTTTCCTTCTCTTAGGATTTGAACAAATACTTTTGAGGGGGCAAGATGTTATACCCAGATTTCGAGCCCTAGTAAATATGACCTCGAAAGCTGAGTTCGCAACAAATGGTCTCGTGAGGATTAGAGTGATCTAGGATTGTAAGTCGAGCCTGCAAAGTATGATATATGGTCTTGAATGCGGTGATCTCGAAATGATCTCGATCTCGAAAGGTAGTTCCGAGAATACCTTCATCTTCAGGAACTTCGGAGCATGGGTCTTGAGCTCGATATCCCATCTCGAAAGCAACGTTAGCTCGGGAGATGTCAATGGCTCGCATAATGACATGAAACCTGAAATGCTAAAGTCTTGGAGATACGCTATAACCACCTTGAATATCTACAAGTATTGTAAGCCTGAGATGTAATCCTCATTTATTGATGTAAATCCCCAAGAATCGTGGGATATTATTTAGTCAGTTGTGCGTTCCCTGGTCATCAGGGACGTTTCCTTTTTTATCTGATTAAAGGCATTTAAAGCCATTTATTTTTATTCACAAAAGAGTAACTACCCAATATATGTGGGATAGTATTCGGCAACCTTCTCTATAAATAGAGAGGTCATGCACCATTGTAATGGACCGAAATTCTGATCCTTGGGAGAAAACTCTGTAGAATTCATGCTAAAGAATGGTTCAGAGATAATCTTGAGGTTAATAACAGAGACTCGTGGACTAGGCAGATTTAACTGCTGAACCACGTAAAAAACCGTGTGTTTGATTCGTTTGTTTCTTTTGGCCATTATCTTTAATTGTTTACGTGCTCTCTTCTTTTATCTGTTGACGAAAAACGGCGTCAACAATTAAAAATTCAACAAAATCTATATTTCAAATGCAGATAATTAAATACATTTAGAAACACAATCAAGTAAAAAATTAAAGATTATAATTTGATTTAGTTCAAATATAATTTAGTTTGGAAATATTGAGTTTAGTTTTTTTTACACTATATTTGGGTTAAAAATTATTTATGTTTAGTGATTTTTTATTTATTGGATTTTATATAATTTAAATAATTTAAAGATAATTTTTTATTTTTAAAATTATTTTTTCTAATTTAAAATCAATTAATTAATAAAAAAATTAATTTTTTTAACTGTCACGTTAGCAAACTGTTATTATTTTGGACGGAAAGATAAAAGTCTACAAATGTTATAGTTCAGAGGTATTTTTGCCAAGAAAAAAAAATTCAAGGGGCAAAATAGTCTACAAGTGCTATAATTCGGAGGGAAAAAATATTTTGTCCGAAATTGTTTTGTAAGCATTTTGGCATGTCATGTACTTTGTTGGATTAATCATATTAATGAAATTTCCTATTAGTTAAAAAAGTGGAAATTGGAATCTCATATATTCAATAAAAAATAAATTCCATATAAATTCATGAAAACAAGTCATATTGCATTTTTCTAAAAACAAAAAGTTCCTGTTGCAAAAATTTCGAGAATAATGACAATAAATTTCTCAACAATTTGATTTGGAATTAATTAGTTCTATTTCTTGATAGGACAAGTATTTTTTAATTAAATCGAACAAAATAACAGTAATTAAAAAGTAAACCAGTAGTAACATGTTACTAATGTTTTTGGTGATATGTTAGTTGCTAGTTAACTAGTAATTAAGCACATTTCAATTAATATTTTGAAACTACTTGGGAACTTCAAATATTAGTAATCATCTACCAAACTAAAACAATTACAGAAAAACTAGTGTATTCAGTAATAAATAATTATTTTGTAACTGAAAAGTGGTAACCCAGAACTACTATGAAACTTAAATCATAGCAACTAGATAAAAAATTTCAAAATAGACCCAAATAGCTTGTAGCAAAACTAAAAGCCAGCCAAAAAAATAATAAAATCAATTACTGAAAAAAATTATCCTAGTAAGATTAGCAACTAATTACTAAATATGAAAAAACAAATTGAAATACCATTGATGGTGGAAAAATCGTGATAAAATGACAATCTTAAGGTATGAATAAGCTTCAAAGTATGATTAAGATATAAAAATGACATTAATTAATCAATAACGTAAAAAATTGAAAATACAACATAAAATAATTGTTGAAATGAGAAACAACATAAAAGATCCATTCTATAGTTTCGAAAACACAAGAGAGTGAAGAGAACGTAGGAGAAGAAAGACAATGGAAGATAACATTAAAAAAGACAATAAACATAACTATTAAAAAAAAAAAAAATAGTAGCTGAAAATGGGAAAAAATAATAATTAAAAACTATCATCTAGTTCCTAAAATGTGAAAGTAAAGAAAATGAAAATTTATATATTTAGAAAAAACTGTGAATAACTTGAGAAAAAGCATATGTAATGGGTAAAAATAGAGACGAAGTTCAAGATATGAATTGAAAAGAAATAAGAGAAATAAAATAATTAAGATAGAACTTAAATTTTTTTTAAAAATTATAAAATAATATAGCTTCCTTGTAACTAAAGTATGGTTCAGATTACATTATAGTTTTAGTTACATAATTTTAATTTTTAATTGTACATTATTTTGGTAGCAAAATTAAAAATGATTCATGGTACTAACTCTCAGAGTTAGCTAGCAAAATTGACCGAACTCGATCGTTTCTTTCATTGGCATGTTTAAATCTACCTCATTTGAAAGAAAGAGCACAGTGCAATCCAATTTCTAATCTCGTGACTTTCGGCCTTAAATTGCCAAATTGCTTAATTTGAGAATACGTAGTAAACATCTACCATATACATAATACGTAGCGTTGCAGTAGTTGAAAATGACTTGAAACAACCTCCCACTAAAGAATCTCATCCTTGAAATCAAAGTGAAGACAATACTTGAAATATTTTCTCTTTCCACAAAGTCACTTACATTGTGGTGAAAATATAAGCTGCATATACCTTCCACTTGAAAAGTGAACACTCGTATACGAGACAACGTCAAGGCATATAATTCTTTCTCAATGGCCAATAATGGTTACTTGTCTTAATAATTATGTATAACAGGATACACCCTAATGTCTTTTTTTTTTTTTTTTTATGATAGAAAGAATCATATTAAAGGGCTAAATCAACCAAAAGAATACACTGTAACAGGAGTATCCACAATCCTAACAACACGATCTGATTCTGAATAAGAACTCCTAGCTAAAAAGTGAGCAACATTCACTACAAAAAAAATAGACATTTAATGGCTATATGAGAGAGACATTATAGACATTTAATGTCTCCCCCTACGGGAGACGTTGTTGAAAGAACTATCTTAAGTGGCCCTACGATGACTCCCATGTGGAGACTTTGTAGACATTCAACGCTTCCCTCTGGGAGTCATCATATGTTGTACGTTTTACACCCTACGATAACTCCCATGGGGAGACGTTGAATGTCTACAAAGTCTCCCCTTGGAAGTCATCGTAGGTACCTATGATGACTCACAGGAGGAGATTTTGTAGACATTCAATGTCTCCCCCTGAGAGACATCATTGGCTTTTGTATTTTTTTTTAAAAATTTAATTAATTAAATAGTTATTTTCATATTATTTCATTATAAATATTGAAATGAAATTAAATATATTAATTAAAAAATCTAAATTATATGCAAATTTAAATTGTGAATTTTTATTAATAAAACCGAAATGTGTATATAATATGTTTTAGCTAGCTAAAAATACAAAAAACTAATATTTGTTGTTACACATATAAAATTAACAAATATTACACTGACTAGCTAGATATATAGTAAGATAGAAAAAAAAAAACAATAAAAACCTATTTTTTGGGACGATGGCTTTGAACTATTGGTACCATATCGTTCGCCCACTATTGTCGCATTTCATTAATCTGTGCTGATGTATATGGCGGAATGCTTAGCTACAAAAAATATAACGTACAATATATTATTTAATTATATCTATTTTAATAATAAATAAACCGTAAACTTTTTATAAATTTATATATATATATAAATACATACCTCTTTCTTCAAGTAACGTCGAGGTTTATCCATATCTTTTCCTATATCTATGAAAAATTAAACAAAAAAACTAAATAAGCATACAAAAAATTGGTGAGCATTTCCCTTATATTAGTAACATAACCATCTGTCAATCTAATCAAATAAGCATATCACAACACAACACAATACAAATATAATAATAGAATACATAATTCTAGACAAAATCGAGCAGAATTTCCCTTATAATAGTGATCTAACCATCTGTGAACAACAAGCCAAACAAATCAAACAACACACAATAAGTTTCTTCCTTATAGCTCCACATCACACAAACAAATTTTCCAGAACCTACTTCACTAAAACACACAGTTCTCAACCTTCTGTTATCATTGCAACACACAATTTTAATCTCAGAACCTACTTCACTATGAATGAATATTTAAGATATTCAAACTCCTCTAACAAAAGTTTAATGATACTAAAACAAGAAATAAGATAATGTAATTACCTTTTGCAAGTAATAGTCATTGCTAGCAAATTTACTTCACTTTTGCAATGCGCGCACTATGTTATTAATTAAATCTTTAAATTAATTAAATAATAAAAGATTAATAAATCAATGAAAATATAACTATATATAAATAACCTACTTAAATGTTAATAAATATTACAAATATATATAATTTTCTAACTAAATAATAATATAAATTAAAAAATTTATAAACATATTAACTTGAATTACTATTTAGTATGTAAATTAAAATTAAATTATTTTTCTTATTTTAGACAAAGTTATTAAATACATTTTAGTAAAACATATTTACATATATATATATATTTAGCAAACATTAAAAATTAATTAAAAAATATATAGTTTTCGGAATAAATAGTAAATAAAATTTTAAAAATAGTAAATAATGTGGTATCATGTTAAAATTAAACAATGTAATATCTCAAATATACATAAAAATTAGTTTTCATACTTTAAACTAATATTTATAATAAAACCCACAAAAACTATAAAAAATAAGCACAAAAATAATTTTTCTACCATTATAACTATAATACATTGTTTAATCTTGAAATCCTACCTCAAATATGTTTTAAATCCACTTTGATGAGCCAAAAATCACCCAAAACCGCAACTATCATAAACCCTAAAATCTAAATATCAATCCCTTAATATTTAGAGAAAATAAGCATACAAATTATCCTAACTATTATACAACACTTATAAATGATAAAAACATACCTCAAATGGAATTTTATGGCCTAAAATTGGCCAAAATCATCAAAGAAAACCCCAAAAATTGCCTAAAAATGCCTCATCTCCGCCTCTCTATTTCGTGCATATGCTCTCGGGGAAGAAGAAGAAAAATTGCTAAATAATATAGTAGGGGAGGCCTTTAACGTCTCCCCTAGGAAGACGTGCCTAGCCTCTAACAGGGCACATCTTCCTAGGGGAGACGTTAGAAGTCTTCCCTTATATATATTTGACCCAATTTTTGATATTTAAAAAAAAAAATTATATCATATTTTTAAGTATAATGTCTCCCACAACTTTTGATGACTTACCTAGTTAGTCATAAACAAAAATGTTTAATGACTTACACCTCTAGACTTTAAATATCACTGAATACTTTTAATGACTTACACCATTGGTGTAAGTCATTATAGAGAGTCATTAAATGTCAATTTTCTTGTAGTGCTTATTCACAGATTGCTTAACAACATAAATTACAACAAATTTACACAAAGACAACAAAACTCTACAATCATGAACAATCAAACCAAACAGAGAGCAAAGTTTGGAACTTCCATTCACTGCCTGAACAAGTACAGAGGCATCTGACTCAATATCAACATTGGTGATACTGAACTCATACACCCAACCTAAAGCCTCTTTCAGCCCCCAAAGCTTCAGCGATTAAAGGCTGAACCGTTCCGCACACCCTCATCATTCCTCAAAATCCAACTTGTTCCGAAGGCATTTTGGTTTGCAAAAATAGCTGCATCAACATTCATTTTGAATCTTCCTTTTTATAGTTTTGTCCAATGCTCACACTCATCCGTACTACTGTAACTCTTTTCCTGAACTAGTACTCCATTTCCCTTAGCCATTTTCCAATGTTCAAAATACGTCTTTGCTGAAACAATAATCTATTCTGCTCTATAATTTCAACCCCTCCAAACCACTTCATTTCTATCCTTCCAAAGACTCCAACAAACCATTCCAACCAACCTGTGCACTCAAGTGACTTAGTTGGCATGACCCAGCTAAGCCACTCTCGAAAATCAATAGTATTGTGACTATTAAGAGTGCGATCCACCTGAGACCAGCATCGTTTGGCAACAGGACAAGTGACCAAAATATGAAATATCATCTCACAATCAGCTATACTCATCGGGAAATCCATACTAACCCTTCACATTCTTTCTTTGCAACGTGTCTTTATAAGGTAAGCAACCTTTAGCTTCCATCCAAAGAAGATTTTTAACTTTTGGAGGTAATTTCATATTCCAAAGAACACACCAAAAGCCCAAATCATTATCCATTCTCCAGTTAGCAAATTGAATTTGGAGGCTTCGGTAAGCGCTTTTTATAGAATAAAGCCCCGATGTCTCCACAACCCAATACCAATGATCTCCTCTATTAGAGTCACTAAGAGGAATACTAGTGACAAGCTTCTAGTCTCGCTCCTCAAAAAGATCCTTGATAACATCAAGATCCCATCCTTTGCCTTTAGTCACCATCAACTTATCCACAGTCTGGTTTATTAGAGTAGGGTGATTAGAGATAACAAAAGGATTGAGTCTTCAGGAAGCCAAGGCTGCCCAACAATAGAAATTCCTCTTCCTGAGACAACACACCATCTGCACCCTTGCCGAAGAAGAGTATGAACCTCCCAAATGCTACGCCACACAAAACTGGGATTACACCCTGTTGACGCCGTTTTTCGTCAACTTAAAAGGAGAGCAATTAAACTAGAATATATCAGAGGAAATAAAAGAAGATGAAAACAGGAAGTTTTTATGTGGTTCAGCAGTTAAATCTGCCTAGTCCACGAGTCTGTGTTATTAGCACTTGGGAGTTTTCTGGAAACTTTTAAGAGAATAGTTGCCCAGAGTTTTCCCTCAAGATCTCTTTATTTTTTTTCTTCTTACAAATGGAGTTTCCTTCTCTATTTATAGAGAAGGTTTCAGAATTCGTTCCCACATATTTCGAGAGTATATTATGTGAATCAAATAATATAATGCTATTTAATGCATTAATCCCTACGTATACGGAAACATCCCATAAAATGGGGGATTGGATAACAAATTAAATAATATCCCTTAAATACTGGGATGTTACAATAATAAATACATTAATATCTAATTGATTAGCTCAGATACGGAGTTCATTACATCTCCGAGACTATCCGTCAATCGCGAGCTCGTCACCTAACTTCGCCTACGCTCAGAACAAGTAACCACTGACGAAGTCATCACATTCGAGCTTACACTTCCCGAGCTCGAACCATCTCATATTGAAGGCGAGAGATGCACCAGGGAAATATATGTGTCAAACCCTGGCTATTACGGGCTCAAAGAATATTCGAGGCCACACACCCTCGAGCTTTTTCGAGGTCGTTATTTACAACAAAGCAGTCTGACTAAAGGATCATATGTCGATCGTGCATATTTCGAGCTTACACCTAACGAGCCTAGATTTCGGGGTCATAACTTCTCATGTTCGAAATCTGGCTGTAACATTTTGCCCCCTCAAAAGTATCAGTTCGAATCCTATGAGAAGGAAACTTTTGAACTGTTCTTTTCGGAAACTGTATCATTAAGCGTACTTGAGTGTGGACATGCGTCAGCCAAGGATTGATTAATTAGAGTACTTGAGTGCTCTGGTACCATACCCACGTCTATTCATCTGCCGCCATCTCTTCATTTGTACCTGACCATCAGATCAGATACAAAATCTGATTAATGGCTCAGATTAGCCTGACCTTTGGTCTCCTTTCGGGATTTACGTATAAATAGCCTCTCATATTCTCCTTCTTCACCTTCTTCTTCAAGCTTTCAAAGAGAAAAGGAAAAAAAACCAGAGCCTTCATATTGTCTTGTCTTTGCATGTTCTCTAAACCAAGAAAGCAAAACAATCATGGCCTGTTCGATTCCGTGAGCTCATCCTTGCAACCGCTCCTCCGGTCGTCGATTCCATTGTATCCGCAAGCTTCAGTGTGTAAGTCTCTGTTCTTGACCTCATATGCCTATACATATTTTTTCTTCGTGCACGTTTTTATTGTTGTTGCACTGTGGGCACATTTATCGGTTTTGTACTAGGATGTTCTTAGCTGATACTATGTAGATTTTAGGTTCTTCTGATATTATGGGTTTCAAACCCAAACTTTGTGTAGAGGATGCAAATATGGCTTTCTTTACTGTTGTTATTTAGATTACGGGTATCGTATCGTGTAAACCAAGAAATGGAGTATGGAATTAGGATTTTTAAATTGCACGTTTCCCAAAATTATCATATTTTTGAGTAACCGCCAACTTTTTCCCTAAAAATTCGGGATTCTTTAAAATAAATCCACTTTCCCCCCTTCACGTTAAATACACGCTTGAAGCCTCCCTTTCAATAGCTTAGGTTTCTTCCGAGTTCGATCCTGTTCTTTCGATCGAGCTTATTCCATGGTTTCGAGCATTCGAGCTCAGACTATCTTGAATTTTATCTTTTATTTCTTGTATGCCTGGCCCTCACTCTTTTCTTTCTTGCTAGATGTTGCAGAATTTTGAAAAATAGTGGGGGTCAGTACTCGCAATTCCCTATTCTCCAGTGACTTTGAGCCCTGAATCGCCCTTTACTCGAAATCAGTGGCTAATTCGCGAGCACAAAGAGAGGTGTGAGAAAGAAGACATTCGAGCTCACTTCCGACGCCAAATCGATGAGGTTAAAGAGAGAAAGAGAAAAAAACTTCGGGTCGCGATCTATCCAAACCCGAATCCCGAGCTTAGGCCGGTCCCTCTTGACCCTAAACTTAAAGTAACGATTGCCTTCAAGCCGGGTGACATTGCATTCTCGCTGATGGAGGAGTCATCAAGCCGTCCATCCACCTCACAGCCGACTACCATTCCTACCTCGAGGGGGGAATTCTTCGAGGCCGAGCATTATTGGAGCTCGGTTTCTTCGTTGGGACAAATCACCAACATCATAGCTCGCCACAGCCTAGGATTGTCAGGCTCGCTGAGGTGTCGAGCTCCTACCTCCAACGAACGAAGCTGCTACGCCCTAGGAGACGGCCGTCCCGACAACAAGCTGAAGCTCGCGACTTGGAGCCACGAGCATATGAAGGCAGGGGCTTTATTTCCCTTGAAGTCCTTTTTCAAGGAATTTCTGGATTTTTTTGGGCTCGCGCCCTTCCAGCTCCAGACCAACTCATACAAGGTCTTGTCAGCCCTAAGGTCGCTATACCACGAACTGAAGTGGGAAGGACCTTCGCCAAGAGAGATCCTGTACATCTTTTATCTGAAAAGCAACCCCCCCCCCCCCCCCCGAGCTCGGGGAGGAGATGGCTTCTACTATCTATCGAGCTATCCTAAGGAGAGGAAGATCTTTGAGGACATTCCCAACCATCCTCCTAACTTCAAGTTGGCGTTCTTTTGGACAGACGGCCTGGCTATTTCAAAGTTTTATCCATTCAGACGAATCCGTAAGTATATGATTCTCTTTTCTTTCGTGCTCGACTTTTGTTTAGGCTCAAACTAATCATAATGTATTCGACTCTTCAGCCAACTATCATCGTCCTACTCCTACGGATGCAATTAAGGAGCATAAAGAAGCCCTGCTCCAGCTTCCATACGGTACGCGCTCCATGTCTTATCTTCTTCACGAAGATAAGCTTCGAGTCTGCGGTCTTTTTGAGCAGGACCAGTCAACAGATGATACTGCCTACCGAAAGTACACCAAGTGGGAGCATTTTCCACCCCCAACTGATAATCTTCCTTCGAGGTGAAGCTCGAAAGCACGATCTCTAGCTCACCATTGTAGGAGTCCGTGTTCAGGGAATGACGCCAACGACGAGGCCTCGAGCTCGAGTGACAGAGGTAAGGTCATTCTCAGCTCGGCCTTGTGGTCTCCTTCCCTTCTTAAACATAGACCCAACACCCTGATCTTACTCCCGGATGATAGGAATAACTTTTATGTATGGTCTTGGGTAGATGATAGGGTCCATAGGTTCGATAACTAGCTGGGGAGATACCAAACAATGTATAGTCTGAATGAAGTTTGGGATGGGATAGCCATCCAATATGGAATAAATGACTATATGGAACTTTCGAGGTTAACTTCCACGTATAGGGATGGGACTCCCCCAGCCTCCTCTAAAGATAGGGGGATTTCTTAGTCGCCGAGCACGAGCACGAGCTCGGGGGAGAGTTCTAGTTAGTTTTCTTGTCACTTATCTTTGTTTCCTTAACTGTCTGCCTTACGCTTACTTTAACATTTTAAGCTTGTTTTCTAATGTGATTTGATTATGCAGGCACTATGGACTCTGATCTCGAGAATATGCTCAACAGCTGTTCGGGAGCCAAGCAGAGCAAACGTCGAGGGGCTCACAAAAAACTGGCCAGCCCGCAAAATTCCCTAAAAGGGCCGAGGTGACTCATCCTCCTCCAGCTCCTCTTGTTCCGAGCCCAGTCGCGACCTCCACTCCCCAGGTCGAAATTCCTATGGCAGATGCTCTTTCTCTGCCTCCTGCTGTCCAGATCCTTCCAACGATCACCCCAGCTCCGAAGAAACGAACTCCTATTCAAGGGTGCCTGTTGTCGATTTCTACTCATTCTGATGAGAATGATATCGAAAACACTGCCGGAGCCATTCTCGGCTCGGACGTCCTGTCTCGGGTGGGCCAAAGCTTCAGCAGTCTTGGGGCTCCTCAATGGCAGTTCCTGGTCATTGCTCGGGACTCCCACGTCCTTTATGACAAGAGTACCAAGCTCATCTCCTCAGTAATTTCTCTTACTTCATTATTTATTGTAATTTTACTTAGAGTGCGTTCTAATTTGATTTTTTTGCGTGTCAGGCTCTCGCTGCAGTTGCTCAGCTAAATTACAAGCTGAACAACTAGGTTCATGTGAGCATGTCCTATGCTCAGGAGTTGAAGGATCTCCAGCTTAAGCTCACTGACGAGTTCAAGGTTGCAAAGTCGAAGCTAGAGGCTGAGCTTAAAGATATGAGTTCCAGGGTTGAGGAGCTTGAGAAGCTAAATGCTAAGCTTGAGGAGGAGAAAAAGGCGACCTTCGAGATAATGGAAGGTGAAAAGGCTCGTCTTCTTGAAGAGTTTAAGCAGAGGAGGGATTGGACAGTTGACATGGCCATGTACAGGATTTGGGCCAACAACACCGATCTCGACACGAGGTTCTTGGGTACCTTTGAGGACGAGCTTCTGGCCAAATGGCAAGCTCGGCTAAAGGCAGAGGAAGCTGCTCAGGAGGATGCTGAGAAGACTAAAGAGGGATCAAGTGCTGTCAAGGGAGATGCTCCTACTCCCTAGATCTCGATCATGGGCTGCGACCCATTTAATTTTTTTTTTGTAATAGTTTAGGGCCTTTCTTTTTCATGCCCTTGGGACGAAAACAATTTACAGCTCGTAAAAGAGCTATTACATTTTATATTTTTAATACCATGTTCGACTTTACTTTAATATTTTTTCTTTACATTTCTCAGATCAAAATATTTTTCCTTTATGTTAGTTTATTCATACAAACATATGTTGGATTTAAGCTTGAGTTTCGATGTATTCACGCATAGTTTGCTTGATATATCCATATCCAATCTCGTTATTTGTCAAGGTCGGATCTTACTTTTACAACGCACTCAGAAGTACTTAAGTGATATGTAAGATAAGTAGTTTGGTTGTATCTTGCTTTTTATAGTCACTTTTCCTCTTCCTCGGACAGTTCCTTGAGGTTATGAGGTCAAAACTTTTGTTGCAAAATAATCCAGCCTCGGTATCGACATAGCTCGTAGTAGGTTTATCTTTTTCCCACTTGTGTCGATCAATTTTAGCTGGTTTGTTCCAAACCTATTTAGGTCGTGTTTGGTTCGTAATCCATACACTTATATATTTTCGATCTAGTTATATCCAGATCACACTAGTTCGCGTATCTAGTGGTATCCAGATACTTTAATTTTAATAATCTGGTTTCGACCAAATTATCTTAGTTTGCGCATCTGGTTATATCCAGACACTTATTTTTTTAATAATCTGGTTTCGTCCAAATTATCTTTGCTCGCGCATCTGGTTATATCCAGAGACTTATTTTGAGAATACACTTTTAACTTCTACGTCGGGTTAACGGTACAGACATTTGTTAGTTTTTGTGTATGCTATATTGGAGTTATTTATTTTTTTCAAACTAATGGTATATATACCACTGATGCCCCCTTAATATCCTATGAGTGAGATCATAGGTTATTAAATTAAGAGAGTTTGCAAAAAAATACAACACATTGAAAAAAATGGCTTTTAATCAAAATTGAACACTTTATTAACAAAAGCTTTGTAAAGATAGACAAGCATGGTTACATGAGTCATCATTTCTATACTATTGATAGTAAGGTCGTAGATGTTCGCCATTCCAAGCTCGTGGTACCAATTCTCCATTTAATCTCGCCAATTTATAGATGCCAAGTCAAATAACTGACTCGATTTGGTAAGGTCCTTCCCAATTAGGCCCAAGTACGACAGCAGTCGGGTCCCTCGTAGCTAGGAACACACGTCTTAACACTAAGTCTCCCAATCAGAACTTTCTGTCCCTAACTTTTTTATTGAAATATCAGGTAGCTCGAAGTTGATATAACACATTCCTTAATTGAGCTTCATCTCGCCTTTCTTCAATAAGGTCCAGACTTACTTCGAGTTGAGATTGGTTCGAGGCTTGGTCATAAGCATGGCTACGAATTGTGGGTATTTTGACCTCGATCGGTAACATGGCCTTGCATCCATATGCCAGAGAAAAAAGGGTATGTCCTATTGAAGTGCGAGCTGTAGTTCGATATGTCCACAAAACTTGGGGCAACTCCTCAGGCCATTTTCCCTTAGCTTCTTCCAAATTCTTTTTCATAGAACTCTTGAGAGTCTTATTTACTGCTTTGACTTGGCCATTTTCTTGGGGATGGTTAACGGAGGAAAAGCTTTTTATTATCCCATTTTTTCACAAAAGTGGGTGAATAATTCACTATCGAATTGAGTACCGTTATCTGATACTATTTTCCTTGGCATTCCATATCGGCAGATGATGTTTTTCACCACAAAGTGTTATATTATTTTATAATATAATGTAATATTATATTATATTATATTAGAATATAATTTTTTAGATTAAATAAATTTGACAAAGAGTGTCACATATTGTAACATATAATAGAGAGTTACAATATTTAGATATATGAGAAATATCCAAATATGTAACATATTTGGTGTTACAAATTCAACTACAAATTTGTAACTTCCAAATTTTACCCTTTATTGTGTAAATTTGTTGTTACACAATATTGAGATGAATTTCATAAAAGCCATATGTGAAACGGCTGTTAGAGATATGATTTTAACCCCAATAATGTGCTTTGGGGGTTACAAAATCATTTGGGAGGGTTTCAAACCGTTTGGAAAAATAGCACATTTTCAAGTGCTGAAACTGGGCTGTGGCCATGGCCACTGAATGATGGTGGCTGTGGCATGGGGGACATAGAGCAGTGGCCACGGCCACTGATGTCCCTGGCCGCGGCCACAGGTGCATTTCAGGCCAAATTTTCAGTTTTTTTCCAAATGTGTTGAACGGTTCCAAAAACCCAAATAACTCCCAAATCTCAATTTTAATTCCATAATAATCCAATTAATCATTGGTAACAGCCATGGGGGTTGGTGAAATTTGAAATTCAAAGGTTTTCTCTAAACTCTATAAATAGGAGCCTATAGCTCACTTGAAAGACACAATATTTCTATCCATTAGAGCACTTGGCTAGAAACACCTTGAGGCTTGATAATTCCATACAGCATTTCCAATATCTGAGAGAGATCCCTTATTGCTTGAGTTAGGGGGAAATAAGCTTTTGGACAAAGGTTTAAAACCTTGTTCAAGTTGGTGATCCCCAACACTCTTCACTCAGGTTGTGTAAGTGAGAGTTTACTTTTCTTTCTGTTCGTACATTTTATACTACTGCTTTTCTTCTTATTCTCTTGTTCTATTTACTTGTAACTTTTGTTTAGAGTTGTAATCTTCCTTTCTTTTGTTTCAAACACCTTTACTTTACTTGTAATCTTTTGCTTAGAGTTGTATTCTCACTATTCTCTTCTTCTTCTTCTTCCTTATCTTTGTTTATTTGTGTTTACCGAGATTTTCGGAAACTATATTAATAAAGATTAAGCGAGATTAATGATATGGGATTTAGAATATATAAAGGAGATTTTTACGTGGTTATGGCGTTAACGAGCCTTAGTCCACGAGACATTTGTATTACAGCTTGGAAAGTCTATAACAATGGAGTTTTTCTCTATCTTTCGACAGAGTAACAATATACCAGTCAAAAGGAGCCCCCCTCTCCAGTGCTCTGTCACCTGTATTTATAGGCTCACAGGAGCACTAGGATTGGGTCGGGCTGACCCGGGCCCAACAAGGATATAAATATCCCTGGCTTCTCTCTTGGAAGCCAAATATAAAAGATAAAAATATAAGAGACAGAATGATTAGAGTCCAGTGGGGCAGCCCAAGGCCTATCTATTGTTATATTATTTTATAATATAATGTAATATTATATTATATTATAATATAATGTTTTAGATTAAATAAATGTGACAAAGTGTGTCACATATTGTAACATATAATAGAGAGTTACAATATTTAGATATATGAGATATATCCAAATAATGTAACATATTTGGTGTTACAAATTTGTAACTTCCAAATATTACCCTTTATTGTGTAAAATTGTTGTTACACAATATTGAGATGAATTTCATAAAACCATATGTGATATGGTTGTTAGAGATATGATTTTAACCTCAATAATGTGTTTTGGGAGTTACAAATTCATTTGGGAGGGTTTGGAACTGTTTGGAAAAACATCACATTTTTAAGTGCTGAAATTGGTCGATGGCCGCGGCCACTGAATGTTGGTGGCCGCGGCCTGTGGGAAAGAGACCAGTGGCCGCGGCCACTAATGTCTCTGGCCGCGGCCACAGGCCAAAAACTGACCAATTTTCAGTTTTTTCAATCTTTGTTGAATGACTCAAAAAACCCAAATAACTCCCAAATCTCTTTTTTAATTCCATATTAATCCAATTAAACATTGGTAACAGCCATGGGGGTTGGTGGAATTTGAAATTCAAAGGGTGTCTCTAAACTCTATAAATAAGAGCCTATAGCTCACTTGTAAGACACAACGTTTCTATCCATTAGAGCACTTGGTTAGAAACACCTTGTAGCTTGATAATTCTAGAAAGATTTTCCAATATCTGAGAGAGATCCCTTAGTGCTTGAGTTAGGGGGAAATAAGCTTTTGGACAAAGGTTTTAAACCTTGTTCAAGTTGGTGATCCCCAACCCTCTTCACTTAGGTTGAATAAGTGAGAGTTTCTTGTATTTCTGTTCTTCTTTCTACTGTATTGTTTTCTTCTTATTCTCTTGTTCCTATTACTTGTATTTCTTGTTCAAGAGTTGTAATCTTTTTCTTTTCTTTTGCTTCAAACACTTTACTTTATTTGTAACCTTTTGCTTAGAGTTGTATTTTACTATTCTCTTCTTCTTCTTCATCATCTTCTTCATTTCCTTTGTTTATTTGTAATTTTCAGTTATAGAGTTGTAACTCCTTTTAATCAATCATTATTATTCGTAATATATTGCATAGAGTTGTAATTTCTTACTATTTCCATTGAGGCAAATTTATATTTTCCTAACATCTATCACCCGACAAAATGGGGCTTTTGGTCTGGGCATTCTGAGTTACGAGGCAGATTCAGGGGACAAGATCAGTTAGTGTAGTGGCGGCACAGGTCTGAACCAGCGGTGTGCAATCCCGAGGTGGCCTTTTCCACAGGTGAAAAGTGGGGACAACTCCCACACGTCACAAGGCGGTGCCAGGGTCTCGGATGCTTTATCCTGCCAACCCTGAGGACTTGACCCGGGTTCATTTACCTCTGTTCTTCTTTGTTTACTTTAGGCCTGGATCATCTACATGGTGCACGAATCATTTACCATGCTCTGGGACCGTTTTCATACATCTCGATCATAACCCCCAAACTGCCGTACGTCTCCCCGGATGATCGTCCCGGATCATCCTTCCTGGACACCGTCCGGGTCTAGACCCACACTTGGGTCGTCGATGTCAGTCACTTCCTGCCAAACGGGTCTAGGCTGAGGCCAACCCCAATTTCCCAGTTAGTGGGCCTAGACCACCGCCCCGGACCCAAGGCAGGTAATGGGGATAACATTTACCCCCAAGCCTTCACCTGGGTCTTCGAGGTGGAGGCTTGCCTTGCTCCTGGACACTCCATGGTCATCTTCCCAGTTCCTGCTTAGAATTGTGGGTCCGTGACAAGGGGCAATGAACGCTGGGCGCACGTGGAGCCCAGGCCATTTACCAATGTCCGGGTCCGTTTACTGAAGTCCCGTTTCGTGATGAGGGACACACGTGTCGCCCAGCGGCTGCTGCAACGATGTCACTTGACCTTGAAAGGTCACTTAACCACCTCAAGGGTTGCTAGGCCTAGGCTAGTGCATCAGCACGGATTCTGAAGCGTCTCATCCGCATGGGGGTCCTTCATTAATGCTTCTGCACTAAGGTGGACCGTAGGATAGGGTGACCTTTGACATTCCCCCATCCTGAAACGTTGGATTGAAATGGAAAGGATCCAGCACTCGAGTGCTCATTATTGCCCATGCGCGATCTTGGACCGTCCAATGGGAGATTTCCTATCCGCTGGATCTGACACCAGGATTTTGGGTCTCTATAAATACTCCTTAGACATTTATTTGAAACTTTTACACTCTCAAGCCATTCTAAGAACTAAGGATCTGTTTATGTCCGAAATCTCCGATGACATCTTCCACCACCTGCTTACTCTGCGCCGTTGCCTTTTTCCAACAGTTCTAGGACCTGCACCTCTGCCTGAGCGCACGTTCTTGGCCTGCCCTGTCGACGAGCTGCTGAACCGCCTTTGCCAGTTCAAGAATGAGATTCTGCCGTCCTTATCGTCGGACAACCACCATCTTTCATGGCCAGCCATTCATAGTAAGTCCCCCTACCTCTGCCTAAATAGATACATGAACATAGGTTCTGTCCTTTTGCTCATATGTTTAGGCTGCTAGAACTTGTTTACGCTTAGGACTAGTGCTAGGAAGGCTGCCTGGTCCAGATTGCTCTGGGTCTGGGTGCTTCCCGGACTGGTGGTGGATCTTATTTAGTAGCCCATTTTTCATTCCCGATTTGGGTCTCGCAGTTCTCTGGTGAACCCAGACCTGATCTGGAGGGGACTCCAAGCAGTCCATAGGAGGCCCCCTGTACCTTAACCGACTTTCTTGGGTTTCGGTATTGACTGCTTGGTTTCTTTTCTTTGCTCCCAGATCATCAGCCATGACTTCGAGTGTCGCCCTTCACTCGGAGGAGGAAGTTAACAGGGCCCCCGTCCTCCTTCTCGGGTCCTGGACCCCCAAAGGCAACAAATGGGAGATGGACACGGTACTGAATCTATTCCGGAACTACCAGATGATGCTTGTCCTTGAGAGACGCCTGGGCATAGATTCCACTCCCAGATTCTTCCACAACTTCCTGGCCAGGATAGAGGAGCGGGCGCACACTTCCGTGAAAGGGTTCGGGGCTTGGAGCGTTGGCCACATTAGTGCGGGAGCCACACTCCCGCTTCACGACTACTTTGTGCGGTTCCTAACATACGTGGGGATCGCACCCTTCCAGCTTCTGCCCTAAGCCTACCAAATGCTTGCGAGATGGCATGTTTTCTTCGTCGCAAAGGAGATCGCGAAGCCGACCCCCGCAGAAATCTTGTACTTCTACAAGAAGGAACCGCAGGTCAACGCCAGGTACAAGACCTTGGATGGCTTCTACAGGCTGAAGCCGCGGTGTAACTACCCAAGTCCTACAAGCACCTGGAAGCATCCCCTGGACGTCCAACATTACTGGTTCATGACGTCCGGGTTCCTCGTGAAGAAGAACCCCATGCTGCTACTGGACTTCCAGTGAGTGGGTAAGTGCTTCTCCGACCCTTACTTGGTCGGTTTCCCTTTTTCTTTTCCCTTTTCTTTTTATTTCTCACCGTGTTACTTCGGGTGGCAGGACCTTTTGCCCAGACTACTCTCACCCAGTTCATCTTGGACTGGAAGAGGTTTCACTCCGGGCTGAGCGTAGAAGACCTGGACGTAGGAGGTTACGTCACTACGGACAACCTCCGACTGGTCGGACTGCTCGCGGCCCACCAGACTATCGACGTCTCGAGCCTTTGGGGAATTCAGTGCGAGAAGAATTCCACCATAAGGGAGCAGCTGGCCCTGGAGCACATTGGGGAAGTAAAGGCTGCGGCACGAGCGGACACGACCAAGCGGAAGAGGGACTTTGTCCAGTCGGAGGCGGCCAATTCTGAGGAGCTGGAAGCCCTCTTCGAGGAGGCCCTGCCGAACATGGTTACCCCCAAGGCTAGCGTATCAGGGCGAGGTAACTCACCTTTGATCTTAACTTATGCTCCCCAAGTTGGGGACATAGCTAGGGATAGGCTAGCACTGCGAGGCCCCACGTTCAGGGCTGACGGGGAGACAAGACCTTCGTCTCCCGTTCCCAGAAGTTCTCATGTTTTTGTCTGGGTTCCTTCAGTATGGGAATTTCCTGAACCCGGATGACATGGGGGATCGAGTCTACTTTTTCGTGTTAGACGAGTTGAGTCACGCCCTGGGCTTAGATAAGGGTTCGTCCCGGGTCGCTCTTAGTTTTGGTTTCTATTTTCCTGTTAATCGTATTAACTCTTTTTCATTTGCGTTTGTTGTAGGAGACTCTGAAATGTCTGATCCCGTGGACGAGATGAGGCAGCTTCTCGAAGTCTGGGCCGCGAGGGCGGCCAAGGTTGCGGCAAAAAAGGTTGCCAAGAAAACACTTGAGGCACTAAGCCCGGACACCTCACTCAACAAGGAGCCACCAGGGGCAAATCCTCGACCCGGTGAGGTCACAATTTCTGCAGTCCCTGTTACGGTCGTGGAGCCGGCCGCCGTCCCCGTCCAACCCCCAGTAATCAATCTGGAGCCGGAACCTGCGGTAAGCCAGAGTTCCGGGAAGAGGGCCTTGGACTTGGGCGTGGCGGAGGCCGAAATCGGGAACAAGAGGCCTCAGACGAGGTGTGCTGGCTCGGCCGGGGAGTCATACGGGGAAAGCCGCCTGGCCGCGAAGGAGATTCCTGCTACACCGGCCCTCCCCATACATTCGGCCCTACCCGAGGAGGGGGAAGCCATCTTGGGAGAGTGGTCGGGAAAGGAGGGATGAGACGTACAAAGCCCTGACAATTCATCGTCAGGTTGAGTTCACTGAGCGCCCAGCGGCCTTCGGCGTCCCCCAGCCGATCGTGGATCGGCCAGCTGCCGAGACGGGCTTTCACCCTAAGCTGGGGCAGGACATGACCCCTTTCACGGTGGACTTGCTTGACCAGGTGGGGAACACCATGTCCAATCTCCAACTCAAATGGTATGCCACCATCGCCAACCCGGACATGCTTTTCATCTCCCAGGCCCTCCGTCATCAGGTCATCGCTGTAAGCTTGCTTCGTGTTTTTTCTACCCTCTTTTTATTTGTTTATAAGGATTCTTCTAACTTTGCTTTGTTCCAGGATGCTCTGCAATCCCATCAGAATGCTGATCTAGTGGCCGAGGCAGCCATGAAGATGGAGACGCTCCAGCTGGAGCTGGAGGCGGTCATGAATCAAAGGGAGGCCACCAAGGAGGCCCTGGCCAGGGAGACGGCCAAGGCTCGGGAGTCCTTGAACAAAGCGGTTGCTCAGGCCGACGCTGACTGCGTGGAGTCTGACCACTTCAAGGCTAAACTTGAAGAGGCCATGTCTTGGAAAGAAACCGAGGCTAATGAGAAGGTAGCCCTTCTGGAGGCGTAGCTTCCCAAAGCAAAGGCCACAGAGGAGGCGGATGTGACTCGGTCCGTCTGGGACTGGGACAAGGTCCAAAGCTTGGAGACCCAGGTCCGTGAGCTGGACGGCTCTCTTTGCGAGGAGAAGGTGGTGCATGACGAGACCCACCGCGGAAAGGAGCGGGCAGACAACATGCTGCGCGTCACCTTTGAGGAGGCCATCTACATGTCTTGGCGCAAACACAAAAGCATGAACTTCCTGATCTTTCCCAACTCGGATTCGAAGAGGGCCGAATTCGAGGCCAAGGAGAAGGAAGATGCGGAGCTTCTGGAGGATGAAGCCTAGGCCCGGATTCCCACCTTGCCCCTTTTATTTTTATTATTTTAGTAAATTTTATGGACGCGTACGCGTCCAAGACAATTTTAATTTCTTCCTCCGATTTATGTTATTTCTGTTATCCCTTAATTAGAATATTTTTATCACCGTGCATGACTAATTCTGAGGGTTTGGTCCCAGTTCCAACAACCTGGACTAGACTATTCCTGACTTTATCTTGTCAAATTGTCTCAATCCTACCATCCAATCTTCAACTTCGAGAACTTGATGGTTCGAATAGTTTACTGCGAAACCTAGTTTCCTTACTCTACCAGTTACGGGCCACAACCTTGCCCTAGGGCATACCAGATGCCTTATACCCCCGGAGATCGTTCGTCTGGGGCGGGACCAGCCTGGGGCTTAGTCCTCTTTTAGTTTATACCCTCGAACATCGTTCGTCTGGGGCGGAACTAGCCTGAGGCTTGGTCCTCTTTTAATTTATACCTCCGGACATCGTTTGTCTGGAGCGGGACCAGCCTAAGGCTTGGTCCTCTTTTAATTATACCCCTAGACATCATTTATCCGGGGCGGGACCAGACTGAGGCTTAGTCCTCTTTTAATTTATACCTCCGGGCATCGTTCGTCCGGGGCGGGACCAGGCTAAGGCTTGGTCCTCTTTTAATTATGCCCCCGAACATCGTTCATCCGGGGCGGGACCAGCCTGTGGCTTGGTCCTCTTTTATTTATACCCCCGGGCATCCGGGGGGGAACCAGGCTGAGGCTTCTCTTTTAATTATACCCCCGGACATCGTTCGTCCGGGGCGGGACGAGCCTGAGGCTTGGTCCTCTTTTAATTATACTCCCGGACATCATTCGTCCGGGGCGGGACCAGTCTAAGGCTTGGTCCTCTTTTAATTTATACCTCCGGACATCGTTCGTCTGGGGCAGAACCAGCCTGAGGCTTGGTCCTCTTTTATTTATACCCTCGCACATCGTTCGTTCGGGGCGGGACCAGCCTGAGGCTTGGTCCTCTTTTAATTTAAAACTCCGGACATCGTTCGTCTGGGGCGGGACCAGCCTGAGGCTTAATCCTCTTTTATTTATACCCCCGGACATCGTTCGTTCGGGGCAGGATCAGCTTGAGGCTTGGTTCTCTTTTAATTTATACCCCCGGACATCGTTCGAACGGGGTGAGAGCAGCCTAAGGCTTGGTCCTCTTTTAATTTATACCTCCGGACATCGTTCGTCCGGGGCGGGACCAGCGTGAGGCTTGGTCCTCTTTTAATTATAGCCCCGGACATCGTTCGTCCGGGGCAGGACCAGCCTAAGGCTTGGTCCTCTTCTAATTATACCCCCGGACATCGTTCGTCCGGGCAGGACAAGCCTGAGGCTTGGTCCTCTTTTTATTATACCCCCAGACATCGTTCGTTCGGGGCGGGACAAGCCTGAGGCTTGGTCCTCTTTTAATTATACCCCCGGACATCGTTCATCCAGGGCGGGACCAGTCTAAGGCTTGGTCCTCTTTTAATTTATACCTCTGGACATCGTTCGTCTGGGGCAGGACCAGCCTGAGGCTTGGTCCTCTTTTATTTATATCCCCGGACATCGTTCGTTCGGGGCGGGACCAGCCTGAGGCTTGGTCCTCTTTTAATTTATAACTCTGGACATCATTTGTCTGGGGCGGGACCAGCCTGAGGCTTAATCCTCTTTTATTTATACCCCCGGACATCATTCGTTCGGGGCAGGACCAGCCTGAGGCTTGGTCCTCTTTTAATTTATACCCCTAGACATCATTCGTCCGGGGCGAGAGCAGCCTGAGGCTTGGTCCTCTTTTGATTAATACCTCCGGACATCGTTCGTCCAGGGCGGGACCAGCCTGAGGCTTGGTCCTCTTTTAATTATACCCCCGGACATCGTTCGTTCGGGGCGAGACCAGCCTAAGGCTTGGTCCTCTTCTAATTATACCCCCGGACATCGTTCGTCCGGAGCGGGACCAGCCTGAGGCTTGGTCCTCTTTTAATTTATACCCTCGGACATCTTCGTCTGGGGCGGGACCAACCTGAGGCTTGGTCCTCTTTTATTTATACCCCGGGACATAGTTCGTCAGGGGCGGGACCAGCCTAAGGCTTGGTCCAATGGGGTTTGTACCCCCTCGGACCTTTTCGGTCTGGGTTGGGACTAGGCCAGAGCCTTGCGCCCCGCCTGGTATTTGTTCGTACTGTGGATACCCCCCACAAGTGAGCGGAGACTGGTCTGGGGTCACTTGAGTAGAATTCTCATTGCTTGATAACATTTCTTTATGGCGTTTTGCACACGCCATTTTTATTATTCAAGGGATCGCCCTGAGGCGAACATTATGTGCAACGGAAGTACAAAATTGGAACACCTTCTCCTGACTACTGATAGTATTTACGGAGATGTTCCGTGTTCCAGGCTATTGGGACTCCCGTGCCATCGATCCGCTTTGAACGGTATGTCCCGGGGCACACTTCATGTTGGATCTCGTACGACCCTTCCCAATTCGGGACCAGAACCCCTACTCCAGGGTCTTGGGTACAAGGAAGACCCTTCGCAGAACTAGGTCGCCGGTTCCGAACCTTCGGATTTTTACTTTTGAGTTGAAATGCCGAGCGATCTTGCCTTGGTACATCTTCAGCTGCACTTGCGACTCCTCCCGGATCTCTTCGATGAGATCTAGTGATTCCTGGAGTAAAGTGTGGTTCTGGACAGGATCATACGTGTCTCTTCGGTGAGACGGGATGGTCGTTTCGACGGGGATGATGGCTTCGCATCCATAGACCATGGAGTAAGGAGTGTGCCTGGTGGATGTCCTCTCGGTTGTACGGTAAGCCCATAACACGCGGGGCAGCTCTTCGGGCCACTTGCTCTTACAGGCTTGGAGTTTTTTCTTCAACGTCCCTTTCAAGATTTTGTTGATGACTTCTGCTTGCCTGTTCGCTTGGGGCCTGGCCACCGCGGAGAAACTTTTGACGATACCATGTCTTTCACAAAAATCTGTAAATTGGACGCTGTCGAACTGCTTCCCATCATTGGATACAATCTTGTAGGGGAGGCCGTACCGACACACTATATTGTTGATGATGAAATCCAGGGCCTTCTTCAAAGTGATCGTGTTCATGGGCTCCGCCTCAACCCACTTGGTATAGTAGTCGACGGCCACAATGGCGTACTTCACTCCCCCTTTCCCGGTCGGGAGCGATCCTACCAGATTGATCCCCCACACCGCGAAAGGCCAGGGGCTAGTCATCAAGGTTATATTTGTTGGCAGGGCCTGCGGGATCTTCGCATACCTTTGGCACTGCTCGCACTTGCTGTTGTAGTCAATACAGTCTCTCTTCATGGTTGGCCAGAAATATCCTTGGCGCAGGATTTTTTTGGATAGACTGAGTCCGGCTATGTGGTCTCCGTAGAAGCCTTCGTGCATGATGGTGCTCAGCTTTGTCCCGGACACGCACCTGAGGTAAGGCATGGACAACCCCCGGCGATAGAGTTTTTCGTCCATCATGACATATCTGTGGACCTGGTATTGGAGCTTCCTGGCTGCGACCCTGTTTGCTGGCACCTCGCCGGTTGTCAGATAATGGATAAGGGGTCCCATCCAAGACGTAGAGTGGTCAATGGCGTTGATCGCGGAGACTCAATGCTTAGGATGGGGAGATGGTTAACGGGAACCAGTCCGGATAGCTCTGCTTCGGCATCGGTGGCCAGCTTCGCTAGTGTGTCCGCGAACACATTTTGCTCTCTGGGGATCTAGCGGATGGAGTGCTTTATGAATGCCTGCAACATCTCTCTCGTTTGAGTCACATAAGCCACCATTCTCTCTCCTTTGGTTTGATATTCCCTCGAGACTTGCCTGACAACCAGCTGGGAATCGTTGTAGATCTCCAGGTTCGTGGCCCCTAACTCCCGGGCCAGACGCAACCCGGCCAGCATGGCCTCATGCTCAGCTTTGTTGTTCGATGCCTTGAACTGGAAACGCAGGGCATTTTGCAACTGGTGTCCTTGGGGTGATACCGAGATGATCTCGGCCCCGGCCCCATTCTCATTCGAGGCCCCGTCCACGAACACCTTCCATACGGGCGTCGCGGGGGCCGCGGGATCGTCCCCCTGGGTGATCCTGGAACACTCCACGATGAAGTCGGCTAGGGCTTGCCCCTTGATGGAGACCCTAGGAATGTAGGCTATATCAAACTGACTTAGCTCCATGGCCCACTTTAGGAGTCTTCCCGACGACTCGGGCTTCTACAACACTTGCCGCAAGGGGTGGTTGGTCAGGACTTTTATGGCGTGGGCCTGGATATACGGCCGGAGTTTTCGGAATGCCATTAGCAGACAAAAGGTCAGTTTTTCGATTAGAGGATATCGAGACTCAGCCCCCAATAATCTTTTACTCGCGTAGTATATCAGAAGCTGGGTCTTTTCCTCCTTTCGTACTAATGCGGCGCTGATCACGTGCTCGGTCACTGCTAGATAGAGGTACAGAGGCTCCCCGTCCACCGGTTTTGCTAGGATCGACGCTCGAGCCAGGTGCTCTTTCAGCTTTTGAAAAGCTTCTTCGCATTCGACCGTCCATTCGAAACGTTGGCTTCCCCGGAGAACATTGAAGAACGGGATGCACTTGTCCGTGGCCTTAGAGACGAAACAGCTCACGGCGGCTATCCGCCCAGTCAGAATTTGCACGTCTTTATGCTTCCGAGGGGAGGGCATATCAATCAATGCCTTGATCTTTTCTGGATTGTCTTCTATTCCTCAGATGCTCACTATGAAACCCAGGAACTTCCCGGAAGCCACGCCGAAAGTACATTTCTTGGGATTTAGCTTCATCCCGTACTTCCGAATGACCACGAAGGCCTCGGCCAGGTCATCCGAATGCTTCCTAGATGTCTTGGACTTGACCAGCATATCGTCGATGTAGACTTCCATGTTTCGCCCCAGCTGGGCCCGGAACATTCGGTTGACGAGCCTCTGATAGGTGGCACCGATGTTCTTCAGTCCGAAGGGCATGACGATATAGCAGTATATCCCCTTGTCAGTTTGGAAGCTGGTATGCTCTTGGTCTACTACATGCATGGAAATCTGATTGTAGCCAAAGTAAGCGTCCATGAAGCTTAAGATCTCGTACCTGGATGTCGCATCTACCATCTGGTCAATCCGGGGAAGTGGGAAGCAATCCTTCGGGCAAGCCTTGTTGAGATCCATGAAATTGATGCATGTCCTCCACGCCTCATTTGGTTTCGACACCAGAATGGGGTTGGCCAGCCACACGGGTATACAGCCTCGCGAATGAAGTTGATTGATGCCAACTTCTCTACTTCCAGCGTGAGGGCCTCGGCCCTCTCCGTTCCCAAGGGCCTTCGTTTTTTATGGACCTGGGTAGCGTTTGGGTCGATGTTCAATGCATGGTAATATCCTGGTTCTCCTTAACTTGGGCGATTATGGCGGCTCGGACCTCTGCCGGCAGATTTTCCCCGACTTGGATTACCCTGGTCGGATCGGTGGCACTAATGCACACCTCCTCAATCTCGTCCATGGGCTCTAGGACGCGATCGTCTCCTATCCTCGGGTCCAGCTCATCTTCTTCCCGAATCACTCGTCCAGTGAGGTGAGGAGGAATCGGGCCGATGACTTCCTCGAAGGGTTCCTCCCAGACCATGTATATTGGTCAGGCGGACACGTGGTAGCACTTCTTGGCGCTCTTCTGATCGCCCTAGACTCTCCCCACCCCTCCATTGTCGCAAGGGAACTTCATGCAAAGATGCCGGATGGAAGTGATCGCCCCAAACTCGACTAGTGCGGGCCGGCCAAAAATGACATTGTAAGCAGTGGGGCAATCTACCACTACGAATGTGCAGAATTTGAACGAGTGCTGCAGCTCGCTCCCCAATGTTACGGGAAACTGGATCTTTCCCATGGGGAGCAATTCGTCTCCGTTGAAGCCGTAGATCTGGGTTGGACACGATGCCACATTTTCTTCCGTCAGGCCAATCGCGGCGAAAGCGGGTTTTAACAAGATGTTGACGAAGCTTACATCGTCCACCAGCACTCTGGACACCAGCTTGTTGGCGATCTGGGCGTCAATGACCAGCGGGTCATGGTGCGGGAAATGGACGTTGCGGGCGTCGTCCTCCGTGAAGGTGATAGGGAGGTTCATCAGTTTTGGGTGGTGAGCCGGGGCCTGGACCAGAGCGCATACCTCCTAATTGTGGTCGAGCTCGCTCAGGAAGCGCTTCTGATCATTCCTGGATGGCCATCCCAGATAAGGGCCGCCCGAAATGGTGGGAACATGCCCGTCCACGCGAAGGGGTGCCATCCCGAATGGATAGGGCATTCTGGGGCCAAGTGTTTGCGCGAAGGGGACCCCCTGAGGGGTTTGCGCTGCCGGGCCTTGTACTTATCCTCCAAGAGGCGAATATGTTCTGGGGGCACCCGGGACCGCGGGTTGTCCGGGAGTTGCTGACAAGCCCGGGACTCCCACGAACATCTTGACCCACTGGTGGAGATGCCTCAGCTTGATCAGATTCTCGATCTCATCCTTGAGCTTTCGGCACTCTTCAGTCGTGTGGGCCACATCCTTATGGTAATCGCACCGTTTATTGGTATCTCTCGGATTCCTCCCTCCTTTGAACATGGGGGCAGGCTTCCGGTAGTGAACCGCCCTTTCTGTCGCCAGGAAGATGTTCTCCCTAGTATCCACCAGATTGGTGTATTATGAATATTGGGGCTCGTAGTCCCTTTTTCCTTTCTTAGCTGGCTCAGACTGATTTTGGCCTTTGCCAGATCTCTTCCTCCGGGAGTGATTTACGCTTTCCTTCGTGCCTCCCGCCTGCGACTGCTGGGCCCCAACGGGGGCAGCGCTGTGACCCACCCGCGCGGCTCCATACCCAAAAAAAGGGGTGGACTGGACCGGGCCATACCTCGAAGAGGCAGGACCGTACACTGTAGGGGTGTAGGTAACCCCGGGCGTGACCGCCAAACCTGGGACAATCGGGGGAGTGACGTAGGGCTGCGCCAGGAATTGCACCCCGTACCTTGGGAATGCGTGGGTACTGGGTTGAGGCATTGGAGGCCATTTGAACGCCTGGATCTGAGCCTCCTCCCAGTTGATAAACCCTGAGCCCTCATTATGAATTCTTCTAGGGTAGCTGCCTTGCTACGCTGCATGTCATCCCAGAGGGGGGACCCAGCTCGGATTCTGGATTGTAATGCCACCAGGCGCTGCCCATCGTCCACCTTGGTTTTGGAGGCCTCCTTGGTAAAACGCTGGATATAGGCCCTCAGTGTCCTCGCGGGGAGCTGTTTAAGGTTGGCGAGGGCACTGATTTGCATGTCCATCTTCATGGCAGCCACGAACTGTTTGCGGAACATCGACTGCAGCCTTGACCAGGATTGGATGGATCCGGGCTTAATTCTTTTCCACCACTCCTCGGCAAGACCGCCTAGGGTGATTGAGAAGCAGAGGCACTTGCCGTCGTCACTAACGTGGGCCACGGTCATCAGCCGGTTGTACCAGGACAGATGATCCCTGGGTTTGGTAATCCCGGTATAGGCAGTGAGGCTCAGCATCTTTAACCCCTTGGGGAGCACAGCGTCCAAGATGTGCCTCGCACATGGCTCTTTGTCCTCTTCGTCAGAGTCGGTATCCTCTCCTTCCTGCTTGCGGACCAAACGGTCTGTGACCTTTTTCAAAGCGGCCAGCTGTTCCATGAGCTGCCTGGCCGTGCCATCTTCCAGGGGGATTCTTTCGTTCCTCCTATCATTGATGTTGTTCCTAAGGTCACCACCTCGGGGGAGGATCTTTTCCTTATGGGCCCGCTCTTTCCGAGCATTCAGTCCGTCGCGTAAGTCTACCCGGGACGTGTCATCCCCTGAACTAAGCGGTGACGCTCCTCGCTACGTGGGCGTTCCCGGTGATTTTTTTTTATCGAGGCACTGGGGTGCAAATACCTCTCCCGTCCGTCTCGCCCTGGGGCATGCCGAGGCCGAGCATCCCGTGGCCGCGTCCCTTGCAGATTGGTCGGGTGGCCTTGTCCTGGGATGGGACGCACCTTCTCTTTCCTAGGGAGCGGCCAGGAACGGGTCCCGGCTTTCGTGACGGGGGTATTTTTCTCTCAGGTCTTTACCCCTGCCTTCTTTTTCTCCCAGTTCGGGTTTCCTAGGACAGGCTCAGGAAATTGTTCCGGGGGAGGGGCCGGCCTCACGTCTTCGGGGGCTCTAGCTCTAGTTTTTAGAGTGGGTTGTTGTGCTCCCAGAAGCGGGCAAGCTGGGAGATTGGTCGCCGGACCCTGCGCGGCTATGAGTGCCTGCAGGGCCTGGAGGGACTCCTGCATCTGCCGAGATGCCTCTGCCTGCTCAGCAATCCTGGCCTCCTGGTCCAGGACTTGATGCCTCAGTCTAGTCACCTTCAGATCCTCCTGGTTGGGGTCCGCTCCTGGGATTTCAGGATCCGCAGCTTTTTCGTGGTACTCCCCCTCATTCCCCTCCTCTTCTTCGTAATAGTCCTCCTCGTACTCTATTCCACCTTCGTAGTCTTGTGACTCGTCAGGGCGGGACGTCTGATGAGGAACGTTCTCAGGTGGGCTTTAAGGAAGAGGTTAGGAGGGCAGCGACTCTCCATTTCCCTGCTTTGGGTTAGCAGGGTCGAAAGTGGCGTGTCTTGTGCTCACCATTGTTGTAGAGGTTTGATGTTAGCACTAGCTTTCTCAGGCTCTCAATGAAAGCACCAAAAATTTTACCGAGATTTTTGGAAACTATATTAACAAAGATTAAGCGAGATTAATGATATGGGATTTAGAAGATATAAACGAGATTTTTACGTGGTTGGGGCGTTAACGGGCCTTAGTCCACGAGAGTTGTATTAGAGCTTGGAAAGTCTATAACAATGGAGTTTTTCTCTATCTTTCGATAGAGTGACAGTATACCAGTCAAAAGGAGCCTCCCTCTCCAGTGCTCTGTCACCTGTATTTATAGGCTCACAGGAGCACTGGGCTTGGGCCGGGCTGACCTGGGCCCAACAAGGATATAAATATCCCTGGCTTCTCTCTCGGAAGCCCAATACAAAAGATAAAAATATAAGAGACAGAATGATTAGAGCCCACTAGGGCAGCCCAAGGCCTATCTATCACTCGACAAAATGGGGCTTTTGGTCTGGGCATTCCGAGTTACGAGGCAGATTCAGGGGACAAGATCAGTCAAAGTAGTGGCGGCACAAGTCTGAACCAATGGCGTGCAATCTCGAGGAGGCCTTTTCCGCAGGTGAAAAGTGGGGACAACTCCCATGCGTCATAGGGCGGCGCCAGGGTCTCGGATGCTTTATCCTGCCAACCCTGAGGACTTGACCCAGGTTTGTTTACCTTTGTTCCTCTTTGTTTACCGTAGGCCCGGATCATCTACAAGGTGCACAGACCGTTTACCAAGCTCCAGGACTTTTTGCATACATCTCAATCATAACCGCCAAACTGTCGTACGTCTCCCCGGATGATCATCCCGGATCATCCTTCCTGGAAACCGTCCGGATCTAGACCCACACTTGGGCTGTCGACGTCGGTCACTTCCTGCCAAACGGGTCTGGACTTGGCCCAACCCAAATTGCCCAGTTAGTGGGCCTAGGCCACCGCCCCGGGCCCAAGGCAGGAAATGGGATAACAATTTGTTTTTTCAGTTATAGAGTTGTAACTTTATTTAATTAATCAATATTTATTTGTAATATTATTGCATAGAGTTGTATTATCTTACCATTTCCATTGAGGCAAAAAATATTTTTTCCTAACATTGAAAAGCTTACCCTTGTTTGTTTCAATGGAAGGTGAGACCATCAAGATAATGAATCAAGACCTAGTGATGTTGGATAGGTTTGATGGGTCCAATTTCACTAAATGGCAAGACAAGGTGAGGTTTCTTTTGACCACTCTCAAAATCGCCTACATTCTAGAATCCACTCTAGAACCTCTCCCAATGCCATCCGACAAAGACACTCCCGAGGAGGTGGATAAAAGAAGGAAGAGGGAGGAGGGCAATCTCCTTTGTAGGGGTCATATCCTCAATGCCCTTTCCGTTAGGCTCTATGACCTCTACATTGAGACCAAATCAGCCAAGGAGATATGGGATGCACTTGAAACAAAGTTCAAGGCGGAAGAGGAAGGTACAAATTTTTTTTTGATATCTCAATACTTTGATTTCAAATTTTTTGATGATAATACTATTCTTCCTCAAGTACATGAATTGCAAATAATTGTTAACAAATTGAAAGTGTTAAAGATTGAGCTTCCCGAGGCCTTTCAAGTTGGTGTTATAGTGGCTAAATTACCACCAACTTGGAAGAGCTATATGAAAAGAATCCTTCATAAAAATGAGGATTATTCTTAGGAGGAAATCCAAAAACACATTCGAATAAAAGAGGAATCAAAATTTAGAGATAAACTTGTGGAGGGGTCAAATGGAGAGACTTCCAAAGAAAATGTAGCGTCACAACGAAAACATCCCAAAAACAAAGGAAAAAAGGGTAATGAGAAACCTTTGGGTTCAAAAACCAATCCAAACAAGTTTAAGGGCGAGAAAGGTCCTTGCTTTGTGTGTGGGAAAAAGGGTCACTATGCTAGAGAGTGTAGGCATAGAAAATACCAACAAGGACCTAAGGTGAATGCAACTTAAAAGGAAAACATTGTTGCTACCCTTAGTGAGGTGAATGCGGTCCAAGGCAAGGTGAAATGGTGGTGGTATGATACATGTACCGCCGTCCATGTCACCTATGACCTTTGAAGAGTCAAAGGGCAACCATGAGATTCAAATGGGCAATGAGGGAAAATCCAAGGTACTTGGCAAAGGTACCATTGAAGTCTTTTTCACCTCCGGCAAGAAAGTTACATTAGTGAATGTACTTTATGCTCCCGAAATGAGTAGAAACTTGGTAAGTGGTGATTTGCTTGGCAAGCCTAGCATTAAAGCCGTCTTTGAGTCAAGTAAACTTATACTTACCAAATCAAATGTATTTTTTGGAAAGGTGTACTCTTGTGAGGGTATTGTTGAATTGTGCACCAATGATGTAACTTTCAATGTTATCAATAAAAATGCTAATTCTGCCTATATTGTTGAGTATGATTCTTTATTTTTGTGGCATCTTAGACTATCGCATATAGGTTTTTCAACCTTGAAAAGAGTAGTAAAATGTGGTATGATTGCATGCAATATTAAAAACTATGGTAAATGTGAAACATGTGTTAAGGAAAAAATGATTAAGAAACCATTTCCTAGTGTAGAAAGATCATGTAATTTACTAGATTTAATCCATAGTGATCTTTGTGAATTAAATGGTATTTTAACTAGAGGTGGTAAAAGGTAATTTCTTAGTTTTATAGATGATTTTAGTAGATATACCTATGTGTTTCTTTTAAAGCATAAAGATGAAACTTTTGATGCTTTTAAATTGTATAAATTAGAAGTTGAAAATCAACTAAATAGAAAGATTAAGGTGCTAAGAAGTGATAGAGGGGGAGAGTACTTCTCTAATGAATTCAATACATTTTGTGAAGAAAATGGTATAATTCATGAGTGCACTGCACCTTATACACCACAACACAATGACGTTGCCGAAAGGAAACATATGACTTATCTAGAGATGATAAATTCTATGTTGGTATTTTCTAAGTTGAATTTCAACTTATGGGGTGAAGCGTTACTAACCACTTGTCACATTCTTAATCAAATACCGATGAAGAAAAATGAGATATCTCCATATGAGTTATGGAAAGGAAGAAAACCCAACATAGGGTACTTCAAAGTGTGGGGGTGTCTTGCATATTGCAAGAAAAACGAACCTAATAGAACAAAGTTAGGTTCAAGAGCCATAAAGTGTACTTTTGTTGGTTATGCTAATAATAGTAAAGCTTATAGGCTATTAGACTTAGAGTCTAATATTGTGATTGAATCTAGAGAAGTTGAATTCTTTGAGAACATGTTATGTAATAACAATTCTCAAGCTTCAACATCTCTAAAGGAAAATTTGTTACATGAGAACAATTCTCAAGCTTCTATATCCAAAGTTAATTCTCCAGAGGAGAATTCTCAAAAGAATGTAAAGCAACCCTTTGAACTTAGAAGAAGTCAAAGGCTTAAAAATCATAAAAGTCTAGTAGCGGATGAGATAGATTGTCAACGAATTTCATTCTACATGGTAGAAGGAAATAGAGAGGAAGTCATTAGGAAAATTCCTATTGTACTTCTCGTTGAAGATGATCCTAAGACTTATAGAGAAGGTATGCAATCGAGAGATAGTGCATTTTGGAAAGAAGCCATCAATGATGAGATGGGTTCCATTCTTTCCAACAACACTTGGGAATTGGTAGACCTCCCACCGGGGTCTAAGCCAATTGGGTGTAAGTGGGTATTTAGGAGAAAATACCACACTGACGGCACTATTCAAACCTTTAAAGCTAGATTAGTAGGTAAAGGATTTAGGCAAAAAGAGAGTATCGATTATTTCGATACTTATGCGCCTGTTGCAAGAACAACTTCTAGAAGAATTTTGTTCGCTTTAGCTTCTATACAAAACTTGTATGATCATCAAATGGATGTCAAAATGACATTCCTTAATGGTGACCTCAATGAGGAGGTCTATATGGAACAACCCGAAGGTTTTGTCCTACCAAAATATGAACATAAAGTATGTAGACTTGTAAAATCCTTATATGGATTGAAACAAGCTTCTAAGCAATGGCATGAGAAATTTGATCAAGCCATCATGTCTAATGGGTTTAGACATAACATTGGAGACAAGTGTTTGTATTCCAAAACTTGTAAAGGATATGTGATCATTGTTTGGTTATATGTGGATGACCTGCTTATTCTAAGTGATAGCATGAAAGGGATAGAAGAAACGAAGAGGTTTATATCATCAACCTTCAAGATGAAAGATCTTGGAGAAGTTGACACCATACTTGGTGTCAAAGTAAAGAAACATAGTGGGGGTTTTACATTGGGTCAAGCCCACTATGTTGAGAAAGTATTGAACAAATTTAACCATCTCAAGGTTAAAGATGCCAATACTTCATTCGATCATAGTGTAAAACTAGAGAAGAATGAAGGAAGAACGGTGGCTCAATTGGAGTATGCTAGTGCTATAGGGAGTATAATGCACGCTGCCCAATGTACTAGACCTGATATAGCATTTTCGGTAAGTAAACTTAGTAGGTGTACAAGTAATCCAAGTGTGGATCACTGGAAGGCGATTGGAAGAGTCCTAGGTTATCTCAAGAAAACCAAAGGACTAAGCCTTCACTACTCCAAATTTCCTTCTGTGGATGCCAAAAATCCACCAAATAAGAAATCTCTAGTCCCTGATTAGAACAAAGGGATAAAGGCCACTTAATCATGCAATTGGACTCGAGCCTGTAGGCCCTATTGAGGCCCAAAAAAATATGTCCTTGAAAGGCTAGAAGCGTATGCTCAAGTCCCATAGACATTCAAAAATATGGCTGAGTTGGGGGTAACCCCGAACTGCCATTGCCTCTTAAGCAGCAGCCCCGATGGCCTCACGCTCCTAAGCATCGTGCGCACCAGCCCATGGGCGAGGACACCCATCTCGCGAGGCCCTCGTCTCGCGAGGCCTCCATCCACGCGCACCAACCCATGGGCGAGGCCACCCATCTCGCGAGGCCTCCATCCGCGGGCATCAGACTAGGGGCGAGGCCACCATTTCGCGAGGCCTCCTTCCGCGCGCACCAACCCATGGGCGAGGCCACCCATCTCGCGAGGCCTCCTTCTGTGCGCATCAGACCAGGGGTGAGGCCACCATCTCGCGAGGCCTCCTTCCGTGCGCACCAGCCCATGGGCGAGGCCACCATCTCGCGAGGCCACCCATCTCACGAGGCCAACACATGGGCGAGGCCAACGCATGGGCGAGGCCACCCATCTCGCGAGGCCAACACTCGGGCGAGGGGCCATGCGAGGGGTGGGCTCCTCCGAGGACGCGACATATTGAGAGCCTCATAAAACGAGGCAGAGCACTATATTGAAAGCATGCTTTGTGAGAGCTTCCGAGGAGGCTTGCGCACATCATCACATGGCCACGCGAGAGGAGGAGGACCTCGTGAACAGCTAAGGAGCCACACCATCAAGGGGGTCGCAAGGAGGGCATCTCGCCACGCATTCTTAGACATCTGCCAGGGCCACATGCCTATCGCTCAGACTCGTGAGTGACCTTGGGAGGCTTTAGGTATCTCATGCCAAGGACCCAAGATCTCCACCTCACACCAAGGGTCCCATTCCTTACACCTTGAGACCCTTATTCTTAGAGGCTCCAATACGAGTCGAATGGGACATACTTGTACGATCTAGTACTGAGTACGGACACCAGTACCAGTGGGACTGCTGGGATAAGAGTCATGGTCCGTACGTCTACGGCCAAAGGTCAGAGGCGACACCACTATCACCTGCGTCACTATGCCTGTCACCACTCATCAGACATGGGTACAGACAAGTAGTGGAGACGTCCTCCTGACACCTGCTCTTGTACTGGATGTACGACAATAACCTCTGAAGCTACTCCCCTGACATAGTACTTATGTACCATTTGGTCTCCTGGACCACCATGTATCCCAGGCCATCAGAGCCTACTATAAAAAGGACCCCTCTCCCACATGAGAGGGGGTTGGAAAATTCATTGTAAGGAGAGGCTATTGAGAAATATACCAAGACTTGCTCCATCATTTATCTGTGTTTACTTTTCCTTAAAGTTTATTCTCAGTTCTTATATAAACATCACCTGACTTACCTTTGAGTTTTCCGATCTGATTTCGTTGACGAGATTTCACCGTCAACACCTTCAATCTTAGAAGGATATACAGATACAAGTTGGATATCCAATCTTGGGGACAACTTGTCCACAACTGGTTGGGTATTTACACTTGGTGGAGGTGCAATTTCTCGGGTTTCCAAGAAACAAACCTATATATCTCATTCCACTATGGAAGCAGAGTTTATAGCTCTAGCTACTACCGACAAAGAGGCTAAATGGTTAAGGGATCTGTTGATAGAGAAACCCCTAATCAAAGAGAATGTATCCACTATATCGATACATTGTGATAGCCAATCGACGTTGGCTAGAGCATACAACGGAGTGTATAATGGAAAGTCTAGACATATTAGTCCAAGACATGGATATGTAAGAGAATTGATTCAAAGAGGAGTCATCTCAATATCCTATGTGAGAACAAGTGAAAATCTGGTGGATCCTTTCACTAAGCCACTAACGAGGGAATTATTGGCTACATCATCTCGAGTGATGGGACTCAAACTCCCTAAAGAGATTCACGATTGATGGTAACCTATCTTAACACTAGCAATTCAACTAGTGTTAGGTTCAATAGGTAACAACAAGTCAATCAAGTGAATATTAGTTGTACCCAAAACAAGCCCCATCTGAGATATTGAGTACTTGTGAGTACCAAGTTGAGGGTTAAAACCGAAAAGTTGTTTTAATAGAATTCAGTCTTGTGAAGACAAGTATTTTTGGTAACAAAATACTGCAAGAATTCTACCTATATGGACCTAGGGGTGGTGCCGCCTCTCATGAGAATTGGGAGTATTCTCAAGAACGTCCATGAATGGAAAGTGCACATGGCCATTAATGGTGCAAAGCAAGACATAGAGGTCTCAAGTGAACATCGCAAAGGTGTGTGTGTTATCACCAATTTGCTATCATGAAGAGATGGTTCAATGCCTAGTGCAACCAAATTTTCGACAAATTTTGTGATAATTACACTATTGTAAAGTTCAAGTTGAAAAACACTTTACTTTATGCACTAATGCAATGACCCCTATAAGAGAGAATTCTTATTTAATCAAGTGGGAGATTTGTTATATCTTAAATATAATGATTGATTAAATAAGTGTTACAATAGATAACTATTTAATCTAGTGGGGGAATGATATATTATTTTATAATATAATGTAATATTATATTATATTATAATATAATGTTTTAGATTAAATAAATGTGACAAAGACCGTCACATATTGTAACATATAATAGAGAGTTACAATATTTAGATATATGAGAAATATCCAAATATGTAACATATTTGGTGTTACAAATTCAGCTACAAATTTGTAATTTCCAAAATTTACCCTTTATTGTGTAAATTTTTTGTTACACAATATTGAGATGAATTTCATAAAAGTCATATGTGAAATGGCTGTTAGAGATATGATTTTAACCCCAATAATGTGTTTTGGGGATTACAAAATCATTTGGGAGGGTTTATAACCGTTTGGAAAAACAACACATTTTCAAGTGCTGAAACTGGGCTGTGGCCGTGGCCTGTTGGACAGAGAGCAGTGGCTGCGGCCACAGGTGCATTTCAGGCCAAATTTCAGTTTTTTCCAAATGTGTTGAACGGTTCCAAAAACCCAAATAACTCCCAAATCTCAATTTTAATTCCATAATAATCCAATTAATCATTGGTAACATCCATGAGGGTTGGTGGAATTTGAAATTCAAGGGGTGTCTCCAAACTCTATATATAGGAGCCTATAGCTCACTTGAAAGACACAATATTTCTATCCATTAGAGCACTTGGCTAGAAACACCTTGAGACTTGATAGTTCCAGAATGCATTTCCAATATCTGAGAGAGATCCCTTAGTGCTTGAGTTAGGGGGAAATAAACTTTTGGACAAAGGTTTTAAACCTTGTTCAAGTTAGTGATCCCCAACACTCTTCACTCAAGTTGTGTAAGTGAGAGTTTACTTTTGTTTCTGTTCTTACATTTTATACTATTGCTTTTATTCTTATTCTCTTGTTCTATTTACTTGTAACTTTTGTTTAGAGTTGTAATCTTCCTTTCTTTTGTTTCAAGCACCTTTACTTTACTTGTAATCTTTTGCTTAGAGTTGTATTCTCACTATTCTCTTCTTCTTCTTCCTTTTCTTTGTTTATTTGTATTTTCAGTTATAGAGTTGTAACTTTATTTAATCAATCAATATTTATTTGTAATATTATTGCATAGAGTTGTATCATCTTACCATTTCCATTGAGGCAAAAACTATTTTTCCTAACACAAGGTACTAGGACCTGTCTCTTGTGTGGATACTACATTTGCAAATTAAAACTTGTGTTGCTACTCATCAGTCTTCACTGATAGTACCAATGGAGGTGTTCGCCATTCTAGTAGTTTTTTTATTAGTTCTCTATTCAGTCGAGCTATCTTGTACGTCCTTGTTGGGATCACCTCCTCCAGAAGGTATGGCCTTTCCCAGTTAGGTCCTAGTACCCCTGCCATAGTGTCCTTAGCGTTCAGGAACACCCTCCTGAGTACTAAGTCCCCAACCTGAAATTTTCAATCTTTCACTCTGGAGTTGAATTATCTGGCCACGTTTTGTTGAAGTGCTTCTACTCTAAGACTTGCCTTTTCTCGTTTTTCGTCGATTAAATCGAGCGACTGTTCTATTAGTTGATGGTTCCTCCTCTAATTGCATATCTCTAATCTATGTGACGGGGGAGTGAGTTCAACTGGAAACATGGCTTCATATCCAAATGCCAAAGAGAATGGTGTATGTCCTGTCGCCGTTCACACCGTCGTTCGATGTGATCATAGGACCTCAGGAAGTAATTCTGGCCAGGCTCTTTTGGCTTGTTCAAGGCGTTTCTTTAGAGTGTCTTTGATAGTCTTGTTCACTGCTTCTACTTAGCCATTAGCTTGGGTGTGCTACCGAGGAAAATCTCTTTGTGATTCCATGCCTCGTACAAAAGTCGGTGAACATATCACTGTCGAATTGAGTCCCATTGTTCGAGACTATCTTCCTTGGTAGGCCAAATCGACATATGATATTCTTCACCACAAAGTCTAGGACTTTCTTTGAGGTTATGGTGGTGAGCGGTTCTGCTTTGGTCCATTTGGTGAAGTAGTCCACAGCTACAACAGCAAATTGGACTCCTCCCCTTCCCGTGGGTAGCTTTCCGATTAGGTCAATCCCCCATACAGCGAAAGGCCAAGGGCTCTGCATCTGTGTTAATTCGTTAGGTGCCACTAGGGGTATCTTGGAGAACATTTGACATTTGTGGCATCTTCTGACATACTCCATCGAGTCTTCATTCATCGTCGACCAAAAGTATCCTTGCCTTAGGATTTTCTTCGATAGGCTTTGCCCCCCAGCATGATCTCCACAAAACCCTTCGTGTACCTCGATCATTAACAACTTTGACTGGTCAGGTGTAACACACCTTAGCAGTGGTAGGGAGTACCCTCGTCGGTACAGTACCCCTTCGACTATCATATACCGTGCAACTTATCTCACCAACTTCGTTGCTTTGTTCTAATCGCTGGGTACTACTCCTTGCTTGAGATAGTTAATAATAAGGGTCATCCATGTATCTCCTAACTCAATGGGTAGTGCCTCCTGCTTGGTTATGCTTCTTTCTGCCAAGTATTCGATGGGAACAACATTTAAGGTGTCTGCGTCTTTGGCACTGGCAAGTTTGGCTAAGGCATCGGCATTGACGTTCTGCTCTCTTGGGACTTGTGTAATTGAGTATCTCTTGAACTACGCCAACAAGTCCTTCACCTTATTTAGGTATTGCACCATCCTAAGTCCCTTAGCTTGATACTCCCCAAGCACTTGGTACACCACTAGCTGGGAATCGCTGAATATCTCCAGGGATTGTGCATGTACATCCCGAGACAAGCGTAATCCAGCTAATAATGACTCATACTCAGCATCATTGTTTGAAGTGTTGAATCCAAATCTGAGAGCACAATGGATTCAATGATTCTTCGGAGTGACCACTATGATTCCTGTGCCTGACCTGTGTTCATTGGATGCTCCATCAACATATAGCTTCCATACAGGAGTATCTCCTTCCTTCTCGGTATCTCCACTTTCTGATTGGTCGGAAGGGTCTTCAAGGTTGGTGCCTTCGACAATGAAGTTGGCCAAATGGTAAGTGATATCAAATTGTCCTAGTTCCACTGCCCACTTGACTAATTTTCCCAAGGCCTCTGGTTTCTGAAGAACCTGTCTCAACAATTGATCGGTCAGGACTCGGATCGAGTGAGCTTGGAAATTTGGACGCAGCTCTCATGATGCGATTACTAAATAGTAGGCTAGTTTTTCAAGAGGGGGATACCTAGACTCCGCACCCACTAGCCTTTTACTGATATAGTATACAGGGTGTTGTACCCTATTCTCTTCCTTTATCAAAGCAGCACTGATTGCATGCTCGGTGATTGCCAAATAAATGAATAATACTTCACCATATATTGGCTTCGCTAGGACGGGAGGTTAGGCAAGGTGTTCCTTCAGGGCTTGGAAAGCCTCCTCACACTCCTCGGTCCATTGGATCTTCTTATTTCCCCTCAGTAAGTTAAAGAAAGGGACACACTTGTCCGTAGACTTTGATATGAACCTACTGAGGGCAACTACTCTCTCGGTTAAGCTTTGCACTTCTTTGATTGTGGTAGGTGACTTCATGTCAATCAATGCTTTGATCTTCTCGTGGTTAGCCTCGATTCCACGTGAATTGATTATGTATCCGATAAACTTACCAGAACCAACTCCAAACGAGCACTTGAGAGGGTTTAGCTTCATGTTATACTTTCTAAGTATTACAAAGCATTCCTCAAAGTCTTGAACATGCCCTCCAGCTTCTTTAGACTTGACCAACATGTCATCAATGTATACCTCCATATTTTTGCCGATCAAGTCTCGGAACATGCCATTCACTAAACGCTGGTAGGTGGCTCCTGCGTTCTTCAAGCCGAATGGCATCACCTTATAACAGTACAATCCCTTGTCTGTCCGAAAGCTAGTATGTTACTTGTCGGGAGGGTGCATACTTATTTGATTATACTCGGAATACGCATCCATGAATGAGAGTGTTTCATGTCTTGTCGTTGCATTGACCAGTTGGTCTATTCTGGGTAATGGGAAGCTGTCTTTGGGGCAGGCCTTGTTCAAATATGTGAAGTCTACGCAGGTCCTCCACTTCCCGTTTGGTTTTGGGACCAACATGGGGTTTGATACCCAATCAGGGTAGTAGGCCTCCCTTATAAAACTGTTTTCCTTGAGCCGCTCGACCTCCTCCTTTAGGGCTTGAGATCGGTCTTTGTCAAGCAGTCTCCTTTTTTGTTGTACTGGTGGGTAGTTCTTGTCTATATTGAGGATATGACTTATTACGGATGGAGAAATTCCAACCATGTCCTTATATGACCAAGCAAAGACGTCCTGGTTTTTCTTCAAAAATTCCACCAATCGTGCTTTAATTTTCACCTTTAATTCTATCCTGACTTTGATTACTCTAGTCGAGTCCTCCTCATCTAGTACAACTTCGTCAAGATCTTCGACTGGTCCTACCCCCATGATGTCATCCCCAAAGCGAGGATCGATGTCGTTCTATAATAACAAATCTTTGGTAAAAGGATCCCTCGACTCTAGTAGAATGTTTCTTTCAACGTCAACTTCTATGTTGACAACCTCATCGGTTCCTCCACTTTCTTTGCAGCAGGTTACTGTCATGTTGTTTACGCATGGTACCTTCTTTGCCTTGGCCACTGACGCATTGTAGCATTCTCGTGCCTCCCTTTGGTTACCCTGTACGCATCCTTGCTCTGCGATGGTGGTAAACTTCAAAGATAGATGCCAGATAGACACTGCTGCATGTAATGCCATCAGGAGGGGTCTCCTGAGTACCACATTGTAAGCTGATGAGCAATCTACCACTAGGAACTTTGTCATTACATTCTCGTGCCTGGGGGCATCCCCCACTGTGATTGGTAGTTTAATAGTTCCTGCTGGTGCTAGGCATTCTCTTGTGAACCCATATATCACTTGGGAACACGATGTCAGGTCCTTAACTGTGAGCTTTATCTTCTCGAGGGATGATTTTCAGATGATATCTACCGAGCTTCCCGTATACACCAAGCATCTCTTCACTCGGGCAAGGGCAATTTGAATGGTAAGGACCAGAGGGTCATTGTGGGGGTACCTCACGTGTCTGGCGTCATCTTCTGTAAAAATGAGAGTTTCACTTTCATACTTTGGATTATTTGGAGACCGTTCCTCGACTGCCATACACTATGAAGACTCCCCTACCTCATGCCTGAGGGTCCTTGCATATTGCTCATGAGCATTGTTACTATTGTGTGCTATGTGGGGTCCTCCACATATGGTATCCAGTGTAAAGTCTACAGCTGTCGGCTCAAGTGGTGGACTCCTCTGCCTTCGAAATTCTGGATTCCTGCTTAGGGTCTCGGTCTTGCCTCGGTACCTCGAGAGTTTTCCTGATCGGAGAAGAAACTCTATCTCGTCCTTCAATTGTTTGCACTTGTTTGTGTCGTGCCCATAATCATTATGGAAAAGATAAAACTTGTTATTGTTCTTATTTCCTTCTAAGCGCAAGGGGGGTGGCTTTCGGTATGGTACCTCCTGGTATGTTGCCGAGTAAATCTCAGCCCTTGATGTTGTCAGGATGGTATAATTGGTGAACCTGGGCTGGTAGGGTTGGTGCTTAGCTTGTTTGTCGGCGGGTGCCGACTTAGCTTTCTTCTCTCCACCCTGCTCGGCCCCTGAGGTATTCCTCTTCTTACCGTTGCCCCCACTACTGCCCTGAGGGTTTGCGCTGTTTTTATCCGTCTTGATAGTGGTCAGATGGTTTATGCCTTAGTCTTCCTTCATGATATCATCATCTAGCTTCATATATTTGTCGGCACGGTCTAGGAACTCTTGCAAGGTGTTGATAGGGTTCATGTGTATACTATCCCACAAAGGACTACGATAAATTATTCCTGCCGAGATGGCAACGAACTTTCCTTCATCTCCTACTGTGGCCACTTGGTTTTCCTCTCTCATGAATCTTTGAATGTAGTCTTTTAGGGATTCGTCTTTCCCTTGCTTGATGTCAGCTAACTGATTGGCATAATCTGGTTGAATTTGTCCGCACTAAAGACCTTGCAGAATTCTTTCCTGAACTGTTCCCAGGAAGTGATGGATCCAGGTTTAAACTTCCAATACCATTCCTGAGCTGAGTCAGAGAGAGTGGTAGGGAATACCCTGCACCTATAATCATGTTCCACACCGAGTAACTCCATCTGATCCTCGAACTTCCCAATATGCCATACCGGGTCCTCCTTCCCAGTGTATGTAGAAAGTTTAGGGATCTTGTATTTTGGTGGTGGCTAGGCAGCTTGGATCTTGGCATTGAAAGGACTCCCACTTCTATGAGCCAACTCGATATCTGAAGGTTTCTTTGTTAGACCCTAAACAGCCATAACAAGTGCATCTATTTGAGCCTACACTGCTGGTGGGATCGTTGCTCTAGGTGGGGTGGATATCCTTGGTACCCCCTCCTCCTGAGTGGTGGTCCTCTTGTTGATGACCTCCCTCAAATCCTGAGGTCGCGCATCTCTCCCCAGCCTATCGAACATAGTACTTGTATTATTCATCAGTTCCTTTCCCTTGCGAGACTGAGGGGTGTAGGGGCGGTAGGTTCGCCTTGCCCTTGTCGGTGCGACCCAGCCCCCGAGCCTCTCCTCCTACATGACTTTGAGATTTGGAGTAGCCATTTCCATTCTTTTCACGCCTCTTAGATGTTTTACCCTCATCTTCGGCGTTGTTTCGTCGGTCCCCCTGGGAGGGGGCCTTTGGGTTGGAAATACTCCTACTCCTAGAATGAGTGTTATTCTTCTTAGTCATGGAGGAGGCAGTCTTGGATTGTGCCTCTTCATCCTGGGAAAGTGGTTCTGAGAGTGTCCTTGGGGTCATATTCCTCTCCTGGGACTCCCTGCTATTGTGATCTCGCATTCTTGCTTCTTTGGCCTGAGCCTCCTTCACCGCCTAAGCAACAACTTCAGCGTTAGCTCAGGCTAACTAAGTAGTTGCCTCTAAGGCCACAACGGCCTCCTAGTGCCTCCGATCAGCCTCCTGTTCCCTCTGGATCATCCTCTGGACCTGCTCATTGATCTCTCATCGTTGTCGTTCCATAGTCGCCTTCTGAAGGGCAATTTCTGTAGCAAAGGCCTCCCGCCTCGCCAAAAATTGCGCCATCTCCTCCTGGTGAGCGTCCTGTGGATCTTCTGCATCAAATTGATCTCTAACCTCCCCCTGAGGTTCGTTAACGGGATCTATGGGATCCTGGGTGGTGAAGTCCCTAGGAGTAGTCTTCTTGGTTTGAATGGGATTTGGAGGCATCGTGAAAATGACAAAAGTGTGTTTCTTGATTTCGTACTCTCAATGATAGCACCAAAATGTTGACTTGTGAAATTGGCCAACGGTCGTATGTACAATATATGACACCTTATGAATGGAATAAGTAATATAAATGACAGAATACGATTATCTTAAGTAAACACACAGAAATTTATAGTGGTTCAGCCCTGTTCTGATGAACAGTAATAACCTAATCCACTTAGTCTTTAGTATTGAGTTACTCGACAATTACAATTATGAACTCAATAATTCACTTCTCAGAAGAGTTTTTCCAGTAAAAAAAAAAGTCATTTTTATGAAGCCCTGGGTCCTTTATTTATAGCACCCAGGGGATGTTACACAATTAGTAGTACTGGAGATCGTGGTTTGGTACACACTCATGGTAAGTGAAGATACTTGTCCACCTTCCCACGATTATGAGATCGTGGGTCTTCTCTTGTTTCTATAGATCATGGTGGATGATACACGATAGAAACTTCTGGGAAATGCTAAGTCTTTGTTGGTATGTCAGACTTAGGTGATAGGCTCGATGACCAAAGCTTGGGTGATGGACCTTTGACCTTCTGGGTGTTAGGCCTGTTGATTTTCGGGGTGCTAGGCCCGTTGATCTCAGTTTAAACGAGAGGAATTATTCTCAGTGAAGTGTACCTGGGGGTTTAGGCCAACCATCCTATGGAGGATAGGGTCATGCCGGCCACCCCTAATGTCCTTGGGCATATTGGGCCGACCACCCCGGGGTAGGGTCAGGCCGACCATCCCTAGGGGGTACAAGGTTTGCTTGGGCTGACCACCCTTAAAGGCATGGGACCAGCTTGGGCTGACTACCCCTAGGGGGTATAGGTCCTGCTTGGGCCGACCACCCATAAGGGGTATAGGGCCTGCTTGGGCCGATCACCCCTAAGAGGTATTGGCTTGCCCGATTTTCCTATAAGTCCTGGACCTATCCTTTTTGCCCATTGGTCTTTTCTCAATACTTTGTTGTTTTTCCCTGATTTATGATGTCACGTGTCACATTTTCATTCGCCACGTCATCCTCGTATTTTTGAGGGATAACAAAGAGTATTGGTATTATATGTATTAGTTATGTTATCATATATGCAATATTTCTTGCTAAAAGCAAGTAATATTTTTTCAATATTATTCCTTAAAGTAAATTCTTGAAGTGAATGATACTCAAATAATTATTGGTGATAAGAAAAATATACAGTCACTACTTATGTCAATTATTCATTGCACATTCATAGAAGTGAATGTCCAAATTACTTGTATTATAGTGAACTTTGTCATTGGTCAAAAAGTAATTTGTAATTGCATTCCTTAAAGTGTTATAAAGTCACAAAGATTATTTTAAAAGGTTCTTGATGAAACCTTAACACAATTGCTAGCTAAAGTTAAATATATTTTTATATACCAGTCGTACAATTTCTATCTAATTGAGAATGTGACAAGAAATGAGTTATTGTATGTACCAGTCGTACATTTAAATATACATAATATACCAAGTCATAAGAATGAAGACTGATTTATTTCATTAATAAATTTGACCACTTATGAGAAAAAAATGAGTGTCATTTTCATATTATGATTATATCTATTTGGCTACAACAAATATGAGTATTATCTTTATGTATTAACTTGAACGAATGATGAAGTTGTTTATGTTTAAAAAAAATACTTTTAAGCAAGCACACCATTGAATAGAGAAAATGGTGAAAAATAATGTTGTTGAACATAATATTACAAATAATAAATAGAGACTCCTGAAGTGTCAATACTATTATATGTTTTGAAGGATATTGAAATTGTTTCATTCTCTAGTATATAAAAATGTAACTTATGGTAGTTACTTATATGATGAAAATTTTAGTGAAATACAAATTATAGTAAACCTGGAATTCATTAATTGAATTGTTTAGAAATGATCAATCATATGCAATAAAATGTACATAATTTTCCTTAATTTTAATGAATAATCAGAAGTTTCTTTTCATTATTAATTCCCATATGGTGATCAAGGAAACATGTATATATATATTTTACATATGGAAAGTGAAAATTAATTTGAATAAATTGTAATTTTAAAAAGAAAAATATGCATATTTCAACTAGTTTTCAAATATTTTATTTTCTAAAAAATTTTAACTTGTGAAATTTTATTGTTAAATTTCTTACTCATTAGAATTTTGGTGCATTCATTTTTCAAACTTTTAATAATTGTTTATAAGTTGAAGTTATATTTCTTCTGAAAATTATTTTGTCTTTATAAGTTATTTTTCTATATAGTTATTTATTTGTCCAATATGTATGAGAAAAAAATATTATTTTGATAATGAGTGCTTGATTATATTCTCTTTACCATCTTGAACCACTGTTAAATTTATATTGCATAATTTTTTTATCGATGTGATAAGATCATATGATCACGGGCTTACAAAAATTATAAGTATGTGTATTTCTAGTTATACATATATATGACTCATTCTTGAAAATGAAATAAGTTCATTATTGTGATTTATTGAACCTGAAGTTCAATGACCCAATAATATATATGAGTTTAAGCAAATATTGATTTATTGTGCTATATTGAAATCCCTACAAGTTGTATTAATTTTTAAAAATATTCTCTTGATCAGGGGGGAGAAATGCAGTTGGGTCGATGAATATTTTGAAAAATGATCATTGCACAAAATAAGAACTAGAAGTTCAAAATGATAAAATCACACATATATGTATGTTAACTACAAATCAATATTATTTAAATTGAGTCAGAATGAGCCTAATAACGCTTGAAGCGTAAGTGAAAAAATTAGAAATTATAAAAACAAATGTTCATTTGGTTTGTCCTGAAGATGTTGTAAGCAAGAGATACTCATGAAGATACATTAATATTATAAAGTATTGATAATTTGAACATTAAATAAAAATGATACTCCAGAATAGACTTCCTAAAGAAGTTATAGACATAACAAAGTTGTTAATAATTGAAGTCTTTGAAGTGGTTATATAGATACCTATAAATAATATACATGTGTTGACATGTATGTTGAATATAATGAGATCTCTATAAGTATGTCAATATGGGAGGAAATTATCATATTATGAATTATTGTCGACAATACTAAATGTTTGCATATATGCAATAAACTAATATGATATAACAAGGATCATGATATTAAATTCGTCAAGAATTGTCGATGTGCATATAATTTTGGCCAAAATCATACGACGTAATCCAAGCAGTATAAAATTTAGTCACATAAAGTGAAGTAAAACTTGTAGGGTGTACAAATAAATATTTGCAATAAAAGGTAATTTAAATGAGAAACTTATATATTTGTACACAAATTAAATTGTTGTACAAAATTTTCATAGACATGAGATTGGTTAAGAAAATGCATATACATATTGTTATGAGAAAATATAATCAATATTTTATTATAGCCAAGAGTATATATGTTTTATAAGAATTGATATGTGTCACATAAACGTTGCAACAAAAAATCATCTATTTAGAACTCCTAGTAATATGAGAATTTGAAATATGCCTTATCAAAAAAATTCCAGAAGAATTTAACATGTCTTAAGAGATATAAATTCAAAGTCGCACACATTATATAACAAATATCTTTGTATGGATTAAAGACATGCAGGTAAATAATTATTTTTACAAGTAAGATTGTCTATGCAATATGAATTTATAATTTATATATCATAAAAGGCACCTAAAGAGCTTATGATTATATCATAAAATCATTGAAGAACAAACTATTAGATTGAGAATTATAAAATATATTGTTTGTTCATAAATTAGATTATGAGTAACGAAGTCCCGAAGTACATCATATGCATAAAGAATCATAGTATATATGATCACTTGATGTAGAAATTAAAGAACTTGTAACGAGAATGCAACAAATATATGGTCTTGAAGTACCATCTGACATGCAATGAAAATTGATATTATCGAAGATATTCATTAATGTGTTCATATTTAAATTTCAAATTTTGGGTTGAACATAATCATATATATTAAATGTCCACAAATATGATACATATTTATAATATTGTTGATATGATATGATAATGAACAATGTTACATATACATGAATGATCTAATTGTTGAGGTTTTATGCCCTAATTAAAACTCAAGTTTTTTGCAATCTCATTTTATTATCAATAAAAGAACAAAAACAAATTTTTGACTTGGTCAATAACTTTGCTCACATGTTTTATTTTCATGATTATTTGTTTAATATAAACTTCTATTAAATCATGAGCACATAGCTAATCATATTTATAGTGACGTAATCACAGTGGAATATAAATATGATTATATGTTCAAAATAAGTTAGTCCTAAGATTAGTCAGTGCACAGGATTTACACTGACTTGTCAATCTACGATATGATCTACTTTTACATTGTAGTATTATGTTCTTTCCAGAACATTAGCAAAGTAGATAAGATCAGATGTATTTGTTACATCAGAGTGGAGCAATATTGACATTAGAAATGATTAGTAAATATAATGTTATTATCTATTCTAGTCATATCATATAGTTGATCATAGGTCAATTCAATCTCAATTCTGAGTAGTTAGTATTCTAATTGATTGAATTATTTGAGTTCTTTGACTTGTTCGTTACCAACTTACCCTACAGACTAGCCCATACTTATATCTTGGGAACTCGGTAGTATAATTGAGTGGGAGTGTTAATCATAGATATGAACATCTATAGCTTCTCATGAAGAAATAGTTTCCTTTTATTGGATTTAATTATTTATAAAAAAAATAAAAGAAAAAGGGAAATGATAGGCTTGAATGTGTATAGTAAATGGGAAAGGAGGATTTTCTTTACCTATTTTGTGAGGATAAATATTGGTTAAAATGGAAAAGATGTTGTCATCTTTATTCCATACCAATTAGAGATAAAAATAATTTAATAAAAATAAGAGAAGATAATTGGAAATAGGAAACTTACCCTTTTATTTTATTAGGGTATTATGAGGGAATTAAGATAAAGGGGGGAGGAAAATTGGAAAAGAGCCATTATGCTCTTGGCTGCCAAAATTAGAGAGAGAAAGAGAGAAAAGGACGTGAGCTAGAGAGAGAGGGAGAAGAAGAAAGAAAGAAAGAAAGAAAGAAAGGAAGAAGAAGAAGCAGAAGGGAAGACCAAGTCTAGGGTATGCCTTTTTGTGTTTATGCTTGTTTATTCTCTTCTTTTGATTCTAGTAATTTTGACTATGGTTTTTATTGTGTGTTGTTGAATCTCTTCTTCTTCTCGTGGTGGATTTAAAAAAAACCCTAGGCTTGAACAAGGGGTGGTAAAGTTTGGGTATTGGTCACCTTGTGTTCTTGATTCTATCATTCAAGAAAGGTAATGAACCCTTAGCCCTTATGTCTTTATGTATTGATGATTTATCTGAATGGGTATGTTGATGTTTGACTCTTTTGATGTTGGGGATTGAAGGGTTGTATTGGGTGCATGTATGGGAGATTTGATATAGGCATGGCTATGATTTTGTATGATAATTTTTGGAATGATAATGTTCATATGTTCATTGGTGATGAGTTTGAGAAAGGTAGATTGTCAATTAAGGGTTTCGGCCCTAGGGTGTCTTATAGTGTGTTATATGCATGTCGCATGCAATTTCACTTTTATGTTAAAAAATATGTCTATTATGCAACCATATAGTTTTTATAGCAAGACCATGCATGTAATATAGGTAGAATGTGCATTATTCTTTTATCATCTTTTGTGTAAATATGCCTAGTTTGGATGTTGTGAATTATCACTACAACAAATTTGACTAAATATTACATTAAAATATAACATAATTTTAAAAACGTTATTGTTGATTAATTAGCATAAAAAACACGGAGAAAGAGTAAAAAAGCGCCAAATGAATTTTTTTTGTTAAAACATCCCGCCTTTAACTTTTTCCCCACTCTTAACTCACTTTTTCATTCTCTAAAATCATAAAAAAAAAAAAAAAAAAAAAACTCTCCTGAAATGGGTTATCTCTCACCTCACTCGGTCTCTCTCTCTCTCTCTCTCTCTCGCATGGCCGACAGATGAATGGAAGGGTACAGGGGCTTCCATTTCTCAGCGATGGGCTTCGGGCAAGGACTGTTTGCCTTCCCCTTGTGTTGTTTCTCTGTCACAATAACTCTTTTCCACGGTATATCTCTCTCTCTCTCTCTACTTGCAATTGCAGAGACGATGTGTGGGATTTGAGCACGCGATGGGCTCCTGAGGTTAGTAGAGATCTTGTGATGATTCTTTGTTCTTAATCTTATTGTGGTAATAATTTTCTCTACTCTCTGGGACTAATAACGTAGAGAGCTAGAAGAAACCATAGCGAGAGGTTGAAGATGATCATCCCTGTTCGTTGTTTCACTTGTGACAAGGTATTTCTCTCTTCTATTCTATAGCCCCTTCGAACTGATCTCACTTTCTTCTTTACCATAGTTTTGATAGGGTTTATGTTCTTTTTGCATATTTCGTTTGGGTTCTAATACTTAAGATGGTCGTATTATTTTTTCTTATCGAAATGCTCTGTTAAACCATGGTTGATCAAACCTGAATTATTTGTGGGAAGATTTTTCATAGCATATGGTTAATCTATTTTGGTTTATTGAAATGATTCGTGTAGGTTATTGAGAACAAATGGGACACTTACCTTGATCTTCTTCAGGCAGATTATTTTGAAGGGTGAGTAGAATTCAAATTTAATAGTTTGATCGGCTTTCTTGTGTTCTTATACGGTAGTTTAGGTCTTTAATTTCCCTAATGCAATATGTCTCTTAATGTAATATGTCATGATTTTTAGGCTAGTCCATCCGGCCTTGGGAAGTTGGCATTTGTTGTGATGGCGAACAAGGTAGGTGTTGATGGTGGAAACAGTCGGGTTGTAAGTTCTTTTATCCTATTTGTATTTCTACCACAATCTGTTGCTGCTATGTTTTCTTGTTTAGAACAAAAAAATGGTGATTTTGTTCTTCTAGAATGTGCCCGTGCAGTTGTTTCTTATGGTGTATCGAATTAGTTTTAATCTTCCTTCGCTAGGTATTCCCCTCCAATCTGGTCTGTATTTATATATATGTACATATATGTTTACTGTATCTTTATTTGCTAAAAGTGATGTGGTGAGGCTTAAAATTTTGGTGTTTATTGTAATCATCTTGAAAATTATATTGGCAGCTAGCTTATTAAGTTTTTGTTCATTTGTTTCTATTTCATAAGATTTCATGCATACATATATAAGTTCTATTTTTTAGTATTGGACAGTCCATAATTTTGTCTATAACTTGCTTTGTTTTTGGGTTTTGTCTATAACTTACTTTGTTTTTGGGTATGTTTCATTTGTTTGCCTTGAAACTCTTTGATTAATTTACTAAAAGAAATATTTTTGGGTGATATTTCTACTAAAGACCATAAGAATGCCAACTCATGGTGTGAACAAAATTGAACTGTCTTTGAAGTAACTATAAGTATGCATGATTTAGAAATAGTTTTAAACGTGTTTTTGTGTCCGTATTTTGAGATTTCCTTGTTATTTTTGTATGTGTTAATGCCTTCCATCTTTTATGTTTAATAACAAGTTTTTTATGTGTTTTCTAGTTTGGGTATTTTTTTTCTATTTCTTTTTTTATTTCCTCAGGATACTACAAAATTTAGTGGTCAAGACTTGAGAGTTTATCATGATATAGGGCTCTTCATTTGACGTTTTCTTTGTTGTTGTGGTCATATATATTTATGCTTTGATATATATTTTTGCTAGTAATTCTTTATGCTTTGATATAATTACTATATCCACTTGCAACTTTATGCTTTGATACTTCATTATAGGTCTGCAAAAATTATAGTATAGCATTCATTCATTGGCTTGTGACAATAGATGCCATGGGATCTCAACTTGTCATCATATTATAATCTGTATTACATGATGAAGATGATACAAAATTTCTCTGTTCAAACTGTCTGGTAATTGTTTTCCTTTGAGTTTTTTATTTTTTGGGTACAATTACCATGCCATGAAGGTAGTTGGAATTGATATATCTTCCTGTTGTGCTCCCTTTATCTCATCCATAAATAGACAGTAGGAAAGTTACTCCAATTTTTACCAACAAAAGAAATAAAACAAAATCACAAATAGACTTCTGGTCATAGTATCTTTTTTTATCATCAATATCTAGTCAAAGGCAATAACTACAAATGTTCTTTTACATATCATGCTTTTATTTATGGAAACTTTACTTGGGTTTATTTTTTTTAACATCACATGTTTTTTGTATTTATTAGTGATATCCCTTTTTGTTTTATGGTTTTTAAGTATAATATTCAGCATTATGTTTTTCCTTATATATTTCTTGTGATTGAGAATTGATTTTGTCTGTTAAGTTATATAATTTGGGGATTTTTATTTATGTTTTAGGATTTAGGTTTATGGTTCTGCTTTGTGGAAATGCTTTGTAAATCATTTGCTTTAAGCCTTAGTTATGTATTAGTGTTAGTATTTTGTTTGTTTGTTTCTTTAACTTTTTGTTTTGCTTTTTTGATTTATTCAGATTTTTCTTTCAAAACTCCATTTTCCCTTTCCTCTGTTTTTTCATTTCCTTCTATTTTTTTTTTCTTTCGATTGTTTTTTATTTTTTTCTTTAACATCTTTGGTGCATTTTGCTACTGGTTTAATGGCATAGAATATGTATTTTGCTATTGGCTTTGGTGTATTTTGTTACTGGTTTGTGTCATTTTTTTACTGCTACTATTGCTCTATTTTGCTGCTACTGCTGGTCTATTTTTTTAAATTTGGTAATTTAATCATGCCACAATTACATATGTCCAATTACTTTAACAATTTCCTTGTTTCCTAGTAGTGCATACAATGGAATAATACCAAATTCTGATTATATTACTAAGTTTTTGGGAATTCAGTAGGAATATGCTTGCTCTTATAAACTCTAGTTAAGATTAAGTTGCATTGATTTGTATTTCCTTGTTTTAATATCAGTAAAGGACATATAGCTGTTTTTTGTATTATTTGAAAAAAAAAACTTTGCTTGATTATGTTTGTAATGTATCAAGCCTTTGCCTTGCTTTATGATGAAAGTTATGAAACACTTTATGTCTTCATTGCTCCCTACTATCTGAAAAACTAATGTCTTAATGGCAGCAAGTTGTTTGACAAGTTTGATTTTATTTGCACTGTATTCTCTTTTCTTATTTATAGCTTTGGTAAGTTATAGTTTATATGATAGTTATGGGATTGGCTTTGCATTCACTTGTTATATTATTTATTTATTTTAGTTTGCAAATCACTTATGTTTTCTTAAGAACATGGTCTTAGTAGCTAGCATTGGGACATGTTATTGTGCTATTTTGGGCAATTTTCATGTTGTTTAAACTTCATGATAAAATTTACTTTTGATGTTCTGTCTTCTTTGTAAGATGGTGTAGATTTTCTTTCTCATGGTCATGAGTTATTCTCACTGCTGTCTGGTGTTGTTTTCTGGTTTGCTGGTGTAGTTTTCCTTTTAACAGGGGTGTGCATTATTGTAGGCATTGTGAACACCAATATAGAAAATTATTGAGGTGGGGTCTTCTTAATGTTTTTTTTCCAATTGAACAGTTCAATCTTCATATGTTTAATTTTGTTTGAGTTATGTGTTGCATATTTAGAGTGCTTTTCTAGTAAAATGAACTGTACTGAACTTGGAGACAAAACATTTGGTATAGGTGCTGCTTATTGTAGATAAAATCAGATTATCACCCCCACTTAGTTAGCATGATAATGTTTTCCAGAATTTTAGATCCTTCTCTGGCAAGCGACATGCATTGGGTGTGAAACTGGAAGTACAAACTAGAATTTGAACACTAAACTCTAAATGTGAACTAGTTGTAGTTTTAATAGATCTTTATGCTACTTAAACTCTAATTATTATTGATATAATTAGATTTTTTTCCCTTCAAACTATAGTCTGATATACATCAGGTTTTGCCCCATTCACTAATTTTTTTCTTTCTAGAAAAATCTTGCTTGGCAGATGGAACTGTTGCCTGTATTTGTTTTCATATGTCATTCATGTAATCCATGAATCCATCTATTTTTTAGGTGCTTGTATCAGTGTATGGGACCCATCCAAATAGAATTTAGGGATTCTTTATCTAACAGTTCGACATGGTTACAGGAGTCTTGCCTTTAACGTTGTTTCGTTGGTTTGTTTAACACAGTTTCGTTTTTTTTCTTTTGTTCAACCAGGGGAAAGAATTTGAAAACTCAGGGGATTGGGTGTCCAAAAACCATTGATGGTGACTTGAAATGCAAAGAAGTCCCAATAAGTTTTGGGTTTGATACTGCTTGCAAGGCGACTGCAACTAAAAGAAATTTTTTATTACTTGAACCCTTAAATTTCTTTGTGGTCCTTTCCATATATCGTGTAGGAAATTTTGGAGCAGCAATCTTTATTTTTTAGCAGATACGAACTTGAACCCCACTAGCTTGAAAATTTTATCCATGTACCTGATGATAATTTTATTTGTTGAAGCATTTTTTTTTCACTGCAACTGGGTTATATTTATATTCCTAGAATCATCTTATTTACTTTCTAATTCATTATGGTCATGAACTTATGAATTTACTTTAAGCATCAACCTTTACATGTTAAGAGAAGGAACTTCTCATAGAAAATTGTTTGCAGATCAGTTGGTTAATTGTTGTGTGGGCCATCAACTATAACTAGCAAGAAAGTTTGGTGACGTTGTGTTTGATGAAATAAAGTATATTATTCAATGTACCTTGTCCTGCTTAAAAAACTAATTAGGTGTTAAAGTTATTATTCTAACATGATTATTTCCTGAGAAATTAAAAAAAAAAATACTTCATTGGATCATGTATATAATACTGACTTGATTAGCCTAAGTCTGGTTCTGCCTGATTTTCCTTGGCATGAATAGCGTGACACTTTCTATGATATGCAACTAACAGATACACTGAAGGAAACTAATAATAATGTGATGCACTTCATTTTATTCAGATATATGCATAAATGATTGGAAATTTCATGATAGATGCCAGATCAACTGGAAAATATTATCACTGTAAGTATGCTGGTTGAAAGTCATGGAACATGTAGTGATTTAGCTTTTAGATTACATTTTAACCCATCTTATCTTTTGATTTGCACTCTACTGTGCTTAACAAAATTTAATTGTCAACTACAGTTGTGCGGCTTATGGGGCGTGCAGCTACACTCTACTTGCCTTGTATAGCTGCTCGATTAAAATTTATACAAATGCAGTTGCACACAGATGTTCTGGTATGTAGACAAGGTGCAGTGTCTTGATATGGAACACAATTTGAAAAGTTAATTTTGTTTAGTCGGTTCTATTTTTAGAATCAGTATCGTTATGTTAAAGGTGTGTCCACATTGGGTTCGAACTATTAGTATTGACAGTATGCATTACTAAGTTACTGTGACCTTAAAATCTATTTTTGCTGATTGGTCAATCTTGTAAAATGTCTCCATTTACTGTGACATGGTAAAATGTCAGCAAATGAGAAGGATTAGTGTGGCACAATCATCAATATCAGCATATTCTTTCTATATTTTTTGTTTTAGTTTTAGTTTTTATTTTATTTTGCAATTAGGAAAGGTATTAGATGTGATAGGCCTCCAAGATGCTTCAAGTATAGTAGGCAACAAAAGAATTAGATGTGAGAGCGAATTAGTATTTTGTTTTGGGTAGTGGTCCTTTATCCTTGGTTGGTTATGTTTCTAAATTCCTTTCATTTGCATTTGTCAGTCTTGTGTTATTTACTTTTCTTTCCAGTGAAATTTATATATTTGGACCTTGGCTATGTAGTTGATGTTTGTCTAGGTAGATATCTATTAAATAGTCAGTCTTAAACACTAAAACAACGACTGTCTACATCACACATCTTTGTTTTTCTAAAAAAGTTATTATTATGTTTTCTATAGGTTAGTTTCCATTTCAAATTTAGTTTTCTGGCATTGTAGCCTGGTATAGAATTTGGTTGGGTTGCTCAAACTTGTGCTTATTAGTACTGTAATTGAGCATTCTACTTTGAGGTTTCTTTCTTTTACCATGTCCTGGTTGTGGTCTAAATTCTCTTATTTTGTGTGAAATTAATTCTAGCTGAATTTATGTTCTCTTTTACAGTTTCTAAATTGTGGACAAAGAAGAATGTCGTGGGGAAGGAACAGGTGGCACAGCTTGTAGATGACATATATAGGTTTGTCTTATATCTTGCACTATCTGATTCATAAAGTCACTGGATTCTACTCTTTTTGCTACTGTCTATTTTTTTTCCCTTAGAAAATACATTTTCCTGTTTCTCAGAAAAATGCAAGTGTCTGCAGCCCCTGATTTAGCGTCAAAGGGACAGGGTGTCTCAGATAGCAGTAATGTGAAAGTCAAAGGGGAAATTGATGATAACTCTTTTCAGTCAGAAACAAAGGATGGAGCAAGTTTCATGCATGGTTTACTTTTGTGAATCTTGTAATTTTTTGTTTTTCATTTTTGAAGTAAAAAATGTTCAAGATTATAAAACTTTATTATGTTATGCTTTCAAACTTAAGTTAGAACTAAGATCTCATGAAATAGACATATTCAGAGTTTGAATTAGTTATTGTTTAATGTAATACTTATGGTTTATCAATCTATTGAGAATTATATTTTATGATTAATTTTGATTTTTTTTTTATCAAAATACAATAATGAAAATCTTTTAATTAAAAAAAAACTTATAAGTACCATTATCACAATAAAAAACCTTAATATGTTATGATTTAGAAACATATTATAAGCGTAAAAAATCGTTATGGTTTATATAATATAACAAACTAAAAATGTTATCAAAATAATCAAATGTAATAGTTGAAAAGTGTTATGAAAAAAGTACAAGATTAAACTTCAAATTTATAACCAAAAACTCTATCTAAATGTTATTATTTCAATATTATAGCACCTAAAAATGTGTTATTGAATAGTTTAAGATAACACCGAAGATAACATTCAAAAACTGTTATAGAAAAGACTGGACTTTTAATAATAGGGGCTATGTTAGCATTTTCAGAAGTGTTATCAATAGTCCCGGTTAGCAGTTTTTAAGTGTTATGAATACTGTTTTTTCTTGTAGTGAATTTTCACCATGTGTGCATGGCCCTTGCACACATGGGTTATATGAGTGGGAAAAATAGAGTTTATGTGATGCTAAGGAAGATTATTTTGATTATGGTATAGACTCGTTATGAAGTTGTCAATTTACCTTGCTTGGACCTAAAGTAAGGAAGTTAGATAGAATTTTGTTTGTTTATGCTGTGAATGGTAAGATCGTTTGTAGGAATGAGAATGTTATGATTAATGATACTTTGCGCTATGAATTATGAGATGCTTTATTATGATGATGTGACTGGATTGTATGTCATTTTGAATGTTGTATGATATGAATGAATGTTAGCGTGATGAACATGGCACATCAAAAAGGGGTTGTTAAGGATATGAAGACGTAACCTGAATTACTAAGGATAAGAAGACGTACTCCAAGGGCGGACGCACCGAGGTTATTCAAGGATTAAAGATCCTGTTTACCTCAAAGGGTGACATGGACAAGTTAGCGGGCCATGTTCACAAAGAATGATGATTTTGCATATGATGTCAATGTTGCTATGATTATGTTTATGTTTATGATGTTGATGCTATTACGCTAATGATGCTATGATGTGTGACGATGTATGATGCGATTATGATTTTTTTGATTTACTTGTGTGCTGTTTGTACTTCCTACTGGGCTTTTAGCTCACCCCCTTACTTTCCCTTCCAAGTAGCAAATAAGTTTCTCTATGACACGCGTGGTGATGTGGGGAGTTCTATCGTTGTGGTGTGTATGGCGTGGGGGCATCCTATGGACGAGAAACGATAAGTTTTAAACGTCATTTTTCTAAAATAATGTTATGTTTATTTTAACAGTCTAAACTTATCAGTGAGACTTGAACTTTGGTTATTTTTAAGAACTTTGTATAAAAACTATTATTTTTCTTTTTTAAACTATTGGGCTCAACTTGCATGTTTTAGCAAGACCCCACTGGAATTTTATAATAAGTGGCACTTCTCTTTTAAACCCATGAGTATGCGAATGTTTTATAAAGTACTAAATTAGGGCGTTTTACATAAAATATTAGAATTAAGATATCAGATATTTAAGATATTTTCTTCTAAATTCTTGATATTTTTATTTGAAAATATAAATATCTTTTTATTCTATAGTTTTTAATATTTAAATTATTTAAAATTTGAATATTGTTAGTTAGATATTTTTATGGATATTTGAATTTGATTAACTGTTTTTGAGATATTTTAGGATTGTTATAACTATGAATATATTTTTTTAAATGGTTAAAATATTAGCTAATAGTTGTAACAACACAAGATATTTTTTTGAAAAACAGTTAAGATGTTGATTTTAAAATTGGTTAAATTTTGAAAAATATAATTTTTTTTCAACCAATTAATAAAATATTTTTTTTTCATAAATGGGATTTAAATTAACTTTGGTTAATTGTTGATAAATCCTATTTAAATTAAATTAAATTTATTTTTTCAAATTAACCTAAACTAAGTTGATTGTTGATAAATGAAATTTAAATTAACTACTGTTAATTGTTGATAAATTTCATTTAAATTGACTTATTTTTGTAAAAAATTAAATAATTTGAATTTTTTTTTGATAAATTCTAGATAATTAATTGTGGTACTTTTGCAAATGAAATAAATTGTGGTATTTTTCATAAATTCATAGAGTTGCTCATATAGTAACACGATTAGGCCCATCCAATTATAACATGTCTATTTGCACTATATGTGGTATTTTTGCAATTGGGCTAAGATGCATATAGTGACCCATATGTTTGTTAGATATATGGATTTTTCCAAATAAAATATTCATAAAATGATAGGTTTTATTTGGGCCCATTAGAAAATGTAAAGTTTAAATTCCTCTCCTATGGGTGATTCCACTTGTGAAGGCTTATTTTCTTTGCATGACTATAGTGGGCCTAATCAATTAATAACAATTAATAAAACGAAGGTTTACATTCCTGTCTTTTGGACCTTGTATGGGAGATTGGGGGCCTCTGTAGTGGGAACGACATACTGGACCCAGCCCTCCTCCATACAAGCCCAATTGTTAAGGCCCATTTACTTGAGTTTGATTTAATTGTATAAGTTCATTATATTAGTTAAACCTATATATTGATTAGCAACAAATTAATTCTAAATTAATTGAATTTGTTTCAATGTGACACTTTATAATTAATAAGAAATTATAGGACTTTACTTTTAAAAATTCTAATCTTACAATTTTTGGGAGAACTAGTCATTAATTTTCAAAAAATAATAAAAATACTATATTTTAAAAATTTTATAATGAGCTTATTTAAAGATTTTTATTCAATCTCCGTCGTTGGTTTGAAATAGTCAATAGCTTAATGGGGCCTCGAGGCGCTTTGATTCGTCCCCCTACAGAAGGTGTTCATGAGTTATTTTGACAATGTTAGATCTCAAAAGATAGATAATTATACGTCAAATTCTACTAGATTCACCCCTACGGTGACTACTAGGACTAAATCTATGATTATCGAAAACCGTGGGTCTAGCTCATAAAATAAGAGATTTTGTTTTCTTATTTTTTCCGAATAGTAGGTTGTTAATAGTGGTGTCCATCATTAAATGAGTTTACAACTCTATTTCACTAGTGGTATTTTTTACTCTCGCCAACCGGGACAAGGATATCATAGATTAGTTAAAAACCTAAAGAAATAGAGATATGATTGTTTTTAGTATTTTTTTCTCATATCTTACATATTTTCGGTATATGTTGTGCTATTTCTTGAAATTTGTGTGAATAGAAGTTTTATTGAGCATATGTGATTGATTTCTATTTTATTGATAATTTGTAGTTTTAAGTTAAGTAGTGTCTGTGTCTACTCCCATCCTTTCTCAACTTTCGATGGAGAAATTCACTCGAAAAAACTTCCTTAATTGGAAGCAGAATATCAACATAGAGTTGATTGATGACAACTCCGAATTCGTCATGATTGAGGAATCCCCAGAACGAGCACCGTGTCTGCACGTTAGTGATGCCACCGTCAATGCTCGTGATGGCACCGTAAATGCTTGGATAGCACCGTCTCCGCACATAAGTTAAGACACCGTAAATGCTCGAATGACATCGTGTCTGCATGTTCGTGATCAACTTAACTATGGTCTGACGTAGCTCATGAACGAGGTTCTGACTTTTGAGTCTATCATGGGTGGACCTAGTAAATGAGGATAAAATAAGACCACTGTTGTTGCTATTGATCCAGCTGAGGCTGAAGCTAACCAAGCTTCGTCTTTGAAAGCTGGAAACAAGAGGAAAGGTGGACAAAACAACAACCCCAAGCTTGGAAAGGTTGCAAAGACGAGTGCACAACCAAGTGCACAAATGCCTAAGGGGAAGAACAAGAAATAAAAGAAAGGTAAAGACAAGTGCTTTCACTGCAAAGAGAAGGGGAAATGGAAACAGGATTGCCCCAAGTTTCTAGCAGCTAAAAATAAAGGTAATGATTATAGTTCATTTTTCTTGGAAACATGTGTTTTAGAGAATGATAAATCTGTTTGGAGTATTGATTCTGGATCTGCCAACCATGTTTGCAACTCTTTACAGCTTCTTGAATCGTGGTGGACGAAGGCGGCTTAAAGCTTAGAGTTGGGAATGGAGCATTCGTTAAGGTCCAAGCTAGAGGAATAGCTCGTCAGAAGTTCATAAATAAATGCTTAATTTTAAAAGATGTATTTTTTATTCTGGATTTTAGTAAAAATTTAATTTCAGTTTCCATGTTGCTATTAGAACTATTTGTTATGACTTTCACAAGTTCTAATATATTTATTTCTTTCAATGGATCACAATTGTGTATTGCATGTTTGGAAAATGGGCTTTATATTCTGCGACCTAACGAACCCCTCGCTCTTAACAATGATTTATTCAAAGTATCTAAACCTAGGACCAATAAACGTCAAAAGACCGATAATGATAATATGACGTATTTATGGCACTTGAGACTAGGTCACATTTGTTATGATAGGATTAAAATACTTACAAAGGACGGACCTTTGAGGGAACTCACCTTAGGTGAATTACCTGTCTGTGAATATTGTCTAGAAGGCAAACTGACCAAGCGTCCATTCTTTACAAAGGGTGATAGGGCCAAAGAACAATTTGGACTTGTTCATTCAAATGTTTGTGGACCTTTGAATGTACAAGCCAGGGGTGGTTTTGAGTATTTCGTCATTTTCATTGACGATTACTCTAGATAAGCATGTCTTTACCTAATGCATAGGAAATCAGAAACATTTTCAAAGTTTCAGGAATTCCTAGCAATGGCTCCAAACCAATTAGGTAAAACGTTAAAGATCTTGCGATCTGATAGGGGTGGAGAATATTTGGATATGCAGTTCCAAGATCATTTAACTGAACTTGGGATTTTATCACAACTTACTACCCCAGGTACTCTGCAACAAAATGGTGTAGCGAAATGCTGGAACAGAACTTTATTGGAAATGGTCAGATGCATGCTTAGTTACTCAACTCTACCAACTTTGTTCTAGGGACATGCAATTGAAACCGCGAATGACATTCGCAATGTCGTGCCGTCTAAATCAATCCCCAAAACACATTTAGAACGCTAGAATGGTCGTGAACCTAGTTTACGCCATTATAGAATCTTGGGGTGTCCCGCCCATGTCCAGAGGAAAAATGAGGGAAAGCTAGAACCACGAACTGAAGTTTGCATGTTTGTTGGCTATCCTAAAGGTACTCGGGGTGGACTTTTCTATAGTAATTTAGAAAAGAAAGTGTTTACTTCTACCAATGCTACTTTTCTGGAAAATGACCATGTCCAAAACTTCAAACCTCGCATCAAAGTAGTTTTAGAGGAGATGGTTGAAGATTTGACTCCAACCAATGTTCCATCTTCATTGAAGCAAGTTGATGATGAAATTCCCACTCTTCATGTCCAATCGATGCAAGTCGACTTAAATGAAGACAATATCACTATTCCTGAGCAAACAGTCATGGAGCCTTGTCGTAATGGGAGGGTTTCTAGGAACCCAGTTTGCTATGGTTTGGATGGTGAAACCAATATGGTTGTTGGTGACACTAGTGATGATAATCTGTTGTCTTTCAAAAAGGAAATGGCTAGCCCTAAAAAGGAACTATGGCTCGAAGCCATGAAACAAGAAATGGAGTCTATGTACTCAAATTCTGTCTGGGATCTTGTGGAAGCACCTAGTGACTTTAGGGCCATTGGGTGCAAGTGGATCTACAAGAAGAAGCAAGGTGTTGATGGAAATATCGAGACTTATAAAGCTCGATTAGTGGCAAAGGGTTATACCCAAAGAGAAGGCGTGGACTATGAGGAAACTTTTAGTCCGATAGCCATGCTCAAGTCCATTCGCATCACCTATCCATAGCAGCTGCTCTCGACTATGAGATCTGGCAATTGGACGTCAAGACAGCTTTTCTTAATGGAAAGCTTGACGAAGTCATTTATATGGATCAGTAAGAAGGATTTAAAGTAGCTGGACAAGAAGGAAAAGTTTACAATCTGAATAGGTCCATTTATGGACTTAAGCAAGATTCTCGTTCCTGGAATCTTAGGTTTGATGAAATAATCAAAACCTGGCTTTGAACAAAATATTGATGAGCCTTATGTTTACCAATTGAAGGAAAATCAAATAGTGGTATTCCTGGTTATTTATGTAGATGATATCTTACCCATTGGAAACAATGTTAAGAAATTATCAGATGTGAAGAATTGGCTGAGCACTCAATTCTAGATGAAGGATTTGGGTGAGGCAAGTTATGTTCTAGGTATCTAGATCATCGGGGATAGAAAGAACAAACTTTTAGCTCTATCTCAAGCAACTTATATAGATAAAATGCTTGAACGTTTCTCAATGAAAAATTCCAAGAAAGGGCGTCTACCGTCCCACCATGGAATTCATCTTTCAAAGAAGCAGTCTCCATAGACTCCCGAAGAGGAAGATGTAATAAGAAAAGTTCCTTACGCATTTGCAATTGGAAGTCTGATGTATGCCATGTTGTGTACTAGACCAGATATCTGCTATGCAGTGGGAGTAGTGAGCAGGTATCAGTCAAACACAGGACAGGAACATTGGATAGCAGTTAAGCATATCCTGAAGTATTTAAGGCGGACTAGGGATTATATGTTAGTCTACATGGGTGGTGTTCTAAACCCTGTAGGCTACACCAATTCAGATTTTCAGAATGATGTCGATGACAGGAAGTCTACTTCTGGAATTATGTTTACTCTTGGGGGTGGAGCTATGATATGGAGAAGCGTAAAGTAGTCTGCAATCTCAGATTCCACCATGGAGGCTGAGTACATAGTTGCGTTAGAAACTGCTAAGGAAATAGTCTGGCTAAAGAATTTATATCCAGATCTTGGTGTTATTCTAGAAATGGATAAACCGCTTGTGTTGATTTGTGACAATATAGGAACGATAGCCAACTTGAAAGAACCTCGAAGTCACAAGAGGAGTAAGCACATAGAAGGAAGTATCACATTATTTGAGAATATGTGGCTAGGGGAGACGTGAAGGTTATGAAGATTGCATCTGAAGACAATCTTGCGGATCCGTTTACAAAGACACTACCAGAAAATACATTTGATAAGCATATCAAGGAAATGTGATAAGTAGAATTAAGGCATTAGTTTCAATTAGTGCAAGTGAGAGTTTGTTGGGATTTTATGCCCTAATTAAAACCAAAATTCTTTGTAATCTCATTTTATTATCAATAAAAGAATAGAAATCATTTTTTGACTCGGTCAATCACTTTGCTCACATGTTTTATTTTCATGATTATTTGTTTAATATAAACTTCTATTAAATCCCGAGCATACAGCTAATCGTATTTATAGTGACGTAATCACAGTGTAATATAAATATGATTATATGTTCAAAATAAGTTAGTCCTAAGATTAGTCAGCGCACAGGATTTACACTGACTTGCAGTTCTACGATATGATCTACTTACACATTGTGATGTTATGTTCTTTCCAGAACATTAGCAAAGTAGATAAGATCGGATGTATTTGTTACATCGGACATGACCGATATTGACATTTGATAAGATAAGTAAACATACTGTTATTATCTATTCTAGTCATATCATATAGTTGACCATATGTCAATTCAATCTTAATTCTGAGTGGTTAGTATTCTAACTGATTGTATTATTTGAGTTCTTTGACTTGTTCGTTACAAGCTTACCCTACGGGCTAGCCCATACTTACATCTTGGGAACTCGGTAGTATAATTGAGTGGGAGTGTTAATCATAGATATGAACATCTATAGCTTCTGATGAAGAAGTGAAATGATGGTTTCCTTTTAGTTTGGTTCAAGGTGTTAAATGATAGAGATCTCATTTCAGTAATTAAATTAATGTACTGAAATATCATTTACAAGGAACTAAGTGTTTTAAGGATAAAATACAATGAGGGGTAAAATAGTATTTTAGTCCCATCTCATCGTAGACCGTCTATAGAGGATTGAGTGGCAATTATGGTTGTAGCAATGGATAATTAATAGCGTATCTATATTTGTTATAGAGCATTCTATGAATTCAAGAGTACAATTCTGAGTCTTTAGTGGAGTCACGAGGAATTAATAAGTTAGTAAATTTATTTGTTAGATTTATGATAACTTATTGGAGCTTGATTTCATAAGCCCGTGGTCCCCAATGTACCTTGGATAAAATCATCTAGATAGTCTCAATTAATTGATTTAATTATCAATTAGAATTATCAAGTTGACCAGGTCAATTTTGGATAGTTTCACAGAGCTATGTAATTTAGAGAAGAAAAGAGAAATTATGGCAGCTTTATTAATTAAGATAAATTGGTGTCTAAATTAATAAATAAGTTTAAATCAATATTCAAATTATTAATAATTAATTTGATAGAGGATTTAAATAATTATTTAATTAATTAATCAATAGAAAATAATACAGGCCTTGATTTTAAGTCCAACAGGCTTATAACTAAATGGGAAATTTCACTGGCCTAAAGCCCATGAGAATTTCAACCTAGGGCTGATTATTGACTATTATTTTATTGATTTTTTAATTAAATAATTGACCTAATTGAGCCTATAAAAAGAATGCTAAGTGAGAGTTGAAAACAGATGTCTTAGATGACAGAAAAGAATATTTGACAGAAAAAAAGAGGATATATTCTTGATGCTCTAGTTTTTAGATTCTTTCTACAGCATAAGTCCTTTTCTAAGCCTCAATATTATTTTCTCTTCTTCTCTCTGTATCTATCTCATGTGTTGAGAATTGCCCACTCTAGTCTAGGTGATTCTAAGGATACTTTGGAAGACTGTGAAGAAAATTGAAGAACGATTCAATTTCTTGGTGATACCTTGCGACAGAAAGGATACAAGGGTTAGAGAAACTGAAGGAAAGACTCATTCATTCCACTGCGTATAATGTAAGTGGTCTTATTATTATTTCTGTTTGAATTCAATTTTAGAAACATGTTCTAGGTTGTCTCATATTAATTTGTTTAATATAAGATTTACATGAAAATAAATAAGATCTTGTATAAGTTTCCTATCACTAATATGCTGCGTAAATATTGATGTTCCATTCCACACACATGCTCTAGAAGAGTTATGGTAAATATGTGGTTATAGATAATTTGTGGTGATATTTAATAGTGGTGATTTATAATTACTATGAAAATCATATGAGATATCTGATCACCAAAGTTACCATGGCTATTTACATATATACATATGTGTGTGTGTTGAACTCTTTTTCCCTTAGTTCATGTTTTCTCCCATTGGATTTTTCCTGACAAGGTTTTTAATTAGGCAACCTTAAATCATGTTGAGATACTTGCAATTCATGAAACAAATGGAGAATGTGTAACTAAGATCAACGACACAACATATTCGATGAACATATGGATTATCGCCCAAGAAAGAAGTACCAACAATTCTCTATAAAGATAATGGTGTATGCAATGCTCAGCTAAAAGGAGATACATTAAAGAATATAGAACTAAACACATTTTGCCGAAATTCTTCTTCATATATGGTCTTCAAAAGATTGGTGATATTAATGTTCAACAAATTTGATCCAGTAATATTCTCGTATACTTATTCACAAAGTATTTACCAACAACAACATTCGAGAAGACGATACACAAGAATGGAATGTGTTGACTAGAAGACCTCCATGAACGTCAAAATGAGGGGGAGTAAATACACACTGCTCTCTTTTTCCCTTGACCGAGTTTTTGTCTCATTGGGTTTTGTTGGAAAGGTTTCTAATGAGACAGTATTTATGGACATCCAAGGGGGAGTGTTATCAATATTATATATTATATGGATGTCCATAATAATGGAGATTTCCCTTAGTCAAATATCCTAATAATAGAGATTTCCTTTAGTCAAATATCATAATAATGGAGAATCACTAAGTTACTCAAAGTTAAATATCAGCATTAATTATTGATTGTATTTGTGGTACTTACTTGATTTTCTTAAATCATATTTGTTATAAATAGGGTTAAATCCCCGTTGAGATAATACACAAGAGTTTCACTCTCTCTTTACATCTCTTTATTGCTCTGTCTATTGAATTTCCTTATATTTTATATTTTAGTTGTCTTAATAGTTTTATAACAAAAAGATATATTTAGAAAAAAAAATTCTCACAAACGTATTAATTTGACTTCCAATATAGTTTTGTGAATTCAACCAATGACTATTCCTTTTAAAGACAACGATTGGAATAGCTTATGTCAAGATTAAAATTTTAAAACATTTCAAGATGCTTAAATAAATTCTATGATCAAAAATACATTTTATGAAATTGAATTTTTTTAGCATTGTATTTATTATAGTGACAATTCAAAAAAAGAGTTAGTGGTGTGTCCTACCATAATGAAAACAAAACTTAAATAAAATTTGATTATTTTTTCATTATGGTATACTTGAAACAAGAAATAATTACAAAAATATGAAATTTGAATAATGTTAGGCTCAAAATATTCGACCCAAATATTCTATTATTTTAAAATAAGTGAACCGGTGTTAGGTCCGAGCAGAGGAGCCGAGATCAGAAGCCACAGATCAGAGGCAAACCATGCCTCTGTCCTCTGCAAAACAAGAGAGACGGAAGATATTTTGGCGGGAAATTCAGCTATTCGAATAACTGATCAGGAAGTAGACTGAACTAACTTACTCCCTAGTATTTTTTGCCCTATAAATATCATATCAATAGATAAAAATGAGAGGGAAGAAAAATCTGACTTAAGCATCAGAGTGTCTTTCTTGCAGGTACATCCAAACGGTTCGACGATCACTTGAGCCACCTATAATGCAGGAAAGAGATCGGAGTATTGAAGTTTGACGTCAAGTACATCCCAAAATATAAAGAACAAAATTTTTGCATCAACAATTTGGCGCCGTCTGTGGCAACTTTCTCAAGAAAATCTTTGAATCAAGAAATTTATGAACAATCAAGATTTTGTCGAACATAAGATCCATGCAGCCAAATACTAACAGGGCATCGAGCACGGTAGTTCCGATCACCCCTACGATGGATGTCGGCGAGCAACTTGACAAAATGTTCCGACTACTGGAAGCCAGTCAATAGAAGTCCAATGAGGCCATCAGAACATTGACTGCGGCGCAGGCTAAACTGGAGGCTGAAATTGCCGAGCTGCGGAGAACAAACGAAGCCTGCACAAGACTCAAGACAAGGAAAACCTCAACGCTAATGGATTGGAGACTCAAGCCATCCAGATTGATCCATTCGAAGGATCTCAGGCCCCGATGCCGTTGTCCTTGTATCAGAGAAGGATCTCATGCCCTGATGTCGTCGTCCCCAACACGCCAATAATGGAAGGTTGTTGAACGACGGGCCAAGCAGTACGAGACACATCGAGAAGTCGATACAGAGTCATCAAGAACAACCTAAACCACCACAGAGCATGGTCATCAGCAAACCCAGGCGCGGATCGTTCATGATGTAACCACCGAAGAGCCTACCCCCTCTGTTCGGTTCTTGGAGAGTTGGAAGGAGGAAATGTTCCGAGAAGTAATGCAAAAATTCTCTAAGGGACGATCTGCACACGGCTCTGACTACGTCAATTTAGTTTCGAGAACCACTAAAATATCGCCCTTCACTGAATGGATATAGAATGAGCCAAAACCAAGAGACTTAGTGATCCAGTTTCAACAGAAAGATCGCCCCTCTACTAGCCTTCAACAGGAAGAGAGACCCACTTAGTCACTTATTCCAGTTTCAACAGAAAATGGCCTTGGAAGTGAATAATGAAGCCATACATTGCAAAGTATTCTCCACATCCTTTTCCAGACCTGCTCTGCTATGGTTCAGACAGCTCAAACCTAGCTCTGTCAACAGCTTATGCGACCTTCGCAGAGTTTTTCTATAGCAATACAGTGCCAATTGCGAGGCTCCAAGAACTATGGCAGATCTCTATCGAATTGAGCAAGGAGAAAATGAACACCCAAAGTTGTACCTGCAATGCTTTATCGATCTTGTGCACCAAATTCACGATGTAGAGCCAACAACAACAGCTAACCTCTTCGTCAAGAGTCTGCAAGTAGGGTCCCTCTTACACGAAAACCTCACTATGATCCCACCTTATGACATGGCAGACATACAGGCCCGTGCCGAAGGTGTCTTCAGAGATTTTGAATATCGAGAGCACGCCCAGAAGAAGACCTCTCTCATTTCCACACCACCGCCAAACAACCCATCTCCCCCATCTAAAGGGGACGATAAGAGTAAAAGACATGAGTCAGAACCTTCGAAAGGGGAAAAGAGACCAAGGACCAGCCGAGATCCACCAAGATTCTCTTCTTTCGAATACACCATCCCACAGGAGGTCATCTATGAAGAGAACAAAGAGTGGCCCATCTGGCGGGAACCATACAAAATCACCACTCCTCCAGAGAGGCGAGACAAGAATAGGTTCTGCATCTTCCACAAGGACCACAGACATACGATATATGAATATCACAACCTCCACAACCAAATTCAGGCCCTTATGAGAAACAGACGATTGACTCAGTATATCAAAGGATCTGATAGGACAGGCATCCTGCAGCCCAATATCACTCTTACTCCAACACCCACGATAACGCCAACCTCCACAAATGTGGCTTCTTCGAGTTCACAAGAGCCTCTAAAGCAAGTCCCCATGATACATAGAATCGTGGAAACGACCATGGAACAAGAGCAAAAAACCAAATATCATAGGCGAATGGAGGGTAAAGAGATATAGATCGCTGGGGCAAACCGTCAACTTTGTCACTGCAGAGGAGAGGTATTACCCTGTTGCTTCAATAACTTTCATAGAAGAAGACCTGTGGGAAGTGCATCTACCTAATGATGACCCATTGGTCATCAAGCTCCAAGTAGATTGTTGCCAATTGGGGAGAGTTTTAGTTAATGGAGGCAGCGGCGTCGATGTCCTCTTCTGGGAAGCCTTCCAGAAAATGGGCTTTGAGGAAAATCAGATCAGGCCTACTATTGCACCAATCTTGGGGTTCAATAGCCAAAGAGTATACCCGAAGGGAGCAATCAGACTGAATGTAATCGCCGCAGAATGCAATTTAGAAGTGGACTTCTTGATAATAGATTATATCACAAGCGACAACGCAATCATGGGACAAAATTGGATCCACAGAATGCAAGGTGTTGTCTCCACTTTTCACCAAGTTATGCGATGCCAATCACCCAATGGGAACTACACCATTGACATAAAAGGATGTCGAGGCAGGCAAAGAAGTGCTACCTGACCTTGAAGGAGATAAACGAGGTGGACACCTTCGCCTCTAACGACAATCACACCAAATAGAAATTAGCGGGAAAACTACCAGCATATCTCTAAAGCATAGAAGATGAGGAAGAAGACAATAAACCTCAATCAACTCTCAATGATATGGACGAAGTCTGCATAGATTCAAACGACCCATCAAAAAAATTGCTGGTAAGTGCCCGATTGCTAGATGCAGAAAACAAGATCTAATCAAGTTTCTCAAAACCAGAATTGGAACTTTTGACTGGTCCTCGCGTGATATGCCTGGCATCAACCCCGAAGTCATGTGTCATAGCCTCAATATATCAGAAAACTTCCCAGCTATCAAGTAGAGGCAAAGAAGGTTCGCTCCCGAAGTCAACCAAGCAATACAAGAAGAAGTGGAACGATTATTGAGTATAGGTACAATCGAGGAATGCTTATACCCAAGTTGGCTAGCAAACCCTGTGGTGGTTCCAAAAAAGAATGGGAAAAAATGTGTATGCGTCGACTATACTAACTTGAATAAGGCATGCCCCAAAGACAGCTACTCGCTCCCAAAAATCGATCAGATGATAGACGCCATGGCAGGTTACGAAAGAATGAGCTTCCTTAATGCCTACTCAAGATATAATCAAATCCCAATGAAAACAAAGGATCGGATCCACACCACATTCACAACAGAACGTGGTTTATATTGCTACAAAGTCACGCCTTTCAATCTAAAGAACGCAAGAGCGAAATATCAGAGGCTGATGCACAAGCTCTTCTCTTCATTACTTGGTAAAAAACATGGAAGTCTACATCGATGACATGGTGGTTAAATCTCGACAAGGTGTCACACACGTGAAGGACCTAATTGAGTGCTTCAGCATACTTGATACCTACCAATAGAAGTTGAACCCAGCCAAATGCATTTTCGGAGTATCCTCAGGGCAGTTCTTAGGGTATGTAGTCAGTAAGAGGGGCATCGAGGCCAACCCAACTCAGATTGCCTCACTGTCAGAAGTCAAGGAGCCTAGAACTATCCGGGATATCCAAACTATAACAGACAAAGCGGTAGCCTTAAGCAGGTTTATATCCCTCATGTCAGACCGTTGTCAACCCTTCTTCCAATGCATTAAGAAATTTACCAGCACAGCATGGGGAGCAGACCAAAATAAAGCCTTCGAGGATTTGAAATCCTACCTGAGTACTCCGCCCATATTGAGTTCTCTTGTCCCTAATGAGGAACTCTTTTTATACTTGTCCATTTCCAACTTTGATGTAAGCTCTGTACTCTTCAGGGAACAGGAAGGCTAACAAAAGCCAGTGTTTTACTGTAGTAAAATGTTTTTAGACGCTGAGACACGTTACAACATAATGGGGAAACTGGTCCTTGCATTAATTACAACAACAAAGAAGCTACGACAATATTTTGAAGGACATACAATCCTAGTATACACAGATTATCCGTTGAAGCAAATCTTAAGCAAACTTGACCTCTCTGGAAGAATGTCCAAGTGGGTGATTGACCTCGGTACATATGACATGCGCTTTTTACCACGAAAAGCAAAGAAAGAGCAAGTACTAGCCGGTTTCCTAGTCAAAATACAATCATTTACACCCGAGACCGCCCTAGAACTGCTACACTCAGAAGAAGAATGGATGTGGACGATGCATACAGATGGAGCCTCAAACTCGCAAGGAGCCGGAATTGGCATCATCTTAGAGGCACCCTCCGGATTAAAAAATTTAGGAAGCCCTACGGTTAGAACAACATACAAAATGAAGCCGAATATGAGGCCTTGATCTACGGACTAGAATTGGTATGAAGCATGGACATCAAACGACTACGAGTCAGAGGAGATTCAAAGCTGATGACAAAACAAGTGGCTGGTAACTTTGACACGAAGGCACCCCATCTAACCGACCTACTGAAAAAGGTATCCACACTAAAGTCTCAGTTCCAACAAGTTGAGCTCGTACAAATACCAAGGGAGTTAAATCAGAAGGCAGATGCTCTTGCAAAGAAAGCCTATGTGGGAGAATACACGCGACACTCATCAATTTCCACAACCCTTACGCGAGAGGTTCCGAGAGTTTGTTCCATTCCAATAGAACCCGAATGTTGGATGGACCCGATTATCCGATATTTGACTGCATCTGAACTGCCTGCCAATGCAAAAGATTCCAAGCTTCTGCACCTTAGAGCTCAATGATACTCCATCATCAACGGGACACTGTATCGCAAATCCTGTAATGGGGCCTACTTACAGTGTTTATGCCCGACAGTTGCAAGAAAATTGTTGGAAGAAATCCATGAAGGAGCTTGTGGGAACCACACAGGGGGATGTAGCTTAGCACACAAGGCACTAATAGCAGGATACTACTGACCATACATGATGACAGAAGCGCGCGACTATGCAAAAAAGTGCAACAGATGCCAACGATTTGCACCTACCATACACCAACTAGCACAAGTTCTGCATTCTATCGTCGCCCCATGGCCATTTGCGAAATGGGGAATGGATGTAGTTGGTGAACTCCCAAGGGCTGCTGGAGGAGAACGGTATGCCTTGTTAGCCATTGGTTACTTTACAAAATGGGTTGTGGCGGAGGCTTACACTACAATTCGCAAAATAGACACCATGAGTTTTATATGGAAGCACATCATCTGCCAATTCGGAATCCCATGGGAAATAGTCGTAGATAACTAGACACCATTCCAAAATGCTAAAGTAAAAGAATTGTGTGATACGTTAAAAATAAACCTATGCTTCGCTTCTGTCACTTATCCCCAAGGCAATGGACAAGCAGAAGCCTCTAACAAAGTCATCTTCACCAACATAAAAAATAATTTGGAAGATAAAAAAGGCGCATGGGTAGACGAGTTACCAAAGGTATTGTGGGCATACATAACCACCAAAAGAACCTATACGGGAAAATCACCCTATGCGATGGTATATGGAACATAAATTGTTAATCAAACAAAGGTGGGCCTGCCGACCCTCCGTACGGAAATTGCTTCTGATCAAAACACAAACAACGAACAACTATCTCACAACCTCGGCCTTTTAGACAGATTACGCATGATCGCACAAATCAGACACGAAAAGTACCAAAGGGCAACAGAGCGCTATTACAACAAAAGGGTACACTCACGTTCGTTCAAAAAGGGGGATTGGGTTCTGCGCCAAGTTACTGGCAATTAGAAAAAGCTACAGCCCAACTGGGAAGGTCCTTTCAAGGTCACGGAGGCATTAGGACGAGGTTCTTACATTGCGAAAAATATATGGAATGGCAGAAATGTACCACGAACTTGGAATTCAATGTCTTTAAAGCGTTATTATTGTTGAAAACTATATGTACTCAAAAGTTCAAAAGTAATGAAACTACATTCCTTTTCTAAACACTCTTCAAATATTTTACTTTGTCAATACATACTGACGCAAATCTGCATAAGAAATCTCTCCTTACGCACCATGAAACAGTACACCCACTTGAATGCTGATCAAACTATTTGGTCTACACTAGGCATTTCTAATAGTGAACGTGCATATATTAATTTATCCTTACCTAACTACATGAACTAAAACATTATTCACATGGATTGCATCTCACCTACCATTTCCAATATAAATACGACCCTTATGGTAGTCGAACAACACGCAAATTACACCAAAGAGAATAGTACCACCTCATTTCTACTGGTTTCCCTACAGGTGAAGGTATGCAACTTCACCAAGCCTACACCTTCACAATGAGTCATTTTCGTCCAAATATGACACATTCACGATATGTTCCTATACAGGAACTGCGCTACACTACCAAGTGTGTTCTAATCTGACTTGACTACAACAATAGGGAGCTAGGGCCAACCATTTCGCAGTCTAATCTGACCTGACTACACGAATTTGGTTGACCTATCAGGGTGATATTTTCTATTTTCCCTATCCTCTAGCTTTGCCAAAGGCTGTACGTATGAACTTCCACAAAGTCTAGCCACCGACCCAAGCAAACAGAGGATCCTACTAGCCCGTGCATCCCACGGAACTCCGCTTATGCGGTCTAATCCGCCCTGACTACCACATCAAAACCATTAGACACCCCATTTCGGCTCTGCCTCAGTTCTAGCAGAACTGGTTTGTCAATCCAAGAATGGGAGGAATGCTCGCACCCCATCCATTGGCCGCCTCTGTCGGGTTCAATGGCCCACTCCCTCCTTCGGGGTGCCTACCCTAGCAAGAGGCGCATAACAAACCAAGGCATGAGTGCAATGGAAAGATGGTCGATCTTGAGCTCTGCCAATCTCGGATCAGTCTCGACGCTCTACCTCATATGCTGTGCTCTGCTCTCGAAACACGATCATGTCACCCCCTCTCGCAAATGGTAGAGCATCTCACTTGCTCTTTCGCACACCCAAGGGATGACTTAGTTCTAAAGAAGGAACAATGTACTCAACTCTCTCAATGTTCGCAGGAACAACGCCCTCAACTATCTCAATGTTCGCAAGCACAATAGCATCATATTTTGTACATAAGAAACTTATCGAAAGATTCATTATTATATATAAAATATGCCATGTTAAATATCACTTTCTAATTGTTACATAATTCATTGTTATTTTTGTTCAGACAAACATAAAAATCCTCACTGCATACATATTTTGATAAGATAATACTTATCCCACTCAATGCGACGCACATACTCCGCCATCACACTCTCTAGCTTCGGATGCCCTATCCCATATCGCTCACATGATATGTAGCATGGAATCCCACGTATCACTAGTTCATCTAATGCCCACATTGAATACAATCACTATGGCTTATCAAAGATTCGCCTCAGAAACGGCACGTTTACCCAATCACGGTGTTCACCTGAAATGCAAGTATCGTCAGAACCAGTCGCTTGCCTTAAACTATGTACGCATAACTCACTTATCACTTAATTGGGCATTCTCTCCCACCACCTGTACGAACTTCTACTATACCTCTCACGTAGAGGCCTAAAGGACTTAAGCCTCTTATCAAAACACGTCCAGTGTACCTCACAAGCTACAATGTTATCATTTTTAAAATATTAAACAAACACATCCAGCAACATACAGAACCAAAATCTTTCAAAATTTATATACAATGTACCTCTCCATATACAACGAACATTGTCTCAGTAATATGTACATAACTACGGGAAAACATTGTCCAAAAAAGTAAAACACATATGTACAACATAAAATACTATGTCGATGGATTTACGACACCTCTTTCGTTCCTTGTCGTTGGCTCTGTTATTGACATCAGCTCTGTGTCCACCTCTTTTTTTATTACCGTCTGTGCAGACGCCTCTCGAACAACCTCTGCTATGGCAACAGTACTCATGAAATAAGCCACCTCCCTTGCAACATCGCATTCTTTAGCGGGTTCTCCACTTGTCGTGTAAACCGAACCCAAGGCGTCACCCCTCTACTTCAGTTTCTCCAAGTGATTCACTAGATAGCAAATCTTCAATTCTCCGAGCTCACCAAGATATTGTTCTACGTCATATTCCCCCACCTTCACATTTATACTTTTGTACATCTCTAGTTTGGCCCATTTCTCCTCTGGGGTCTGCTTCTTATTGTGTAACACGAAGTCCAGGTACTTTGCAGTGTCCACTTCGGCAATCCTCACGAACTTTCGTTCGGTAATCTCGCGATCTTTAATGCGCTGCCTCTACTGTTGCCTCTTCCATCTCCTGCAAAACAATCAAATCTGATATTTAGTACCAATTCACAAATTTTAAGAATACAGTTCCAATAACAATTCATAATCACACACCTCGGCCATTATTCTCAACTGAAGTTCGTTTTTGGTTATAACTTCTTCTTTTTCCTTTATCTTGGAGTTCAACAGAAGCTCTACTTCCAGCTTCTACTTCTGTAAGTCTACAACATTCACCTCTAACCCCTCTACTTTTCGTTGCAACTCCTTCTTCTGCTTCTCCTCCAACTCCTTATCAGTTTGCAGAGACACCACATCTTCCTGCAAATCGTTGATAATCTCATCCAGCTTTTCCATCCGCTTCTCATGTTCTAGGCAGAACTGGCTCTTTTCCATCAACTTATTGGTCATCGTCACTAGGTCTTCTTTTAGCTTATTACTCTCCATCTCCAAACCAATGGACTCTACCAACTTCACTTTAGTGGATGATGCTTTCTTTTTCACTTCTACTAGCTTTGCCTCTAGCCTTTTCACAGCCTCTGCAAGCACACTATGATTAGCTTTAGCAACCTTCCTCCCTTCATGTTCCTTCTCCAGCAAGGCTGCTTGCTTAGCCATCTTAGAGTTGTTCTGCACAATCCCTGCATACTCCCTCCTAGCAGGAGATGCACACACATAGCTCTATACAATTAAACACACATGATTGCATTAGCACAACAAACAACTTCTACACCAAGTATTATAACACATAAGGAGTATTCACATGCTTATTCTAGCATGCGGTATTTACCATCCATATATGGTCTGACACTTGTTGTAGTAAGTCACCCTGACCACTCAATGACCAAAAAACGCTTCTGCAGGACGATGTGGCCGACTAATACGGCCGACCAAACGCTTCCATCGCCTCCATTGACACATTCGATAAACACTCCGGCAACCCCTCTACTGTGTCAATTGCTTCTCTCCCTGCTAACGTAGCTACAGAAGCAACGGGGGCAGCCAACTCCTCACCCACTGACGAAGCTACCACCATGCTGTCAGAAGCCAATGTAGTGAGTCGCGTCTCAGGAAGTAGTGGAATGGAAGGACGGCAATTCACCTCTTCGCTAACATCCTCACTAAGGTCACTTGGCAGGAACGCTGGTGTCTGCACTGCAAATGACGTCAACAGCTCCAAGAAAGTGTTAGGTGAATCGAAACCAACCATTAGTTCCACAGGATTTCCCTCTGTGTGAGACATCGACTCCTGGGATAAGACAATAGCTTGCCCTGAGGCCAATTCTATCACTACAGAGACAAGGCAAGTATTGACATTTGAGCTCTGACTTCCTATGGCCCCAATGGCTTCTGGTCGCTGCTGAACAGGAACATCTTCCACGCTAGAAATTTTATGGTCCAAGTCTTGCAATACCGTGGTAATTTCTTGACTTACGTCAATTAGGCATGAAGGGATACCGGTGGTATCCAAATCCCTCCCAAAAGCGTCTTCTAACAGGAGGTTCTTGCGAGAGGCAGGAGCAGGACGTTTCCCCCTTGATCTGGGCTTACTAGCAAGTCGGGTGTTAGAACCTGCAAACAAGTTAGAGGCATAAGTCACTACTCCTGCAGAACCGTGAAGGGCACTAGGAGATTTGGCTTTCGTGTGTATACTACTGAGCTCCTGGGTATGGACCATCACTTCTGGAGGCTCGTTTGTAGCCAAGAAAAAAGCCCCATGGAGCAAATCACTTTTCAAACCCTCCCCTAGAAAAGATCCTAGCCTGGAAGAAGGAGGAAGTAGCTTTGCCTGAGAAGCAGCATGAGGGGACCCCTGAGATGTTTTGGGGAGGGATAGAGCTTGTCTAAGGGGCAACTTCCCAGGTGCCAATTTGGGAATTATCGATGAAGAGCCCACTGGGACAGAAGCAGAACCCTTTGGGATTCGAAGTTTGGCAGAGATTAATTTGTCATCATCCGAGTCCTCATCAGAGGTCTTTTCACTTGGCTTCCTCTTCCCCAGGGTATCTTTTGCCAAGGGCACCTATTGCAGAGGCTGGACGGATAGAGCTGCAGAAGGCGTCGAGGAGCGCCCATGTATATGAATGGATCTGTGAGACAAATAAGATTTGTCTAGGGAGGCCTCTGATGAGTGGGATGGCTCAGGACCATCTTTCTTTTTGTACACAGGGCCACCCTGGCGCCTGACACATGAGGTGAAGGTTTCCGAGCACACTCTTTCATACTTGGTCCTCGTTAGCTTCAAGGTGTGTGAAGCAGGGGTAGACCTTTTTAAGAAATCCCCTAGCTGCTTCGTGCACATGGTCGTGATCTTGGCAAGAGGCATATCACCTCTTTGGGGCCTGACTCTCATATCACCCAAGTCGACTTTTTCCTGAAAATAGAGGCAGGTCATAATCTGCATGCAGTAGAAGTTCAAAACTCCTCTGATACTAATGGCATTCTCCTTAGAGTCATGAAGATGACCTTTCTTCGACAATAAAACTTGCCTCTCGGGGTTCATGTTAACCTGAGGCCACGAAAAATCTGAGGCACCAAAAATGAAAAAATCAAATTGCGTAAGTTCATATGAACAACCATTTACAAAAAAAAAAAAAAATTGTATAGGGGGCATAAAAGTGAAGAAGGAACATGGTATACTTTTGATAAAAACCCTAGCGCGGGGAAATACTTCTCTCAGCAAAAATTTAGGATACCATGCACCCCCTAAGGCAAAGAAATACCTATCCCAATTCCTATGGGAACTGTCAAAATCACTGAAGATAGTGTGTTCCTTCTTTGGGGGAAGATAGAAGGTTTTCCAGGGCCTGCCCTCCACTACCCTATTGGTTGACTTAGTGAAGCACGAATAGATGTCGTCTGATTGAATATCGACGTTTCGAAGAGCTCCAATCATTTGAGCCCCAACAATTGATTGGATGGCATTTGTAAGGAATTTAAGGATGGAAGAGGGAATCAAAGACATTCAATGTGCCTCAGACGCATGACGATTTCTCCAGGCTTGACCACATCTTTGAATCACCATTCTCTTAATTCAAAATCCGTGAGCATTCGAACTGTGACATTGTCAGGGTAAATACGGTCAAAGGCCGCCTTGTATCCTTCACGGTCTACTGGTTCGGGGGATGAACGTGAAGCCATAGTTGCAGAAATTCAAATGGGTAATTATTTATAGAAGAGGGAAAGCGAATGTATGATAACTCTACAAAATAGAGTTATTTTACCATATTTTATATGCTAATTGTTACTTAGTTCTTGAGTTTTTAATTAACTTATTAAGTTTTTATGTAATTTTTAATTTATTAGTCTTATTGTAGATTTCTAGATTTTTTATATGTTTTTTATAGATATTTTATTATAATATGTTGTAGTTTAATTATTTGAAATTTGTGTTGTTAGATTATAAGTTAAAAAATGTGATTTTATTGAACTTAATTGCCAAAGTAAATTAAATTTAAATTAGTATTTTCATGGACTTAATATGAGTTATTTTATAATTGAAAATATTTTATTCTAATTTAATATTTACTTATTTTGTAGGATTCACTTTGCAATTTTTTATGCTTGAAAAAGAAGAGAAATGGAAATAAAAGTGGCATTTGTGTGGAAAAAAATTGTGGCATTTTTCCCATCTTCTCTCTGCCCAGACCGAAGGCCCATTGCCTCAGCCCAGGCCCGCCTGCCAATTTCTCCTCCTTTCAGCTGAGCTTCACTCCTTCAGCTTCTCCAACAGCTGCTTCCATCATATAACCAGCCCCCACGTGCTGCCTCTCACGTGCCCAACTCCCCAGCTCTTCACGCCTCCACCAGCCAGCCCATTTGGGCCGAAGACACCTGCAAGCCCAAACCATGGGCCTGCCTTCTCCTCTGCCAAATTGCAGCTGCTAGCCACCTTTGGCCCGCCTGGCACCACACGCCCAAGACTGCCATCAGCCTCCTACAGCCGCCCAACAGCCAAAGCCACCAATTCTTGAGCCCATAATGTACTTTTTGTCCCTTTTGTCTAAAAATGCCACACTTTTCACCCATTTTCTACACAATTTTTACCCCAACATCATCATTACACCCTATATTTTACCTCTACATACCATATTTATTTTATTTAATTAATCAAATCAATTTAATTAATTTAAATTGATTATTTTAATAAGCTCACTTTGGCTATAAATATGGAGTTTCAAGACCATTTTAGGGTGCTTAATTTTTGGTTACTATCTTCCTTTCTCCCATTTTCTCTCTACCATCCTCTCTTCCATTTTGGGTTTTTCAAGAGCATTTTGCAAGTATGTATGTCATTTATTTTGTAATTTCTACTCTAGTTATGTGCTTCTAATCTTTTTCATAAGATTATTAAGATCATGATGAAGCAACTTGAAACTAGGTAATATTTTATGTTGTATGTTGATTTCCCTTGTAATGCAACAAGTTTATGGATTTTTCTTCTTCGTATATTTATTTCATCTTAAATATCTTGTATTTTAGACTGTTAGAACATATTTACACTTTGTTCTTCATTAGTGCATAAACATAATATTCTTTGTGTAAGATGTGTCATTAAATTGTACACATCCATGCTTAGAACAAAAATATTATGTTTTGCCTCATAAATAATGTTCATTGATTTATTTGTTATTTCATTAGATTGATTTACACTAAATGCTTTGAAATTATAATTTTGAAAAGTGAAGAAAAATCCTATCTTTTTAGAAGTAATTTGTGCTTAAAATTATAAATCTATTTAGAAAATGATAGTTTAAATTATTTTAACTATCACTAAAACTTGGGAATCAATATACTAATAAATATTATTAAACTTACATTTTGTGGATTCTAGTATCTTAATAATCTTTTCTTTTAACACTTATTTTCAACTCATTATTGCGTTATTTTTCTTCTCTTAAATAGTTTTATTTTTCAATCTTTTATTTTATGTTCATAATATTAAAACTCATCAATCTTTGGAGCTAGGTTAGAATTTATTACTTTTGATTTAAAATAGTTTTCTCTTTTCGATTTTAGACAACTCCTTTGGGTTCGACATCCTTGCTTACACGATCACTATTTTATATGAACGATTCGTGCGCTTGCAATTTATAAATTTTTAAACATACCCGTTCTGGGTCCATCAATGTACTTGGGGTTTTTTCTTTCTTTCTATGAGAAATTTGAAAATGAAAGGAGGTTAGCTTAAGAGTGACTTGGATAGATTTGAAACAGTAAAGTAAAGAGAAGAATACGCACAGGCAAATGGAAAGCGCCACAATTGAGAGTTCATTAATTCGAAATGACAGATGTCAGGCTGCACTATAATTATTTGCGCATGGCGATGCCCGATCAAAAGAACGTTATGACATTGGGCGAAAATTTTGATGACAAAGAGTCGGCCCAAAATTCGAACGGTCTAATGTGTATACCAGATTCAAATCTTGGACTGAGGGGCATCTGTTGGGCTCAAATATTCGGCCCAAATATTCTATTATTTTAAAATGAGTGAAATGGGGTGTTAGGTCCAAGCAGAGGAGTCGAGATTAGAAGCCACGGATCAGAGGCGAACCACGCCTCCGTCCTCTGCAAAACAAGAGAGCCCGAAGACATTTTGGCGGGAAATTCAGTTATTCGAATAACCGATCAGGAAGTAGACTGAACTAACTTACTCCTTAGTATTTTTCACCCTATAAATATCATCTCAACAGAGAAAAATGAGAGGGAAGAAAAAACTGACTTAAGCATCGGAGTGTCTTTCTTGAAGGTACATTCAGACGGTTCGACGATCACTTAAGCCACCTATACCGCAAGAAAGAGATCAGAGAACTGAAGTTTGACGTCAAGTACCTCCCAAAATAGAAAGAACAAAATTGTTGCATCAACAAGTATGATTACAAAAAATATAATGTTGGATATAAAAATAATCATAAAAATACAATATGATCAAAAAATTATAAAAATATCGAGGTTACCTTTTGGTTGGTTTTCTTTTCAACATTCCTTTTGGTTGCTCTTAAAACTACTTAGTTTAGATTTTAAAATATATTTTCGGGTGAAAAAAGAATTACAAAAATATTAAGTTTCTTTTTGGTTTCCTTAAAATTATTTAAGATATATATTAGTTACTTTTTAAGACATGACTTAATTTTTGAATTATACTATTTCAACTTATTATTATGGTACTATTTGATAGGTTATTATTGTAGTTACTATTTGATAGCTTATTATTATTGTAGTTAGTATTTGGAAATATTTTATTATAGTTACTTTTTGGTAACTTATTTAATTATGGGGGTATTGTGCAAAATGACCCTTAATGGTGTGTGAAAGTAAGTAAATGTCCATGTTTTTAATTTTATAGTAAAATAGCCTAATCATCTCTTTAATATTATATATTACCAAATATGCCCTTTAACAAATTACTATTTTATTCTAAATATTTTAATATTATGATATATGTATATTAGTTTTATTTAATTAGTTTTTATTTTAAAGTTATTTTGATTTTTTTTTTCGTTTTTTATGGGTTGTTGAATGATATACCATGCCACAAAATATATATACTAAGTTAAAAAATAATGGCTATTTAGGATCCCCCGAACTATTACATATACCAAATCGTGCCCCCTCAGTTTTTAAGCCCGTTAAAAATTCCCCCCGAACTATTGAGTGTGTTGAATTGTGAGTCTTCCTTCCAGTTCCGTTCAATTTTCATAACGGAGCTGTGATCTGGAAATTACCCCAACCATGTGGCCTAACACGTCAGTAATTGTTGATAAATTTATTGAAAAATAATACAAAAAAATAACCCTAGTTCTATATATAATGGTTTAGGGTCTTTGTTAAGAACATAGTTCTTCATGTGCAATCGACTTATTCAATTTTTTTCTCTCAATCAGCACCAGCGAAGACCTTCATTTTTCATGGGCAGCCAGCAAATATGTCTTATTCTATCAATTCAAACAATAATGGTAGAAGGTATGAGGAAGAGCTTCAATTTAATAAACCCATTTATGATTGTGGGTTCGAGTCTATAATTCGCACTTCTTGGACAGTTGATAATCCAGGTAGAAGGTTTTATGGCTGCCCAAATTACAAGGTTAGTTGTTAGTTAATTATTTTTCTTTTAAATGGGGTTATGACGTTTTACAATATTGGTCCAGTGCCGTATTTTTTCTTTTTGTTTTGCAGAGAAATGTGAATGATGGTTGTCGGTTTCTTAGATGGATAGACCCAATACACGGTGCAAGAAATAGGAATGATTTAGGAGGGTTGTTTAGAAGGTTTGAGGAGATTGAGGCTAATGTTAAGCAGCTGCAAATTTTGGTTGAAGAAAGAAATGAAGAAGTTGATAGAATGTTAAAGTTGTTGAAAAGTGTTAAATTTGGTGTATGTATTTGTGTTGTAATATTTGCTTTTATTTTGTATTTGATCTTTGGCAGTGTTTGATATATGTAATAGGTAGTGATTGATATATGTAATGGGTAGCAATTATCATTTTGTTGTTATGACTAAAAGAAATTAATTTTTTTTGAATGGTTACTAATCTAGCAGTCTGTATCATTTGTTGTTATGAACTGTTAAAATAAGAACTCCAAACAATAATGTGAACTCATGATAGCACTTGTGCTTGAATAACAAACATGTTTACAAAGAGTTCCACAAAGGCCTTTTACACAATCATCACAAACTAATCGAAATGGCAGACAAAAATTAAGAACCTTCTGAGATGTTGTACATAAACTAATCAATATGACAAATCTAAAATCTCAAAGTTCATGGTCATCCTTTACACAAACTAATCAAAATGGAAGACATGATTTGCCAATTTCCCTACTGATACACATAAATGATACACATTCAAAATGGTGAAAAGCATCCCAGTATAAAAAAAAAAAATAAGCATGCAGTGGTCACATTCATGGGTCATTGTACATTGATGCAACTCTCACTTTCTTCCTCAAAATGTTTCCACCTTTATCTTGCTTGTTTGCTAGTTTCATTCGAATAGATTGCTTGGCCTGAACTCTATTCTGCAAAAATCAACAAGTTCAGAGGTTATAAAGGTGTAAAAAACCAAGCTAATAATAATTGATGATTTCATAAGTTGTTTGAAGTACCTGAAACTGTTGAGTGGTTTCTTGTGCACTTATATTTTGGGTTGATGAGCTTACTGAATCATGAGGCATTGGATTATGGTTTCTTGCATAAGTTCCAGGATCCTTTGGTGGGTTCTTCTTAGCCTATAAAACAAGTTAAAGCAACCAAATCAACAACATTTATGTAATTTCAAAACTGAAATAGAAACAATATCATAAATAAATTAAAAAGAGCATACCGAGGTTGTTGCATTTCTTGCACATGTTTTAAAATTGTGCCCCATTCCACTGCAGCCAAAACACTTAATTGTGATATATCTTCTTTTCAATTTCTTTCCAGTAGCTGAAGTCATTTCATCAAGCTCCAATTTCCTTGAGTTCTTTGGCCTACCTGGCTGTTTTTTTGCAAATAGCGCTAACCATTGCAACCTTCCCACTTCTAGGCCACTCATCTTGATTTCTAATCAGAAAAATTTGGTGAGAGTAAGCCTTCATGTAGTATTCTTTCATGTACCACTTACTGACATACAACTCAGGATCTTGTTTATTATGCCAAATAGCAGCCACTGCATGACTACATGGAATGCCAGTAAGTTCCCATTTTCTACATGAACACACCCACGTTTTCAAATCCACAGAGTACATGAACCCATACATGGTTTGGATCTGGTAAATCAAATCTCCTGACTTTGTGGGCAAGTGTGATCCAGCTTCAACCTTGATTTTTTCAAGAATGGTCACTATTTTTGGTGCAAGGTTAGAATTCCATGTGTTTGCAGTCTGTCTATTTTTGGTCATTCTTTGCATCAAGTACATCCTGAGCCGCTCTAGCATTGATAATATTGGTATGTCTCTAGCAGAAAATATTGTTTTTGTCCCATTAAAAGCCTCACACATGTTATTCGACAGAATATCACATTTAGGGTTAGTCCTAAAGTGTGATCTAGACCAATGTTTTAGACCTGCAACAATCAACCACTCATAGGCTTCATTATTGATCTTTCTAATCTCTTCCATAACAGCTTCAAATATTTGAATAGTTACTTCTCTAGCAGCCTTCCATAACAAGTCTTTTAATGATTTATCCTTGAACACCTTGATGAAATTTTTCTCCAAATGCCTAGCACAATGTCTATGCTCAACTTCAGGTATCCCTTCTTCCCACATTCCCTTCAAAGCTTGTTCCATTCCTTTTTGTTTGCCTGTGATAAAGGTCCAGTGGTTAGAGTTGTCAATTTTCAAGTCTATCCTCAGCAGGTTCACAAACCAACTCCAAGAGTCTTTATTTTCTATTTCTACCACACCAAAGGCAACAAGAAACATTTGGTTGTTTCCATCTACACCAACTGCTGTTAGTAGCTGTCCTAGATGTACACCTTTAATATGGCACCCATCTAAACCAATGACGGGTCTGTGTCCTCCATTGAAACCATCTCTCAACCCATAATAGCATATGTACATCCTCTTAAACAGTGGCACCCCATTTTCTGCAATTTCTGTCAGAAACTCAACTGTTGAACCCCTATTAGTTGACTTAATTTCCTCTGCATAGTCCCAAAGAGCAGCATATTGTTCCTCATAGCTCCCTTCAATGTTTTTTGTTGCAATCAGCCGAGCTCTATAGGCTTTATCCCTTGATATTTCAAGCACATGGTCCTTACTAACCTTGTGCATAAATGTGGAAACACCTATCTTTTCATTAATCTTGAACTCTTCCAAGTATTTGTCACTCAACCACTGGGAAGTTGCAAATCGATTATTATTTGTCCTAGAGCACTTGTGTTCAGCTTCATATGTTTTGATGACAAAAGTGGGAGTGTCATCAACCTTAGATGCAAAACACACCCAAGGGCAGTTAACACCCTTACATTGTACCCTGACTCTATGTGGATCATTCTTCTTAAACCATATATCTTTTCCATTTTGTATTGCATACTCCCTTATTGCTTGCTTAAACACTTTTCCTGATGGAAAGGATAATCCCAATTTAAAGGTTGGTTTGGACATGCCAGTTGCTGCTACAAACTCAGGCAAATCAGGTAGTTTCACTTTTTAAAATCTTTTCTTTCCTTTGTGGAACTCACTACCATCATTCCCATCACTCTCATCCTCAGTTGATCTATCACGTGCACCCATTTCATTGTCAGATTCTACCACACCCCCATCTCCTACATCAATTTCTATAGGCCTTTTTCCCTTCCTTAGCAAATGTTGTTCGGCCATTTGGTCGACATCCATTCCATCATCATCCTGTGCATACTCCGGGTCTCCTTCATAATCATCAGTTTCAACATCACTTTCTTCAGTACTGTCATCCCCAGCTTCAGATTCATTTCTAACCGCACCCTCATCACCAACCTGAGTTGTGTCATCGACCAAATGAGGAGCATTTTCTGTCAAGTGTTCCCCTACCAAATCAGCTGCATTTCTTGTCAAGTTTTCCTCTACCAAATCAGGCCTACCAAAAAGAGGCCCAACATCATCTTGAGCACTTTCTCTCGATTTCTCCTTTATCAAACCATGCCCAAACTGAGTTGTTTCATTAACCAAATCTGGTCTACCAAAAAGAGGCCCAACATCATCATTTTGATTACCTAAAGCAGGCCCAACATTAACCCCAACACTTCCCAGATCAGACATATTCAAACTAATGTCATGTTCTACATTTTGGGTCAAGTTTTCCTCACCCAAACCAGAACCGAGTTCATCATTTTCAACACCCAAACTAGGTCCCACACTAACCCCACTCACTAAATCAATTCTAGTAACAACAGAAGCTTGAGTTTCATTTAATTCAATTTGACTAAAAAAGCAGTCAATCACTTGATTAATCTTAACAGAAGCACTAACTCTCTTAAGTAACACAGTGTCACTGCTTACACACTCCAGTGTCTTACAATTTGCCCACTTAAAATAATAACCAATTGAAGCAGGATCCAAGTAACCTAAATCCCTTGCTATCCCATATAATTCAAATATGCTCATAGTGTCGACACTACAATGATGCACATGATTAACCACCCCACCAATGTAAGTAGTAGGAAGGTTACCTATGTACTTTATTTCTCCTTTGTGATGCACCTTGAGAGTGAATGCAGAAGATGTTGACTCTGCACAACAAAAAAACAAAATATAATATGTTAATCTGTCAAAACTAAGCAATCAGTGGTCCCAAAAAAACTTTGTACTTATTTAATAAATGGAATCTTGACCAAGTTAAATCACACACACACCAATACCCCACCACAATCACCCATTAAAAGTTTTAAACAATTTCACTATACTCTGCACCCTGACTACAAAAGGACAAAATTACAGTCGGACCCAACATCACTAAAATGACCAAAAACACATATTTCTATGTGTATAAATAACCTAAAGCATAAGCATAAGCATTTATTTTTGGAACCATAGCAACCCATCACCTTATTCATATAACATTTTTGGGAAAGGAAAATGCCGAAACAAAGGAGAAAATGAAACGAAGGAAAAAAAAACTTACCATAAAATGGAATCGCATCCTCACTCGTCTGCTTCAGGTGGCCTTTCTTTCTTCCAGCACGAACCTTCTTCCTCCCCATTATCGACGACCCAACACTCACAATTCAACACACTAAAAATTTCCCCAAATGATAGCCCTATTTTCCTCCCTAGACTTATTTGAGACAATCGATTTTCCCTCCTAAAAATTCCCACATCACCAGCCATAGGTGGTCTAAGTGCAAGCCACGTCACATGAAAAAAATGCCAGATCATAGCTCCGTTATGAAAATTGAACGGAACTGGAAGGAAGTCTCACAATTCAACACACTCAATAGTTCGGGAGGAATTTTTAACGAGCTTAAAAACTGAGGGGGCACGATTTGGTATATGTAATAGTTCCCGGGGGGGAATCCTAAATAGCCAAAAATAATATACCATCAAAACTTACAAAATTATTACTAAAAAATGTATATAATACGCTAACAAAATTATATACTACCATTAAAATGTATATACCATGATACAAAATTATATACTACCACTGTGTATAATAAAATAGAAACTAAATATCACAAAAAAAAAATTATATATCATACCACAAAAAACATATACAATAATTGGAAAATAATATAACAACCTATAAAAAATTTAAAAAATCAATATAACTTTAAAATAAAAACTAATTAAACAAAACTAATATACATATATCACTATATTAAAGTCATACAGTCCTAAATAAATAAAAAAAATGGCAATTTAGGTAATCAATAATGTAAAAGGGTTATTTTTCTACAATTTTAAAAATGAGGACATTAGTTTCTTGATGTTTTTATTTTGGGTGATTTCCTATAATTTCTCTTAATTATGTGATGTTGAAGATCCTTTTTGGTTACAACTTTGACCGTACCTAAAAATCTCCATATATATTCCATTGTTAATATATAAAGGTACAACAATTCTAAAAGATGATTACTTTTTTTTTTATTAAAAAAATATTAGTGATCTTTAATTTGGTGTTTTTATTCACTCTTTTTTTTTAACCCACACTCTCTTTTATTGTGTTATTTTGAGGCGAATAGAATATGATATTACCTCAAAAACCATAAATATATTAGAGGATGAAATCTCCTGGACAAAAGAATCACTTGGCATACAATAAATTATGGGGAGTGATTCAGATTAAAATAACTGGGTATGAAAGCGATTTGCATTATTGTACTTTGACTATATTTACAAGTTATTCACACAAGTTGCCAGATTCTAAATTTTAATGGAAGGAATACATCATTTGGCAATTTACTTCAAAGCTTTTTGATTTAGGCCAATCTCTTCATCATTTAACATGGATCTCCGTACATATTTCCCTTGGTCAAGTTTCTTGATTTTCGTAGGATCATTATTTTTCTTCATTTTTTCCAACTTCTGTCTCCTTCCCTCAATATCAGCTTCAATAACTTTCGCTCTTTTTTCATCGGATAGCATAGCCAGCCGGGAAAACTTCTTCGGCCTCACTAATCCGAGCCTCTCGCTTATCTCCTTGTATGCAGGAACCAGACCGCGCCTCATAAAACATCCGTCGATTAGCTGCATTGAGTTAGATTCGGGGAGAGATGGAACATCCTTTAACTCGAGGTCCAGACAGAATGGCGAGTCTTTAAGCCACATCCTAAGGGAGTGAGCCTTGGCTACAAGGAGGCCAGTTCTTGTTCTACAAGGAAGAAAAGGGGATCCCATCTCCCACAGGCACGCCGTTAATGTGCTATTAAGAGAAACAGAGTTGTACTCTGATGTTCCTGTTATCAAAACAACTGATTTTGGCGATTCAGGACATCCCTGCAGTGATGCATCCTGCATAAGATTGGAATTTACATGTTAGACTCACAAAGAGAACTCACAATGGCTCATATATCATATCCTTTAGAATACATCACCAAAACATATTTTATTTTTATTTTACATACTAACTTTTACTATGCACGATACATCAAATTCTCTATTTTTTTTTCTTTATAACATCTAAATATTATATATTATAAATTTTTTCATTCATTTTAAATATATAAGAAATACAAAAGAATGTCAGCAAAATTATAAAAAATATATTTATATGTATTTTACAAAATCTAACGAAGTGCTTTTTGATCACCATTTCTTTATATTTTGAAGAAAACTCTTAAACAAAAGTCATTGGGAGTGTGCTCTAGGTGCTTAATTAAAAAAGCCATCGAACCATTTCCGAGTTCTAGAAAATTGAGAATGAGAGAGTAACGAATATGGTGCAACAATAATCTTTTACTATCATCAGTTGTTATAAGTAGCTTACCTCAGAAGAATAGAAGGTTAAAATTAAAATGAGAATAAATGGTAGTTACTCAATTTATAACATCAAAAAGGATTTACTTGCACAGAAAACAGAGAGAAGCAGAACTGAAATTACCTGCATATGATCAAGCCATAATGTAAGACCAACAAGAGCAGCACCAGCAGACAGTTTTCTAAAATCAGCACCCCAATCCTTGTCCGCAACCCTGTATTTATTTAGAAGACCACAATAAAGAATTCACTGAATGATGTTGAAGTTCCACCATTGCAGATATGAACCGAATATTTATTTTCTACTCTTTTTTTAGGTGTAATATTGGAATGAACAGATCTGCACTTGTCACTTTACCAAGAAAAATAAAAGAAAGGAACTACCACAGACATACAAGTTATTCAGTTCTACAGTCATTTATACGTTTCCATTATTTTGGTTGTTCTTGTTCCAAAGATCTTAATTTTTAAGATTGTTGGGTAATAAAATCATAGCCTTGATTATAATTAACGCTCATAAATAGTCCAAAACAGGACCTACTTGCACATACCTGAAAAGATCATGCCTATAGATGTCTCTCACGATTGCCAGTTGGAAAACCCATGAAGCAGTTGCCCGGAGTTCAAATGCCCATAAAAGATCCTCCAAAGCATTGACAAAGTTAAAAGCCGCATCATCTTCTAGGGGTCCTAGCATCTCTAGGCAATGGTCCACCTCTGAAATTAGTGATCCTGATTTTTCTGTCAAAATCCTACCAAAAGAAAGAATCAAGGCTTATGAAAGGATTCATGGAAAAAATATGGAATAAACACTAGTTAATTATTTTGATGCCTTGGCCTTCCTAGAAATTATAAAACCACTTAATACCTTTTTGGAAGACCAAATCCAGTATCGTTTAGTGCATTCAAGAGAATAATAGCTTCACTTGTGTGCTGGGACAAACTAGCAGCTCTGATAAAGCAAGTCCATATTCTATGGTCTGGCGTCAAACCCTCTTTTTCCATCTCTTTGAGCTTTTGAATTCCAATATTATAATCTCCATTCTTAAGATAAGCATCAATAACAGAACTATATGGTAGTGTATCAACATTTAAACCAGTAACTTTCAAATTGTCAAACACTTTCTCAGCTTCCTGAGGCTGTCCAGAGCCACCATAAGAAACCATAAGCAAGTGCATTGTGGCTGAATTGGGTTCAATACCAGCCTCTTTCATCATGTCCACTAGCATTTCTGCTTTGGCGGGATTTTTGGAATTCCTAAATACCTTTATCATTGTATGATAAAATGAACGATCCAACTTACGCCCATTTGACCTCAACTCTTCGAAAAGTTCCTCAGCTTGGTCAAAGAGTTGTTGCTTACTAAATGCTGAAATCAAACTTTTGTAGGCATTTAATCTAGGTTCCAATCTCTGGCTTTTCATTTCACGCATAAGAGATAAACCTTCTTCTGGTCTACTATCTCTGCAGTACATAATGATTAAAATATTGTAGGTATACTCATCTGGGTTGAGACCAGCTTCTTTAATATGTTGATATACTTCCACTGTTTTTCTGAAGTCTTCAATAGATGAGTACAACTTTAACAAGGAATTCCATATCAAGATATCAGGTTTAAACCCTGCCTCCTCCATCTCAAGTATCATGGCCTCAACATCCCTTACTCGTTTTACCTTGCACATCAACTTGATCATAATCCTGTACAGATTCATATTAGGAAAATAACCTGCAGCTTTCATTCCATCGTATATTTTCATTACTTCAAAGACATTACCAGCTCTAGCAAATGCATCAAGCATCAATAGGATTGAACTTTTGCTTATTTTGAAACCCATATCTTGCAGCTCCTGGATTACTACATAAAGTTCCTCCAATCTCCCATCAACAATTAAAGCTTGCAATAAACCATTCATGGAATCTACAGTTGGCGTAGGACCATCCCTCATCATTGTATTAAAAATTGCTCTGGCTCGCTCATAGCAGCCGCTTTCAGCATAAGCTTGTATCAAAGCATTCCATATCTTCCTGTCCACCTCTGAATCTTTCTGTCTAAGATGTCCCACCAAACTCTCTGCTTTCTGCCATAGCTTTAGTTTTCCATATGCTTCAATAATACTAACATAAACAAAGAGATTGCCAGATGCAAAACCTTTTGCTTCTGCTTGATCCATTAAAGAATGAGCTGTCTCAGGGAAACCAATAATGCAGTATACAAGAGCCATAGTCTGGTAAAGAGATCCAGAAGGTTCAACACCAAAGAATCTCATGTCAGAGAAAACCTGTGAGGCATTGCCAAATAGCTCATTTTCTTTACAGCCTTGAATCAAGGATTCATACATAGTAGAACTTCTACTAAAAGAATGGAATCCCTTTGTATTACTGTATTCCTCAAAAGCAGAATCAAATTGGTGAGCCTTGCAAAGTATGACAACCAATGCTTCAGTTATTAGTTGTTTTGAGGCAGGAGCTTGTTCTCTCAAGAATTCAAGCAACTCACGTGCTTCTGAGTGCCTCCCAGATGAACTATATGAGCTAAGAATAGATAACATATTTTCACGGTCTAATTCATATCCACTGGTTATGGCCAATCTCAACATTTTAGCAGCATGGTCAAAGCACTCCCCCTTGACAAGAATTGAAGAAATGATTTGTGGATTCATGCCAAAAACTAATTCCATATCTCTGATGACTTTCTCGACAGCCTCTAATTTATTTTCCCGCACAAACACTCGAATCATGACTTCATAAAGGCCATTATCAGGCATGAAACCATCACGAACCATTTCTCGATACAATGCCATTGCCTTTTTCGTGTCATTCGACCTCAGAAAGATATCCAACATAACAGAGTATGCTAGATTATCAGGTCTAATGCCAGACCTAACCATTTGATCATATGTTTCTAGAGCCTCCACTTGCATTCCAGCTTTTGCATATCCACAAATCAAAGCACTGTAGGTTCGCAAAGTGGGTTTCACTCCTGCATCCAACATCTCAGACATCACATTCGCCGCCTCAGTCATCTTGTTTGCTTTCCCAAGAGAATCAATTAAAACAGTGAAAGTAATGGCATCAGGATCCCGGCCTATTGTATTTTTCATGTCCCTGTAAAGTTGAAATGCTAAATCATGTTTCCCTTGCTTCCCATGCATGTGGATTATTGTGTTGTAGGTCATTTCATCTTTACCAAAACCCTTTTGAACCATTTCTTCACCTATCTCCTTTACTCTCTCTATGTTCCCTTCTCTAGCAAAAGCATACAACAAAGAATTATATGTCACAGCATCAGGAAGAAACCCCTTAGACTCCAACTCTTTAAAGAGCTTATCAGCTTTGCTTGGAAGTCCACATCTCCCGTACACTGAAATCATGGCATTATAAGTCCAAAGATCAGGTTGACAACCATGCTCTACCATATCATTATAAACCTTCATAGCTTCCTCCAAATTTGATTCCCGTGAACACCCACTAAGAAGAGTATTATAAGTTATAATATCCGGTCTAAGGCCTGATCTTCTAACCTCATCTAAAAGTTCAACAGCCAAATTAGGCACCAAAGCAGCAGACTTCAAACGGGCATTAATCAGTGTATTGAAACTCACAAGGTCCGGCTCAGACCCTCTCTCACGCATTACATCAATCAGTTGGTGGACCTTATCAAATCGACCGTTTCGAGCATAAACACCCATCATGGCATTGTAAACTTGAACGGTATTACCTATAGAAGGCTCCGCACGTTCAAAAATCTCCACGGCTAAAGCTTCCTGGTTGGCTTTTCCAAGAACTGACAAAACAGTGGCAAGCATCCGAGCATTTGGGGAGAACCATTGTCGCATATTTAGCCATTCGTACACCTCCATAGCCCTTTGCCAGCTCGACTGACCAACCCATTTCACCACAAAGCAAAAATCAGTAGGGGTCATTTGAACCTTCCGCTCGTCCAACACATCGGCCACGAACTCATCGGATTTCAACTCCAATATCCTATCACTCAAATACTTCACTCTTTCCCTCCAATCCTTGGCTCTCTTGAGAGCCAATTTGTTCATTTTCTTAGCTGTGTTCTTGCTAGGCCTCCCCAAGCCTTGTTGGGTTTCATCGTTCACGTGCACAGGCTCTATGTATCTCTTGAAATCATGAGATTTTTTCGGCAAAACGACGTCGTTTACAGCATGGATCGGAGGAGAAGCAACGGCGACATGGGTGTCGGCGAGTTTGAGGTGAGGCCATCTGACGGATGGTGAAGCTCGACTATATGTGAAGCTTCGGGCTTTGGTATTGATACTGTCACTGTCGTTTGGTTGCTGAGAAGTAGAGGTGGAAGTAGAAGTAGTAGAAGAAGCAGTGGGATTCGAAGAGCAAGAGAAAGAATTGGGCTTCTGTAGCTTGGAAGAGGAAGGTGAAGAGAATGAGTCAGAATGAATAATGGGTGAAGAAGAAGATGAGGCCAGCACTCCTACGAACGCCATGGCTGCAGACCATGGGGAGTGAAGTCGAAAGATGCTAATTAATACTAACAGATAAAATTCTTTTTCATTAGTTGGACTTTGGCGGGTTCAAACAAACTTTTTAAGGCAAATTTTTAAAACTAAAAAAATAATAATATTTTGTAAAAGATAATATATATATATATATATATTTTTTACAAAAATGCATTATTTTGTGTATGAGTATATCATTTATATACATTAATGAAAATGAGGTATGCTTTTGTATTTGTTACTAACTAAATGTGGGGTACAATTTTTGACATTACACGGGCCTAGAATGCACGGGCTCACAGGCAGCACAACGCCCGTATGCATTTTGACTCTTCTATGCCAAAGTCAGCCATCTAAGCGTTGGAGTAATAATTGACATATCTTTCACGCACCATGTATCTTGTGTATACTTTTATCCCTTGAATGACTCCCATTAAGCCATGCCCGCATGCATTTATGAGTGCATCTATACATGGATGCTCATTAGTAAGGAAAATCCCACATCACTGCTCACCCAAATATTCATACCCAAATATTCATAAGCCAGGTAATAACACGTGTGGTCAAGAGCCAACACCAAATTTATGTTCGACACTTCTCAACATGCTCCAGTTGATACTGTGTAAATAGCTCCTTCCATGCTCCCAAGGACTTTCTCCCGTTCATGGTACAATTTTTAAGGCATCATGTGTCCACGCATGTTAGCTAACTCCTAAGACTATCTGCCTAACTATAGCACACATCGAGCCTTTGTCCTTCTCTAACATGGTGCAGTTATCACATACATGCATACTACCAAGTCCCATGAATGACCACTAGCATCATCTCATGTTGAGAGTTACTGTTTGTGATTTCATCATTGGACACGTGGCAGACATTAGAGAAGTAATTAGGCACCTTGGGAGGATAATGAAGCTCGCCCAGAGTTCCTCGGAGTGTAGTATCCTCCCAGCAAGCAGAGTCCCCTATTTTAGGCTTGGATGTCTCCAAGTGAGGCCACTCTCCGAGGACTAACCCAGGGGTCCTCCTGTCTTCTTGATCTGATAATCCTCCCAAGTCTAGGAGCTTTGTCCTTGGGCCTAGAAAGAGCGTCAGGTGTCCATCACTGTAGCCTTGGCCACCATAAGATTGTCTGATAGCTTTTTGGGCGCCTTGAGTATTGGCGCCGAGTTTGTACACTCGACAATTGTTATTTCCCACAATGCCTTCTGACACGGAAAAACATGCAGTCGCACCCTAATAGTGTCAGAAGCGTGTCTCCTATAAAGGTGATGGGCTGTGTAACGCCCCAACTTCCCTACTATGGCTTAGTGCCTGGATTAGGGAGTCAAGAGGCAATAATTGAGTTAATTATGTGCTTATGTGTTATGAGCATGTTGTTATGTGAATTAAGTGAATTATATTATGATATGATTATGCATGCACGTTTAAGTTTATTAAATATGCATGTGGGCCCGTTTCTTATTAGAATGACATTTTCATAATTTTTATTTGTTGAGGATATAATTGTAAATATATGTGATTTATAATTGTGACCACATTATTATGTGGATATATTTGAGTTACTCGACACGAGGCGATCCTAGTGAGTAAGTTAGCGGAAAAGTCACAACGGGGTAAAATATCAGGCTCAGGGTGAGCTTAGGGATATTTTGGTAATTTGGGGAATTACTGAAAATTATTGAGTAGCAGGAATTATGTAATACCCTGAATAACCAAGATTGTTACATTGTGTGATTATAAAGGTGCAAAACTTGCTAATCAAGTCATATAGTTGAAAACGTGACCCTAAAGTCATAATCAGGTTAGGGTTAAAAGATGTTGGTCATAAACAGGAAATTTCTAATTAAAATAAACGTTTAATATATGGGATTCCAAAACAGGTTTTAAAGGACAGTTTACAAAATTTCAAAGTTTATGTACAATCACAAGCCACTCTAATGGCAAAATAGGCACTTTAGGTTCTCCTGTCCATGTACCATCCTTCGGCCGAGCAGCTGACCATGTACATTGACCATGTACATTCAGCCCCAGAGCTCTCCAACTCAGGACTGGTCCACCTTGCCCTTGGCTTTACTTGCACCACGTAGCACCCGTGAGCCAAGGCCCAACAAGAAAACAATAATGCAGTGCATAAACGATATAGATAGACAAATAGTTCACGAGGTTGTTAACACAGGTAATCAACATGCCATAGCAGTCATTTACTCAGAGAGGTCAAACAATTATTCTTAAACCAATCATCCCAGTATTAAGCAAGTTATAATCATCAGACAACAATAATAACATAACAATATTCATCACACAATACTCAGGGTCGACGCCCTTAGGCTGCACCCTCTATTTAACCAACTGTCTCCGGCTCACTTAGGTCTAGCCCAGTGATTATTAAGCTATCCTCAGCTACCAATGGCCGAGCTGCGTCCTGTGCGCAAATATCAATTCCAGCACTCTTAGGCCGTTTATTTCATGCTCTCATGGCATATCATAATCATACAACAATTACATTCGAATATAGGGAGCCCTTAGTTCCAACAATCACACACGGGTACATTTTTCTCACCTATAGTTTTGAGTGCTTTGGTTAAAAGAGACGACCCTCGAGCACGATCTCGTTCCGATCCCTAGCGTACACCTAGTCACAACCGTAAAATAGAACCCTTATTAAAATTCAATTCTGCAACCCAACTTCGGGACCAATCCCAAGCTCTCAGGAAGCCCGATTCCACCAAACGGGGTGGTGGAATCGACCCCTGAGCCCCCAAGCTAAAACCCTAAAAGAATTCCCAAAAACCAAGTTTTGAAGGCAGGGTAGCACTACATCGCTACAAGAGGGCAGTTCAGGGCTACAGAGAGAAACCCACCCCCCCCCCCCCCCAGGAACACAGCTTAGCGCTACAATGCTGCAACCTGAACATGCAAAAATTCTGGGTTTTTCCATCGAAGTTCCCCGAGCCAAAACTCCAAACATCTAACCCAAACCTCAACCAAACTCAAAATTAAACCTATAACTCACTATATCTCACCCAAAACCACCTAACAACATAAAAAACTTAGCTAATAGCATCATCAAACACAGAAGACCAAAATTGAGCTTGAAGCTCAAGAACTTCATCTGAAAACCCAGATAATCAAGAACATAAATTGTTACCTCAGCTGAGTGAATCCGACCCTAGGTTGCCTTCAATGCCCTTCCAAACTTTAGTTCCTCCCATCCCCAAGCTTAGGTCCTTAAATTCCCATTCAAAATCCAAATTCAAAGATCAACCTCAACAAAACTCATAAATTTAAAAAAAAAACTTAGCTTCAAAATCCACAAGAGAAGGTGAGAGAGAGAACAAATCACGAGGGAGAGAGAGAGAGAGGTAAGTTGAGTGATCTGTTTTCATTCTTTTTCCTTCACAACTTCTAACACTTCTACCACTTTCCACTAAAGTCTAAATGAACAGAGTATATCAATTATCCCCCTTAATAATCAAAAGACCCTATTACCCTCCCAACTAAAACTTAACCTTTTAATCAATCCAAGGGTATTTGGTCATTTGCTCCCAATTCCCGCTAATTCCTCGATTGTCCCTATTATTTATCACTTAAATCTCGTCATCTAATTAATCACCAATCATTTTCCCCAATGTCTAATAATCTCCAATATATCTCTCAAATTCCCAAAAATACCCCCAAGCTCCCCTCGAGCCGGATATAAACCCCCGTCGTGACTATTTTGCTAAACCGCTCACTAGGATCGTCTCGAGCCATATGCCGCAAATATATCCACATAATAATGTGGTCTCAAAAATTAACCACAAATAGTCACATTTATGCCCTCAACGGGCCAAAATTACAAATATGCCCTTGTAACGCCCTAAACTCCAGGGACCGTTACAGTGTACAATTTGAACAGTGCTAAACTCACTAATTGAGTCATTTGGCCATAATCGTGTAACTAAGTATGATTAGTAGTTTAGGGTTAAAATTTTTGGTTAAGATATAACGTTTCACTAAAACGTTTAATGTATACATTGGGATCCCAAAAATATAATTTAAAGGTTAATTACAAGGAAATATTTACAACCAGTCGATCTAAGCGACAAAATATGGTTTAACCTTAGTTCCTCTTTCAACCCTCGGCCGTGGCGGTCGAGCAGCCGCATATGTACACATCGTCACCTAAGCTCTCCAACTCAAGGATGGTCCAACTTTCTTTTTCCTTTACCTGCACCACATAGCACCCGTGAGCCGAAGCCCAACAAGAAAACTCAATATGCTCATGAACAGTAATAACATATCATCAAATCATAATGTGCATGCCTAGCAATAATAGCCTTAATCATGCCTGCAAACAAGTTCAGATAATGACGGGGAATTCATGATGAGGAATCCTGCCCTTCTGAATGGATGACTATCAAGTAAATCCTAATCAGATGAGTGATTTAACACTTTGAGGTTCCATTAACCATAATGAGTGACTGACAAGCAAGTCACTATGGGGCTCATCACCCACAGCCATGTGACAACGCAGTCACTTGGGCCTTCTGGCCCCGGCTCTAATCAGATGAGTGACTAATGGGTAGTCACTAACTTAAACAGATGAGTGACTGATGGGTAGTCACTAACTTAAATAGATAAGTGACTGATGGGTAATCACTACCTTAAACAGATGAGTGATTGATGGGTATTCACTACCTTAAACAGATGAGTGACTGATGGGTAGTCACTATGGGCTCAGCACCCACAACCATATGACGAAGTAGTCACCTGGGCCTTCTGGCCCTGTCTCTAAGTGACTAGTCATAGACTAGACAAGTGCTTTTAGTTTTCATCGAACTTGAGGTCGGTTTGGCATTAATACTCACAAGGATTCATTCAATGCAGATGTTGATTAGATCTAATCTTTGTCAGCTTGCGTTAAACACGCCAAGTCTGTTCTTGACTTATTAGTCAATACCATGTGACCAATGCTCAGTACTACTGCCGAACTTGACTAGTGAGTCACAACTTCACAGTTAATACTGACACCTAGTTATAACCAAATATGGGATTCCATCAATAAAATCAATCAATAAAAGGTTCCTGAACCAAGACCTAGCCTCCGAGACATCGAATCCTACTAAACCGGGTAGTAGGAACGATCCCGAGGCCTAAGGTTTGAGTTCCCATGATCAAACACTACTTTTACCATAAATGCCCTCAAGCGCCGCGACCTGTCTCCCCAAGTGTCGCGACCCTATGGCCTTTCAGCACCACTCTGCTTCTTCATCAAGCTTGGGCCGCGGTGCTCTAGAACAGAGCCGCGACCCCACCCAAAACCCAGCCAAAAACCCCTGTTTTTCCTCTTCGAACTTAATTCAAAACCTTACAAAAACACTTCCAACCAACTATTACCACAACTTGTCCATCATAAAACCAACAAAAACCAAGCCTTAAACCATTAAAAACCTCATCAAATTCCCATTCCTATTATTAAAACTCCAACCTCAAAACTAACACCAAAAACAGAGCAAGGAACTAGAATATTGAATCGTACATCTGTCATTTATGTCAAAATACCCCTATTTTTCTCAGTGGCCGTGAGTTTTATTTTCCAACAAACCCTTGGATTTCTTGCATGAATTTTGTTTGAATCAGTAAATAAAAACTGCATTGCGTAGATCTTGTAACGGGTAACCTATTTTATTTTCTGATTTTACAAACAAAAAAAATCTTTTTACAGCCCATTTTGGTAGATTGATGTTTAGTGTTCTTGAAAAACACCAAGAACAGCTCCCTGCTAAATTTTTCAGAAAAAAAAAAACCTTCGCTTTCTCGGTCTCCTTCACTTTTGATCTTGTCTTCCTGCTGCGCGGTACACTATGCCGTTGTTATCTCCTGAACAGGTCGGTATGTCCTACGACATCCATACCGACCAGTGTTGTTCGGTGCTCTCTCCTCACTTTCCCCTTTTTCTTGTGTGCGCAGACTACCCAGGGGGGGTGATCACCAAACTTCTACACTGTGTCTTCCATTTCAATGGCTCACACCAAAAAGACAACTCGAGGCTAAAACGAAGAAGATCCTTGCGTGGCACGGCGTGCTACCGGTGGGAATCGCCAAGAGGCATCTCCCCCCAAGGAGGAGCCCAGTGGCTTAGGGCAGGAAGAAGATTCTGAGGCCGACTATGCTAAAGAAATTTATACTGAGGCGATCCTAAACCCGTTGGCTGATAAGGGGGAGGGTCCTCTCTATGTGGCTCCTGTTAGTACTATCTCACTTAAACAAATACAGAACGTGAAGGAGAATTTTAAGTTGCAGGGTGTATCCATCTTCAAGCTTACTGACTGTCAAACTGCCAATTATCCCAGGGCTCAATTCTGTTCCTGGAACCGATTCCATATGACCGCCGGAGCCACTCTCCCCCTTTAGCCATACTTTCGAAGTGTGGCTAATTATTTTGAGATTTGCCCAGCCCAAATTAGTGCTAGAGGCATAAGATTTATTTCCGCCCTTTATGTTTTGTACAAATCTTTAGATTGGCCGGTGCCTTCTGCCCACGAAATTAATTACCTTTTTTTACCTCAAATCTAGTCCCTGGTAGGGCCGTTCGGGGTATTTTTATTTCTGCCATAGGGATTCCAATATTTACTTGGCCAATACAGATAACATCTCCAAAGCTGGGGAGTATGCCAGCCATTACTTACTCACTGAAAATATTGCTGCCACCCACCTACCCTTTCAACGCAATGGTCCCTTTAGCTGTCTGGCCCCTACTCGGGAGATGGCTGAACGGGCTCGTAGGTTGGCTGCAATGGACCCTGACCTTAAAGACATGGTGGCTCTGACTACCGCAGAGAAATTAACCAATGCTGGACTGTACCCCAATCCAGAAGCGCAAGCCAAGGGTTCCACCCTTACGAGATAGTTGCCTAGGGAGCACTTGCCCGATACTAAGTCGCCCAATCCTCCGCCACCTAAGAAACAAACCAAGCCATCAGTACCTCCGTCCAAACCTTGTGTGGCCCACAGAACAAGAAGCTCGGTAGGGGTAGTCATCCGAGAACCCGTTGATCATGGGGTTCCAAAAGTTGCCACTGCCCCCCAGGTTGGAAAGGATAAATAGATTGAATTGGAGCACTTAAGCTCTAGCTCCTTAGACAGTGATGAGGACGCACTGTCTGGAGCAGCCGATTGCTCGGGGGGAAATGAAGAGGGTGATTTCACTATCTTTATATAACTTTCTTTTCCATTCATTCGTAATTATATATATATATATGTTCTAATGCTGCTTGGTGTCTTACTGACCATTTACTTTGATTTGCAGATATGTCGTCTGTGCTCTTTAAGAAATTTGCTCAAAAGCATGCCACCGGTCCGAGCAGTGAGGCTCCTCCATCCAAACGCCAGAAGATAGACTTTTCTGCTGAACCTGCCGAGCAGGTTGCCAGAACCCCCGAACAGACTCCTTCTAGGGAAAATTCATAGACGCAGACTCTAATTCGTGAATCTGTCAAAGGCAAGGGACCTCATAACAAGGAGGAGATTCACCCTCCCCTGCGCAAAGGTTTGGCTCCTCGAGCAGAGTTCCAAAGGGTGCTGTTGAGGACCCTACTGAGGAGTTTCATCGACCTTTAAAGAAGGTGTTAACCATCCATCAAGGCCACACAAAAATGGTGTCTTCTACCCAATCAGGCTTCATGACCAATCTAAGTTCCAAATCTTTGGAGTACATTACCAGTGTTGGCCTCTAGGATGTTGTCAGGGTAAGTATTTGGTATTGTTGGAGCTAATTGATTTTTCTTTGTCTGTTTATGTTCTCAGTTTCCTTATCTTCTGCTGCAAGGTATGCTAGTCCTTAGCTATGCTCATTATCATACCAAAGGTGTGAGCAAGCAGGTTGTCGAGTTGATGAAGGAGTCCGAAAATAAAATCTCCCAAAATAACGAGTTGTCTGAACAAGTTCATAATCTTCAAAGGACCTCCAAGAAGGTTGCTAAGGAAAATGAAAGTTTTAAAAACACCGTCGAGCAGAGGGACCTTGATGTAAATCGGTTGGAGAGGAAGATCGAAGAACTGAAGGAAAAGATTATTGCTATAGAGAAGGTCGCCCAAGAAAAGGAGGACGGACTGACGAAGGCCCTTGAGCAAGAAAATCTGATCGAGCCACCGATGCTAAAGCTTTGGAGGATTTTGGCTTGAGCACCTTCTTCGATTTTTGGGTCCATAACAAAACAGTGGACTTCAGTTATTTGGGAGAGGCTTACGACGAGCTCATGCAATATTGCACTGAATGGGAGAAGAATGAGGCTCGGACTGTACCCCCCGAGCAGCTGGCAATCTCCGAGCCAGAGATTGACGAGCCGCTAAGCGAGCCAGTCATCGTAGCTTCTGAGGAGAATCTCATGCCATCCAACCCAAGTTCTTTAATCAAGATTCAAACTCCTGCAGACTATTCTAGTACTCTTCCAGCTGAAACTCCTACTGCTGAACCCGATCAACATATTCCTAACTCTTGAAAACTCTAACTGTCTTCCTTTTCTTTTTCATAGTCTATGTCTGAACAAAAGTGGCTGAGTCGAGCATTCTTTATTCTCATGCATTTATTTCCCTTTTGTTGAAAATCAGTTGAGTCGAGCAACTTTTAATCTTGAGAACTATTTGACACATGTCTATATGATATTCTTATTTGGGTATGTATCTACTCGTTCTTTGTTTTTCATTACTGCTCGGTTTGGAGCTATGCGGCTCTATAAATCGGAGCTATTCAATTTTTTCAAATGAGTTATAAACAAAAAATGTTTAACCATATCTACAGAAATTATTTTGTGGCTATTTTTGTTGCCTGGTATCCTGAGCAACGCGCAAGCACTTTAACATTAATAAAAAGTTAACGTTTCTAAGTCCTTTTAATTACGCGTTTTTTTCTTCTTCTCTTTTTTTCCATGTAAGACTATGGTGCCCCCCAAGTGACCGAGCGAGATTCATAACTCTTGGATTATCCTCTTGGTCACTTGCTAATTGACCAGAGTTGTTCGTAATAACCTGTTCGGGCATATTTGGGTTTTCCATCACCTGGAAAGGTGTCATACACTGTCGACAATCTGTGATGTAATTCACTAGTTAGCAAGATAATCATTGTAAAAAAATAAAGGCTTGTAAAAATGTACAAAGCGTGTCTTATTTATTAAAGATTAACCATACAAGCTGTGTTGCTACAAAGTAGCTTACATTCATGAATATTAATTATTACAATAAACGGGAAAATCGTGCCTGTGCATAATTAATATAGCTAAATTAAGCTGGTCAGTGGTATGGGCAATTTGTGCCTACATCGGCCAGCCAATGATCACTTAAAAATGATCTTTTTTGGTAGTACTTCCTTAAGTGTTCCCCATTCCAACAATGGGGGACAGGTACTAGTTGGAGATCTTAGTTATACCTCACTAGCCTGTATGTGCCGGGTGGCACTATCTCCATAACCTGGTAAGGGCCTTCCTAGCTGGGGCCTAGCACTCCTGCTGAAGCATCTCGAGTTTCTGGGAATACTCTTCGCAAGACTAGGTCTCCTATGTCAAATTTTTGTTCCTTAACCCTAGAATTGAAGTACCGAGCAACTTTCTGCTGATGGACGACCAGGCGTATGTTGGAATTTTTGCATCTTTCTTGAATTAGGTCCAAGGATTCAGCTAACAGCTGGTGATTACCATTCTAGTCGTATGTCATGCGCCTGTGAGATGGTGGAGTCACCTCCACAGGCAGCATCGCTTCATACCCGTATGTAAGTGAAACGGGGGTATCTCCAGTAGCTGTTCGCTCGGTAGTCCTATAGGACCATAACACTTCAGGTAGTTTCTCAGGCCAGTTTCGCTTGGCCTCTTCTAAATGATTCTTTAGTGTGTCTTTGAGAGTCTTGTTAACTGCTTCTACCTGTCCATTTTCCTTGGAGTGCGAGACTGCTGAGAAGCTTTTTGTGATGTCGTGTCTAGCGCAAAAATTAGTAAATAACTGGCTGTCAAACTGTGTGCCGTTGTCAAACACAATTTTGTGGGGTAAACCAAACCTACAAATTATATTCTTTACCACAAAGTCCAATACTTTCTTGGAAGTGATTGTTGCCAGTGACTCAACTTTTGTCCATTTGGTAAAGTAATCCATTGCTATTACCGCGTACTGTACTCCCCCCTTTCCCTTTGGCAATCGACCAATAAGGTCGATCCCCAAATGGCAAAGGGCCAAGGACTTTGCATCTGTGTTAGTTTTTTTGGGGCTGCTCGGGGGATCTTTGCAAATCTTTGACACTTATCACATTTTCGAACATGCAATATGGAGTCCTTATTCATAGTTGGCCAGAAGTAGCCTTGCCTTAAAATTTTCTTAGATAGACTCTGCCCCCCCCCCCCCCCCCCCCATCATGATTCCTATAAAAACCCTCATGTTCCTCTTCAAGAAGCTGCCCTGATTCTGTTTGGTTGACACACCTGAGTAATGGCATGGAAAGTCCTCTTCTATACATGACTCTGTCTAGGACGAGGTATCGAGCAGCTTTCCTTAACAACTTTCTAGACTAGTTACGACTGTGGGGCGGGATTCCATGTTCTAGATAAGCTATAATCGGGGTCATCCAGGACAAATTATTGTCTATTAGAAGAACAAGTTTTGGCAGGTTGATACTGGGCTGGTCCAAATACTCAATGGGGACCAAATTGGCTTTGTCCACTATGATACTAGTGGCCAGCCTAGCCATTGCATCTGCCGTGGCATTTTGTTCTCTAGGTTTCTGGTGTATCTTTTGACCTGAGCAAGCAAATCTTTGATTTTACTGAGATAGGCCACCATTTTCTCCTCCCGAGCAACGTATCCTCTAATGACGTGGTTGACAACTAGCTGTGAATCGCTATATATCTCCAAGTATCCAGCTTTTACTTCTTTAGCTAATTTTAGGCTCGCAATTAGTGCTTCGTATTCTGCTTCCTTATTAGATGCCTCGAATCCAAAACGAAGTGCACTATGGATGTGTTGCCCTTCGGGGGTGATTAGAGTAAGACTGGCTCTGGACAACTGGTCGGTAGACGAGTCGTCTGCATGTAATTTCCAGGCTTGTTGTTCTTCTTCGGAATTAATAATGTCGGAGTCCGTGTGTCTGGTAGTCTGCGCAACATTTGTGCTGTGCGGTAGCTTAAATTCGGATGACTGCTTGGCTGTGACTCCGTCTGGTTCCGCCATTCCGGTACACTCAGCTACAAAATCTGTTAGAGCCTGGCCTTTTATTGTTGTTCGGGGCTGGTAGGTAATCTCGTATTGTCCGAGCTCTATAGACCATTTGAGTAGCCGACCAGAGGTATCCAACTTTTGCAAGACTTGGCGCAGTGGTTGGTCGATAAGAACTCTGATGGGGTGTGCCTGGAAGTATGGGCGAAGTTTTCTGGATGATAGTAGCAGGTAGTAAGTTAATTTTTCAATTAATGGATACTTGCTTTCGACTTTGACTAGCCTTTTACTAACGTAGTAGACTGGGTGCTAGATCTTGCTCTCCTCTCTGACTAGGACTGCACTGACATCGTGCTGAGTTACTGCCAGGTATATGCATAGTTCTTCACCCTCCAGAGGTTTTGAAAGGATCGGGGGTCGTGCGAGCTGCTTCCTTCGAGACTAGAAGGCTTGTTCGCACTCTTTAGTCCATTCTAATTTCTTTGTGCCTCTAATGATATTAAAAAACAGAATACACTTATCAGTTGATTTAGACATAAATATGTTGAGTGCTGCTATGCATCCTGTAAGGCTCTGCACGTCTTTGATCCTGGTTGATGAGGGCATGTCCAGCAGTGCTTTTATCTTTTCAAGGTTTGCCTCTATTCCCCCGGAGTTCACTATGAATCCCAAAAAATTTCCTGATCCTACACCAAATGAGCACTTTAGGGGGTTTAATTTCATTATATACTGCCTTAGGATATTGAAACACTCGTCCAAGTCTTCAATATGCCCTTCAGCCTATTTGGATTTTACCAACATATCATCCACGTAAACTTCCATGTTTCTCTCTGTTTGGTCCTTGAACATACGATTTACCAGCCGCTGATACGTCACTCCAGCATTTTTCAGGTCGAACGACATTACACTATAGTAGTATAACCCTACACCCGTGCGGAAACTTGTATGCTCCTGGTCGGGTGGATGCATGCTTATTTGGTTGTACCCCGAGTAGGCATCCATGAATGTTAAAATTTCATGGCCGGCTGTAGCGTCCACCGGTTGATCAATTTTTGGAAGTGGGAAGCGGTCCTTGGGGCATGCTTTGTTCAAATCTGTAAAATCTATACATACCCTCCACTTGTTGTTAGGCTTTGGTACCAATACGGGGTTGGAAACCCATATAGGATAAAAGGCTTCCCTGATAAATTTTTTATTTTGAAGCTTCTCCACTTCCTCCTTTAATGCTTTTGCCCTCATTTGATCTAGTAACCTCCTTTTTTGTTGCACAGGTTTGACATGTTCTGTGTCAATGTTGAGGGCATCGCTTATAATGGTTGTGTAGATCCCCACCATTTCATCATGTGACCAAACGAATACATCCTGGTTGTTTTGTTGGAACTGGATCAAAGCTGATCTTATGGGCCTGGACAACTCTTTACCTACCTTGACAACCCTGGTCAGGTATTGCTGGTCAAGTAGGACCTCTTCCAATTCTTCGACTGGACCTACCCCTGTATCCATATCCCCAAAACGAGGGTCTTTGTTATCTCCCCCGTTTTGGGCTGCATCCTATTTCTGGTGACTGGGCTCCGCAGGCTGGGCGGTACAAACTGCCTTGCCTATTTTTTTGACTGATGAATTATAACATTCTCTTGCCACCAGCTGATTCCCCTTGAGACATCCTATACCTGCTCAGGTTGGGAATTTGAGTAATAAGTGGAAAATTGAGGATACCGCTCGGAGGTCATATAGGGCCGACCGCCCTATCATGGCGTTGTACGGAGAGGGAATGTCAATTACTACAAACAAAGTCATTAGCGCGTTGCTCTTAGGTGTCGTCCCTACTGTTAAAGGCAACCTTATGCTTCCTGAGAGGGTCATACCGTTTCCAGTAAACCCATACAGCAGCTGCTCACATGGTTCCAAGTCTCTAACACTTAAATTTATCCTCTCTAGGGTATTCTTGAATAGAATATTGGCAAACGAAGCGTGATCAATCATAGTCCGAGCTACGATCATGTTGGTGATTTGCACCTCTACCACCAAATGGTCATTATGTGGATGATGTATGTGACTTGTGTCTTCCTCACTGAATGTGATGGGTTCACATTCATATCGAGGTTACTTGGGAGTACACTCCTGGACAGCCAGTGCATCTTCCTCTCGCTCGTGTCTAAGGGAACGAGCGTATCTTTCTCGGGCCTTGCCGCTGTCACTGGCCAAATGTGGTCCTCCACAGATCATATCTAGCCGCCCAGCAACTGGTGGTGGTAGGAGTTGTTAATTTCTTTGATACCGTTTGAGGAGGTTGTTGCTGAGGAGGTTGTTGAAGCTGTGGGTCAGTAGTCGGTCGTACATACCTTTTCAGATGAGCATTGTTTTGTCTTATGAGGAATTCAATTTCCTCCTTCAAGTGGTTACACTCATTGGTTTCATGACCATAGTCATTGTGAAACCGGCAAAATTTATTCATATCCCGTCTACTAGCATCTTTTCTTAATGGTGGTGGCCTCCTGTAGGGTACTATTGCTTGGGTGGCATTGAAAACATCTACTCGGGACTCCATTAGGATAGTGTAAGTACTAAATTTAGGCACGTATTCTCGCAATTTTGGCGGCTCGGTGGTCTTAGGCTTCTTGTTGTCATTTTGGTTACTGTTACCCCCAGCTCCGTTACCACGCTTGCCGTTCTTGACCCTATTTTGACTTCCTTCTGCAGGGTTGGTGGTGTTCCCAACACTTGTTTTCTCCTGCTCGACAGTTGCCTGGGTTGGATTATTCACCTTCCATTCACCTTCTTCTAACTTGATAAATTCTTCTGCCCTATCCAGAAATTCTTGAGTGGTATGCGCTGACTTCCTCTTCAAGCTACTCCAGAATAAACTTTTTACCTTGACACCCAAAATGATGGCTATCAACTTACCATCATCACTAAGGGACTTTACCTTGGTGGTCTCTTGCATGAAACGCTGAATGTAATCTTTTAGAGGCTCATTGTCCCTTTGTTTAATGTCCACCAAATTGTTTGGCTCAGCTGGAAAGGGCATTGCCGAGGAGAACTGAGAATAAAATATGCGGATGAAACCGTCCCATGACGTGATTGATCTTGGCTGTAGCTTAAAAAACCATCGCTATGCAGTTCCTGACAGGGTGGCTGGGAAGATCATGTGCCTAGCATCATCTTGAACCCTCTAGAGGTCAGTTTGTAGTTCAAAGTGATGAACGTGGGATATTGGGTCCTCCAAACTAGTATACATTTTCAATGTTGCCATTTTGAATCTGACAAGTATTGGCAGCTGATTTATACGGTTTGAAAATGGGGAACCCTTTGTCTTTCCATTTCAATATCCGTTAACTTGGGGGTTGTCAAGTCCCTTACTAGTCAGGTTAACAGATTCAGCTAGGCTTGGATGTTAGGGTCTGCAGCTGCCTGGGGCTGTGCTGCATTACAAACCTCATCCATTCTCGAGTCCCGAACAGGCTCAGGTGGAGCTATGTGTCTGGCTGTCTGCTCTTCCTGGTACTAGAGGTACTCCCTGGAACCCTCCACCTCGGGGTGGTTGGTTGTTAGGGATTTCCTGCCTTTGTGGGACAAACAATCTTTTGGGCTGGTTACCCCCTGTCATTGGTTATTAGGCTGGCGAACTTGGCTTGCTGCCTCATCATGGTCATACCCATCAGCATAACGGGGCCTATATGCACTACTCACCTTCGATTAATCTCTTTAGGACCTTGGTCGGTATTCTTGTTGTTGTCTGTACCAACCAGGTTGCTACTGATAGTTTTGAGGTTGACCACCCCTGGTTGGTGCTAGAACTTGGAGGTTGCCATCTCGTCCTGCAGTGCTAGGATTCCTGTCACGGTTACTACCTTGAGGTCTTGGCCGAACATCTCCGGCTTGGTCTTGTCCCATGCCACGTCTTGGCAAGACCTACTCATCGGTCGATAAAGGTCGCATATTGTTGTTCGCTTGGGCACCTCTGTAACGCCCCAACTCCAAGGACCGTTACGGTGTGCCTTGTAAACAGTGCTAAACTCACTAATCGGATTTTTTGGCCAAAAACGTGTAACTAAGTGTGATTGGCGGTTTAGGGATTAAACATTTTAGTTAAAATGTAACGTTTCACTAGAACGTTTAATATGTACATTAGGATCCCAAAAACATAGTTTTAGAGTCTATCACTGAAAAGCATTTAAAACAAGCCGTTCTAAGCGGAAAAACAGGGTTTAACCCTAGTTCCACTTTAAACCTCGGTCGTGGCGGATGAGCAGCTGCATATGTACACACCATCACCTAAGCTCTTCAACTCAAGGATGGTCCAGCTTCCTCTTGCCTTTACCTGCACCACATAGCACCCGTGAACCGAAGCCTAGCAAGAAACCCAATAAAGCATGATATAATATCAACAATAATCATAATAGCCATTCAGGACCAACGGTCCAAAACAGATAGGTGACAGTAGCCAAAAGTCATAGAAGTGGGTACAACTCCCTCTAGCCATGTGACGATAGGGTCACCAGGGCTTAATTGATAAGTGGTTCCTTCATAGGTTTGATCAGGATAGGTGCATGGTGATTGGTCACCAACATAACCCTCCTCCCGACTCTAGAGTCGTAACTAAGGACAGCGTCCCCCAGCCATGTGACAAACAGTCACCGGGGTCATATACCTTGGCTGTGAACATCTGGTCTTAGACCAGGTAAGCACTTATAGTTCCCATTGACCTTCCAGTCAGTCCAGCATTAATACCCTATATGGGTCATTCAATGCCAACCTCGATTAGATCTAATCTTCATTTGGCACGGCGTTCACAACGCACTACCACTTCTGACTCTTGGGTCAGTGAAACACGACCAGTGCTCAACCCGTGGTGAACTTAACTAATAAGTCACAGCTTCACAGACGGATCTAACACCATTGCCGATTCTGACTAATAAGCCAGCGCCACACACAGGTAAGCCATGCCACCAAACATATATCACATGTCCAATATCTATAAACAAGGCGTTCAGCATGCTTACTTAACAGGTACTAATACAAATAGGTCCATGCACAACACAGAGGCTCAAGCTCTGAACAACATCATACCCAGTATACAAAGCATGTCCTAATCACATGTTTCTCGTGCATCACATGCATCGTACTTAACAATCCAACATGCATCAATAACAACCATGCATGTCATGTCCAATAATCAACCAACATGCATCAAGAATAACCATGCATGTCACATATACACAGGGTGCAATTTTCTTACCTCCGGTTCGAGTGAGAGTTAGAACAAGAACGACCCCTGAGAACGATCGGTCCTTAATCCCTTAACGGTCACCTAGTCATAACCAAAACAATCTCCAATTAATGAAAATTACCAAAAATAGAGTCTTAACCTTAACCCCACTCTCGGGACCTCGAAACATGCCCACATAGTGAGTAGATTTGATCCCGGGCCTTAAGGATTGAAACCCCAAGCCAAAAGCCCTTAAAAACACCCAAAACAGGGTTCTGAAGGAACAGGGTAGCGCTACAGCACTGCCCTTCTAGCGCCCCAGCGCTGAAGACAGAACCATAAACCGCCCAACCTCCCCGCATGTAGCGCTGTAGCGCCCTACACTGGGCGCTGTAGCGCTACCTTCAGCCAGCCAATTCCCAGAATTTCCTTCTTTCGATTCCTTCAAGTATAACTCGATTCCAATGCTTCCAAATCCCATTTTTGGTGCCAAATGAACCCGAATACCACCTCCACATATCCTAGGGACCACAACCCCAAGAACCCTAGCCAAAACTCCAACCAATTCCCAAGTTTCCAACCTAAAAACCAGCTAAAACTTAACTTAGAAAACAGAGCAAAAGCAAGAGTTCTAGTAGCTAGAAACTCACCTTAACCTCGGAAACACACCCTCTTCAATGGTGGAGCATAACCCTAGCTTGGCTAAGCTTGGTTCCTTGGCTTAATTCCTCAAAATGAGCTTGAAAATCCAAAGAGAAAAGAGGAAGAAAATCTATCGGGAGAGAAGGAAAAAAAGCTCTGTTTTTGTTACTCTTCTACAGCCTTAATGGCTTATATATATCCTTTGAGGGGAAAAGACTTAAATACCCTTAGGTCTAAAATAAAACCTTAACAGCCACCAAGGGCAAAACCGTCCTTTCGCACCTATTCCACTAATCACAATTAACACCCTCCAATTCCCGCTATTCTCAATAACCTCAAACACCAATAATCCATATCCCATTACCCTTTAATTCCCGGTAATGCTCTAATCATTAAATTTACCCCGAGACTCGCCCCGAGCCCCGGACTTAAACCCGTTATGACTAAACCGAACACTTGTATTCCATGATCGTCTCATGCCGACTAGCTCGAACCAATCCACCTTATAATGTGGCCATATTAACTAATCAAAAGCATGCACCCAAATTACACAATTACGCCCACAGAGGCCAAATTACTAAAATACCCTCGTAATTACAAATACTCCCATATGCATGCATTTACCATCATATAATAATATAATTCACATAAACATGCATATGATCATTAAATAGCATCATAATTCAATTATGGCCCTCCCGGCCTCCTAATCAAGGTCTTAACCCTTATTAGGAAATTCGGGGCATTACAGCCTCGACCAGATTTGTGACTCCTGGTTGGACCTTGGTTTCCATTCTGAGGTTGAGCTCCTGGTCCATGCATGGCACCTTCACCGAAACCAAAAAATGGGAAGGCGTTGTTGGTTTTGGGCAATAGTTCCAGCTGCGATTCCCACACCTTGGGTTTGCTGCTGTTGCATGTAATTACGAATAGACTCAGCAACCTCCCTTGTCCAGCGTTCAATATCTTCTTGTCGGGCCTGCATCTCCCGTGCATGCCGATCGATCCACTCTTGAAAATCTCTCCTTTGTTTTTCGAAGGCTCCATTAAGGGCCTCCTACGCAGTGGCCCGCCCCTGATTCATAGGGGCCAATTGATCTTGCATTTTTCCAGCGACTTCCCTCATCTGATCAATCTCAAGGTCGAGTCCTTCAATATCTACATGGGGCCCATATCGTCTAGGGCCTCCAGCCCTGGGTCCCAACTGGTCGGCACCCTGCACAGCAGGTCAACTTGACGTCCCTGCTTGAGTGATTCCAGTGGAAGCAGCAGCCCCTTGTCCTGTTGCGGTGGGCCCAACAGTTTTCCCCCTAACACCAGATGGATTCCTAGGCGACAAATCACTTCGCTGCCCATTGAAATTGCTTATTTAAGGGACTTGGTGAGAGACTTTAGCCTTGGGCTCTGGAGGCTCTTGGCTTGATCTTCTAGTTGAGACTACCATCCTTACAACAATAAAATCTGAATGTGATTGTCTTCAACTCTCAATGAAAGTACCAAAATATTGACTGGATTTTTGGTCAACTAACTCGGAGTTAAAATAATTAATTAAAGAGCTTTCACTCAAACAATCAATGAACCATAGATAAGCCAAGAACTGAATAATTATAAACAATGAATAACAAAAGACACCAGAAATTATAGAGGTTCGGCCCCAGAGACTGGTAGTGACCTACGTCCTCTTGGAATTGTATTGATCTCAAAGGTTTACACCAGATACCTCGTGAGAACAGGCATGGTTCTAAGTGTAAAAACAATACAGAATAGCAGAAAACTCCGCTCAGTATTCCTAAAAAGCTTGTCGGTATATTCCTTGTGTTGTTCGGTAGGCTAAAAGTCTGAACCCCCTCCACGGTGGTGGAAGACCTACATTTATACTACTCCTAATGCCCAGCAGTTGCACCTGCCCCGCAACTGCTGCAAAGTATCCCTTCCTTTTTGCTGGTGGTTGCTTTCCTCTTTGTTAGGGGTTTGATCGAGTGTTCAGGGAAATTGTTAGGCATGAGGAGGATGTAACTAAATTCATTTGACTAGGTATTCCGGGTTTCCTGGAAAGCTTACCGAGCAACCTCTTTTATGGTAAACGTACCGCGTAGCAATTGTTATTCATTGGGCAAGGGTGCTATCTCCAGCTTACTTGACAGTTGGATGTGCATGCCACGTGTCAAGAATAAAATGTCATATGCCCACACTATGATGCCACGTGTCCAACCTTCATGCCCTGTCAACTGTGCATATTTTTGGGATAACAACTCAGGTCCCGTCGCCCACCAGATCTGAGAGATGGCGACGGTGCCTTGATGGGCGCAACGGAGGTGGCTCACGCCGAAGGGAGGAGAGGCTCTGAATTGGAGGTTGTGGCTACCTTCCATGGCGTGAAGCTAACAGAAAAAGAAAAAAAAGACAGATCGCAACAAAGGAGAGAAGGGGAGAGGAAGGAGGAATATTGAGTTTAATTTTGTTTGTTATTCTGATTTTCATTTATTTTGTTATTTTTTTTATTTTGGATTTTAATTTAACGGAGTGGTAGGGAAGGAATATCTCAAATCATAACATTTGGTATTTAAGCGGTAAAAAAAAATGTGGTATATATAAGTGTATAAAACTGAAAACATGTGGTATTTATGTCGCAAAAAACCAATTTTTAAATTATAACGTGTCTTTTTTTTTTCCAGATAACGGAATTGCCCAAATCATAATGTTTGGTATTTAATCCGACGAAAAAAAAGTGATATATAAGTGTATAAAACTAAAAATATATGATATTTATGCCGCAAATAACCTTTTTATTTTTAACCGGTCTATTCTTAGTTTTATTTAGTGTGCTACATTAATATTTTTCTACCTATTATACCCTCATTTTGTTTTTCGTTTTGATTTGTTACTTGTCTCTCGTGACATGCTCTTTAAAATGATCTTTTTCTTCAAGCAAAACATGCATATATCTTATGTGCTTATGTCTGTAATAATATATCTATATATAAATATATGGAGAAATATTGTCTAGTTAATTACACAATATAATAGTGATTGTTTTTAATCACTATTTATATGTATTTTTAGTATTTTTGGTACATGGATAAACTGCAATTCTAATTTTTTACTTGGCATTGTATAATGTAAATACACGGGACTTCTCACAAATTTTTCAAGAAATTTTGAATAATTTAAGATGTCAAAATTAAGATTCAAACAGCTTATTGCACGCGTGCTTGTATTAATTTATATGCTCGTGCAACAAATTATTTGAATCCTGATTTTAACATCTTAAATTGTCCGAAATTTTCTAAAAATTTATGAGAGATCTCTGTAACTATATTATATACCGTCATGTAAAAAAAAACTTATTAATATATTGAAAATATTAAAAATACTTACAGGTAAACTAGTCAATAATTTTACTTTGAAGTCATTGAATCTTATTTCAATTAATATTATTGACCACACCATGTATCCAATGAGTTAATTTGACCCTCTATTAGTTTGTATGGTATTTTGTTCTGTGTGCATATATGTATCTATAATACCATGGTTTAATTTCTAGATTACCAAAAGTAAATTGCTATTGTTTATTCACTCTATTTATATATTTATAATACAAACCCACAAAGTATTTAGAATTACCTTTCCAATGTTCCTTACTATCTTAGGCCCACTGCATTGCTTTGCAGCTGCACTACTTTCACACGTTTGAATGGAAAGAAACAAATCTTAGAAAAGATAAAAGAGGATTTTGTTGATTTTTGCTGCAAAGAAGAAGGATATGAAAAGCAGAAAGTAACATTGAAAGAACAAAAAAAATTTGTTCAATATTCTCACTACGTTAATTTGTTTTGAATGTTTTAAATAGGTTTATTAGTTTGGATATATATATATATTAATTTTTGGTGATTTAATATTTCGTTTCAGCAATATTCTTAGGGCTACTTTTGAACTTATTCTATTTTTTTTTTAAATTATGGCCATTACTCTTGTGTGAATCTTCCCTCCCTTTAGTGTATTCTTAAATTTAAAACTCTCGCTCTTTCCAATTTGACGATTTTAAAAAACAAGAATTAGAAGTGTTAAATATAATCTGACGTCCATAAAATAAAAGTTTCTGTTAGATCAGCTCTTTTTATACATAAAAAAGATATTTACTTGTATTGCGATTGTTTAATCAGATAAAGACCATCATTTCCAGCAAAAATAAGAAATATTAACAATAATAACATATTATAAAAAAGTAATTATTCATGAACTATCTTGGCTGCTGCACTCGGATTAAAGGGTGAAGAAGTGAACAAAATGTTGGAAATAAATTATGTGGACTAGTATAAATACATCACTTCATTGTTTAACAACCATATATGTTTGGCCTGACAATGGTATTATTGGGGACCATAATGGGATGGTGTTATATTTCTAAATATATAGGTGGTTTCCTTGGACACACACTAAAAATCTATGTGACCAGCCCATTGAGTTTACATACACTCTTTTGATCAAACACTCAAGGCTCAATAATCATATTAATTCATTACTCTATATTTGGTATATTATATACACGATATATTTTTTAAGGGTAATGAAAGAGTCATCTGTAATACAGAGAACGTACTCAAATGGAGTTCTGTCAGAGTGAAGTAGTGTGATGCTCCAAAAGAGACTATCTCAGATTCACCTTCTAATTATTGTTCTTGGCTATTTACATGATTAAGATGGCATTTTCTCAAACTCTAAGCAGTAATGGTGGATGTATGTATTTACTAACTCATCTCTATTTTGGTATACCTAGAAAACTAAATGCATGTTGTTAGATGAGGTTGTCTTATGTTGTATTCTCTTAATAATTTGTTTGTTTGCTCATCTATATTTTATCACAAAATGGATTATTTAGTATTTTTTGGGGTGGAGGAAATAAGAAAATGGCTTTATTATTGTTTTATTTTTATTTACAATACAGCTTTCACATAAATTTTACTTTTACTTTTTAACAGTAAAAAAATAGTAAGTATAAACTTTTTAGTTATTGCTTGGATTAATATAATTTAAAAGAGCTTCTCCAAATAATAAAAATTTATTTTAATGTAATACTATTTTGGACCTTGTATTTTACAGAAGTTACTGATCGGCCCCTGTATTTTTTAAATGATAATTCAGATTTTGTGTTTTGCAAAATGGAAAAAAAGAGTACCTCATACCTAATTTTGGTCAAAAAAAATTTCAATTAAAAGATCAATTCCCGGGTCATTATTGATGCGATGGGTTTAGAGAAACAAGTAAAGTGGTCGATGAACTGAGAATTAAATATTATATTTAATTTTTTTTTTCCAAAATTGAGTATATTGTACTATTTTATTCCATTTTGTAAAAACCATGTCCAAAATGTCATTTAATAAAACAAATGGTCAAATCGGAAATTTTTGCAAAATAGAGGGTCAAAAATGATATTAATTATAAAGAGTGTTTTAAAGATTTTTTTATGCAGAGACATAGAAGCTTCTAATTAATCGGGTAAAGCCAGCACTTTTAAACATTATTCTAAATATTTTTAAAAGCAACTTTTAAACCCCTCTGTAAGAACTTTCAAAACCACCAACCATGCCATGTCTTCCTTCTGTTTTAAATAAATAAAGTAGAACAAAAGCCAAATAAATTAGCTTTAGTAACGTTTCTTCCTCCAATATTTTCCGAGAGAGGGCTAGAAAAACCTCTTACGTACCTTAATTATGTTATAATAATTATTCTGACCACCAACCCATCAATGGAATAGAAATAAGAACACATATAAAGTAAGCTATAGCTAGCTATAAAGATCATCTTTATGACTAATACTATCTGTATATATAAACTTATATCCCTTTTGGTATTGGATACAAATATTGTTTAGAAACTATTAAAAGGTATATAATACACAAGAAGAAATCAAGAAACACTACAAGAATTTCAAGCATTAGCGGCGGGGGACTCTGCCGCTAATAAGGTACCGATCCGCCGCTAATAGGTATTAGCGGCAGGACTCCGCCGCTAATACGCCGCGCCTAAACATTTGTCGCTATTAATGATTATTAGCGGCAGACTGACATCTCCGCCGCTAATACCTATGACAGACGTATTATTATTAGCCGCGGGGTCCGCCGCTAATACTGTTTTTATAATTTTTTTAAAATTAAATTTTAAATAAATTAATATTTATTAAATTTAATTATTTTTAAAAATAATTTATAATATAATTTAACAAAAATAAACATTTAATTAACTTAAACATAACTAACATTAAAATTAATATAAATAATTTTAATATTTATCAACTTAGTAAATATCACTATTGTCATTAAAAATAAATAAAGTATTAATTCAGTCCAAATATATAAACTAGTAACTAAATAAAGTCATTAAGATTAATATTGAAATTGTCCTCATCTTCAACATTTTGGTCTGGCTGTGAGGACGGCAGCTGTGACGGTGGCTGTGGCGGCCGTGGCGGTGGTAGTGAAGGAATATAAGGTGGTTGTGTTGATCGTCCGAGCGTGAGGTCCCCAAACAGATCTCGAGGTTGTGGCTGTGGCTGCGACCCGCCTCCAACCTCCCAATATCTAACATTAGGTGGCGGAGGCTGCATCGATCCTCCTGAAAAATCGCTAAAACTAAAATATAGTGGAGGAGACTGGGAAGAGGGTCCAAAAGTGTATTGGTTTTGATACTGAGGAGGTTGTTGCGATGACACATGTGGCGGATACATCGGGTGAGGCTGGTACAACTGCTGTGGCGAATACTGTGAAGGAGGCTGGAACTGCTGTTGTGAAGGAGGTTGATACTGCTGTGAAGGAGGCTGATACTGCTGTTGTTGTGGCGGTGTATGAAGGTAAGGATTGGCAGTGTTACTCTGAGAAGACGAACCACCTTCGGAATGTGATGGCAAATGCCTCTGCAGAAAACTGTCAAACATTGGGTTATATAGTTTACTGGGATGCACAGTTGTCGAAGTCTCAAACGTCTCACGAATTGCCTTCATCATCAAAGCCATAACTCTCATATCTTCATTAGGCGAAGCAGCAGTATTTGCTTGGGACTGAATCTGATCTGTAGAGCTTGAGGATGTCTTTTTTGCCTTCCCTTTCGCCCTATAACCCACTCCTCTTTGGTAGTCAGATCTCTCTCCGAGTACTTTACTTAGTATCTCGTATTGATTGACCGGGGACGAATCAACGCCAGATACATTTAGAGATGCCTCACTCTACTATTGACTTTGCCTCTCAAGCTATGTTCTCTGAACCTCTACCGCCATTTTTTCCTGTATAAAGATAACATTATAAACAAAAATTAGAAACATTATAAACATTAGAAACAAGAAAACAATACTATTCACTTACATAATCTTGTTGAGCTGCCTCATTGACAAAAGATTTTGTCGATTTTCTCATATGAACATCCCTCCAAGTAACAACAACATGCGCATTCGGGTTCTCCTATACAAATGTAAACAAAATGTTTCAGAATGTGTTATTTTATCAAATTAAATTAACATCTTCACTTACATATTGGTGACGCTTAGCTGCCAACAACTTTGTGCCTTGTGTTGTTACATACTTCATTGTCTTCTGTTTGCTTGATTTTTAGCGGAACGAGCCAAAAATCTTTCGCTCAAGAACATTTCACAAATAAGTTGCCAAGCCTCCTTAGTGCATTGGTTAGGTGGCTTAGAGAGGACATTCTCCAAATCTTCTGGTCCAGCATAATGATTTTTGAAGTGTCTATGTCTATAGTTCTTTCTCTCGCGATATCTTTCCCCCATCTCCTTGTTGAGAGTTGCCAGAACTGACTCACGTTGTGGATGACCGTTTATATTATAGTAATACTGCATTAAGAAAAAAAATATTAGATAACTTGTAAATAATGGAATTAAATAATGAAAAGTACAAGATTTGTAATTTTTTTACCCTCATACGATCAAGCACTTGATCCTTAAACTGTTGAGGTACATCAGCAAAATCCAAATAATACCCCGGACACAAAATGGAAACTAGAGTGGCCAACATGCGAATAAAAGCTTGATCCTCCTGCCCAACCACTTTGTTGGTCACAGGATCAAGCTCTAGATCCAATGGTTTCCCAGTTTTTTTCCTTCGTTCTTCAAGAACATTATTACTAGCAGGGCCATGACCTTTTCTTCTCGTCGACGGGGCTTCAAAAATTATTAACAATAATCAGTATTAGTATTGATGTTATATTTATCTAACAATATAATTTCTAAAATTAATTTTGATATGCAATATTTAACCTGACTCGCAAGATGTTGGTACCCTAAAAGGATCTGGCGGGTCTTAACCCCCACCATCTCTGCCGTGATAAGTAGCTATATCAGCTGACATTATACTTCAGTTTAAAATTTATTAGTTAGTAATTAGCATTAAAATAGAAGTATATCACATTGAATTCATAATAATAATAATTACAAAAAAAAACTTTATTATATTTAAATATATAGTTCTGTTACACAAATAGAAAAAACTAAACAGAGTAATCACTATCATTTCCATCAGTAATCGGAGATATATTTTCATCTTCACAAAGCTCAAATATCTTATATTATAATTACAAAAAAAAAACTTCATTATATTTAAATACATAGTTCTGTTACACAAATAAAAAAAACTAAACAAAGTAATCAATATCATTTCCATCAGTAATCGGAGATACATTTTCATCTTCACAAAGCTCAAATATCTTATATTATAATTAAAAAAAAACTTCATTATATTTAAATACATAGTTCTGTTACACAAATAAAAAAAACTAAACAGAGTAATCACTATCATTTCCATCAGTAATCGGAGACACATTTTCATCTTCACAAAGCTCAACAACCAATTCATCTTCTGCATCTGCAACGTCCTCATGTTCTGACATATCAGCTTCGTCATCACCATCTTCATCAGCTCCAACATATGCAGCAGGTTGATCAAATTGCATAATCAACTCTCCGAGGTCCACAGTCAACACAAAATTTGATGAACTTGTTTCATGTACAACATCAATAACATCATTAACCTCATCAGAATTGTCCTTAATGTCCCAAATTTGTCGATGATTCACATCTTCTACAACTTTCCAATCACAACCTCTAAGTAAATCATCGAGAAAGAAAACTTGCTTAGCTTGAGTAGCAAGTATGTACGGCTCATCTTTGTACCATTCACCATTGACGTTTATATTGGTGATATTATTTTCAATGACTGTTTTCTTCATTCTTGGATTTGTATTAAACCATTTGCACCGAAATAATGCTACTAAATATGCACCAGTGAAAGAAAGTATCACTACTTCTTCAAGCGTGCCGTAATAATTAAAACCTTCTGTTCCGGCAACAGACACTCCACTATTCTGTGTGGTGCGCTTTTTGTCTCGATCGTGTGCAATAAATCGAACACCATTGACTATACAACCTTGGTAAAAGGTTGACAAATGATCTGACCCAGATGCTAAAACTAACAGTTCATCACCATTTTCCAAAGACCCAAGCTTGTGCAAGTCATATATCTAAATACATAGAATGATATTAGATTCACAAAATATATCATTAATAAAATCACTGTTCAAAGTTCAAAGTTCAAAGCTACCTTTTTATGAAACCACGAACGAAAATTTTTCCTATGCAAACGATCATGATCACCATCTGGGTATTTTTTTTTAATCTCTTGTAGGTGTTCGCTGTTAATTAGAATAGTGTTACGATTCTTGATAACAAAAAACTGATAATAACCACACAAGTTCTAATTTATAAGAGAATAAACTTACTCTAAATAAGGCTCAATTTCAGGAGAATTCTCAAGTATGAATCACTAAGCTTTTTCACGAGTATTATGATCGAGAGTCTTCAAAGTTCCCTTTGTGAGTGGACGACATTGAGATTGGAAAAATGCAAGATTTCGTGGGATATAAGTTGCATCTTCATTTCGATCAAGACGGTTAAATCTTGTTTCAATGCCTTTGAAATACATTGAACAAAAGGTCAAAGCCTCGTCTACAACATAGCCTTCGGCGATCGACCCTTCAGGGCGAGCTTTATTTCCCACATAATTCTTTAATTTTTTCATGTACCTTTCAAAAGGATACATCCACCTCATAAATACCGGACCACCCAATATTGCTTCTTTTGGCAAATGTAATACCAAATGAATCATTATGTCAAAAAAAGTTGGAGGAAAAATCAACTCCATCCTGCACAATATCTGAATAAGATCATTTTGTGCTTCCTCCATATTTTTAACATTTAAAGTTCTCGAACATATTTTCCTGAAGAAATTTCACAATTCTGCAATAGTGGTCGATATAGATTTTGGAAGAAACTTGCGAACACCGAGAGAAAGTAATTTTTGCATTATCACATGACAATCGTGTGACTTTAACCCAAGAATATTTGTATCATTCTCGGACACTTTCTTCTTCAAATTTTAACAAAAGCCATCTGGAAATCTAACTCCTTTTATAAACTGACAAAATTGTTGCCTCTGCGCCGGAGTTAACACATAAGGAGCGTGCGGCTTCATCAGCTTCCCATTCTCATCTTCATAAATCCACAATGATTCTCTCACACCCATATTTTTCAAATCATGTCTGGCATTAGTGGTGTCCTTAGATTTATCACTGTCTAAGATGGTGCCAAGGAGACTATCACACACATTCTTCTCAACATGCATGACATCTATATTGTGTTTTAATTTGTTTGTACACCAATACTCAAGCTCGTAAAAAATACTTTTTTTCCTCCAATTACCTTCATCTACTCCTCTTTTACGTTTCACACCCCCAAACTGGACATGTTTTCCTGGAACTTGCGATGTAAGAGCATTAACTTGTTCTAGTATATCCTCACAAGTAAACCGTCTCGGAGGATGTCTTCTCTCAACTTCTCCATCGAACTCTTTGTCTCTTCTCATTCGATGAGTACTTGGCAAGAATCTTCTGTGACCAACGTAAGATGTCTTACCGATCACTTGGATGGAAGTTGCGTCCTCATTACACGTAGGACAAGCTTTGTATCCCTGACCACTCCATCCAGACAAACTACTGCGAGCTGGAAAATCGTTCACTGTCCACAAAAGGGCTGCCCGCATCTTGAACATCTTGTTGGTCGTACTATCTCTTGTATCAACTCCGTTAACCCACAGATCCTCAACTCATCCACCAATGGTCTCATAAATACATCCATGTCCTTACCGGGTGATTTTGGCCCAGGAATAAGGAGGGTCAACATGAAATAATTGTCTTTCATGCACAACCAAGGTGGCAGATTATAGTTTGCCAACACCACAGGCCACATGCTGTATGCAAGGTTCATGTTGCCAAATGGATTAAATCCATCAGCAGCTAAGCCCAGACGAACATTTCTGGGATCCCTTGAAAAATCAGGATGCTTGGCATCAAAGTCCTTCCACGCAGAGCCGTCCACCGGGTGTCGCATCACCCCTTCATCTTTTGATTTCCCGGCGTGATGCCATATCATGTGTTTTGCTGTAATCCTTGAACTGTATAATCTTTTCAACCGAGGGGTCAACGGAAAGTAACGCATCACCTTGTGTGGCACTTTTTTTCCTTTCGTCATTTCGGAAGTAATCCATCTACTACTTCCGCATACTGGACATGTCTCTTTAGATGCATGCTCATTGTAAAATAAGCAACAATCATACTGACACACATGAATGGACTCGTATCCCAACCTTAATTTTTTCAATCTCTTTTTCGCCTCGTATTACGATCCGGGGATTTTGTTTTCCTTAGGAAATGCAAGCTTTAACAACTTCAACAATTCATCAAATATGTTGTTAGGCATCTTCCCTCTAACTTTTAGATGCAATAACTTTGCTAAAAAGTTCAGGGATGAAATCCAATCACATCCAGGATACAACTCCGCTTCAATCTCCTCAAATAACTCGTCATAATACTGACTCCCACCGGGATCCCTTTCTACTTCCTCAGTTGTCGGTAAAAGGAAGTCTTCCACAACGTGAATCATCTCATCGTCTTCATTCTCATCAACCACCTCATCAGCAACAATTTCTTCCACCTCACCATGAAAAATCCACTTATCATAAGCTTGATGAAAACCCCTATCGAATACGTGTGCCCGAACTACATCCAAAGATTCAAATCTATTATTATTGCATCTCACACACGGGCACCTAATTCTTCCATTAGAATCTTTATGTTCCGATGCCATCCTCAAAAAAACTTGCTGACCATTCCAATATTCTTGACAACCACGATTTCTCAATGTTGTCCAAGTCTGGTCAATCGCCATCTAAAGTGTTATAAGAGTATGAGTTTTAGTAATGTGAATAGAAATGGATAACAAAGGAGATTTGTTATCATTTTTGAAATCTTATGCAATATTATAATATCTTATGCTATTTTATGATGTTTTATTAGATAATGTTATTTTTAAACAAATTAATTTTTTTTTCCTAAACTAATTTATTATTTATTCATAATTTTTTAAAATTTTATTAAATATAATTATCAATTTTTATATTCATGTAATTTATATTAAACAATGTTATTCAGTAAACAAATTAAATTAAATTATTTAATTAGATAATATTATATCAAACTTTTATTATTTAATTAATTAAATTATTAAAAATTAATTAAAAAATAAATTATTATTTATATAATTATTTATTCTTAATTTTTTAAACTTTTATTAAATATAATTATCAATTTCTATATTCATGTAATTTATAAATTATTATTTATTCAGAATTTTTTAATTTGTAATAATAATAATAATTTTATAAATTAATTATTATTTGACTTTAAGACTAATTTATTTTTTTTAAATAATTAGATAAATTTTATTAATCTTTATCATTCATTATTTTATTAATAATATTTTAAACTTGTGATTTCTATGCCGATATCCCTGTAATTGATGGTTGTAGTCAACAACCATCAATCACAAGCATATTGAGACTGAGAAAATAAATTAACTTCTAATTAATTTTTTTGTTCTATTTTTACAAATTATAATAATAACATATGTTCAAGCAAAAAGGAGAAAAAATAACAAAATAACATGATAATATGCACTTATTGTTGTTTTTTTTTTCTATACTCACTTTTTTTATTAAATAAACTATCTTAAATTTGTTTCAAAAAATTTCACAATCTAAACAAAATTAGTTTCCCTATTAAAAATATCAAGTTGGGATGAAAGTTAGTTAGTACTATAAAAGCTTTCACTTATTTGACTAAATATTTTTTTTTTTTGACAAAAATTAGTAAGTAGTTTAAAAAATTTGGTGTGGCCGCTAATAATGGCAATGGAGGAACACAGACGTGATATAATTAGTTTGTTTCAATTTTAATTTAAAAAATAATTACAACTTTTTTTAAAATAAAAAATAATTCAAAATTTATTACTAAAATTTAAAAATGATTCAAACATAAAAAAAATATTTTAAAATTTAAATTAATTTTAATTGAATTTGTATATTTTTCTAGCACTTAGTTTAATTAATATTAAATAATTAAGAAAATAGTGATAAAGAAAATATGGGTGCTAATAATCTGATTGATCAAGTTTAAATCCTCTTTATTCAATATTAACAAAAACACTATATTTTACTAAATACTAAATCATCTATTATTATATTTTATAAATTAATTTAAATTATCACTTAAATTTTGTTTTTAAACAAAACAGTCCTATAATTATTTACATACCAAGATTAAAAAATAAAGTAAGAACAAACATATATCTTAATAATAGATGTCAAGATTTACATACCAATGATACTGACTAAAGGACTCAAAACTTAAATATTATACACTAAACAAATACAAAATAAATTATTCAGAAAATACAAAAGATATTAATTACAAAAAATATATCCACACCTGTTGAGGGTGTGCCAAGGTCATGTGTGTGTCGGGGTCGTGAGTGTGTCGCTGTCTTGATAAAAAAAAATTAAGACCAATCATTTAACCTCTCTGCCATGTACTCTTCTTGTTTTGCCAATCATTTAACCTCTTTGCAATATTATAGAAATAGAAACTAAAATAAATATACTTGAAAATGAAAATGTAACTTACTACGAAGGCGGCGACTGTGGGTGTTTCCCGCCGCGGGTAATGCTTCCACTGGTTTCTCGGCGGCGACTGTATGGTACACACACAAAAGTATTACAACATCAAATTCTGATTTTTAGTGATTCTAGGATTTTGAATGCCATGAGTTATGTGTGTCTATGCACAGAGATATGACTCCAAGCATATAAGATCATAAAATTAAACATATATAGTTTCTTGAAGTCACTGAGACACATAATAAAGATATGATATACAATATTATAAAGAAGTAGAACCAGAAATGTTAAACAACATAACAGATCAAATTCTAAGTATCATTGCCTCTAACAAGTGATCTATCAAAATGGGATCAAGAACCAGCTCACACTAAAAACAAAAATTGACTCTTAGGAAGGGGCACCTGTGTAATCAAAAGCAGTTAACGTGAATTTAAGATTAGCAATGTGATTAGTGAATCACACATACAAGCAAATGTTTATACATATATATTTATATGAACTTGAATCATCACAACACAGCCCATTATGTTTCCACCCACTTCAAGTAATATTCAATTTAGCTAATCCAAAATACAAGTCAACAATTCCCTTTAAACCCAGTACACTTCGGAGCAATATAAAACAATCAAAATGCTCCAAATTTATATATACAGATGCTAATATATTTCATCCTAATGAAAATTATAACCAATTAGGTTGATTTTGATGATACGTTAAAATTGAAGCAAACCCCAAAATACAAAGATCAAACTGAGAAGGAAAAAATAGAGAAATTCACCCTAGAAAATCAATGAAGGGCACCCTTTTGGATAAAAATATATGGAGAGCCAAGAGTATATGATTGTGAGAGGAAGATACCAAGGATGCGTACGCAATAGAAATGGCGGTGGATGACTTCGGCGAGAGCCAAACCGAAGTCGATACCAGCAATGGTTTTGAGCGACTTGGAGAAGGAAGGATCCAATGTATGGTTAGAGAGAGCAGACGGAGAAAAGAGAATGTATGAAGAAGGGATGCGAGGAAGAAGAAGGGATGCGATGAACATTTAAACTGCTAAGAGCATTAGCGGCGGGGCTCGCCGCTATTATTAGTCACTGCGGCTAATATTATTATTAGCGGCGGGTAGTCCGCGGCTAATAACAGCGGGTAGTCCGCGGCTAATAACAGTAATTACCCGCTGCTAATATTATAAGCGGCGGTATGTCCGCGGCTAATAATAGTAATTACCTGCCGCTAATAATAATTGAAAATTTCCTGGGCTTTTTTATTATGGCTATTGGCGGCGGACTATACGCCGCTAATAATCGTATGTCCACCGCTAATAAATATAAATATAGATATTTTATATTTTACAATACTCAAATATTATTAGCGGCGGACCTACCTTGTCCGCCGCTAATAATCTCTCTAATGGCGGCGAACTGAGCATGCCGCTAATGACCTCGCTGCAAATACCTAAAATTGTTATAGTGAAAGTCTATTATGAATTACATATGAAAATTTAAAAACCTTTATCCGGTAAATATATATATATAAACGAAATATTTCTCAACGGTTATTACTCATGGATGGTTACCATAAATCACTACATAAGTTTTTGATGAGAAATTATTATAATGATAATAAAAATAAATAAATAAAATATATAAAATCAATAATTTCGAATTTCTTAGATTAATTAGGCAATAAACATTTATTGGAAAGATAATGGTCACATTAATTATTCTCATTAACTCTAAAATGATTTTGTTTCTCATGAAACAGATAAAATGAATTAATCAAGAATAAAAAATGAATAGAGAACGAATATTAAATAAGATTTTTTATTTATTTTTAATTTAATAAATATATGACCATCATGTCAAGTAACCCTTCCAAAATTTTGAAAGTCAAAATTTATTTTTAAAAATATTAATTAACAATTATAAATATGGATAATTTATTTTAATCCAATAATTAATATATTAAGTATCCATAGATAGTAACTATTAAGAGTGTCACATATATGGGTGCACTCTTAATGGTTACTACTCATAGATGATTATTTTAATATTAACTATGGGATTAATATTAATGATCCATATTTATAGTTGTTAATTAATATTTCTAAAACTAAATTTTGATTTTTTCAAATTTTTGGAAGGGTTACCTAATGAAAAAAGTGTATTTATTATGAAAATATAATATTGTAAACTTTTCATTTTTCAAATGCATGCCAATTTCTAAATTTAGCTAGTATTTCTTATTGGTTGAAAACAACATTAATAATGGCAAAAAAAAAAACCAACTAAATTCGAAATTAATATACAAAAAAATATTTACCTGTTGATGACTTGTTATACCAAGTCACTATGTTGTCATATCATCATAATTGTTAGTACTCTATGGGTAGTAACCATTAAGAAGTCTTCCATAAATATATATATAATTATAATGGCATTGGCATGATTCAACACATCCGAACTATATATATTAGACCAATAATCACACTACATAATACTATATTGTGACATTAATTCTAATATATATATACATATATAGGTTGTCATCACTACCATGTAAAAACGATTTTCACTCTATATATATATGGTGTATTTATATGTAATGGTAAGATTATTTTTAGGGCTATAAATATAACTACAGTCCGGTAGAACCAACAAGCTTTGTTATACCAAAAGTAACAACCATGGCAAGCCACACTACTACAATTTGGACATCAGCCATCAGTCATGAGAGGTCGGTTCTGCTTAAAACGACTTAACACACATTCATAAGTCGGTTTTTACAGAACCGACTTATCGTGTATGTCAAAGGTAAGCATGGGACGTCAGTTGCGCGCGAACCGACCTACCATGTCCACATGGTAGGTCAGTTCTGAGTGAACCGACCTCCCATGCTTGTAGAAGACATAATAGGTCGGTTCATGCAAAACTGACTTACCATGTGGACATGGTAGGTCGGTTCGCGCGCAACTGACATCCCATGCTTACCTTTGACATACATGAAAAGTCGTTTCTATGTGGACCAACCTACCTTGATAGCATGGTAGGTCGCTACTATGTGAACCGACTTATCATGTCACATTATAAGAATTTTAAAATATATTAATTTATTTAAAACTATAAATATATATGTGTAAGCTATTAGTGTATGAAATAAATGTAAGAAATTTATATTTATTAATATTACATTATAATGTTTTGAAGTATAATTTTACATTATTTGAATTTTAAATATATTAATTTATTTAAATAATACATATATATAATTATTTCAGTATGAAATAAGTATAAAACAATATACTTATTAATATTACATATATTATAATGTTGACGCTGTTTTTCGTCAACCGTGAAAGAAGAGCACGTAAACAACAAACAGTGATGGCCAATATAAATATGATAATATAAAATACAATTTGTACGTAGTTCAGCAGTTAAATCTGCCTAGTCCACGAATCTTTGTTATTAAACTCAAGATGTTCTCTGAAAATTCTTCAAGTATGAATTCTTCAGAGTTTTCTCTCAAGATTCAGAGATTCGGTCCCTTACAATGGTGCATGTCCTCTCTATTTATAGAGAAGATTGCAGAATACTATCCCACATATTTTGGGTAGTTACTCTTTTTGTGCAAATAAATCAAATGGCCTTAAATGCCTGTAATCCGATATAAAAGGAAACGTCCCCTGAAGACCAGGGGGCGTATAACTAATCAAATAATATCCCATGATTTTAGGGGATTTACAATAATAAATGTAGACCACGTCTCTTATAGACAACACTTTAAGATATTCAAGGTTATTATCATATATCACCAAGGCCTTATTCTCCCAGGTCTCACATCAACTTTCGAGCTAATAACATCTCCCGAGGTCACATGGCTTTCGAGATCGTACGCGCATCAGGCTCAGAACCCATGATCCGAGGTCATCCCTGAGGACAGATGCATCTCGGGAGCTACCCTTCGAGATCGTGTGGATTTCGAGGCCACCATATTCGAAGTCGTCTCAGCTTTGCAGGCTCGATGTCTAGTCTTGGAACATACTTAAGACTTTACAAGTTCATTCGCTGCGAATCCAGCTTTCGAGGTCACATTTATCATGGCTCAAAATCTGGGTATAACATCTTTCCCCCTCAAAAGTATTTGTTCGAATCCTAAGAGAATGAAACTTTTGAACTACTTTCTTTGGGAACCATACCGTCACACACTTGAGAATGGACACGCGTCAGTTGGATATTGCTCATTTATGGTACTTGAGTACCTTGGAAACTGCCCACGATCATTCGTTTGCTACCTTTTCGGTACCATCATGTCATCGACCCCTGACCGTTGGATTTCATGAGGATTCTGGCCAATCGCCCAGATTAATCCTTTTTTTCACTTTTCTCCCTTTATATATTCAAGGTCTTCTTCTTCCTCTTATTTTACACGCATCAGAAACAAAAAAGGAAGGGGCGAAACCAGAGGCCATCCCAGAGAACTTCTTTCTTGTGCATGTTCTCTCAGCCGAAAAAACAAAGGACCTCCGGTTTGTTCGAGTCCGTGAGCTCATATTTGCAGCCTCTCCTTCAGTCAGCAATTTCTCTGCAATCGCCATTATTGTGTAAGTGTCCAATCTTTGTTTTCCCTTATCCTAGTTTTTGTTCATACTGTTCTTGTTATCTCTGTGAATGTACTAGTTTATTTTCTTAGTACAATACGTTAGGGAATTTTTATCCGATAGGCTTTTATGTTTTAAGTTTCCATACTGGGTTTACATCACTGGTTCATACCCAGTTTTGATGTTCGAGCAAGATCTCTGTTTTCTGGGTTTTAAAATTTTAAAAGACGTTTCTTGTACACCAAGATATCGGGTATAAAACCTTGGCCTTGACAAATGCACGATGCCCAAGGTTACCTTTTCTGGTTATCCGCCACTCTTTTTCCCCTGATTTTCGGGATTTTCAAAAAATTGTCCACTCTCCTCCTTTTCTCGTGGGACACACGTTCTAACTCTTTAATAAGGGTCTCAGTATCGAGCTTGTGTTGTTCCTAAACTCCGAGCTTGTCCTGTCAAGCTCGTAATTCTTGCATGCATGGCCCTCACCATTTTTTCTTTCTCTCTAGATGTCACAGAATCTGGAAAGACGGTGGGGGTCATCGCTGGCAATCCCTTACTCGCCAAAAACCCCGAGCCCGGAGTCGCTGTTTGCTCGGAATCAACGTCGGATTCATGAGTACGAGCTTGCGCACGAGCAGGAGGATATTCGAGCTCATTATTGCCGCCAAATAGACGAGGTCATAGAGAAGAAGAGGAGAACTCTTCGGGAGGCCCTTTATCCAGAGTCCAATTCAGGGCCTAGGCCGATCCCCCTCGACCCCGCATTAAAGGTCACCGTCGCGTATAGTCCAGGAGAACTCCAATTTTCATTGATGGGGGAGCCTTCTTCCTCCTAGCCGAGGAAAGAATTCTTTGAGGCTGAGCACTACTAGAGCTCGGTAACCTCAATAATTCAGGTGACTAACATCCTGGCATTACATGGCCTGAGGCTGTCAAGCTCCTTGAGATGTCGAGCTCCGACCTCTAATGAACGAAGCTGCCATGCTCCAGGGACTGGAAACCCTGACATTAAGCTGAGGTATGCGGCCTGGAGCTAGGAACACATGAAGGCAGGAGCTCTACTGCCTTTGAAGTCTTTCTTCAAGGACTTCACGGACTTTGTTGGGTTGACCCCGTTCCAGCTCAACACCAATTCTTACAGGGTCCTGTCAGCCCTAAGGTCGTTATACCACGAGTTGAAGTGGGAAGGACCTTCACCTCAGGAGATTTTATATCTCTTTTGTCTGAAAAGCAACCCCTCCCGAGCTCGGGGAGGAGATGGTTTTTACTACCTTTCAAGCAATCCCAAAGAGAAAAAGGTCTTTGAAGATCTCCCTAATCATCCACCTGATTTCAAAAAAGCCTTCTTCTAGACAGACGGCCTGTCCCCGTCTCGATGCTACTCATTCAGGCGGATTCGTAAGTATTCCAGTTTTCTTTATCTCTGTGCTCGGGTTTTGGTTTGTACTTAGTTAAAAGGTGTCTTATTTTCCAGCCAATTTCAACGTCCTACCCCCGACGTCTCGATGAAGGAGCATAGAGAGACCCTGCTCCAACTTCCTTACGGCCGAAGGTCTCTCTCGTACCTCTTACATGAGAGTAAGCTCCGAGCTTGCGAGCTCTTGGGAGATGGCCAGTCCACCTCAGACTGGTCCAACAAGAAGTATGATCATTGGGAGCAGGTTCCTTTGCCCACAGGTATCCTCCCCCCAAGGAGAGAGGTGAGGCCTCCACCCCCAGCTCACCGAAGGAGTCCACCATCGGGGAATGAAGCTAATGACGAAGCCTCGAGTTCAGACTCGGATGAAGGTAAAGCCATCCTTACCTCGAGAATGTGGTCCCCCACCTTATTAAAGCATAAACCCAATAGGTTAGTTTCATGCCCGTATGATAGATACCACTTCTACATATGGACTTGGATAGACGATCGAGTTCATAGGTTTGATAATTGGCTCGGGAAGTATGACACCATGTATACTTCAGACGAGGTGTGGAACGGGATAGCTATCCAATATGGGACCAACGATTATAGGGACCTTTCGAGGTTGACGTCCACCTATAGGGAAGGTACTCCCCCCGCCTCTTCTGAAGATGGGGGAATTTCATGGTCCCCGAGCTCTAGTTCGGGGGAGAGTTCCAGTTAGGTCTTTCTTTACTTGGTTTTTTCTTTTTTTATTTTCCAAGCTTATTATCATTATGTCTAACTTCGATTGGAACTGTGCAAGTGCCATGGATCCCGATCTCGACTCTGTGCTTTTTAGTGATGAGGGAGTTGGAGCTCAGAAGAGTAAACGCCTGAGAGCCTCGCGGAGGTCCGACCGACCATCCAAGGTCCCCAGACGCCTCGAGAAGACCCCAACGGCTCAGGCTACTGCGAGCACAACCGAGGAGCCGATTGTCCAGGTTGATGCGTCTGGTTCAACCGCGCCCGTCTCGCTTCCTCCGACCGACACTCAAATAACAGTCGGCCGGCCCCCGAAGAAACCTTCCGTCTCCAAGGTTCAACTGCCGATGGCTCGGCCTCATATTGAGGAGTTCGTGCTTGACAGCGCCGCTGGGACCCAAGGGGCTGTGCTTAGCTCGGACGTCCTCTCTCGAGTGGGTCAGAGTTTTTCTGGCTTCAGTGCCGACCATTGGGACCTCGTGCACATGGCCTCGGACTGTAATACTCTTTATGATAAGAGTATTGAACTCACTACCGCGGTAGCCTTCGCAACTCTCCTTTAACTGTTTGTGTCTCAGCTCGTGATCTAATTCGTTCTTTGTATTTCAGGCCCTTGTCGTTTCGGCACAGCTTAATTATAAGCTGACCAATGAGGTGCACACGAGTATGTCTCTAGCCCAAGAGTCGAGGGATCTCCAGCTTAAGATGACTGATGAACTCAAGGACTCGAAGACCAAACTTGAGAAAGTGAAGACCCGTCTCGCGGAGCTGGAGAAGACGAAAGCCGAGCTTGAACAGGCGAAGACTCGTCTTGCCGAGCTGGAGAAGGCTAACGCTAAGCTCGAAGAGGAGAAAGCTGCTACTTTCGACATCATGGAAGGCGAGAAGGCCCGCCTCCTGAACGAGTTCAAAGAGTAGAAGGAGAAGGTGGTAGACCAGGCCATGTACAAAATTTGGGTTGACAATGCCGACCTCGATACCAGCTTCCTGGGTCCTCTCGAGGCCAAGTATGTAGAGCGGTGGAGTGCCCGTCTTGAGGCGAGTGAAGTTGCTCGAGAGGCTGCTCAGAAGGATAGTCATGCTATTCGTCTTGGGGGGTCTAGTGTCGTTGACGCCGGAAAAGCCAAGGGAACTGCTCCTTCTTGATTCTTACCTCGGGGCTGCGTCCCTCTATTGTTTGTAACTATTTTTATTTATGCCCATAGGGCTGATACAATTTTTTTTTTTTTTTATAAACTTACATATGCTTTACATTTCTTGGCTCGAAATATTTTGCATATTTGATATGAATGAGTTTTTTATGTTTATTTCTTCATACAAACATAGTTGGGATTTAGGCTCGAAACTCGATGCATCCACGCATTGTTTGTTCGAATTATCCGCTTCCGATCTCGTTATTCATCAAGGTCGGATATTACTTTAACCATGAACTCGAAAGTACTTGTATGGTATGTAATGTGAATGGTTTAGTTATATCTTATTGCTTAGTTACTATTCCTCATCCTTGGTTATCTCCCCGAGGTTATGAGTTCGAAACTATTTTTCTTTAAGATATTCCAGCCTCGATCTCAACTTATTCTGAAGTAGGTTTAAATTCCAACTCGTCGATTAGTTTTAGCTGGTTTGTTCCAAACCTATTAAGCTTGCACATCTGGTTAAATCCAAACGTTATTATCTTTTGATAATTTGGTTGTCCAAGCTATCTAAGCTCGCGTATCTGGTTCCATCCAAATACTTTTATGTTTTTGATAATTCGGTTGTCCAAACTATCTAAGCTCGCGTATCTGGTTATGTCCAAATACTTTTATGTTTTTTATAATTCGGTTGTCCAAACTATCTAAGCTCGCGTATTTGGTTATGTCCAAATACTTTTATGTTTTTTTTTTTTTAATTTCAATGGTATATATACCAATGATGCCCCCTTAATATCCTATGAGTGTGACCATAGGTTATTAAATTAAGAGAGATTGCAAAAATAAAAAGAGATAACATATTGAACGAAATAGATCTTTATTTGATGGAATTCAAAAGCAGACAAACTACTACAGATAATCAATCATGGTTACAAGCAACACACTTCCTACACTACTGATAGTAAGGTCTAAGGTGTTCGCCATTCCATGCTCGCGGTACCAGGCTCCCATCCAATCTCGCCAGCTTGTAAACACCGGTCCGGATGACTGACTCTATCTGGTATGGTCCTTCCCAATTCGGTCCGAGTACACCAGCTACTGGATCTCGTGTTGCCAAAAATACGCGTCTTAACACCAGATCTCCCACACCGAATCTTCGATCTCGAACCCTTTTGTTGAAATATCTAGTAGCTCGTTGCTGGTAGGCAGCGTTCCTTAGCTGAGCCTCGTTTCTCTTTTATTCAATCAAGTCTAAGGTTTCTTCGAGATGAGTGTGGTTTGAGTCTTGGTCGTAAATTTGAGTTCGGATCGTTGGGATTTCGACCTCAATGGGCAACATAGCCTCACATCCGTATGCTAGAGAGAACGGGGTGTGCCCCGTTGATGTTCGAGCTGTGGTTCTATAACCCCATAGGACTTGGGGCAATTCTTCGGGCCAACGTCCCTTTGCTTCCTCCAACTTTTTCTTCAGAGAACTTTTGAGAGTTTTGTTCATAGCCTCGACCTGGCCATTCGCTTGAGGATGAGCTACTGATGAAAAACTCTTTATTATGCCGTTCTTTTCACAAACGTTGGTGAACAAGTCGCAATCGAACTGGGTTCCGTTGTCGGATACGATCTTCCTCGGCACCCCATATCGGCACACGATGCTTTTTACTACGAAATCAAGGATCTTTTTTTAAGTTATAGTTGCCAACGGTTCAGGCTCCGTCCACTTCGTGAAGTAATCCACGGTGACTACAGCATATTTTACTCCGCCTTTGCCAGTCGGGAGAGAGCCTATGAGGTCGATGCCCCATACCGCGAAAGGCCATGGGGAAGTCAACATGGTCAGCTCGGATGGTGGAGCTCGGGGAATCGTGGCGAATCTCTGGCATTTGTCACATTTCTTCACGTACTCAAAAGAATCCGTTTTAATAGTTGGCCAGAAATATCCTTGGCGTATGATCTTCTTGGACGGGCTATGCCCCCCGGTGTGATCTCCGCAGAACCCTTCATGAATTTCTTCAATGATCTTCTTAGCTTCGGGCGAGGCTACGCACCGAAGTAACGGCATGGAATATCCCCTCCTATATAGCTTTCCGTCCAAAATGGTGTAACAGGGAAGTTGATACATCAACTTTCGAGCCTGGTTCCGGTCTCTTGGAAGGACTCCGTTCTCGAGATATTAAACTATTGGGGTCATCCAGGTAGGTTCTGTTTCGATCATACACACATCTTCCTCCTTTGGATCATTAATAATAGGTGCCGATAGGTGTTCTATGGGCACAACGTTCAGTTCTTCATTTTCAGCGGATATGGCGAGCCGAGCTAAGGCATCTGCATTTGAGTTCCGCTCGCGGGGAACCTGTTCGATTGTATAAAATTCAAAACACTCCAATGCGGATTTTGCCTTCTCCAAATAAGCTGCCATTCTCGTGCCACGAGCCTGGTATTCTCCCAAGATTTGATTTACCACGAGCTGAGAATCACTGTAGCAATGTACAGCTCTAGCTTTAAGCTCCTTTACTATACGAAGTCCCGCGAGTAAAGCCTCGTATTCAGCCTCATTATTCGACGCTTTGAAACCAAATCTTAAGGCATAATGAAATTTGCTCCCTGCGGGGGTAACCAAAATGACCCCTGCCCCCGCTCCATTTTCGTTTGATGAGCCGTCGACGTAAAGTTTCCACAGCTCGTGGGCCGGGGTTATTACCTCGTCGTCGGCTATGCCAGTACATTCCACTATAAAGTCCGCCAACGCCTGTGCCTTAATGGTCGTTCTCGGGTGGTAGGTGATCTCGAACTGTCCGAGCTCAACTGCCCATTTAAGAAGTCGACCTGAAGCTTCTGGCTTAGACAAGACTTGCCTAAGTGGTTGATCAGTCAACACATGGATGGGATGCGCTTGGAAGTAGGGGCAGAGTTTACGAGATGAATGAATTAGACTAAGCGCCAACTTCTCCATCAGGGGGTATCTTGACTCTGCCCCCAGTAATCTTTTACTGATGTAGTAAACGGGTCTTTGTACCTTCTCTTCCTCTCGAACGAGCACTGCACTTATTGCGTGTTCGGTGGTTGAGAGGTATAGGTACAGAGTTTCTCCCGTTTCAGGTTTTGACAGGATGGGTGGTTCGGCAAGGTGCTTTTTGAGCTCCTGAAAGGCCAGCTCGCACTCCTTCGTCCATTCAAATTTTTTACCTCCTCTCAATAGGTTGAAAATGGAAGACCACGGTCCGTAGATTTCGAGATGAATCTGCTTAGGGCTACCATCCTGGCAGTCAAACTTTGGACATCTTTGTGCCTTCCAGGTGAGGGCATGTCAATCAGGGCCTTGATCTTGTCGGGGTTAGCCTCGATTCCACGAGAGTTCACAATAAAGCCCAGGAATTTTCCTGAAGACACCCCAAAAGTGCACTTTTGAGGATTTAGCTTCATGTTGTATTTCCGAAGTACGCCGAAGCACTCTTCGAGGTCATCAACATGGTTCTTGTTGAGTTGAGATTTGACAAGCATGTCATCGACATAAACTTCCATGTTGTTTCCTATTTGTTCTAAAAACATCATGTTCACGAGCCGCTGATATGTGGCCCCAGCATTCTTGAGCCCGAATGGCATGACATTATAGCAGTATAGCCCCTTATCCGTGATGAAGCTTGTATGTTCTTGGTCGGGGGCATGCATGGGAATCTGGTTATATCCAGAATAGGCATCCATGAAGGACATCAGGCCATGCCCCGCCGTGGCATCCACGAGCTGGTCAATCCTTGGCAATGGAAAACAGTCTTCCGGGCAAGCTTTGTTGAGATCTATGTAGTCAATACAGGTTCGCCACATCCCATTGGGCTTTGGGACCAACACTGGATTGGCTACCCAGTCAGGGTAAAAGGCATCCCTAATGAATCGGTTTGCCTTTAACCTGTCAACCTTCTCCTTTAGTGCTTTCTTTCTATCTTCGTCCAGCTGTCTTCGCTTTTGTTGCTTCGGGGGGAAGCTTTTGTCTATATTCAGTGCGTGGCTTGCTATACTCGGACTTATTCCCACCATGTCCGAGTGCGACCACGCGAAGACATCCTGGTTTTTCTTCAAAAAGCAAATTAATTGCTATTTTGTCTCATCTTGGAGGTGTTTTCCAACCTTCACATTTTTCGAGGAATCGGCTTCTTCGAGCTCCTCTAAAGGTTCGAGGTCAACTTTATCCTCAATCCTTGGATCAATCTCTTCGTCAATCTCTAAAACCGTTCCGTCTTTGTTTTGAATGATGGCGAGTGCTTGTGCGCTCGTCTGTTTCTTTCCTCTCAAGGAGATGCTGTAGCATTCCCTCCCTGCTAATTGATCTCCCTTCAATGTTCCGACTCCGCTGGGGGTCGGGAACTTAAGGGCCAGATGCCTTACTAATGAAACTGCCCCCAAATCGACCAGGGCGGGTCTCCCGAGCAGCACATTGTAGGCCGATGGTAAGTCTACTACCACGAACTCCATCATCTTGGTTGCCGAGACTGGGTAGTCTCCCAAGGTCACGAGGAGCTCGATGGATCCCATGCAAGCGGTCCCTTCTCCTGAAAAGCCGTATAAAGTAGTTGCACACGCTTTCAGGTCGCGAAGGGAGAGTCCCATCTTTTCGAGGGTTGCTTTATAGAGAATATTGACTGAGCTCCCATTGTCTATGAGAACTCGGTGGACCCTTTTATTGGCCAGCTGGAGAGTGATGACCAGTGGATCATTGTGAGGAAACTGGACATGGGACGCGTCTTCCTCAGTGAAGGTTATTGGTTGTGTTTCAATCCTCTGGCTTTTTGGAGCCCTAGGTTCGGGTTCATAAGGAGACCCATCCCCAGTTTTCAGCTCGTTAACGTATCTCTTTTGGGCATTCCTACCTACTCCTGTGGGATGAGGCCCTCCCGAGATGGTTATTACATCCTCTCCATCTATCGGCGGGGGCCTATCTTCTTCCCAAGCTCAGGAATTATTGTTTTGTGCCATCGGAGGCGCGGCTACTCTCTGGCTCGCGGCCGCCTGACTAGTACTCTGGTTTTTGACATATTTCTGAAGTAACCTCTCGAGATCAATCATTCGATCTCGTCCTTCAGTTGTCAACATTCATCGATTGTATGCCCGGTGTCTCTGTGAAATCGGCAATACTTACTGGAGTCCCCCTTGGATTTTTTATTTCTCATCAGGTCCGGACGCCTAAAGGGGACCTAGTTTTCATTAGCCACGTATATGTTCTCCCGAGACTCATTGAGCTCGGTGTATACTCTATACACGGAGAAATATCTCTCCCCCTTCTTTTTCTTTCCTCCTTCGGCCTCGGGATTACTTCATTCGTTCTTTTTTCTCTTGGAAGGGTTTTCCACAGTAGGCTTTGAAGCTATTGGGTCCGCCGAGGTCGAGGCAGAGTTTACGTTTATCGTTGTAGTTTCGGGCTGGGAAGTCACATTAAGTGTCAACCTCGCTTCCTCTACATTGACAAACCTCTGCGCTCGTTTATTAAACTCGGTTAGGGACCTCACCGGTTTTCTTTGCATATCGTCCCAGAGGGCGCTTCCTGGCATTACTCCGGCTTGGACAGCCATTAAGTGTCCGCTGTCATCCACATTTCGAGCTCAGGCGACTTCCAAGTTAAACCTTGTAAGGTAACTTTTTAACGTTTCGCCTGGTTGTTGCCGAACATTAGTGAGGGTTGACGCCTCAGGTCGAACCCCCATCATGGCTTTGAACTACTTTTTAAAGTCTTTAGACAGCTACTCCCAAGAGGTTATTGAATGTCTCTTATATTTTTCAAACCAGCTTTTAGCTGGTCCTGTCAATGATGCTGGAAATAACATGCATCTGAGCTCATAACCCACGTTACTGGCTCTCATTATGGTGTTGAACGTGCTCAGATGACTGTACGGTTCGGTCTTTCCTTCGAACGTTGGGACGTGAGGGATCCGAAACCCTTGAGGAAATGGAGTATTGGAAATATGGGGAGCAAACGGTTCGAGCTCCTCGTCAGAGTCTTCATATCGATCATTCTCTTGCTCGTTTTTCAAAAGCCTAAAGGCCTTTTCAAGCTGATCGATTCTTTCTTGGACTGGGTCCGCAAGGGGTACTATCTGGAATCGGTTGTCATCGATCATAATTCCAGGCTCGCGTCTCCGCAAGGGATCTCTACGCCTATTCAAGCGATCCCTCAGGTCCGGATTTATTGGGTCACTATTACCCCGACTTTGATTCAGGTGCTCTCGCAGGTCGGGACGATTTCTGCAGTTTCCAGTATTCTTACGACCTCTGTCATGCTTGCTGACCGACCTGGTATCTCCAGAATCATCATTGGTAAAAATTGTCCCATGGTTATTTTGTGATGGATTCTTTCCATGTCGCCTCATCTCCACCGTGCGAGACCAAGATGTTTGACTTTTTTCAGATGGGGCGCCTCTCCGCTCCTGGAAAGCCTCCCCATTTCCTTGTCTTCCTCCCGCACGCCTTTCGCCCTGATCTCGAACTGGTTGAGCATTCCTGCGGGGGGGCAAAGGATATCTTATAGGTGATGGAGGGAACCGTATGGGTGACGGTGGCTGCCATCCATGTCGCGGCCTAGACGGTCAAGAATTTGCCCGAGATGGGTCGGTCGCATTTGGTGCGCTCCCAGGTATTTGAGTCCGAGCCTCTGCAGGGGTTCGGTTGTTCTCAGTTCCTGCAGGTACTTCCACAGGCGGGTTAGCCGGGGCCCTTGCCCGAGTATTTCTCTGGGGCCTAGGGGGAGCGGATGGCTCTGCTGGTGCCGGAGGTTGAGCCGGCCTCCTTGTGGCAGCATCTTTTCGTGGGCTCCCACGGGGTCTACGGGGAGGAACGTGTACGTCCCTTGGAGGAGGGACTTGGTTTTCGCGCGGAGGCGGGGGCTGAGCCACCTGCGCCTCTGCGACTATCCTTGCCAACTCCTCATTCCGTTTGTTGGCCTTTGCCAACTGCTGCTTCAATTGCTGGTTTTCAAGTTCCACAATGGGAACATACCGCTCAGGATTGTAATACATATCCTCATCCCTTGGTGGAGCAGGTGGTCCCCGGGAATCGGAAGATCCACTTCTTTCTTTAACATCCGGGTTTTCCATTGGTTGGATAATTTTCTTCAGTAACGTTCTGATTATTAGTGGCCATGACTTACTCAGGGATGAATGCTTAAGGCTCTCAATGAAAGCACCAAACTGTTGACGTCGTTTTTCGTCAACCGTGAAAGAAGAGCACGTAAACAACAAACAGTGATGGCCAATATAAATATGATAATATAAAACACAATTTTTACGTGGTTCAGCAGTTAAATCTGCCTAGTCCACGAGTCTTTGTTATTAAACTCAAGATGATCTCTGAAAATTCTTCAAGTATGAATTCTTCAGAGTTTTCTCTCAAGATTCAGAGATTTGGTCCCTTACAATGGTGCATGTCCTCTCTATTTATAGAGAAGATTGCAGAATACTATCCCACATATTTTGGGTAGTTACTCTTTTTGTGAAAATAAATCAAATGGCCTTAAATGCCTGTAATCCGATATAAAAGGAAACGTCCCCTGAAGACCAGGGGGCGTATAACTAATCAAATAATATCCCATGATTTTAGGGGATTTACAGTAATAAATGTAGACCACGTCTCTTATAGATAACACTTTAAGATATTCAAGGTTATTATCATATATCACCAAGGCCTTATTCTCCCAAGTCTCACATCAACTTTCTAGCTAATAACATCTCCCGAGGTCACATGGCTTTCGAGATCGTACGCGCGTCAGGCTCGGAACCCATGATCCGAGGTCATCCCTGAAGACAGATGCATCTCGGGAGCTACCCTTCGAGATCGTGTGGATTTCGAGGCCACCATATTCGAAGTCGTCTCAGCTTTGCAGGCTCGATGTCTAGTCTTGGAGCATACTTCAGACTTTACGAGTTCATTCGCTGCGAATCCAGCTTTCGAGGTCACATTTATCATGGTTCGAAATCTGGGTATAACATATAATTTTTTAAATATAAATAAATTAATAAATTATTTTTAATTAAAATGAATTAATTTAATTTTTTATAGACAAGAAAATATTTTAATTTAATAGTATTTATAATTTAAAATAAAAAAAACTTTATAAAATAATTTAGACTATATCTCTTTAATAATTTTTTAGGTCGGTTGTGTGGGAAATGACTTCTCATGTGACATGGTAGGTCGGTTATGTGGGAGCAGACCTACCATGTCATTATAAAAATATATTATTAAAGATACTCTAATTTATTTTTGGATTATTGGAATTTTAAAATATACTAATTTATTTAAACAATAAATATATATAATTTATTTGGGTGTGGAATAAGTATTAAAAAAATATATAGTTATTAATATTATATATTATAATTTTTGAAATATAAATAAATAAATTTTAATAATTAAAAAATTTTAATTTAATTTTTATAAATAAGAAAATAATTGGATTTAATGGTATTTGTGATTTAAAATAAAAAAAACTTATTAAAAAATTGTAGAGTATCTCTTTAATAATTTTTTAAATAACATGGTAGGTCGGTTGTGTGGGAAATGATTTCTCATGTGACATGGTAGGTCGGTTGTGTGGGAACAGACCTACCATGTCATTATAAAAATATATTATTAAAGATACTCTATTTTGTTTTTGGATTATTGAAATTTTAAAATATATTAATTTATTTAAACAATACATATATATATAATTTATTTCGGTGTGGAATAAGTATTAAAAATATATATAGTTATTAATATTATATATTATAATTTTTGAAATATAAATAAATAAATTATTAATAATTAAAAAATTTTAATTTAATTTTTATAAATAAGAAAATAATTTGATTTAATGGTATTTGTGATTTAAAATAAAAAACTTATTAATAAATTGTAGAGTATCTCTTTAATAATTTTTTAAATAACATGGTAGGTCGGTTGTGTGGGAAATGACTTCTCATGTGACATGGTAGGTCGGTTGTGTGGGAACAGACCTACCATGTCAGTATAAAAATATATTATTAAAGATACTCTAATTTGTTTTTGGATTATTGGAATTTTAAAATATATTAATTAATTTAAACAATACATATATATATAATTTATTTGAGTGTGGAATAAGTATTAAAAATATATATAGTTATTAATATTATATATTATAATTTTTGAAATATAAATAAATAAATTATTAATAATTAAAAAAAATTTAATTTAATTTTTATAAATAAGAAAATAATTTGATTTAATGGTATTTGTGATTTAAAATAAAAAAAAACTTATTAAAAAATTGTAGAGTATCTCGTTAATAATTTTTTAAATAACATGGTAGGTCGGTTGTGTGGAAAATGACTTCTCATGTGACATGATAGGTCGGTTGTGTGGGAATAGACCTACCATGTCATTATAAAAATATATTATTAAAGATACTTTATTTTGTTTTTGGATTATTGGAATTTAAAATATATTAATTTATTAAAACAATACATATATATAATTTATTTCGGTGTGGAATAAGTATTAAAAATATATATAGTTATTAATATTATATATTATAATTTTTGAAATATAAATAAATAAATTATTAATAATTAAAAAAATTTAATTTAATTTTTATAAATAAGAAAATAATTTGATTTAATGGTATTTGTGATTTAAAATAAAAAAAAAACTAATTAAACATTTTTAGAGTATCTCTTTAATAATTTTTTAAATAACATGGTAGGTCGGTTGTGTGAGAAATGACTTCTCATGTAAGCATCATAGAATAAATTAAATAAGTTGGAGATTTATAATTTTTATGTAATATATTAAAATTATATATTTTTTAATTTTAATATCATAGGTCGGTTCTAGAACAGACTTATCTTGTTGCATCATAGGTCGGTTGGTAATGGACCGACTTATCATGTTAAAATTAGGGCAGAGAAAATAAAACCCCAAATAAATTTGAAGTACGCGTGCACAATTTTCTTCTTCACTGTACACCTCGCGCGTACAATCTTCTTCTTCATTCCGCCAGCGACCCAAACGGCAGCGACATCGTTCTCCGGTCCGGCAGCGACAACGTTCTCCGCTCTCCCTCCTCAACTCCGGTCACGACAGCGGCAGCGTTCTCCGGTCAGGTAAGTCGTTCAACACAAGTCTATTTATTCATATATATATATATATATATCGGGGTCGGTAGTTAGTCCCTACTGCTCTTTGGTGTGAAACAGTTTCAGCAATGCCTGTAAGCTTGCTTCTCCTTTCTAGCAATCATTTGATGGGTCTGGGTATCTGTAACTATATTATTACGTTTGGATAAATTTGTTGAAGCCGCATTATATTTATATGATATATAAAAGGGGAGTTCTAATACTGTAGCTAGCTTTATGATGTTTGGATTTGAAGCACCTATGGCGTATATTTATGTATCACATATAGTATATATATATTCGATTTTAGAGTAGTGGGGGTGGGGTATATATTCTTCAACATTTAAGTCTTGCTTTAGATATAACAAGTTAAGATTAAAAGAAGATCGAGAATACTAAATGAGTAGATTTACTAAAAAAAAATTACTATTAGTTTTGGTTAAGGGAGAGAGAGAGAGAGAATTGTATATGTACCATGTTAATTATTGTTTTAATTTGTGTGCTAGTTTATTAAGTAATACATATTTGAAGCTGAACATGCCCTGCATTGTCTAAACAGGAAAATAGTACCCTGTATCAGAATTGCAATTCTAAGGATACAATTAATCTTATATTTAATACTAGACCAATAATAATAATAATAAAAGTGACACAAAAGATAGAACTTTTGATCAAACAATAACTTGAAGCATTATTCACTTTTTATTTTTATTTTAACTAAGAATGTCTAAATTGAAAAAAAAAATCAAACAGATAAATAAAATTAAATACGTGTATATATATAGTAATGTTTACTAATTCATTTTGTCAGGAACAGTTTACATTGAAACTTGTTGAATGAACTTACTTATTCCCATAGTTGTTTGGCATCTCTTTTGATTTAAAATCAAAGTTTTTTCTAAGAGATTGGTCTGAATTCACATCAAATGGTTTACCTGAATGAATGGTAAACTAAAGATTCTCCTCATCTAGAGCCACTATAGGATACGCATATGCATATGCTTGTTGTAGTAAAAAATTTGCTTCTAGAATAGTGACCATTGATATGACCTCATTCTTAGAAGGATATCAAAACAAATCATTCCAAAAGTAGCTGTGTTTTTTTAATACTTTTACTTTTTACTATTCATTAACTTTTTTCTAAATTTTATTAAGTAACCTCGTAGCAATAGAGTCTGCAACTTTAAAAATGACTAAATAATTGAATTTTACATTTCGTGGATACCAATACACCATATCATGGTTAAGCAAGACTCAACGGAAAATTCAAGTGAAACCCCATACTTGAGAGTGACCTGTTGTTCTTATTGGGAGAGTTTCTTTTTTTTCTGAAGTTTTAGTGCTACCTTTCTTTGCTGCTTTTTCATGCAAAAATAGATAATGCAGGCATATTTTTCTTTAACATAACATATTTTAAGTAATATTAAAGGACCACACTTCTCTCTCTCTCCCTATATATATATATTATACATAATGACTACTGAAAATGCAAATGCAAGCATCAAATATTTTTGCAGATTTTTTGTTTTGTACCAAATTCATCAACTTGTACATATGCGGTATATAATAATACATAGTCAAGCTGAACAATTTGAAGTAGAAAGAAAACAAGAAAGAGAAGAACGAGAGTTGTTTTTGACAAAGTTTACAGAATTAGTAAATCAAATTTCATCATTAAAAGGAAGTGAAGTGAGTTTGCCTATGATAGTTTCACCAACAAGTGAAACCCCTACGCCAATTGAGGTGGTAAATGAGTCTTTAGTTTCTTCAAAGATATTTTATTCTTCTCCTATTCAAATTGTTATTGAAGAAAATATCTATTATGACATAAATATTATTTTGTCCTCATCTTGAGCTTGTAGGATAATCAGAAGTCTAGATTATTGGCAGAAAATGGTGATATTGTTGCTATTGGACGAATAATGGCAACAAGCGGAAAAATTCATTGTGTTGACTTAAGAAGGGGTAACTATTGTGTGCAAGTTGATGAGTGATGCAAAGATGATGCTAAACTTATTTTTCCTATTGAGGATGAGATTTATTTAGTACGCCATGCTGTCGGCCACTATGTTGAGTGGCCATCTCATCTGATCATTCCTTATGATTCAGATTTGGTAAGATATTGACAAACAATTATGTTCAGTGATTAAATTATTTGTTATGACTAACATGTGTTACTTTCATGTTGAAGCTACCTAAGAAGACAAAGAAGCAAAAAATTAATGGTTCACCAATACCTAATGCCCCAATGACACAAGAGAAGCCTCATCATTCCCAAAGACTTCCTAATCAAAATGAAATAGTGTCAAGTAAAGCTAGTGCTCCAATACTCTTCAAGATTCCTAGTGGGGTTCCTCGCTTTCTTAAGTGTCTATTAACTACCGTGAAGTATGTGGAACCAAGTTTCATGGTCAAAGTTCCAATGGATTTCGAGATATTAGGTCATGAGAATGACTTATATATCTCACAAGAAGATATAGTCCACGTTGGCTTAATGGAAGAGATTGGAGCATCAAGTATATCGTTATATATCAGGTATCAAAGACTTTTAAAATAATTATAAGTTTGTAGATAACTTATTTTATAAATTTAACAAAGATATATTTTTTTTAAGTAGGATTTTATACTTCCAATTAGTGAAAAGAGAGATCAGTCACTTTTTTCGTTTTGTTGAGCCAATTTGGTTATCAAATGTTGGATCCACTGAAGAAGAACGAGTTAAATGGGTATCAAAGCGTATGATTGATTCAAATCTTGGTCAGATGTGGTTGTTGCCATATCATAAGGGGTAAGTTTTTTACTTTTAGTATTTTGTTAGTGAATATATATAATATTAATAATTAAATGTTTTTGTGTTTCTGTTAGAAAGCATTGGATGCTTATAATAATTGATTTCGATCACCAATTGTGCTATTTCCTGGATTCTCTTCACAATTTTCCACCAGATGAAATCAAATCTCTCATTTCTCGGTAAAAATCTAACCAATTAACTATATACTCTTAAATTCATTTAAAAATTAACAACATCTAATTGTTTATGTTTTTATTGCTTAGTGTCTTTCAACATTTGCGCACAAATAATGCGAAAACTAAGGAAGTCACGTGGAGAACTGTTAAGTGTCCTCGTCAACCATTACAATCAGTACAATGTGGATTCTATGTTATGAGGATGATGAAAGACTTCGTGACAAATGAGTCTTCAATGCGATGGCTAACTAGTAACGTAAGTGAAAATATTCATTATTAAAGTTCTAGCTTTACCTCAAGATTAAGTATATTAATTAAACTCATGCAATGAATTTTTTTTTAGTGTGGCGGGAAGAACTCTTACACAAAGGATAAGATCAATGAAGTGCGTGAAGAATGGGCACAATGCGTCATGGATTTGATTAGTACTACATTGGTCCACTCACTTTTGTTAACTTAGACTTTTACAGATATACACTTACAATGTTAACTTAGACTTTCTTGAAGATATACACACTTTTGTTATCTAACTATAGTTTACAATGCATATATGAGTCATTTTGTAATTAACTTAAGACTCGTTATTTTGGTTACTTAGTTCAAATTCTAGTATTTTATATTACTATGATATATGTTTTGTTTTGTTCGGTTTGTTTGTATAAAAAGCCGGATTTGTTTTGGGCATAATACACTTTTTAATTAAAAAAACACCATAAGTCAGATGTCTACACCATAAGTCGGTTGGGAATCAACTTATCATGTTTTACACCAGAGGTTGGTGTGCCACACTGACCTACCATGATTTACACCAAAGGTCGGTTTCTGACCGACCTACCATGTCTTACACCAGAGGTCGGTTTCTGACTGACCTACCATGTCTTACACCAGAGGTCGGTGTGCAACAGATATACCATGTCTTACACCAGAGGTCGGTTTGGCGCCAACCGTCCTACCATGTTTTTACATTACAAGTCACTGCATGGGAAGTCAGTTCCCAACCGACTTATGAACATTCAGAAGTCGGTTTTTAACCGACTTATCGTGTAATTTTTGTAGTAGTGCCACCCTCCAAACAAAACCCTCAAAGAAGACTTAAAAGGATGAGCCTTCCCTAAGATTGCAGCCAAAGCACCAAACCCTAGGAAGGCTATGCTGACCACAACAACAAGCACTCCCAACCTCACCTTATACTCCTTTACGAATGCCGCCCCATGCAATGGCACCGTCGACCCCACACCAAACGCCAACGTTGAAGTCCCCGCGGCCTGCCAAGGGCTTGATAACTCCATTTTAGTGTCGTTTTAGGATGTGTTATTGTGGTAATCTTGAGTCTTTTTTGTTTGTTTTGTGTAAGATTACACTTGTATTTGTCTTTGTTGTAGGTCGGTGCGTTGAATCATGAGCTAAACGTGAAAAAAAGAAGAAATTGTGGGAAAATAGAACTTTTGGTGGTTGTTCGAATCAAATTGGCATTAAGGAGGAGCTAGAAGAAGTTTTTGATGAAGTTGATGAAGGAAGGATTTAAATTGGTAAAATTCTAAAAAAAAATAGAATTAGAGTCGTGGCATGGTCTTAAGGGTTGCGACTCTAGCAAAGTCAAAGGTTGCGGGTTCGCTGAAAGGAATTAGGGCTGTGACTTGGTCAATAGAGTCGTGACGCTAGTAGAAATCAAAGGCAAACCCAAGAGGTGCATCAACACACGGGTCGCGACCTGGGTGTAGAGAGTCGCGGCGCCTAAATGGCCTAACCAGATGTTGAAGTGCTTAAAGAAGACACGGGTTGTGATCTAGGAAAGGCCAAGTCATGGCCGGCCTTTGAAAAAAAAGTGGAAATCATTTTTTTAGTATAAATTCATACTTTATGTTTTAATTAGGGTTAGGTCATATTTTAATTACGAATTTAGAGAGTAAATTTGATTTTGAGACAATTTGTTCTACACTTTCATATTTTCTTCAAGCTTTTGAATTTTATGTTTCTGACTAATTATTTTGTTGTTTTAGTCATGTCTGATATGAACTAAATCCTCTGTCTAGGGGTTAATATAGTCGCTTGAATTTCTATTTAATGTTATTATGATGTTCTATTGATTCTTCTTCTTTATTCTAATCTATATAATGTTTGTTTAATGCTAGTAAATATCTAATCAATATTTGTTTGATTTATGATTTTGATTCAAAATTCGAAAGATGCGAATTGAATATGCTATCATTATATAGACATAGGTTACATATTGGATGAAAGTACATGTATAGCTTGTGTAGCAATTAGGTTTCTATGCTTAATGTCTGCTATATGTTTAAGTTTATCACAGAGATGTAGAAAACCTGCATATATATTGAGATCTTATATCTTAGAAAAGAATAGAAATCAATTTATATTAACCTGCTATTAGAATAGGAAGAAAGAAATTTAGAACTGATTAATAAAATTAATATAATGAAAAGTTGATGAACTTAATACCCTAGGTCTTTTTATTATTGATTTTCATCATTTGATTAATTGTTTTGTTTACAGTTATTTAAATTGTGTTTGTAATTAGATTTATTCATCTTAATTTTACTTGTCAAATAGAAAGTAAAGAGCAATTGGGTTTAGTGGTAATTGAGTTATAGTCTCTGTGGGAATGATTCTTATTTACTATCTATATTACTTGAATCGATTACGTATACTTGCGTATCATAATTTACAGATCAAGGCTCAGCAGCTTCTTCATCCTCTCCTTATTACGGCCACCATCTCTGTCCATTTGCAGCAACTTGATATCATATTGAGAGTAACTGAGACAAACTCTCTGGTGGCCATGCTGCACGCGCCGACCACCAATCTAGCGATCCTAGTGAGCACCATTGTTTTAACGTCGCATAGTTTTCATGGCTCTGACTCCCATTCAGGCCCGGCCCTGAGCACAGGCGGGTCAGGCCTGTACCTAGGGCCCCCACATAATGGGGCTCAATTATTTTGAAAAACACCATTTTTTACATGTACAAAGGCTCCCAAAAATTTGAAAAATATCATTTTATATATAAATTTTTAAAAATAACATATTTTGTATAGGCCCTTACCACTCAGGCCCGACCCTGCTCCCATCATTAACCAGGCAGTGGAGACTAGCCCGTTGATGGCTCCCAACATGGCAGCTCGAAGCCACTGAACCCTGGCGACATAGTCTACCACCACCTTTCCCTTGAGAGCATCTTGTTTCTCAACGTCTTGTAAGGAAAAGACGGTGGGTTTGGGCTAGGGCAGAGGTGGCTGGCAATGGGGTTGGGTGGCGACGATGGCGATAGCGAAAAAGAAGGTAAGGAAATAGTGTAGATGAGAAATAGTATGAAGAACCGACAAGCGAAAAGGATAATGATCCATAGCTGTAAGGCCATGAACAGGTGTAAAGTTATACATGTTGAGTTTGTTTTGTGTGTTTTTTTTCTTCATGCTTTCACCTCCAAACTTGAAACCAGTGAATTTTTTTATTATTATTTTAAGATTTTTTTTCATCAATATTTATGATTTTTTTATATGATTTGTACCGTCCTATTTTTTATTTTCAAAGGATAGCTTTGTTCTTTTTAAGATATCATTTTTATAAATTTAAAAAAAAAATGATGTTTAGTATAAACAATAATTTATATGTCAATTTTTCTAAACATTTGATGTTGGACAAAAAAAAGTAAATATCAATAACATATCAACTCTGATTAAATGAACTAAAACATAATATCAATCAGAAAGTGATATCAACCAAAAAAAAAATCAATGTACATTCCTTCATAAACTAAAAGTATCACATCATCAACCAAATAAATTTATTAAAGACTTACGTCAATTACGAACTAATAACATCAACAACAATAATTAACACAGCAACTATTTCTAAAAATCTTACAATAAAGAAACCGAATAAAAAAAGCATATAAACTAAAAATTAATGTATTAAAAACTTGACATCAACTAAAAAAACACCATATATTATTATTTGCTGAGTAAAATAAAATAAAATTTCTTAAACACATACAAAATTTATGGTATTTGCAATCAAAATTAGTAGAATATGTTCTCATTTGAAAAATAATATTTCGCTACCCAAAATAGGGTTTTGGTGTCACTATATGGAGTCTATCAATGTTGTTGACCAAAATCGTTGATCAAATTTGACCATTAGCATTAGTTTATAACTGATGCTAATGTTATTAATGACTTATTAGCATCAGTTTTAAACTAAATATAATGAGTTTTTTTTATAAAAAAAAAAACTGAAATTAAAAAGCTCAAAATCGTTTAACCTAACTATTATAGATTTTCTGCACGCAAGTATACGCGCTCATTTAACAAGTAATATAATGTAAGAAAGGTCGAACCCACAAGGATTGTTACCAAGTACCAATCATTAATCCTAATATTCTATTTAGTTAACGATAATTTAATTATAAGAATTAAGTAAAACTATTGAAATAAGAATGTAATTGCAGGAATAAAAGATAGCAAAGGAATAGAATTCAATAATTAAATGAACTAGGTGCTGATAACGTTTTTCGTCAACTTAAATTTGAAGAGCAGTAAACAATATTTTGGAAAAAATAAAAGAACAGAAGAACTTTTACGTGGTTATGCCTGGTCCACAAGTCAGTATTATTGATCTTAATACTCTCTCAAAGCTTTCTAAGAGCAATTCGACAGAGTATCCTCAATACCAATTTGTGTGTGAATACAAATGAAAATTACCAGGCTATTTATAGGCTTAGTTATTAGAATATCTTCCTATGATTCAGAGAAGTTACAACCAGTTATTCAATTATGAAATAAATATAAATAAATACATTAAATACATAATATCTCATGATAATTGAGATTTAATATCATATAACAACAAATCCCTAAGTTATAGGGATTCCCTAATAGTTGTTGTGTGCAAAACGTGTTGCTGATCTCGAATGCAAGGTTAACACGCTTTCGAGATCGACATAACTTCGAGCATGTTATTCCAGTCATCCTCGTCCTCAGCCAGTAGTTTCATCAAATTCAGTCTTCAGAGACCAATGCCCTCGAGCCTGCAACTAAGGCTCGAATAATACCCATATGCTTTGGAGAAGATTATTTCTTTCGAGCTTGAAACTTGTGCTCAATCGCCAGCAACAACAGGTCGGGAATCATGCACATTTATACAAGTGTACAACCAATGCCTGTTACTTTCGAGCTTACGTTTTACGAGCCTACATTTCGATGATCATTTATCCATCCTTGAAATTTGGGTGTAACACTAGGGCAATTAACTTCATCTACCATCCACTTTATATTTCAGTAACATAAACTATACTATTCAATTCTCTCTCATGATAGCAGGTCAACAAAAAGAACTTATATTCGTGCTAGGATATACAAGTGTTAACCTTATGTAAATTTTCTACATCTATGTGATAAATGAACATAAGACAAGCATTAAGTAAGAAAACCCTAAAGCTACATAGACCAAATAGGTACTCTCGTCCTATAATGAAATCTATGTCTATTTAATTACAGCATAATCAATTCTCACTTCTCAGATTTCGAATCAAAATCATATAAATCATGTAATAGATGGCCAGTCAATCACGAGCATTAAGCATAAATTTGAAAAGATCACAAGATACAATAGAAATCATAAAATTTGAATTAATTCAAAATAAAGTTTCAGGAGAATCCATTAACACCCTAGAAAAAGAGTTTATTTCATGACAAAATTCATAATAACCATAGAAGAATAAAAAAGCATCCAAATTACAGAAATTAATAGTAGAAAAAAGAAAAGAAAAACTATGATGAGTTCTTTGATTCCACTTGCAATCCTCCACAATGTGCTTTCTCCGTCTCCTAGGGTTAATCTCCCTTTTAAAAACGTCATTAAGAAAGCTTTTACAGTCCCTAATTAATTTAGTGCGAAAGGACAAAATTGCCTTTGAAAAATTCCCTAAATTCTGCTTCCGTACGGACTGGTGCTGCGGCTCCATCTGATAGCATCGTGGCTCAAGGTTGCTTCGAGTTCCAGATTTCATCTCTGGAGTTTGTAGCATCGCCGCTCTATCTGGTAGAGCCGTGGTTCTACTCCAATTTTAATAAAGCCTCAGCTCTATCTCCTTGGCGCTTAGGTGCTAACTCTGGCTGATTTTTTTTCCTTCTCTGTAACTCTTAGGGTTGCGACTCTACACCATAAAGATGCAGCTCTAATTCCAATTTTTCACTAAATCACCAATTTGACCCTTGGTTTCGCCAAGTTCCCATTCCTTAGCTCGTTTAACACTGTTTCTTCAAGAATTAAGCACTTTTCCTCCAATTTCAAGTTATTTCCTAAATAACCACACTTAATCGTGAAAACACAATAAACACCTGCATAATATCACACAAAACCAAATAAAAGACTAAAATTGTATCTTAAAACACGCCATAAAAACATACCAAAACTAATCCTAACTATAATGACTCAAAATCCCTAATGTGGTTTAATGGCTGGATTAGTAGGCCGGGAGGGCCATAATTGTTTTATTATGCCATTAAATGATTATATGCATGCATGTGGGCCCACATTTGATTGTAAGGGCATTTTGGTAATTTGGCCCGTTGAGGGCATATTTGTATATTTTGGTGGATGCTTGTGATTAATTGTCGAGGCCACATTATAATGTGGATTTGTTCGAGCTATTCGGCATGAGACGGTCTTTGAATATAAACTATCAGTTTGGTCATAACATGCTTATGCTCGGGCCTCGGGGTGAGTCTCGAGGTGTTTTGGTGATTAGAGCGTTACTGGGAATTAAAGGGTAACGGGTTATGAATTATTGGTGTAACGACCCAAAATCACTAATATGGCTTAAGGGCTTTTGTTAGTGTGCCGGGAGGGCATAATTTGTTTATGTGTGAATTTATTAAATTAACGTGTGATTATATGATAAACATGTTATATGGCTATATGAATATAAGTGTGGTTATATGTTATATTTGTGAGAACCACATTATTATGTGGGTAAATCTGCAGCGTGCGACTCGAGGCGATCCTAGGGAGCTAGTTAGCGGGAAGTCACAACAGGGCTTAATATTTGACTTGGAGCAAGTCAAGGGGTATTTCGGGTATTAGGTGATTATTTGGGTTATCGGGTTGTGGAAATAAATATATGGAGATATATTTGAGGTTAGGAAGCCTAGGCGAGAATATTGGGGAATTTTACCATTTTTCCCTCGGGGACATTTTCGGTACCCCGAGCCTCGGGATTGACTTAATTACCTAAGATTAGACTAAGAAAAATAGAAGTCAGTGGAACAAAAACCCAAACCGACCCTTTAACATTTCTTCTCCTCTCTTCTCTTTTCTCTCTCAAGAAGGCTATAGAAACCTAAGGGAATTCAACTGGAAATCTTGTGATTTGAGCTGAAGTTTAAGGGATTAGCTCAGCTCTAGCTAAGGGAACTTCACCAGGACTAAGGTAAGGACTGAAATATACTCTTGATTATTGGAATTCTGAGGTTTGGCTGGGTATTAAAAATGTTTATGGTTTTGATGTTAAGGATTGAATTAAAGCTGAGAAGCTTGGATTTTAGCTCAGGAATCTGTAAGGAAGTGGTTCATCAAAGGAGGTAAGCTTCAATTCGTAGTCTAGAGCTTAAATTCTATGTTTTCATGACTGGTTCTTGAGTTCTTAAGTTGTTGGGTTTCAGAAATCAAAAAGGGATCTTAATGAGTTATTAAGCTAGGTTTCAGTTGGAATGAGTTACTAGATCCATGTTGAGAGTCTTGTGATTAATGGGGTTTGGAATTAGGGAGCTTTGCGATGGTTTTTGGCAAGGTTGGGAGGCTAAAAATGGTGGTTTTTCTGGGCACAAAGGGTTGGGCCGCGACTCTGTTCTAGAGCGCTACGGCCCTTCGAAGCAAGGAAGAGCCAAGAAGGCTCTGCAGTGGGGAAACGCCGCGGCGCCTCAGGGCAGGGCCGCGGTGTGTGTCTGTCTTCAGAGCGGCTTAGCCTCTGTTTTAGGGGCGGGCTGCGGCTAGGTTTCAAGGTTCGCAGCTTTTGAGGGCATCTTTGATATTTTGGAGGTTTTAAGAGCGGGAACCTAACCTAGGGTGCTCGGGATCGATTCCACCACCGTGTTTGGTGGAATTCGATGTCCCGGAAGCTAGAACTCCACCCGGAAATATTAATGCGATTGTTAATGGTACTCCCTATCTTGGTTGTGACTAGGTATTAAGTTAGGGCTCGGAAAGCGGGTCGTGCTCGAGAGGCGTCGCTCGTAATCAATGAACTTGGAAATTAAAGGTAAGAAAACTGCACCCGATTGTGGAATTATAATGGGACTAAGGGTTCCCTATTTTTTATGCTTTGAAAAGGATGGTATTATGCCATGTAATCAGTAAACCAACGGTCTAAGGGTGCCGAAGTTTACACTAGCGCATAGGGTGCGGCTCGGCCCCTGGTAGCTGAGGACAGCTTGTTATGCACTGAGCTCGGTTTAAGCGGGCCGGAGTCAGTGGGGTAAACAGAGGGTGCGACCTTAAGTGTCCACCCTGACTATTATATGATTTGTTTGCTATTATTGTATGGTGGATAGTTATGCTAAATAGTTGGGTGATGATTAGCTGACTCTTTGGTTGAATCTCCATGCTTTGTGAATATTGTGGTATGTTAAATGTATGAACGTGCTTAAAGGGTTATCCAAATATTATTGTTGCTTGTTATGTAATATGATATGTTTTCTTGCTGGGCCTTGGCTCACGGGTGCTACATGGTGCAGGTAAAGGCAAGGGCAAGCTTGATCAGCCCTGATTTGGAGAGCTCTGAGAGCAAAATGTACATGATCAGCTGCTCAGCCGCCATGGTTGAGGGGGAAACAGGGACAAGAATACCATAAACTTCTGTTTTACCTTTAGAAAGGCTGGTAGTTGTCTGTACACTGGAAATTTTGTAAATAGACTTTTAAACGCTATTTCTTTTGGGATCCCATATGTAAATATTTAATTATATAGTAAGTATCTTTTGAGACCAAAAACTTTTAACCCTAGCACTCCAATGACTTTAGAATTCACGTTCTTAACTGTTTGACTTGATTAGCAAGTCCTGCACCTTTATAAACACACAGTGTAGCGGTCTTGGCTATCCAGGGCGTTACAATTGGTATTTGAGGATATCGGGAATAACGGGAATTGGAGAACATTAATTATGATTAGCGGGTTTAAAGGATAAATGTCATTTTTGCCCTTACTAGCCTTTAGGGGGTTTTATTTAACCTAGGCGCAATATGGTCTTTTGACAAGGGTTATATGGGATTCTAGTACGCTGTACAAAGAGCTTAAGCAAAAACAGAGCAAGTTCCCTTCCTCCCGTTCATCATCTTCCTCCTTTCTCCTTTGGAGTTTTTGATCTCAATTTGAAGAGATAAGCTTGGGAATTAAAGTTTGGAGCTTAGGACTTTCGTTCAACCATTGAAGAGGACTTAAATCTAGCTTGAGGTAAGAATTCATCCATGAAACCTTAGTTATACTCTGTTTTTCTATTGGTTTTTAGTTGAGACTGCTTTTCATGCCCCTGCTGCTTTTATGGATATGATGAACAAAGTGTTCAAGGATTATCTGGATCAGTTTGTGATCGTCTTCATCGATGACATCCTGGTTTATTCCCAGTCTGAGTCAGAGCATGAGCAGCATCTGAGGTTCATTCTACAAAGACTGAGGGAGCATAGGTTGTTTGCAAAATTCAAGAAATGTGAATTCTGGTTATCTCAAGTATCCTTTCTTGGGAATATTGTCAGTAAGGAGGGGATTAAAGTAGATCCAGCGAAGATTGAGGCAGTAAGAGATTGGCCAAGGCCAAAGAATGCTTTTGAGGTTAGAAGTTTCCTTGGATTGGCAGGTTATTATATGCGTTTCGTGGAAGGGTTCTCAAAGATTGCTACTTCGTTGACTGAGCTGACACGCAAGAGTAAAAAATTTGTGTGGTCAGACAAGTATGAAAACAACTTCCATGAACTGAAGCAGAGATTGATTACAGCTTTGATTCTGAGTCTTCCAACAGATCAGGAGAAGTTTGTGATTTACTGCGATGCTTCTCATCAGGGTTTGGGCTGTGTTCTGATGTAGTCAGAGAAGGTAATTGCTTATGCTTCACGTCAGTTGAAGGAGTATGAAAAGAGATATCCCACTCATGATTTGGAGTTAGCGGCTGTGGTCTTTGCTTTAAAGATATGGAGGCACTATCTTTATGGGGAGAGGTGTGAGATCTATACAGACCACAAGAGCTTGAAATACTTCTTCACCCAGAAAGACTTTAATATGAGACAAAGGCGTTGGCTGGAGTTAGTAAAAGATTATGACTGTGAGATTTTGTGTCATCGAGGAAAAGCCAACGTGGTAGTTGATGCTTTAAGTCGGAAGGGTCCGGGGCAGATTTATAGTGCAAGCCTGATAGCCAGAGAGTTAGTTGATGATATGACCAGAGATGGTATAGAGTTGTTGGTGGGCCATTTGGCCAATATTACGCTACGCTATTGGAGAGAATCAAGGAGGGTCAGTTGAGTGATCCACAACTGATCAAGATCAGAGAGGATGTTTTGGCTGGAGCATCCAGAGATTTCTCAGTGTCTGATTTAGGCTTGCTACGATACAAGGGGCAGATATGTGTTACGTTAGACACTGCTATGAGGCGAGAGATTTTGGATGAATCTCATACTGCACCTTACTCTTTGTGTCCAGGCACCACGAAGATGTATCAGGATGTGAGATCGTTGTATTGGTGGTCGGGATGAAGAGAGATATAGTGGAATATGTGGCTAAGTGCTTGACATGTCAGCAAGTCAAGGCTGAGCACCAGAGGCCGGCAGGGTTATTTCAGCCTCTAGATATCCCATAGTGGAAATGGGAGGACATCATGATGGATTTCGGGTGGGCTTACCCAGAACTGTTGGTCAGCATGACTCTATTTGGGTTATAGTTGATCGCTATACCAAGTCAGCTCACTTCTTGCCAGTGAGGACTACATATACAGTTTATCAGTATGCAGATCTCTATGCGAGAGAGATCATGCGCCTCCATGGAGCACCAAGGTGGATCATGTCAGATCGGGACCCCACTTTTACTTCCAAGTTCTGGGGAAGTTTACATAAGGCCGTGGGAACTCAGTTAAAGTTCAGTACTACTTATCATCCTCAGACAGATGGGCAATCAGAGAGGACGATCCAGATATTGGAAGACATGCTGCGAGCATGTGTGCTGGGCTTTGGTGGATATTGGAGTAAGTATCTACCTTTGATAGAGTTTTCCTACAACAACAGTTATCAGTCTACCATTAGAGTTGCACCTTATGAGATGTTGTATGGTAGGAAGTGCAGATCTCCCATTCATTGGGATGAGACAAGTGAAATGAGATACTTGGGTCCTGAGACAATTCAGAGGACTAGTGAGGGCCATTGAGAAGATTAGAGCTCAAATGCTCGCTTCTCAAAGTAGACAAAAGAGCTATGCAGATCCCAAGCGTAGGAACGTGGAGTTCCAAGTGGGAGACTATGTCTTCCTCAGAGTCTCGCCATGGAAAGGGGTGAGGAGATTTGGGAAGAAGGGCAAGCTGAGCCCTAGATTTGTAGGTCCATTTGAGATCCTGGAGAGGATTGGTCAGGTGGCTTACATATTAGCCTTTCCTCCAGCATTGTCAACTATGCATAATGTGTTTCATGTTTTAGCTCTTCAGAGGTATGTGACTCATGTTTTGAGCTATGAAGATCTGGAGCTTGAGGCAGATCTCTCCTTTGAAGAGCAGCCAGTCTAGATACTTGACAGAAAGGACAAGGTCCTCAGAAATAAGTCGATACCTTTGGTTAAGGTATTGTGGAGGAACAGCAAGGTCGTGGAAGCGACCTGGGAGTTGGAATCAGATATGCAGAGTCAGTATCCCGAGTTATTCAGGTAAATTTCGAGGACTAAATTTCTGTAAGGAGGGGATAGTTGTAATGCCCCAAAATCCCTAATGTGGTTTAATGGCTGGGCTAATAAGTCGGGAGGGCCATAATTGTTTTATTGTGCCATTAAATGATTATATGCATGTCTATGTGAATTATATTATTATATGATGTTAAATGCATGCATGTGGGTCCACATTTGATTGTAAGGGAATTTTAGTAATTTGGCCCGTTGAGGGCATATTTGTATATTTTGATGCATGCTTGTGATTAATTGTTGAGGCCACATTATAATGTGGATTTGTTTGAGCTATTCGGCATGAGACGATCTTTGAATATAAATTATCGGCTTGGCCATAACAGGCTTAAGCTCGGGGCTTGGGGTGAGTCTTGGGGTGTTTTGGTGATTAGAGCATTATCGGGAATTAAAGGGTAATGGGTTATGAATTATTGGTATTTGAGGATATCGGGAATAACGGAAATTGGAGAACGTTAAGTATGATTAGCGGGTTTAAAGGATAAATGTCATTTTTGCCCTTACTAGCCTTTAGGGGGTTTTATTTAACCTAGGGGCAATATGGTATTTTGGTAAGGGTTATATGGGATTCTAGTATGCTGTAGAAAGAGCTGATATGGAATTCTAGTATGCTGTAGAAAGAGCTGAAGTAAAAACAGAGAAAGTTCCCTTCCTCACGTTCATCATCTTCCTCCTTTCTCCTCTGGAGATTTTGATCTCAATTTGAAGAACTAAGCTAGGGCGTTAAAGTTTGGAGCTTAGGACTTTAGTTCAACCATTGAAGAGGACTTAAAGCCAGCTTGAGGTAAGAATTCATCCATGAAACCTTAGTTCTACTCTGTTTTTCTATTGGTTTTTAGTTGAGAAATTTATAGTGTTTAGATGAGAATTAATGGAAGTTTTGGAGGAAATTCACTTGGGTTTTGATGCTTGTATGTTGGGTAAGTTGTAGTAACAATTGGTGGCTTTGTTTGGTGATGTGGGGGGAGTTTTAATGAGGTTTTAGAATGAGCTCAAAGGGAGAAAAACAGGGATTTTGGCTGAGTTTTAGGTGGGGCCGCGTCTCTGTTCTAGAGCGCCGCGGCCCAAGATTGAGAAAATGGAAGGAGGAGGCTGAAGGGTCGCGGCATGGCCAGGGGGGCAGCGGCCCGTGCTGGGAGATGAAGGGAGGCCGCCTCTAGTTGAGGGGCAGGTTGCGGCATGGCCAGGGAGGGCCGCGGCCCTTAGTGGCATTTTGGCCAAAAGTTGGTTTTTGGCTTGGGGATTCAAGCCTTAGGCCTCGAGATCGATCCTACTACCCAGTTTAGTAGGATTCGATGTCTTGGAGGCTAGGTTTTTGTTCGGGAACCTTTGTTATTCATTTTATTGATGGAATCCCATATTTGGTTATGACCAGGTGATCGTTCTCAAGGGTCATTCTTATACTAATTCTCGCTCGAACCAGAGGTAAGAAAACTGCACCATATATGTGACATGCGTGGTTATTGTTGAGGCATGTTGATTGTTAAATGTGGACATTGATTGCATATTAAATTCTTAGCAAATCTTTATTACTTGTGTATGGCACTGACTATTCAGAATCGGCACTGATCACGTATTACTGACCTAAGATTCTGGAATGGCATAAGCGTCATGAATGCAGAGCCGAAAAAAGATTAGATCTAATCGATATCAGCGTTGAATGAACCAATGAGCATTAATGCTGGACCGACCCTAGGGTCGATGAAAATTATAAGCGCTTGACTAGTTACTCAGAGCCAGGGCCTAAGGCTTAGGTGACTGTTTTGTCGCATGGCTAGGGAGCGAAATCCCATGGTTGTGACTCTATGGTCACTCAGTAGGTTTATGCTGGTGACTATTTCATCAGATACCTATCTCGTTTAAGCTAGTGAAAGGATCACTTATTTGTAAAGCCCTGGTGACCCTATCGTCACATGGCTAATGGGAACAGAACCTATCTTAGTAACTTTTGCAACTGTCACTCCTCTGTTTTGGACTAAAAGTCCTAGATGGTTATTATGATCATCGTTTGATACTATATTCATGCATTATTAAGTTTTCTTGCTGGGCTTTGGCTCATGGGTGCTATGTGGTGCAGGTAAAGGGAAAGAAAAGCTCACCCAGCCTTGAGTGGAGAGCTTAGGTGGTGATGTGTACATATGCGGCTGTTTGACCACCGCAGCTGCTTTGGCTCGAGGTGCCGGAAACGTCCCCGAGGACAAAATGGTAAATTTCCCCAATATTCCTGCCTAGACTTCCTAACCTCAAATATATCTCCATATATTTATTTTCATAACCCGATAGTCTAAATAACTACCCGATATCCTAAATACCCTTGACTTATCCAAAGTCAACCATTAAGCCCCGTTGTGACTTTTCCCGCTATCTAGCCCTAGGATCGCCTCGAGTTGTGCTCTGCAGACCCACCCACATAATAATGTGGTTCTCACAATACCATATATATCACATTAACACCAATATAATCATACAAGCATTTTAATCGTACAATTATGCATTTAAATCAATAAAGTCATTCAAATCACATTTAACCCAATAATGCCCTCCCGTCACACTAATCAAGGCCATTAAGCCTCATTAGCGAATTTGGGGTCGTTACAACTATCCCCTCCTAATGAGAATTTCATCCTTGAAATTTACTTGAATAACTCGGGACACTGATCCCGCATCGCTGTCTCTAACTCCCAGGTCGCTTCCTCGACCTTGCTATTTCTCCATAACACCTTAACTAACGGGACCGTCTTATTCTGTAAGACCTTCCGATCCAAAATCTGAACTTGTCGCTCCTCATAGGACAAGTCTGTCTGTAACTCTAAGTCATCATACTTCAGCACATGTGTTGTATCAGAAACATACTTCCGCAACATGGAGACATGAAATATATCATGAACTCTTAACAGCAACGGTGGCAAGGCCAACCTATAAGTCACCTGTCCAATCCTCTTTAAAATCTCTAAAGGTCCAACAAACCGAGGGCTCAGCTTGCCCTTCACTCCAAACCTCCTCACTCATCTCAGTGGTGAAACTCACAGAAACACGTGGTCCCCAACCTAGAACTCCACATTTCTACGCTTAGGATCAGCGTAGCATTTCTGTCTACTCTGTGAAGCAAGAATTCTAGCTCGAATCTTCTCTATAGCCTCATTAGTCCACTGAACCATATCTGGTCCTAAGTACCTCCTCTCACCCATTTCATCCCAGTGTATGGGTGACCTACACTTTCTCCCATATAACATCTCATAAGGGGCCACCCCAATCGTGGAATGATAGCAGTTGTTATACGAGAATTCAACCAACGGTAAATACTTACTCCAAAACCCCTCAAAATCAATCACACACACCCTAAGCATGTCCTCCAATACTTGAATCTTCCTCTCAGACTGTCCATCAGTCTGAGGATGAAAAGTTGTGCTAAACTTCAACTAAGTCCCCATAGCTCTCTGCAGAGCTCCCCAAAACATGGAGGTAAAGATGGGATCTTGATCTGATACAATAGACTTTGGAACCCCAATGGAGATGAACTATCTCCTCATATACAACTCTGCATACTGTTCTACAGTGTATGTCGACCTTACTGGAAGAAAATGAGCTGACTTGGTGTATCTGTCCACTATCACCCACACCGAGTCATGAAGTCCAACTGTCCTGGGTAATCCTCCCACGAAATCCATCATAATGTCCTCCCACTTCCACTCTGGGATACCCAAAAGCTGAAGCAATCCCGCTGGTCGCTGATACTCAGCCTTAACCTGCTGACACGTCAAACATCTAGTCACATACTCTACCACATCCTTCTTCATCCCAGCCACCAATATATAGTCCGTAGATCCTGATACATCTTCGTGGTACCCGGATGAAGTGAGTACGGTGTAGTGTGAGACTCATCCAGTATCTCCCGTCTGATCCCCTCATCTGCTGGAACACAAATCCACCCTTGATATCGAAGCAAACCTGTCTCAAAAACAGAATAATCCTTAGCTGTCCCCGCCAAGACATGTTGTCTAACCTCCTACAACTGCGCGTCCACTAACTGACCCTCCTCGACCCGCTCTAACAGGGTCGACTGTAAGGTAATATTAACTAACTGGCCTACCACCAGTTCTATCTTTGCCCTGGACATCTCATCAGCTAATTCTCTCGAGATCTGGGTGGAACTATACAACTGTCCTGGGCCCCTCCGGTTCAATGCATCTGCCACCACATTGGCTTTCCCAGGATGGTAAAGGATATCACAATCATAATCCTTAACCAGCTCTAACCAACGTCTCTGCCTCGTGTTCAGATCCTTCTGAGTAAAGAAATACTTCAAACTCTTATGGTCATCGTATATCTCGTACTTCTCCCCATACAAATAATGACGCCACACTTTCAGTGTGAATACCACTGCTGCTAGCTCCAAATCATGAGAAGGATACTGCTGCTCATACTCCTTCAATTGCCGAGATGCATAGGCTATAACTTTCTCATTCTACATCAACACGCAGCCTAAACCCATCCTCGATGCATCACAATACTACAAACTTTCCTTCCTCCGAAGGAAGACTCAACACAGGTGCAGAAATAAGCGTCGCTTCAACTCTTGAAAACTGCTCTCACACTTCTCTGACCAAATAAACTTCTGATTCTTTCTTGTCAACTCTGTCATCGGTGAAGAAATCTTTGAGAATCTCTCTACGAACCGTCTGTAATAACCTGCCAATCCAAGGAAACTCCGCACCTCCGAGGCATTCCTTGGCCTCGGCCAATCCCTTACTGCTTTTACCTTGGACGGATCCACCTTAATCCCTTATGCACCAACTATATGCCCAAGAAAAGTCACCTCTGGCAACCAAAACTCACACTTCTTAAACTTGGTGTACAACTGATGCTCCCTTAACCTCTGTAAAACCTGTCAGAGATGCTGCTCATGCTCTGCCTTTGAACTGGAGTAAACAAAGATGCCGTCGATGAAGACAATGATGAACTGATCCAAGAAGTCCCTAAACACCCTGTTCATCAGATCCATAAAAGCTGTCGGGGCATTGGTCAGACCAAAAGACATGACCAAGAACTCATAATGCCCATACCGTGTCCGAAAGGCCGTCTTCGGTATATCCTCATCTTTGATCCTCAGCTGGTGATAACCAGATCGAAGATCAATCTTTGAGAACACCGTCTTTCCCTGCAGCTGATCGAACAAGTCATCAATCCTTGGTAGAGGGTACTTATTCTTGATAGTCAACTTGTTCAATTCTCCATAATCTATACACATCCTCAAAGTTCCATCCTTCTTCTTAACAAACAACACTGGAACGCCCCATGGAGAATAACTAGGCCTGATGAACACCAAATCTAGAAGTTCTTGCAACTGTATCTTCAACTCTTTCAATTCTGCTGGTGCCATTCTGTACGGTGTCCTAGATACTGGTACTGTCCCCGATGCTAACTCAATCTCAAACTGAATCTCCCTGTGCGGCGGTAATCTTGGCAGATCCTCAAGAAATACATCCAAAAACTCACACACCAATCTAGTCTCTCCCGGCCCTGCCGACATAACCCTAGTAGTATCCACTACACTGGCTAGAAAACCTATGCATCCCCCCTGCAACAAGTCTCTGGCTCTCAACGCTGAAATCATGGGTACGCAGGGTCCACATACCGCACCCACAAAAACAAAAGGATCCTCATCCTCAGGCTCAAAAGTCACCATCTTCTTCCTGCAGTCAATAGTAGCTCCATACCTAACCAACCAATCCATCCCTAAGATCATATCAAAATCCTCCATATCTAACTAAATCAGATCCACTGAAAGTTCCCTACTATCAACCATCACTGGCAATGCCCTAATCCATCTCCTAGAAACTACCAGTTCCCCGGTAGGCAATAAAGTCCCAAACCTTGCAGTTCGATACTCACTAGGTCTACACAATCTATCAATCACTCTACTAGAAACAAAGGAATGTGTAGCACCAGAATCAATCAATACTGTAAAAGGAGAGCCAACGCTAGAAAGCTGACCTGTCACTACCGAGGGACTAGCCTCAGCCTCTGCCTGAGTCAAGGTGAATACTCGAGCTGGAGTCAAGCTATCCACCTTCCCTGTTTCACCTTTCTTCACCGCTGGGCAGTCTTTCCTAAGATGCCCCACTATTCCGCACACAAAGTAAGCTTTAGCCCGACACTCGCCCAGATGGTGTCTTCTACACCTTGGGCACTCTGGATAGGTCTGCCATGCCTCACTGCCACCTTGACGACCACCCTGACCACCCCAACCCCTCTAATCAGAACCAGCAGCGGTCGAAGTGTCAAGAGCCTTTCTCTTGAAGTCACTAGGGCCTCCGCCCCTACCTGCCCCTGAATAAGGAGGCACCACTCTGCGGCCCTCACGCCTCACTACACTTTCCCTCCATATCTTGTTCTCCGCTTCTTCAACAGTAAGAGCCTTCTCAACAGCCTATGCATAAGTTGTTCCTCCAGGTACCGTTGTGATCCTGACATCCCGGGCTATCATAGCATTAAGCCCCCTGATAAATCGATCTTGCCTAGCAGCGTCAGTAGGCACAAGATCTGGTGCAAACTTCGCAAGCCTATCAAATTTTAGGGCATATTCAGTAACAGTCATATTTCCCTGCACCAGACTCACGAACTCATTAACTTTTGCTACCCTGATGGCAACATTGTAATACTTCTGACTGAACAAGTCTCTGAAACCTTCCCAACTCAAAGCAGTAACTTCCCTGGTCTGCGATGCCACCTCCCACCAGATGTGAGCATCCTCTCTCAACATATAAGTGGCACATGCCACTCTATCATGCCCCTCTATCCTCATAAAATCCAGAATTGTAGTAATCATAGTTAGCCATTGCTCGACTTTCAATGGATCCGGTCCACCCTCAAAGATTGGGGGTTGCTGCTTCCTGAACCGCTCATACAATGGCTCCCATCTATTTCCAACCTCCCCTGACTGCACAACTGGTACCACTGCAGGTGATACAATAGGGGCAACACTCCCTGATGGAGCCTGCTATCGAAGAATACGAATCTGCTCATCCTGGCTCTGTAATCGAGCCTGCATATCTGCCATTAACTTTTGGCAGTTCTCAGGGACTGGCGGAGGAATCTGGCCCTGGTCATCACCCCCGGTCCCAGACCTAGTGCCGGCTAGTCGCGTAGATTTTCTTGGACGCATAGCTATCCAAGTCAATCTGCAAATAACGACTCGGCAGTCAGACCATGATGACAGGGTAAAAACTTCTCCAAGATCCATCAATAGAACATAACCAATCACAACCAATCAACATATAAGCATCCATCCTCATGCACTGGCTGCTAATAAGCACGCCTCCAATCTCATTACACAATAGCTATGTATCAAGCACTTATCCATACACAATATACAGTTAATCATCCCAAATATTCATGTACATGCACGACTATGCTAATAAACATGCCTCAATATTCTCACACAACAGTCAAGGGCCAGGCCCTATCAATATCTCATGCTTCCGATTAATCCAGTAAATAACAACTTTCATATTCATTTCAAGCATATAAGCATCTAAACACATATACACATTACCAAACCCTGATTTGAGCTTATCTCTAGTAGCGAATGTACATGTCCAACCTGTCTATAGGAACCCTTAAACCTAGGACGCTCTGATACAAAGTTGTAACGCCCTAGATAGCCAAGACCGCTACACTGTGTACTTATAAAGGTGCAAGACTTGCTAATCAAGTCATTAATTTAAAAATGTGTAACTAAACATGTATGAGCTAGGGTTAAAAAGGTTTTGGTCTCAAAATTTTCATTTCATATAATTAAGGAATTATATACATGGGATCCCAACTGAAACAAAGTTTAAAAGTTGGATCCCAAAAAATACAGACAACTTTCAACCATACTAAGGCAAAATGAACAATTTCTGGGTCTCGCGTCCCTGCCTAAACTTCAACCGTGGCGGCTGAGCAGCTGGCCATGTACATTCCGCTCGCAGAGCTCTCCAAATCAAGGCTGATCAAGTTTGCCCTTGCCTTTACCTGCACCACGTAGCACCCGTGAGTCAAGGCCCAGCAAGAAAACATGATGTGCAACACAAACAATAATAACAGATAGTAAATTCACCAAGCATGAACTCTCTCATCAAATAATCTACATTAACCATTTAGCATATATTCAGAATCAAGGATGTAATCAATCACTTATAACGTTCTTATCACATAATAATCAGGGCCGACAACTTAGGCCACACCCCCTGTTTACCCCACTGACTCCGGCCTACTTAAACCGAGCTCAGTGCATATTAAGTTGTCCTCGGCTACCAGTGGCCAAGCCGCGCCCTGTACGCTAGTGTAACCCTTGGCACCCTTAGGCCGTTGGTTCACTAATTAGCTTGCATGGCATAATACCATCCCTTCAAGCATACCCAATAGGGAACCCTTAGTCCCATTACAGGTATTCAATCAGGTGCAGTTTTCTTACCTTTAACTTCTTCGCTTATTAGCTATGAGCGACGTCCCTCGAGCACGATCCTTTCCCGAGCCCTCACTTTAGCACCTAATCACAACCAAGGTATTGGGTTCCATTAATATTCAAATATAGGTTTTCAAGTACAAACTAACTTCTGGGAAATCAAATCCCACCAAGCACGGTGGTGAAATAGATCTGAGCACTCCATGCTTAAAAACCCTAAACGTTCAAGTATGCATCTATGGGCTGCAGCCCTTGAAGCCTAGCCGCGACCCTGCCCTCAAAACAGAACCAAGGGCATGCCTGAAAGAAGACATGCATCGTGGCCCTTGCTTTGGGCGCCGCGGCGCTCACCCTTGGTCGAGCCCTCCTAGCTCATCTTCATCCTAAGGCCGCAGTGCTCTAGAACAGAGTCGCGACCCTTCCCTTCGTGCCCAGAAAATCCACCATTTACAACATCTAAACCTCATCCAAAGCCATCTTAAAGCTCCCCAATTCAAAACCCTTAATCACAACACTTTTATCATGATTCTAACAACACATCCCAACAGAAATCCAGCCCAAAATCCTACTAGAATCCCATTTCCAATTTCTGAAACTCAAGAACTTCAAACACTAAAACCAACCATAAAAACTCAGATTGGAACCTCTAAATCACGAATTAAAGCTTACCTCTTCTGCTGAACCACTTCTCCAGGTGAAATCCAAGCTAATTCCCAAGCTTTCCACCTTAATTCTGCCCTTAAACATCAAAATCACAATTGCCTCAATACCCAGCCAAAACTCATAATTTCTAACCACAAAGAAGGGAATTCAATGCTTACCTTAGTACTGATTAAGTTTCCTGGTTGATTCTTGAGCTAAGCCTCTAAATCACTCCTTCAATCCACTTAATTCCAGCTGAATTCCCCTAAGATTTTCAGTGTTTTTCCTTGAGAGAAAATAGAGAGATAAGGCTGAGAATAAAGGGTCGGTCTAATTTTATGTTCTACTGTTTTCCTTAAACTTTAGCCTAACCTTATCCCGTTTCGAGGCTCGGGGTGCCGGAAACGTCCCCGAGGACAAAACGGTAAATTTCCCCAATATTCCCACCTAGACTTCCTAACCTCAAATATATCTCCATATATTTATTTTCATAACCCGATAGTCTAAATAACTACGCGATACCCTAAATACCCCTAAATAAGCCCGTTGTGACATTTCCCGCTATCTAGCCCTGGGATCACCTCGAGTTGTGCTCTGTAGACCCACCCACATAATAATGTGGTTCTCACAATACCATATATATATCACATTAACACCAATATAATCATACAAGCATTTTAATCGTACAATTATGCATTTAAATCAATAAAGTCATTCAAATCACATTTAACCCAATAATTCCCTCCCGACACACTAATCAAGGCCCTTAAGCCTCATTAGCAAATTTGGGGTCGTTACAGGTTCGATCTAGTAATTATTAAAATAGGATAGAATAACATCCTTCATCCATATACAATCTTATTCCAACCCTAAAGCAACTTTAGCAAGTCCGTGAACTATTTTATTTGCATATCAAGTTACATGAAAAGTTATATCTCTAGGAAAATAAGAAAAAAGTGTAATAGCATTAGCTATTAAATAACCAAAACCAAAAAGAAAAGGAGAATTATGTTGAATAGCATTAAAATCCACAAGGGAAAATTTGAGTTTTTATGCTTGATGAGGTCCCTTATAATAAAAAAAAAATGCAATCCTATGTACACATGACTTTTTCATGCTAATATTTCCCTTGTTTCCAAAAATGCCCCTCCCATTATATCTTTTATCTCTTTCTCTAGATCTCCTCCCTTTTTTCCTCTCTCTAAAGCGAGCCCAAAAAAGCTTTTAGGACTCGCGAGGCGCGAGCCCTCTATTTGAGAGCCTTAAAAACTGAAGTTTTGCGAGTCCTAAAATAATGTGTTTTAGGGTTCGCATTGTGAGTCCTAAAAAGTTTTATTTTTTATTTTTCAAAAAATTAAATGGTAGCCAAAGCTTCCGCTGGAGCTCCGACGATGACAGCAACGCCACCACCCCACGATGGTGGTTCGGTTCGATCATTTAGTGGATTTTGAAGCCCAAAGCACAAGGAATGCAGTGGTTGTGGTCATTTGGCTCGGGGTGGCTCGAGGTGGTCAGAAAAAGCCAAAATGTTTCGGAAACCCACATGGTCGCCGAACTTTGGAGGCTCCGTCGACTAGGCTAAGGGGCACATGAGGCTAGGGGCTTGCGGGGTTGGGGATTTCGGGGCCAGGGGAAAACTGTTGGCCAGCGCATGTAGGCGGGGGGTGGCCGAAGAGCCGCCGTTCGTGGCTGTGCAGAGGGCTTGCCTGAGAGAAACCCACATAAGTTTCTGAACTTTGGAGGCTCTGTCGACTAGGCTAGGGGCCGCGTGAGGCCAAGGGCTTGCGGGGCATGGGATTTCGGGGAATGGGGAACACCGTGGGCCGGAAAGTGTAGGTGGGGGGTGGCCGGAGTGCCGCCGTTCGTGGCTGGGCAGTGGGCTTTTATAAGAGAGAGAGAGAGAGAAAGAGAAATGGGGGAAGAGAGCAAGGAGGGAGAGAGAGAGAGAGAGAGAATGGGCTGTTGTTTTTTTTTTCTTTTGTGATATTTAATATACAATAAAACTTTAGTTAAAAAATATTATTCAAAATTTTAAGACACACATAAGTTTTTAGGGCTCGCTTTGCGTGTCCTTAAAGAAATTATTTAAGGACTCTCAATGAGTGTCATAAAAAGTCCAGGAACTTTTGTTAAAAATAATTCAAACTTTTAGGACACACATCTTTAAGGGCTCACGTTGCGAGTCCTAAAATGAATTATTTAAGGACTCTCAATGAGTGTCCTAAAAAGTCCAGAATATGTTTTTAGGGACTCGCATCTAGGTGAGTGCCCTAAAAAAGTATCATAAAAGCATGCTTTTGTAGTATTGCACCCACCCACCTCCATTGTTTTTCTTAGATTTCCCTTCTCCCTTTCTCTCTTCCTCCATTTTCTCCTCTCTCATTCCCGCTCCATTTTTCTTCTCTCCTAAAGTTTCCATTGAGACTAAAAAAAAATACCCCATAATAGTTTTTGATGATTTGGAACTTAAACTCGCTAAAAGTTCAATTAAGACACAATTTTATGCATTTCGAACATATCTGAGAATGATTTTTTTGGTTTTTCTTACAATTTTTTTTTTTCAGATCTAAAATATTTAAATTTACAGAAAACTCGATGTATCTCGATGCCTATCTCAATGAGCCCTGATATATCATGATTTTCATTAAAAACTCGATTCATCTCGATACACTTTGATGCACCTCGATGAAACTCAATATAATTCATTGAAAGTGCATAACTTTTCTCTCGGGTATACAATAGCATCGACTTCATAAGTGGACTCACCTTATGACCAGGGAGGGTTGTTGCCCACCCCTTTTTTTTAAATATATATTTTCAATTTAGTTAATTTTATATATATTTTGACAGTTATACCCTTTTAAAATCTTGCAATTTAATCCTTTTTATATATTTTTTGATAATTATTTTCTTCTAAATTTTACAATTAATTATTTTTAGGTATGTTTTTTATATTTATGCTCTCTCTATTTTTTTTTTAAATTTCTTACCCGCGTGAACAAAATTTCTAGGTCCGATGTTCAGCTTCTATAGAGTGAAGAGGTACGCCTATGTAGTACACTGCCCATTGGAGACCAAAAGTGAGTAGTGCCTTGCCTTGGCTTCCCATTTCTTTAAGAAACAGCCACGAAAGAGCTTTATATTGTTGCTTTAATTTTCTTTGCAAAGTAGAAAATAATTTCTTCGTATAAATTTTACTTTTATTTTTGAACAGTAAAAAAAAAGTAAGAGTATAATAACTTTTTAGCTATTGTTTGGATTTTTATTATTTAAAACAGCTTTTCAAACAATAAAAAATTATTTTAATGTATTTATGTACGATTGTTAATTGTAATCAAGATCAAATATAAAAACCTATTATTGGAACATGACACTACAACAAATATAGCTAATAAGCTTTTTGAAAAAGAATTATGAATAGGAAGTATAAATTTTATCTACATAGCTATTCATATATAGGAAGTATACAAATTGTATTCATAAAAAAAGAGTTTTTAAAGAATGTTTTTTTTTAATGTAGAATTATTAGTTAGATGTGTAAGGAGCTTTTAATCAGGTAAAACACATTTACAAATTATTCTCAATATTTTGAAGAACAACTTTTAGACTCTCCATATGAACTTTCAAAACCGCCAAACATGCCAATTGATAACAAAAGCCAAAATTAGCTTTAGTAACCGTTCTTCCTTCAATATTTTCCGAGAGAGGGCTAGAAAAACCTCTTACGTACCTTTAGTTTATAATTGATTATTCTGACCACCAATCCATCATAGAATAAGAACGCATAAAATTAAAGTAAGCTTATAGCTAGCAAGCTTTAAAGATCATTTTTAATTATGATTAATAATACTATTTATATATATTTGAAAAGCAAATCATAACAAACATTAATCCAAACTTATATCCTTTTTGGTATTGGATACCATTGAATACATATCTTTTAAAAGCAATATAAAGAGATAATACAAGAAGAAGCTGTTATAAAATTACACATGAAAATTTAAGACCATCATATATTCGGTATCTATATGGAGATCGAAAAATTAAGCAATGATTATTAAATAAATACTAATACACAAAATACAAGACATAAATGTATAAAATGGCAATAGACCAATACTCACACTACATAATAATATTGTAACAGTAATTAATTCTAATATTATACTATAGTTTTCCATCACTACAATTGGTATAGATTTTAAATCTATATATGATGTATCTATACGTATTGATAATTTATATGATCTTTAGGGCTAAAAGTATAACTATAGTCCGGTAGAACCAACAAGCTTTGTTAAACCAAAAGTAACAGCCATGGCAAGCCACCCTCCAAACAAAACCCTCAAAGAAGACTTAACCGGATGAGCCTTCCCCAAAATGGCAGCCAAAGCTCCAAACCCTAGTAAGGCTATACTGACCACCGCAACAATCACTCCCAACCTCACCTTATACTCCTTCACGAACGCCGCCCCAAGCAAGGGCACTGCCGAACCCACACCAAACGCCAACGCCGAAGCCCCTGCGGCCTGCCAAGGGCTCGGCAGGTTCTTCATCTTCTCCTTATCACGGCTACCATCTCTGTCCATCTGGGCCAACTCGATATCATACTGAGAGTATACAGAGACAAGCTCTCCGATGGCCATGCTGCACGCGCCGGCCACCATGCCGGCGATTCCGGTGAGCACCATTGTTTTAACGTCGGTTTTCACGGCTCCGACTCCCATCATCAGGGAGGCAGTGGAGAGTAGACCGTCGTTGGCTCCCAACACGGCAGCTCGGAGCCACTGAGCTCTGGCGGCGTAGTCCACCACCTTGACCTCGAGATCAGCTTCTTGTTTTTCGACGTCTTTTAAGGGAAAGACGGTGGAGGGTTTGGGTTCCGGCGGAGGTGGCTGGCAATGAGGTTGGATAGCGGCCATGGCGAAAAAGAAGGTAAGAAGAAAATGACAAGAGAAAGAGATATGGATGGAGTGTGGAGGACACACGCCTACCTGTTATGATATTTATAGGAGGAATCCATGGCGGGTGGCCATGAAGAGGTGTAAAGTTATGTTGTGTTTTTATTTTGTCGAATCTTATGCTTTCACACTCAAAACTTGTAAGAAGGATTTTTTTATTAATTTTAATTAAGAAAAAAAGTAAAGCAAGAAAATGAGTTGGTAATACTGGTACTTTAGATATATAGAAAATGGAAAATATTATAAAGAGCACCAAAATAATAAATAAAAAATGACCGTCGGACACCATATTTGTAAAAGGATGATTCTATTCCCACTTTTTTTCCCTCGATCATTCTATTTTAAAATATAAACGCTTGAGATTTTTAGAAATTATATATATATATATTCGTTTTTTTCGTCGTTCAAAACAAATCGCAAATTAAGAGAAAAATTTTAATTAATATTATTACTTTTTCACCTTGTACTTTATTGGTTCACATAATTTGAGTCCCTACACAAAAAAAATGACTTTTCCCGGTGTGTTTTTACGCTGGCAAAAGTTAGATTTTGTACCACTAAAAGTTGTTTGGGCTTTGACGATAGGTTTATGCGTCGGTGAAAGTTAATGATTAAAGTTCGTTGGTAACTTTTGCCGACGCAAAAAAAATTACACTTACAAAAATGACTTTTACTGTCGCAAAATTGTATTAACAAAAAAATTAACGAATCGAGGAAAAAAGTTTGTACGAAACTGTAAGAAACATTTTTGTTGGCACAATTTTACGCCAAAAAACGTTTAACATTTGCTAGATAGTTATAATGCGCTGACGAAAGTTTATCATTGTGCCGACAAAAGTTTGTTTATTTTTAATGATAATGCCTTTTAGCAATGCAATTTTGCAGTGGGAAAAATAATTTATATCTTTTTATATATATAATTAAAATAAATTATAAAATATTTTATATTTAATAATTTCATTTTATATTAAATTAATTAATTATTTAATTTTATTTCATTTAGTAATTATATTAATTAAAAATAAAATAAAAATTAGTTTGTACTAAATAAAAAATAAATTAGAACTATTAATGTTAATTATCTCTACTAAATATAAAAATATTAAAATAATTTATTAAATAAAAAAATATATTTTCTCTATGAAAAAAAAAAGTTCTCATCATCATTATCTTCAAGATTCTCTCCTGGCAAGTGCACATTAAAACCAGGTCATATATAGTGCCCATCTTATTCAACAAAGACTTCTATATAAACCAGAACTTGATTTAAAATCCATGTCATTTATCGATCACAACAATTATTTTTTTTTTACTAAAAGCGATATATATAAATCACACACTATTATATTATGACAAAAATGTATATAGTACCATTAGGCAGGTACAATTTCATTCACTATTACACTTATCACACTATTTCACGCGTTGTGGTTAAATATATATAAATAGGACAATTTTTTTTTACAGGGTATTTACTTTAAGCTCTATTGGTAGGGCTTTCAGTGTTTCTCGACTCGTGAATAGTTTTCAGCACGTTTTTTTATGATCGTGTATATTGTACCTATTTAGAGCATCCTGCAAATTTTCAGAAAATTCTGAATAGTTTACAGTACTGAAAACTAGGTTCAAACATGTTATTTTCCACACGCATAAAAAAAATTAGTCACGCGTGCAACAACATGTTTGAACCTAGTTTTCGGTACTGTAAACTATTCAGAATTTTTTGAAAATTTGCAGAATGCTTTAAATAGCTACAATATACATGGTCATAAAACAAATCGTGCCGAAAACTGTTAACAGGTTGAGAACACTGAGAGCCCTACCAGTAAGGCTCAAAGTGAACCTCCTATAAAAAAAAAAATTCCCCAGTATATATTTACTACATTAAAAGTTTGAAGGTCTCTTTGTTACGTAATCACATGCATTAGCATATATAGTAAAGGACATTTTTGCCCTGAGGTAATTTTGCATTTTTTTTTTGATCACATGCATCATCCATTTGTTGTGTTATGACAAAATAATTTGTCCAAAACCTTAAAAAGGAAAAAGAAAGAAGAAAAAAATATAAAGTCTCAAAGAAAGGAAAGAGATAGGAAAGAGAGGTCGGTTGGTTGAAGCCATCTGCCGGTAGACCCTCCCCTTGATCAGACAGTTGATTCTTCTTTTCACTTTTATATACCCGCATACATATATTATATATGCACATATATTTATTGTATATAGGGAATTTTATTTTTGGCCAATGATAAATTAAACTCAATTTTTTTTATACAAAGATGTATTATATTGTAGTTATATTAAGTATTACATTAATTTTCGATCAATTTTGAATAATATACAATAATTAAAACATAGTTAAAATCATCACTTGCATATATGACATGTGTCATTTTTTTTCTTCATTTTATATCAATACAACTAATTATTTTGAACCATATTTTTTATATTATAAAATATTCAAAAAAAAATTTAAATTGATAAGAAGTCAACTATATCTACAAGTATAAAACAAATGCAGTCACAATTTCTTCACGTACCAAAAAAAATAATAGTAGACAATAAAAGTGGAGTCCCCACTATAAAATTCCCTAATATATATACTATGTATATAAATTCGAATAAATTAAATACTGTTGTTTACGTTGATGAGAAATTGGTCAAAGTAATTCAAGTAGTGTAATAGAGTAATTTAACACAAATAAGTCAGTGTTGGGGGTTGTTCATGTGACTAGGAGGGGGGTCATGGATACTGTTCGTGAGAAATCAATGGGTGTGTTTTCTTGTTGTAAACGGAAGAGTCATCGTTTATTTTTTTAATCAAAAGTTGCATATTGCTCTTAATAATTAGCTTTTCGTACCAGTCTTGTTTAGTGTGGATATAGACCTGATATAACTGATGCTCAATTGGTGATTCTCAATCTTTATCGTTCTCTATTTTGTTTAGCTTTGCAGTATATTTATTTTTATGTTAAAACTCTTATTTATCAACTAATTATTATGGTTTGTCTTTTTGTACCAATTTCATGTAACAAGGTTTCCCTCTTGTTAGCCTCTTTAGATTTTCTTTTTCCTTTGTACTAGTAAGTAATATGATCTGGTTAACATGTAGTCCTCTTTTTTATTGTTTTAATTGTTGTTGTAGATTTGAATTAGTACCATTTTTAATTTTTTTTCAAAATAGAATAATTTTGTGTGGCATTGATATTGCTAAAACATTTGATATATATATATTGCACAAATACTTTTAATATATATAGTCAATATTTCTATAAAATTCAATAGTTTGGCATCATTAATATTTACTGTTTTTTTTTCTATCAACTAACTAAAACAAACTTAAAGAAAATGCATGGAGAAGACACATGCTTTACGTGGTTTTGGTTATTATTAATTCTAGTCCACAAGTCTATTGTATTAGAATTTGAGGAAGCGTGAAAGTTTCAAGCTTCAATAAAATTCAAGCAGTTTTTGGCAATTGTCTGAATACAAAAAATTCGGAGTTACACGAGGTGGTGGCCCCATGCTTATCACCTCAGAAAAATCACATAACAAAACCTTGTCTTCTAATTTTAAAAAGATATACATTGAAATATTGTACTTATTATCACAACTAACATTCAACTTCTTAATTATTGGCAATTTTTGGTTGAAAAAGCACAAACCATTCATTCTGTAACGAATCATTAATTACTTTTGTTGAAGAGGAAGATTATCCATGTGTAATAACCCTGCACACTATCTATGCCATGGAGAACTATACCTCACTAACTAGTAATGCTATTAGTGGTTTCTTAATTATATATCATATTAATTTATAAAAGATTATTTAAATATCATTTTGAAACATTTTCATATTATGGTTATTTAAAGAGGTTGAAAATTTTCTTTTCCATAATATCAACAATTAAAGAAACTAACTAGAGAACTTAAGACACGTAACTAAAGAAATAAAAGTTTAAGTAGAAATTTAGGTTTAGAGTGAGGAGAGACAATAATAACAAGAATGAAAAATAATTACAACTTTCGTAAAATTAAATGATGGTACAAACTCTATTGATTACAAAATTAGTCATAATTATATAAAAATCAAGAGCTCAAAACTGTCTACAAATATAAATACACATATATTTAGAGGAGTTTTCAACCATTATATTTTCTTCGTCTTTATATCTTTATTGACCTAATAAAAGTTTCAACAAGTTATTAATATATAAAATTTTAATTATTTTTAATTTAGGAATTAAATTTTATTTATATAGTAAAACCTCCATAAAGTGTTATTCTATATTGGAACAACTCACATATATATATAGTCATAAAAATCTTTAATCTCAACTTGTGACTAGTTATAAATAGGAATAAATTCTATATTATAATAAGTTATAATATTTATTGGTCCCTCCTTTAGAAAATATGCATCCACATAGTAATAATTGACTTAATATTAAATAAAATATATGATATCTTTTACATACTAAAAATTCATGATAAAATTAATTACCAGTTTAGACTTGTAAAATAACTTTGTATATTTTCAACATTATATAGATATGTACATTGAAGTCATATCTTTATCATGACATTTTCATTTATCAATGTTTTACATTAAATTTGACATGTTTTATCAATTATCATTTAATTTAGATTTAAATGTTTATATTTCAAACATTTTATAAATATAATTCTATTAAATTATAATTTCCTCATAGTAATAAAATATGTTGGTATCAACATTATTACTATATAGAGGTGTTACTGTAATTAATCATTTACTAATTTGATATAGGTAATAAGTATATGGGGTAAGACTTTGGTGAGACACTATTTTGGCTGCACTAGTGTAGCCATTTTTTATTTCCTACACTTCGATAATTTTTTTATATGACGATATGCATTGTAGTCATTTAAGACTTCCTGCAAATTTTCAAGAAATTACGAATAATTTACAGTCTGAAAACAAGGTTCAAACAATTGAATTTTACATGCGTATACAAAAAAATAAGTACGTGTGCAACAAGTTGTTTGAACCTTGTGTTTGGTACTGTAAATTATTTAGAATATTTTGAAAATTTGGATGATATATTAAATAACTACGATGTACACCGTTATATAAAAAAATTGAAAAAAAAATTGTTGCAAAAACTGACTCCTCCGGTGCTACCAAAAAAGTGGTTGCACCGTAGCCAGCCCCGTAAGTATATGTCTGTAAAATAATTAAAGGGTTTATATTTTTTTTGGACCCTGTGTTTTGTCTCATTACCTGTTTGGACCCTGTGTTTTGACAAATTACTTTTTGGACCCTATGTTTTATAAAATGGTTAAAATAGAATCCTAAACTCAATTTTGATGAAGAAAAAATTGAATATAACAACACAATTTTTAAGCAGAATGATTTTATTTTTGTTCTGAATTGTTAGTTTGGTAAATTATTTGTGATTTTAGTGGAGAAAACATTAACCAAAATCAGGTTTAGGATTTTATTTTAACCATTTTACAAAATATAGGGTCTAAAAAGTAATTTGTCAAAATACAGGGACCAAACAGGTAATAAGATAGAACACAAAGTCCAAAAATGTATAAACTCATAGTTAAATAATTAGTAGTCTTATCTTCACTTGAACGAAAGAAACAATATAAAGCTTGATTTAGTTTTCTATATTTGTCTCTTAAAAAGTTATCCACCTATTTTGCTTACTATATGTGTTTATGGAAATTTTTATGGTAGGGGCTTCAAAAAGAGCCTTACCGGTGTGGCTCTTTTGTGTTCTCAACCCGTGAACAGTTTTTGGTGCGATTTTTTTTATGACTGTGTATATTGTAGTTATTTAGAGCATTCTGCAAATTTTCAAAAAATTCTGAATAATTTACAATGTTGAAAACTAGTTTAAAAATAAGTTGTTGCACGCGTGACTAATTTTTTTTATGAGCGTGGAAAGTAACATGTTTGAACCTAGTTTTCGGCACGATAAATTATTTTGAATTTTCTGAAAATTTGCAGGATGCTCTAAATAACTACAATATACACAATTATATATATAAAAAAAATCGCGCTCAAAATTGTTCACGGGTCGGAAATACAAAAGAGTCCCACTGATTGGGCTCTTTTTGAAGCCCCTACCATAGAATACTCCTATGTTTATATTAAGTAGATAAAATCGAGGAGAAAAAGAAAAAAAAATATAAAGTAAAGGGTAAATACTCATTTGGTACACTGTGTTTTATTGATATACAAACTTGTTACCATCTGTTTCTGATAATTATCAATCAATATCCTCTGTTTGTAAAAACTACATAGTTTAGTATCTTCCGTGCGTTTAAATTTTTAATATTACCAGAATATCTCCTGTTTTAATGATTTATTTGATTTTCAACAGTTTTATTAATTTTTAATAATTTAAATATATTTTCGAAATTCATAAAATAAAAAAAATTAATTAAAATTGTACAATAATTTTAATAAATAAAATTAATTTAAAAATAAATTTAATTAATTAAAAATAGAATTAAAAAATTAAAATCTTATTAATAAACTTTAAATAAACTTAAATTTTAATTTAATTAACAAATCAATCCAACTCTGAAACAAAAAAATGTGGGTGAAATTGGGGTGGTAGGTAATTGAGATGGTGAATGTGTGATTAAGTGAAATATGAGTTTTTTTCATTAATTAAATTAAAAATTAGGTTTATTTAAAATTAACTAATAAGATTTAATTAGTTTTTTAATATTTTAATTCCAATTTTTTTTTGTTTTTAATTAATTAAATTTTTTTATTAAAATAATTTTAAAGTTTTAATTAAATATTTATTTTATTTTATGAATTCTTAAAATATATTTGAATAATTTAAAAATAATAAAATAATTGAAAATCAAATAAATCACTAAAATGAGGGTGAGATTAGGAATCTCGGATGGTGAGGATGAGATTGAGTGAAATATGAATTTTTTTTTCATTAATTAAATTAAAATTTATGTTTATTTAAAGTTAATTAATACATTTAAATTAGTTTTTAATTTTTTTAATTAAATAAATTTATTTTAGAAATGATTTTGTTTATTAAAAATATTTTAAAGTTTTAATTAAAAATTTATTTTAATTTATGAATTATTAAAAATATATTTAAATCATTTAAAAATAATAAAACAATTAAAAATCAAATAAATCACTAAAATGAGGGGTAATCTAGGAATATTAACAATTTAAACGCACGGAGTGTACCAAACTATGTATGTTTTGCAAATACAGAGTATCAATTGATAATTATCATAAATAAATTGTACCAAATTTGTATTTTGATAAAACATAGAATACCAGATGAGTATTTACCCTAAAGTAAAAGTTAAAAAGAAATAAAAGAAAAAGTGAGTACACACTTATAAATTGTGATCAAGAAATTAAGGACAAATAAACTCCTTGCCCCTTCACTTTTGCAAGAAGTTGTCATTTACCCCATATCATTTGTTTTTATGTCCATTTGTCCCATATTTTATGATGCACCCAAAACGGGTATGTTTTAAATATTTATACTCGCAAGCGCACGAATCGTATTTATAGAATAGTTTTCGTGTAAGCACGAGATCGAACCCAAAGGAGTTGTCTAAAATTGAAAAGAAAACTATTTTAAACCAAAATTAATAAATTCTAACCTAGCTCCAAAGATTGATGTGATTTTTGTATAATAAAAATAAAATAAAAGACAATAGTATTGAAATTAAAGACAATATATATAAATAAATAAAAGACAATATATATAAATATAATTTAATAATAGAAATGAAAATGGTAAAATAAGATTATTAAAGATTAGAATCCACAAAATATAAGTTCAATAATATTTATAAGTACATTGATTCCCAAGTTTTAATGATAGTTAAAATAAATCAAACTATCATTTTCTAAATAAATTTATAATTTTAAGCACAAATTATTTCTAAAAAGATAGGATTTTTCTTCACTTTTCAAAGTTATAATTTCAAAGCATTTAGTGTAAATCAATCTAATGAAATAACAAATAAATCAATGAACATTATTTATAAGGCAAAACATAATATTTTTGTTCTAAGCATGGATGTGTTCAATTTAACGACACATCTTACACAAAGAATATTATGTATTTGCACTAATGAAGAACAAAGTTTAAATATGTGCTAACAATCCAAAATACATGATATTTAAGATGAAAGAAGATATTTGAAGAAGAAAATTCCATAAACTTTATTGCACAAAATGGGAAATCAACATACAAAATAAACACTATCTAGTTACATAATGTTTCATCATCACCTTAATAATCTTAAAAATATTAGAAACACATAACTAGAATAGTAACGACAAACTAAAAATTACAAACATAAATAGGAAAATTTGGAGGAAAAACCCCCAAATTTTTCCTCTAAAAATACATAGAAAAAAATAAAAAGAAGAAGAAGATGAAGAGAGTTGAGAGGTTTTGAATGTGTAGAAACTTTGTGTAGAGTAACCTCCCTCTCAAAATGGGCACCCTAAATGGTCTTCAAAACTCCCTATTTATAGCCAAAATGAGATATTAAAATAATCAATTTAAATTAATTAAATTGATTAAATTAATTATAATATGGTAAATAGGGATAAATTATAGGGTGTAATTATGATGTTTTGAGGTAAAATGTGTAGAAAGTGAGGTAAAAAAATGGTATTTTTGTCATAGGGGACAAATGGTACTTTATGATATTTTATGGGCTCAAAATGTTGGGAAAAGGAGGCTGCATGCTGGCGTTGGAGAATGGAAGAAGTGTTATGCGGCTGGGAAAGATGCAGCTGATACTTGGTTGGAGAAAGAAGCTGCTAGGCGAGATGGGCTTCAAGAGTCGTGGGCCTTGTTGGAGAGGAAGCTAAAGTCAATTTTGATGAAGGAATGCATCTTGTGGAGGCTTCGGCGGGGAAAGATGCAGCAAGTGGCTGTAGTGCATCAAGAGCAAGTGGTGTTGATGTTGGGCTTGGGCCCAAATGAGCTTTTAATTTCATAAATGCCAATTTCCTTATCTTTCTCCAAAAAATACTACTTTTCTCTTATTTTTCTTGCTTTTTCAAGAGCAAAAATTGCAACAAATCCTCTACAAAAATCAACATAAATTAAATTAAAACTAAATATTTTCAATAATAAAATACACAACAAAAGTTCCATGAAAATATTAATTAAAATTTAATTTACTTAAACATTTAAGCTCAAAATTGCATATTTTTACTCATAACTTAACAATATTAATTTTAAATAATTAAACTATAACATTTTACAACAAAATAACTATAAAAACACATAAAAATATATAAAATCAAAATAAACCCCATAAATTCAAAATTACTTAAAAACTTAATAAATCAATTAAAAACTCAAGAATTAAGCAACAATTAGCACATAAAAAGTGGTAAAATAACTCTATTTTATAGAGTTATCATTTTACAAATGTGATTCTAATTTGCCCAACTTCTCTATTATAAAACTAAATTTACTACTTATTATATAGATGGGGTAAAAACAAACAATTATTTATTGAACATATCCTCTTTATAATATTTTAGTAATACACATATAAAATGGAAATAGACATATAAAAAAGGAAAAATTGTAGCATTAAATACCTATGTAGTTCGTTTTGCTACACTTAAATGCATATGTAAAATTACTAAATCTAATTTACAAATTATTAAAATATTAATTAAAACAAGAACAACTAAAAATTCATCTAAAAAAATTAAGGGTTTTATATATTTTTTTAAGATGAATTACAAAAAGCTTTAAGATTAATTAAAACAAACACTATGATATAGAATTTTTAAAAACTAAGAATTTAAAAATTCATCTTAAACTTCTTAGGGGTTGAATTTTTAATTATTTTTGTTTTAATTAACATTTCAATAATTTGTTATTAAGATTTTAGTAATTTTTTAGGCAAATAAATTATTTTATTTAATTTTTGCCAACAAAAATTTACTTAGGCGTTAAATTATAACAAATGAACTACATATGCACTTATGCTGCAAATTTTGTTGCCAATCGGGTGGTACCATATGCTGACACACTTAACGGCCTAGAGACAATGTCTACACTAAAAGAGTAACAGTAGGTATTTTTGCCGCCAAAATTTTACACAAGCATTTAAGTGTAACAAAACGAATCAGGTACCACAAATTTCCCCAAAGCAAATATTGCCACCAATCAGGTACTAGCACGTGTACCACTTGACACAATTAACGGCCCAAGAACCAATGCATGTACTAAATGAGTAACGGTATGTATTTTTGTTGCCAAAACAAACTTCATAAGTATTTATGCTGCAAATGTCTTTTTTTTATTTTATGTATATTTCTATTTTACATATGTAATGCTGAAAAGTTATAAAAAGTATATTCAATGAATAGTTGTTTGTTTTTACCCCCATTTATATAATAAGTAGTAAATTTAGTTTTAGAATATATAAATGGGATAAATTAAATTCACATTTGTAAATTATAGGGCAAATTGACATAAAGATAAATGATATGGGGTAAATAATAACTTCTTGCAAAAATGAGGGAGCAAGGGTTATTTGTCCTTAAATAATGTCTAGTGGTAATTAAATAATATTAATTCTTATACCTTTGAAGTAAACGATTGACTCCTTTAAAAAAAAAAAAGTAACGTTTGACTAATTTTGTATACAAAATTAAGGATAGAAAGACAAAAGATTATATTTAATAAAAATAAAAATAAAATAATAAAAGAAGCTGACAAAAGCTTACATAAATAGAATTTCATTAGGGAAATTTGGGTATTTATGTATATTGTAGGTGCATATATAACAAAAATATCATTTTTTAACATCATTCATAAATAATGCTAGTATTTGTTTGGTTTCCAAAAATATCCTTTATCATTTTTTTAGCCTCCATCCGTCTTCTCTTTCTCGGGTCACTTTTATTCTTTGGACACCATCCATCCATGCCTTCATCCATCAATCCATCATTCCATCCCTTATCAATTAAGATACTAATTTATGTATTTCGAATAGATCTGTGCATGATTTTTTGGTTTTTATTGTAATTTTTTTTCAAATTTTTTTAGATCTGAAACGTAAAAATTTGCAGAAAACTCGATAAACCTCGATAGATCTCGATGTATCTCGATGCCCAGCTTGATAAGCCCTTAAAAATCATGATTTTCAAGAAAAAAATCATCTTCCTCGATAGACCTCGATAGGGCTCGATACAAATAATTGCAATTAATAAAAAATGCATAACTTTTCACTCGGGTGTCCGTTTGAGGTAATTTTTTTTGAATTTAGGTATTTTCTTGAGATCTACACGTTTGGGGATGTGTACACACACATTTGGAAAGTTGAAAGTTTGAAAACATACCCAACTTTGAAAATATAAGGGTATTATTTTGAACTTTGGTGTGTTTTCAAGCTTTCAACTTCCCAAATATGTGTGTATACATCTTCGATGTGTAGATCTCAAGAAAATACCCAAATTAAAAAAAAAATCACCTTAAACGGACACCCTAGTGAAAAATTATGCACTTTCTATGAATTGCATCAAGGTATGTCGAGGCTTATCAATGTGGTATCGAGACATATGGTTTTTTTTCATGAAAATCATGATTTTTAAGATATATCTTGATATACCTCAATGCCCAGCTTGATGGGTCCTTAAAAGTCATGATTTCCATGAAAAAAAACCACTTGCCTTGATAGATCTCGATAGGCATCGATAGGTCTCGATGGAAATCAATGCAATTAATAGAAAGTGCATAACTTTTCACTCGGGTGTCCATTTGAGGTGATTTTTTTTTGAATTTGGGTATTTTCTTGAGATCGACACGTTTAATATGTTTACACATACATTTGGAAAGTTGAAAGCTTGAAAACACACCAAAGTTCAAAAACAATACCCTTATATTTTCAAAGTTGGGTATGTTTTCAAACAACTTTCAACTTCCTAAATGTGTGTGTACACATCTTCGATGTGTAGATCTCAAGAAAATACCCAAATTCAAAAAAATAATCACCTCGAACGGACACCCGAGTGAAAAGTTATGCAATTTCTATCAATTGCATTGATTTGCATTGAGACCTATCGAGGCAGATGGTTTTTTTTATTGAAAATCATGATTTTTAAGGGCCTATCGAGTTGGGGATCGAGGTACATCGAGTTCTATCGAGGTATATCTTAAAAATCATGATTTTCATGTAAAAAACCATATGCCTCGATACCACATCGATAGGCCTCGACATACATCGATGCAATTCATAGAAAGTGCATAATTTTTCACTGGGGTGTTCGTTTGAGGTGATTTTTTTTAATTTGGGTATTTTCTTGAGATCTACACATCGAAGATGTGTACACACACATTTGGGAAGTTGAAAGCTTGTAAACACACCAAAGTTCAAAATAATACCCTTATATTTTCAAAGTTAGGTACGTTTTCAAACTTTCAACTTTCCAAATGTGTGTGTACACATCCCAGACGTGTAGATATCAAGAAAATACCCAAATTTAAAAAAAAATCACATCAAACGGACACCCGAGTGAAAAGTTATGCATTTTTTTTTATTAATTGCAATTATTTGCATCGATGCCTATCGAGGCAGATGTTTTTTTTCTTGAATTATTTGTACTTTTTATTAAGGGCCCATCGAGCTGGGCATCGAGGTACATCGAGGTATATCGAGTTTTCTGCAAATTTTTACGTTTCAAATCTAAAAAATTGTGAAAAAAAATTACAAAAAAAAAAAACCAAAAAATCATGCACAGATCTATTTGAAATGCATAAATTAGTATCTTAATTGATAAGGGATGGAAGGATGGATGGATAGTGTCCAAAGAATAAATGTGACCCGAGAGAGAAGACGGATGGAGGCTAAAAAAATGATAAGGGTATTTTTGGAAACCAAACAAATACTAGCATTATTTTGGAATGATGTTAAAGAATGATATTTTTTTGATATATGCACCTACATCATGCATAAATACTCAAATTTCCCTTTCATTAAAATATATACCAAAAAGTGGCGGACATGCATGCAGAGCTTGAATAGTTGGGGATGAAAATACCCAAACATTTAACTATTTGGATATTTCAATGCTATATTTTAGAAATTTTAGTATTTTTTCCGAAAAAAATTGGATATTTAAATTATATATTTTAGAATCTTTATGTATTTTTCTTGTAAAAAAAATAAGTATAAAAATATAATATTTTAGAAATATTAGGTATTTTAGTCGTTATTTATTCTATTTTATATTAAATATTATTATATTAATTAATTAAATACTTAAGCAAAAACAAATTATTTTTTTAGAATTTTAAGTTTCTAATTTAAAAACTCCAGGGGAAATTTTTCCATCGAATTTTTTTTTATCTCTTCTATGTAAAAAGTATATATTTAACGGTTTTTTTTGTTTTAATATTTTATTTTTGTTAACTTTAATGGACTATACCTTTAAAACATGCTACACCCTAAATTTTGAGATATAAAAAGAAGCCTCGAAATATAGGCTCGTGAGTATGGAAATAAAAAATGTGAAGGGGTATTCAATGTGTTTACTTGTGTGAATAGTTAATCACTTTAAGATGTCACGTCATTGGCACTCGAGCATGCAGTGTGACTTCGAAGGTAAATGCTCCATCTGAAGGACGACTTCAAAAATCTAATAGATGAGGAGACAACGTTATTGTGACGCTGAGCTCGAAATATCCTGCAAGCTCGATGATACATTAGAGTAACAACATGTTCACAGTTATAAATCCCTATAATTGTGGGCTTAGTTAAAACCGTGTGTAAACAACCCTATTTTTAAGAGATTTTAGTTTAATTAATACATTTAATTTTATTTTAATATATTTTTTTGTATTTCAAATTCAAAGGATTATGTAACTCCCCTAAAATTAAGGGAAGAATATTATGTAAACCGGGTCTATAAATAGCCTGGATTTAGTCATTTATTTCTTACGCACAAATTTGTACTCAGAGCTCTGTGAAATTGCTTTCAAGGATTTAAACACGAAATATTCATTCAATAAAAATGACTCGTGGACGTAGGTAGATTTAACTATTGAACTAAGTAAAAAATCATTGTTTTTTCTTATCTTATTTTAATATAAGTTCTTAATCGATCTTATTTTTAGTTGACGAAAAAATGCATCAACAATTTGGTGCTTTTATTGAGAGCATTAGCATTCTTTCAAACATCTCGTTTTATAAAAAAAAAATGGATGTTGTAAACATCCTCGGATCGAGAAGTGGACGAACACTCCTAGGAGTTCATGAGGAAAACATTCCTCACACTGAAGAGCACCCTCGAAGGCCTAGCAAGCAGTCGGTCAAGGATCAAACTCTTGATGAAATGAGTGTGTCAACCACACCATGGGATCAGGGTCATCCGCGAGACCCTGTTCAAACTTCCTAGCCACAAAATCAGGATTATTACAATTCTGACAGATATGTTCCAAGGGTAAAATTGGAAAATTAAAGGCTGCAAGAGAGATTAGCCAAGGCTACTCTATTAAATGCAAAGATGGAAAGACGGGCGGCTGAAGCCCAGGCACCCCCACGAAGGACTAGGGGGAGACCTCGAGGAAGTACAACAGCTAGAATGGCTGAGCAAAGAGCCCGAAAGGATCAAGCAAGGGCTAGCGCAAATGCTAGAGTTTACCAGTCAAGGGATTCATCTCGAAACATGACACATTTTAATCAGACCAGAAAGAAACCTGCTGACACTGGGAATGGCCGAGCTCCCCCACAAGTAGCTCGGAATAATAACCCAGAGCCTGCGAGGCCAACTGCAAACAATGAAAGGTCACCACCATCTCTAATAAGGCATTCACCCTCTCTAATAAGGTATCCATCACCATTGCGAGATGCACCAGAGGCTCCAAGTGGACCTTGAGCTGGAGAAGGGGCACCTCAGAGGCCTGCACGAAGTGCAAGGACTGCTAGCCGAGACAGGAACCCTCAGGTTGGGCCCGAAGAAAGGAGTAATCACAAGGCCCCAATGGGGGCAAACCAAGGGCATAGATAGCCTAGACAACCCCAAATGTTTGGGAGTTACATGTCTAGGTCATGGGCAACTGGGATTAGAGTACACGTGGATAATCCACCTCAAAACTATACCCAACAACAACAGCAAAGAACTGTCAGTTTTTCTCGACGGCAGTTAAGGCTATAGTAGGTCAGTGAGTTTCTATAAAACCGAACTAAGATACTATGAGAATTATACTAACAATTGTTTTGATCTTTGAGATCAACTGAACTAGAGTCGAGAGTAGTACAACCAACAAGATTCAAACCGAAGGGCACATCTAAATGCCCAAAGAGAGCTCTTACAGCCTATGTACAGGAATAATTATAACCCGATACTACAACAAGGGTTTGGAGTTTCTTGGAACAATAACCAGTTTACAGTAGTGCAGGCTAAGCCCCTGGTAGATCCGGTCCAGGAAAGGATAAATCAACTTTAGGAGCAGTTCAGGCTCCTTCGAGAATGAAATGAGAAGGGAAAGGCCTACGATTCAGATGAGGAGCTTGAGCCTTTTTCTCCTCATATTTTGAGCACACCTTTCCCATACGAGTTTAAAATACCCTATGTGACACCATATGACGGGAACATCGATCCTGGTAGCTGCTTAAGCACATTCAACATGTAAAAGGGTCGCCTTAATTTAAAGGGGCATATTTGTAATTTTGACCCATTAAGGGTATAACTTTAATTATATTGTATTATGTGATTGAGATCACATGATTATGTGGATATATCTTAAATATTTTTCAAGAGTCGATCCTTTTGAGTAAGATAGCGGTTTAGTCACAGCGGGGATTAATACCCGGCTTGGGGTGAACCAAGTGGTATTTTGGTAACTTGATGAACTACCTGGACTCATTGGAGTATGAGTCGTAATTTGGAAAAAAAATATTGATATTCTGAGATTGGCATAATTAATTGGGAATTTTAAGTGTAATGTGGGATTAGAGTGTCAAATGTCATTTTTTCCCTTGAGGGGTTTTGAGAGGAAAGTGTGATGTGAGGGTATTTTGGTCTTTTGGACCATTTGAATGATATATGCTAAGTGGCTGAGTTTATCAACTCAGAAAGCAGAACAAAACATAACACTCGCCCCCTCTCTCTAGTAGCTCCTTGAGTTTTAAGAGGATTCTTGATTTTCAAAGCTTGGAAGCAAGCTTAATTGGGGAATTGGAATCTATTAAGAGTCCTAACATCTAAGGGATTCGAATTTTTTGAAAGTAATCAAGAGGTAATTCAATTCCTCAAGTTTTTAAGTTTCTTTTGATGCCTTTAGAGAAATCCTTCAATTTATGTGTTGAGTGTATTTTTAGAGGTTTGAGGTTGTAGGTTTTTGGGTATCTGTGTTGCTGGGACCATTATAATGGTTAATTCTATGTAAAACTATGTTTTGGGATAGATTTGGGTTAGCTGCGATTTCTGTAATCGATGGATTTTTCTAGGTTTTAGCATAGCACCACGACGATGTTCTTGAAGCGACGCAACCCGCATGAACTCAGTCGAGGCAGGGGTGCCTTGAACCGCCTTAGCGCTGCGCCACAACGCAAATGCAGGGGATTTTGGGCATGGGCTCTCTGCCTAGTTGAGCATCGCGACTCTTTTAGGGGCGTGCCACGACTCTAATGGGGAAAAGTGGGAAAATTGTGTTTTGGGTTGTGGGAACCCAACCCTAAAGGCTCGAGAATGGTTCTACTTCCCGGTTTAGTAGAACTCAAGGTCCCAAAGGTTAGGATTTGGTTCAAAAGCCTTTATTGGATCGTTTCTTAATAGCTATTCCTAGTTATGGTTGTGATTAGGGTATACCGGTAGGCTCGGGATGAAAGGATCGCACTCGAGGTCATCGTACGCTATCCGCTCAGGACTTGAGGTAAGAAAACTGCAGTTGGACTGTGGTTAGTGCTTGATCCCCAGTTATTAAACATGGTTAACACCGTGCTCATAATGTTTTATTAAACATATTTGACTGTGCTGTGCATATCTATGTTAAGTGATGTATGCTTATCTATTATATTTTATTGAAAGGCTCAGCTTATAGTCGAGGGCGGCAATAACGTGTTGAATGCAGGCCAATGTGGCTAGGCCAACCTAGAAGTGTGATATACGCTTGTACGGCCCTATGGCCGCCAGGAATATAAAGCACGAGGTACGCTTGGCTAGCTCTGAGGTTGGTTAAAAAGGGAATAGGGCAATGGGTGATCTGGGGACTGTGGACCTATAATACGAAGCTCCAATAAACCAGATTATTAATCAAAATCTTTAATCCAATAATCTTATTTATTAATTCGATGATTACTTCACTATAAATATAGAATTGCACTCTAAGTATTTATATAATTATATTTACAGAGTTTTCTCTAGTAGTCCATTGATATAATCAATAAATGTAGTTTTGTCTCTCATTTATTGGTTCGTTAATTAAAGCTTGTCAAGATTACCGTTTTAACCTTCTAATTACCTCTTGATCCTTAAGTATCATTAATTCACTAGTAAATAATTAATCTATAATCAAATTATATATTTGAGCTCAATAACTATTCAGTTCCAGAATTAACCCTTAAGGGAACCAATATTCGATCCCTAAGGAAAGTGTGAATTTCATTACTGTAATTCATGTTCCCAGCCATTCATGATATTGAATCTCCAAAACAAAACTCATTAGCCTCATTATACTAAGAAACCTTAACAAGTGAATCAAAAGATCTAATAAACACAAACATGAGTTCATGAATACTCTGGATTTAGACTGATCTACAAATGATCATCTATTATGATAAGAATCAATTTTTTATGTAAAACGGTAATTTTATAAAGATAATTAATTCTTATCGGTCCAGTCATATATAATCTCTATTACATACATCACTTTTACTAAGATGTCTATCAATATTAGTAATCCGAATCTAGAATACTTGCATCTCGTATGGTTAGCAAACCGTACTAGTAACCATTCATTAAAGGATCCTTACTTAAATATGTTACTGACTATTTTATTCATTATATATGATCTTAATTCTCTCGTACTAATACAAGATCATATTCACATGAATGAATACCGAATTTTTCTTGATATTATCATAAAATTAATTAAAGCAATAGTTATAATATTCAAATATATAATAAAATTGTTCTTTTTATTTAATTCAATAAAATGTATTTACATGCTTTTAGGGCATTAATCCTAACAATATCCATCTTTGAGAATCCTTCCACGAATCACCGATAATACCCTACCAACCCAAGAAAGCTCCTGACCTCTGAGGCATTCCTTGGCCTCGGCCAGTCCCTAATTGCTTCAACCTTGGCCGGATCTACCTTAATCTTGTCTCTACTAACAATGTGATCGAGAAATATCACCTATGGTAACAAGAACTCGCACTTCTTAGACCTGGCATACAACCGGTGCTCCCTCAATCTATGTAATACTAACCAGAGGTGCTGCTCATGCTCTGCCTCTGAATGAGAGTAAACCAGGATATCGTTGATGAAGACAATCACAAACTGATCCAAATAACTCTTGAACACCCTGTTCATTAGATCCATAAATACCATTGGGGCATTGGTCAACCCAAATGATATGACCAGGAACTAGTAATGCTCGTACCTCGTGTGAAAGGATGTCTTCGGAATATCCTCGTACTTGATCCTCACTGGTGATAACCAGATCAAAGATCAATATTCGAAATCATTGTCTTACCCTGCAACTGGTCTAACAAGTCGTCTATCCTCTGTCTTGGGTAATTGTTCTTGATAGTCATCTTATTTAATTATTGGTATTCTTTACACATCCTCAGGGTCCCATCATTTTTCTTCACAAACAAAACTGGTGCACCCCACGGTGAAAAGCTAGGTCTGATAAATCTTAGGTCCAACAATTGCTATAATAGTACCTTCAACTCCTTCAGTTCTGTCGGAGCCATCCTGTATGGTGGCATAGACACTGGTTCTGTACTTGGTGCCAACTCAATCTTCTGATGTCGTAGAAATCTTGATAATTCATCACGAAACACATCTAAAAACTCACAAACTAGTCTGGTCTCTTATGGTTCCATTAGCACGACCTTAGTGGTGTCCACCACACTAGCTAGGAATTATGTGCAACCTCCTTGCAATATATCTCTAGCAATCAATGCTGATATAATAGGAATATAAGGTCCATGCACAGTGCCAACAAAACAAAATGGTCCTCACCCTCAGGCTTAAACATCACCATCTTTTACTTGCAATCTATTGTCGCCCCGTACCTGGCTAACCAATCCATTCCCAGAATCATGTTGAAATCATCCATACCCAACCCAATCAGATCCACCGATAGTTTTCTACTGTCAACCACCACTGGTAATGACCTAATCCTTCTTCTAGAGACTACCAGCTCCCTAGTATGCAATAAAGTCCCAAACCCCACAGTATAATAGTCACAGGGTCTACACAATCTATTAATTACTCTACTAGAAACAAATGAGTGTGTAGCACCCAAATCAATCAATACAGTGTAAGAGGTGCCAACACTAGAAAGCTGACATGTCACTACTGAGGGACTAGCTGATGGACCCGAAACGGGTATGTTTTAAATATTTATAACTCGCAAGCGCACGAATCGTATATGGAATATAGTGTTCGTGTAAGCACGAAATCGAACCCAAAGGAGTTGTCTAAAATAGAAAAGAAAACTATTTTAAATCAAAATTAACGAATTCTAACCTAGCTCCAAAGATTGATGAGAGTTTTGTATAATGAAAATAAAATAAAAGACAATAATAAAGATATTAAAGACAAATATATAAACATAGATTAAAAGTAAAAATTAAGATGGTAAAAGAAAGATTATTAAGATAATAGAATCCACAAAATATAAGTTCAATAATATTTATAAGTACATTGATTCCCAAGTTTTAGTGATAGTTAAAATAAATCAAACTATCATTTTCCAAATATATGTATAATTTTAAGCACAAATTACTTCTAAAAAGATAAGATTTTTCTTCACTTTTCAAAATTATAATTTCAAAGCATTTAGTGTAAATCAATCTAATGAAATAACAAATAAATCAATGAACATTATTTATAAGGCAAAACATAATATTTTTGTTCTAAGCATGGATGTGTACAATTTAATGACACATCTTACACAAAGAATATTATGTTTTAGCACTAATGAAGAACAAAGTGTAAATATGTGCTAACAATCCTAAATACATGATATTTAAGATGAAAGATGATATTTGAACAAGAAAAATCCATAAACTTTGTTGCACAAAATGGGAAATCAATATACAAAATAAACACTATCTAGTTACATATTGTTTCATCATCACCTTAATAATCTTAAAAAGATTAGAAACACATAACTAGAATAGCAAATACACACTAAAAATTACAAACATAAATAGGAAAATTTGGAGGATGAACCCCCAAATTTTTCCTCTAAAAATACATAGAAAATAACCAAAAAGAAGAAGAAGATGAAGAGAAAAGAGAGGTTTTGAAATGTGTAGAATTTTTGGTATGATAACCTCTCCAAAAATGGACACACTAAACTCCCTTATTTATAGCCAAAAAAAGTGTATTAAAATAATCAATTTAAATTAATTAAATTGATTAAATTAATTAAATTAATAATAATATGGCAAATAAGGGTAAATTATAAGGTGTAATGATGATGTTTTGGGGTAAAATGTGTAGAAAAGTTGAGTAAAAATGTGGCATTTTTAGACATAGTGACAATAGGACCATTTATGGGCTCAATGAAGGAGAGAGCAGCTGGGCTTGGTGGCTATTGGCAGGCCCACGCGTGGGCTGGTGAGCTTTTGGCTGGCAGGCGTGGGGCAGCTGCTGGAGTGTGAGTGTTGGCAGGGGGTTGTTAGAGGAGTGTCAGGCATGAGCTGGGGCGTTGGGTGTTGGGGTATGCTGCTGGAGCTGTGGGCTGAGGAGGCAGGCGGCCCAAATGAAGGCAGCTGGAGGCTGCTGAAGTGCATGGGCCGACTGGGCCAGGCTGATGGTGAAAGCCATTTCTTTGAAATTTGCTATTTTTTTCTTTCTTCACAAATACCACTTTTGATTTCTTTACTTTTTTTTTTCCAAAAATACAACATAATTCCTACAACATAAAAATAAATTAAATAACAATCAAATATTTTCAATTATAAATAAATCATATTAATTATTTGAAAATATTGATTATAACTTAATTTAATATAGCATTTAAGTTCAAAAGAATTACATTTTTAACTTCTAACTTAACAATATTAATTTTAAATAATTAAACTATAACATTTTACAATAATATAACTATAAAAATACACAAAAATATATAAAATCAAAATAAACCCAATAAATTCAAAATTACTTTAAAACTTAATAAATCAATTAAAAACTCAACAATTAAGCAACAATTAGCGCATAAAAAGTGGCAAAATAACTCTATTTTGTAGAGTTATCACTAGCCTCAGCCCCTGCCTGTGTTAAGGCGAACACTCGAACTGGAGTCAACCTGTAAGCCTTCTTGGATTCCTCTTTCTTCAAACTCGGGTAGTAAAACTTGAGATGTCCAACCACCCCGCACATATAACATGCCTTCGCCCAACATTTTCCCAAATGGCCCCTCCTGCACCTGGCACACTCTGGGTAACTCCTCCAAGTCTCATTGCTTCCCTGAACACCCCGCCCTTCTTATCAAGACCTGTAGTGGTCGAGGTGTTAGGGGCTTCCTCTCTTGGTCACTAGGGCCTCCGCCTTCACCAGATCCCACAAACAAAGGCATTGCCCTTCGGACATCACGTCGTGTATCACTCTCCATCCATATCTTATTCTCTGCTTCCTCAATTATGAGGGCTTTCTCAACTACCTAGGCATAAGTAGTTTCCCCAGGTATTGACATAATCTCAACATCCTGGGCTATCATACCATTTGGCCCTCGAACAAATATATCTTGCCTGGCTGAAATCATAGGCACTAAGTCAGGTGACAATTTAGCAAGCTTGTAAAATTTCAAAGCATACTTGGTGATGGACATACTGCCTTGCACCAAACTGGTAAACTCATTCACTTTCACCACTCTAACTACATTACTGCAATACTTGTGGTTAAATAGGTCTCGAAACTCATCCCACTCATAGTGGCAACATTTTGAGTTTGCGATGCCACCTCCCACCAGATACGGGCTTCGTCTTGAAACATAAAGGCGACACAAACCACTCTGTCATTACCTACCACCCTCATAAAATCCAGGATGGAGATAGCCAGGCTCATCCACTACTCAACCTTAAGTGGATTTGGTCCCCCCTCAAAGGTTGGAGGGTGTTGTTTCCTGAATCTTTCATAGAATGGTTCCAACTTGTTTTCAACCTCTGACTGCTGTACCACGGGTACCATAGAAGGTCGCATGGCTGGTGCAGCGTCCCCTAACGGAACCTGCAGTCTCAATAACCGGATCTCCTTATCTTGACTCTGAAGTCTGGCTTGCCTATCATTAAGCACCTGTTGCCAGTTCTCAGGGACTGGTGGGGGATTCTAACCCTGATTATCATCTCTAGCCTCAATCTCAGCGTTGGCTAGTCAAATTGATCGCCTTGGAGGCATAATTCTCCAAGTAAATCTGCAATCAAAAACTCAGTTGATTAGGAAATGATAAAAGGTTTTAGAAGTCACCCCATGGTCTAACACCAACGATTAAGCAAATACATGCAACCACAATGCTAATAAGCATTTCAATAACGCTAACATAAAGTAGCAATGCTAATAAGCATGCCTTTTCATGTACACATAGCAGTCAAGGATCAGACCCTATCAGTATATCTCATGCTCCCTAATAAGGCAGGCAGATACCAAGTTGTAACACCCTGGATAGCAAAAAGCATTACAATGTGTATTTTAAATAGTGCTGGACTTTCTAATCAAGTCATTTGGACATAATATTGTAACTAAAATTAATTAACGAATTAGGGTTTAAGAATTTTGATCATAGGACTAGTTACTTTCATTAAAAAGTTTAAGTTCATACATGGGATCCCCAAAATAATTTTTTAAAAAGTCATTTACAACTCCAAACGGTAGTTACAACATAAGCTGGCGTAAGCAGCAAAATTAGGGTTTGACTCTAGTCCCTCTTTAAATCCTCGGTCGTGGAGGTCAAGCAGCTGCTGTAATGCTACTACTCAGGGACCGTTACATTGTGTATTTTAAATAGTGCCAAACTCGCTAAATGAGTCATTTGGCCATAGTCATGTAACTAAATGTAATTAAAAGTTTAGAGTTAAAATTTTTGGTCAAAGGTACAATCGTTTCACTAAAACATTTGATTTATACATGGGATCCCAAAATACATTTAAAAAGGTTAATTACAATGAAAAAAGTTACAACCAGCCAACCTACGCGGAAAAATAGGGTTGATGTAATGCCCCAAATTTCCTAATAAGGTTTAGCATCTTGATTAGGAGGCCGGGAGAACCATAATTGATTTATTATGATATTAGATGATTTTATGCATGTTTATGTGAATTATATTATAATATGATGATAAATGCATGCATATGGGTTTATTTGTAATTATAAGGGCATTTTGGTAATTTGGCCCGTTGAGGGCGTAATTGTGTATTTTCGTGTATGTGGGTGAGTTATGAATGGTACCACATTATATGTGGATTTGTTCGAGCCTTTCGGCATGAGACGATCATGAAATGCAAGTGTTCGGTCTAGTCATAACAAAATTAAGTTCAGGGCTCGGGGTGAGTCTCGGGGTGATTTTAATAATTAGAACATTACTAGGAATTAAAGGGTAACGGGATATGAATTATTGGTATTTGAGAATATTGAGAATAACGAGAATTGGAGGGTGTTAATTATGATTAACGAAATAGGTGCGAAAGGACAATTGTGCCCTTGGTGGCTGTTAAGGTTTATTTTAGACTTGAGGGCATTTAGGTCTTTTCACCCTAAAGGATATATATTAACCATTAAGGTTGTAGAAAGCTGTAGAAAACAGAGTCTCCTTCCCTTCTCTCTCGATGGTCATTTCTCCCCCATTTCTCTTTGGATTTTCAAGCTCTTTTTGAGGAACCAAGCCAAGGAACCAAGCTGTGATAAGCTAGAGTTATGCTCTACCATTGAAGAGGGTGTGTTGCTGAGATTAAGGTGAGTTTTTAGCCATTAAAACTCTTGTTCTTGCTCTGTTTTCCTAGTTGAGTTTCAGCTGGTTTTTGAGTTGGAAAGTTGAGTTTCAATGGATGTTTTTTGCTAGGGTTCTTGGGGTTGTGGTGCCTAGGACATGTGGGGATGATTTTTGGGTTCATTTGGGACTTAATTTGATGTTTGGAAGCATTGGAATCAAGTTGGGAATGAAGGAGTTGAAGGAGAAAGGTTCAGGGGCACTTCAGGCTGGAGGTAGCGCTACAGCGCCCACAAGGGGGCACTATAGCACTACCTAGGTGGCTTTGGGGTAGTTTTGGTTTGTCTTTAGCGTTGGGGCGCTAGGGGGGTATGCTACAGTGCTACCCTATTTCACCAGAATCCTGTTTTGAGTGTTTTTAAGGGTTTTTGGGTTGGGGTTTCAATTCCTAAGTCCCGGGATCGAATCTACTCACCGTGTGGGTACATTTCGGGGACCCGAGAGTGGGGTTTAGATCAAGACCCTATTATTAATGATGTTCATTAATCGGAGATTGTATTTGGTTATGACTAGGTGACCGCTAAAGGATTAAAAGGTCGATCGTTCTCAAGGGTCATTTTTGTTCTAATTCTCGCTCGAACCAAAGGTAAGAAAATTGCACCCTGTGTATATGACATGCGTGGTTGTTAATGAGGCATGTTGAATTTTTAAATGTGGACATAGATTGAATATTTAATGCTTAGCACATCTTTCTTATCTGTGAATAACACCGATTATTCATAAACGGCACTGGTCGCGTATTACTGATCTGAGAGTCAGAAGCGACATAAGCTTTGTGAACGCAGGGCCGATAAAAGATTAGATCTAATCGATATTAGCGTTGAATGACTCTAGGAGCATTAATGCTGGACCGACCCTAAGGTCGATGAAAATTATAAGTGCTTGACTAGTCTAGGACTAGTTACTCAGAGCCAGGGCCAAAGGCCTAAGTGACTGTTTGTCACGTGGCTAGGGAGCGGAATCCCATGGTTGTGACTCTATGATCACGCGATAGGTTATATTGGTGACTAGTTCATCGAACACCTATCTTGTCTAAGCTAGTGAAATGATCACTTATCTACAAAGCCCCGATGACCCTATTGTAACATGGCTAATGGGAACGGAACCCACCTTAGTGACTTTTACAATTGTCACTCTTCTATTTAGGACTATAAGCCCAGTATGGTTACCAGAACCACCAGTGTCAAATCACTTATCTGATTAGGATTGACTTGATAGTCATCCACTCAGGAGGGCAGGATTCCTTAGCTTGGATACTTATCATTACGTGAACCTATTTGCCTGCTTGAATAGGGCGATATTTGCTAGGCGTGTGCCTTATGATTTGACGACATGTTATTACTGGTCATGAGCATATTGAGTTTTCTTGCTGGGCTTCGGCTCACGGGTGCTATGTGGTGCAGGTAAAGGCAAAAAAAAGTTGGACCATCCTTGAGTTGGAGAGCTTAGGTGACGATGTGTACATATGCGGCTGCTCGAATGCCACGGCCGAGGGTTGAAAGAGGAACTAGGGTTAAACCTTGTTTTGCCGCTTAGATCGACTGGTTGTAAATATTTTCTTGTAATAGACCTTTAAATTATATTTTTGGGATCCTAGTGTATACAGTAAACGTTCTAATGAAACGTTATATCTTAACCAAAATTTTAACCCCTAAACCGCTAATCATACTTAGTTACACGATTTTGGCCAAATGACTCGATTAGCAAGTTTAGCACTATTTATAAGGCACACCGTAACGGTCCCTGGAGTTTAGGGCGTTACAGTGAACCCTTGTTCCTCTTTAAAACCTCGGCCGTGGTGGTTGAGCCGCTGCATATGTACACATCGTCACCTAAGCTTTCCAAGTCAAGGATGGTCCAGATTTCTTTTTCCCTTACGTGCACCATATAGCACCTGTGAGACAAGGCTTAGCAAGAAAACTTAAACATGCTCATAATCAGTTAATAACATGTTACCAAATCATAATAAGCATGCATAGCAGTAATAACCCTACTCATGCATGCATATTATTCATATAAATTACTACAACGTCATATGGGCCAATAGCCAAAGATAAATGATCGATGAATCATACTAGAACCCAATGCCCAAAATATACGATTAATGAATCATACTGGGACTCGGTGCCCTATTACATGATTATTAAATCATACTGGGGCTCAGCGCCCTAGGATATGGGAATAATGAGTCACCCCAGGGCCCTTTTCCTTATCCTCTGGTTAACCAGCCTTGGAGCTGGCCCACCGTACCTGGCCCCTCAGTTTTCCACGACCAATAGGTCGGTCAAGCATATGTCAAGCTCCTGATTAGGCATAACCATATCGACTAGCGCTCAATGCACCATTACCGCCATTGACTTATAAGTCAATGCTTTTTGACCAGCGCTCGACGCTATTGCCGTCCTTGACTCATCAATCAATGCTTTTTGACCAGAACTCAACGTGCTAATGTCGTCCTTGACTCATAAGTCAATACTTTTCGATCAGCACTCATCGTGCTAGTGTCTTCCTTGACTCATAAGTCAATGCTTTTCGACCAGCACTCAGCGTGCTAATGTCGTACTTGACTCATAAGTCAATGCTTTCGACCAGTACTCAGCGTGCTAATGTCGTACTTGACTCATAAGTCAATGCTTTCGACCAGCACTCAGCGTGCTAATGTCGTTCTTGACTCATAAGTAATGTCTGGGGTCCAGCCCTAGGATACTGGACTAATAAGTCACCTCGGGGCCCGTTGGCCTATCCTCTAAATAACCAGCCTTGGAGCTGGCCCATCGTACTTGGTGTTGAGTTTTCCATGACCATTAGGTCAGACAAGCGTATGATGTGCTCCTGGTTAGCTTAACCAAAATGACATGCGCTCAACGCACTATTGCCGCCCTTGACTCATAAGTCAATGCTTTTTGACCAATGCTCAATGTGCCATTGCAATCCTTGGCTCATAAGTCAAGTCTTTCTTAATCAGATAATACAAACAGGCATATATCATATAACAAATATCCAAATACAAACATGCTTAATCAATAATCACAAGCATAATCATAATCATGCACATTCTCAGGCATTCATGACCTATTCATATTTGTTGACCCTCGAACTGGTCAACGACACGGAGTTAGATAAACCATAGAAAATAAGATGGAAATGAGATGAAACCAAGACGAAAAGATAAATGACACAAACAATTTATAGTGGTTCGGCCCCAATCAGATAGTAATAACCTATGTCCACTTAGTATTCTTATGGATGTAGTATTCCAAGAACAGTGATCAATGAACTAGGGTTCACGAGTTTCACTAGCTCTCAGACGAATACAATTGTGGTGGATAACAACATTATTTTTCCTCTCTTAGAATCTCTAAGCTTAAGCGTACTAAAGCCAAAAATCAAAAGTCCCCTCTCTTGAGCCCTTTGATTCTTATTTATAGGCTCAAGGAGTTCTACATGGGCCAATGGGCCTTAATTACATTTAATACAGGCGTATCTATATAATAATGAAAATTGTAATTAATACGTAATTACAAGATTGCATATCTGAAGGAAATAAATGAATATATGCGACCAGGCTGGTCGCCCATAATTATGGTGCCTGATAAGACAATGATCTTCTGGTCGAGGGTCGAGCAGATTATACTCACTTAAAACTACCAAGTGCATCCCACGTGTATGCCAATTCTGCCACATCATCGGGTAGTTTGTTTTTGAGTAAACATTTTCCCCCCAAGTTTATTTTACTACGACATGCATTAAGTAAACTTAAATGACAAACCCTCCACATGACCTGTCAGACCTGTCAAAGTCGTCAGTGCCTTTTCGAAAATGGTAACCAATCATGTCATTGCAGTTTACCAAAAAGCATTTTGACGGCTAACACATTTCCCCACGTTTCGAAAACCCATCCCCCATCATTACCTTATTAATCGTGTCTCGATTAATATAAATAATCCCTCATTTTTAATTTTTACTTTTTACTCTTCCTCTTTTCCTCAAGAACATTGAAGAATGAAGCACAAAGAACCCAGAAAACTCAGACATCTTTGGTGATCCGTGAAATATCTGTCCAGCGCTCAAATCAACGCTTGTATCTTCACTTCACTCTTTTATTCAAGTAAGTTTCTTGAGATTCTTTGTCTCTAATATGCCATGCAATAGTTATCCCTTGAGTTTTCTAATGTTTTGGTATCTGAGTTTTTGAATGTTCTAAAAAAAATGATTTGGGGTAATCAGGCTCGTAGGTAGTAGGGCTTGAGATCAGTCTTTGTCAAGCAATCTCCTCTTTTGTTGCACTGGTGGGTAGGTCTTGTCCACATTGAGGACATGACTTATCATGAATGGAGAAATTCCAACCATGTCCTTATGTGACAAGGCAAAGACGTCCTGGTTCTTCTTCAAAAATTCTACCAACCGTACCTTAATTTCCACATTTAGCTCCTTCCCAATTTTAATTACTCTAGTCAGGTCCTCCTCATCTAGTAGGACTTCATCAAGATCTTCGACTGGTCCTACAGCCATGACGTCGTCCCCAAAGCGAGGATCGATGTCGTTTCCCTCGCTTTGGGAAAGTTGCTATAATAACAAATCTTCGTTAAAAGGAGCCCTCGGCTCTAGTAGAGTGTTTCTTTCAATGTCAACTTCCATGTTGACAACCTCATCGGTTCCTTCCTTCTCTTCGCAGTAGGTTACTACCATGTTGTTTATGCATGGTCCTTTCTGTTGCCTTGACCACTGACGCATTATAGCATTTGCATGCTTCCCTTTGGTTACCATGTATGCATCCTTGCCATGCGCTCATGGGGAACTTGTAACGACCCAAAATCGCTAGTAAGGCTTAAGGGCCTTGATTAGTGTGCCAGGAGGGCATTAATGGAATAATTGTGATTTAAATTAGTAATTATATGTTTAGTAATGTTTATATGATAGTTGATGATATTATGTGGTAATGTGGTAATGTGGTAATGTGATATGTATGTGTATGTGATAAATGTGAGAACCACATTATTATGTGGTAGGTTTGTAGGGCACGACTCAAGACGATCCTAGGGTTAGATGGTGAGAAAAGTCACAACGGGACTTGAGATATGAATTTGGATAAGTCAAGGGTATTTTAGGTATCTGGTAGCGATTTGGACAACTGGGTCATAAAAATAAATATATGGAGATATATTTGAGGTTAGGATGTCTAGGCGGGAATATTGGGGGATTTTACCGTTTTGGCCTCGGGGACAGTTCCGGCACCCCGAGCCTTGGGATTAGTTTAGCAATAAGATAAACTTAAGGAAACTTTTAGAAGGAAAAGATAAAATCGACCAAAACACTTTCTCCTCAGCTCACTCTCTCAAGGAAAACAAAGGGAAGAAGAAACACTGAAATTCTAAGGGGAAATCAGCAGCAGTTTAGTGAGATTCAAGAGTAAATCTTGAGGCTTAGCTCAGTGAATAGACCAGGACTGAATTAAGATTAAGGTAAGGGTTTAATCCATCTATTTTCTTGAAATTCAACCTTAAGTTTCAGCTGGATTATTAAGGGTGTTGCTCAATTGATGATTAGGGTGGATTTGAGCAGGGGAAATCCTTGGAATCAGCTGAGTTGTGGCTAAGGGAGGAGTTCAATCAAGAAGGTAAACCTTGTTTTATAAATTGGTGATTTGAGTTTGAGTCTTGACTGGTTGTAACAGGGTGTTTGTGTTCATAGAGTCTCAAGGATTGGAGGTAAATCTTCTATGGTTTATTGGGCTGGAATTTCTGTTGAAATTGTGTAGCATGAGTTGGGGATATGTTGGGTGTTGGAGTGGAAGCTTAGGGGTGGTTTGGTTTGGGTTTTGGGCTTTAAAATGACGAGTTTTTTGGGCACGAAGGGGAGGCCCGCGGCTCTGTTCTAGAGCGCTGCGGCCCTAGGATGAAAAAGGGCCAAGGAGGCTCGGCCATGGGAGGGCGCCGCGGCGCCCAAAGCAAGGGCCGCGGCACGTGTGTTGTTCAGCATGGGCTTGGTTCTGTTTCGAGGCTAGGGCCGCGGCTAAGCTCCAAGGGCCGCAGCCCTTGGTTGCACACATGAGTTTTTGAGGGTTTTAGGCACGGGAAAATAGTTTAGTATGCTCGGGATTGGTTTCACCACCGTGCTTGGTGGAATTCGGATTCCCGGGAGTTAGTTTTGTACCGGAAACCTATATTTGAGTGTTAATGGAACCCTATACTTTGGTTGTGACTAGGTGATAAAGGCTTAGGCTCGGGAATAGATAGTGCTTGAGGGGCGTTGCTCGTAATTCAATAACTGTACAGACTAAAGGTAAGAAAACTGCACCTGGTTGAATATATGTGACGGGACTAAGGGCTCCCTATTGTAAACACTTGAAAAGATGGTATTATGCCATGCAAGCCATTTAGTGAACCAATGGCCTAAGGGTGCCAAGGGTTTCACTAGCGCACAGGGCGCGGCTCGGCCACTGGTAGCCGAGGACAGCTTATTATGCACTGAGCTCGGTTTAAGCGGGCCGGAGTCAGTGGGTTAAACAGAGGGTGCGGCCTAATTCGTCAGCCCTGAATATTATATGATATGAGTGTTATATGTGATAGATTGTATCTTGAATCTGATTGTATGTGCTGAATATCTGTTGGGGATTATCTGATGGGAATACATGCATAATGAGTTAATTGTCTATTATCATTGATTGAGTTGTTTAAGATGTTTTCTTGCTGGGCCTTGGCTCACGTGTGCTACGTGGTGCAGGTAAAGGCAAGGGCAAGTTAGATCAGCCTTGATTGGAGAGCTCAGCAAGCAAAATGTACATAGCCAGGTGCTCGGCCGCCACGGTTGAGGTCTAGGCAAGGACGTGAGACCTGAAGACTGTCTGTTTTGCCTTAGTATGGCTAGTGAATACTCATGTACTTTTAGGAGTCTGTAAACTTATTCTAACTTTGTTTTCTTATGGGATCCCATGTTTACTACAACTTAAGTATATGAAATGAGTCTTTTGAGACCAAAACCTTTTTAACCTTAGCTCTTACATGTTTAGTGACACGTTTTTTAGATAATGACTTGATTAGCAAGTCTTGCACCTTTATAAGTACACAGTGTAGCGGTCTTGGCTATCCAGGATGTTACAGAACTTCAAAGATAGATGCCAGATAGATACTGCTGCGTGTAACGCCATCAGGAGGGGTCTCTCGAGCACTACATTGTAAGCCAATGAGCAATCTGCCACTAGGAATTCTATCATCACAGTCTCGTGCCTGGGGACATCCCCCACTGTGACCGGTAGTTTGATAGTTCCTGTTGGTGCTAGGCATTCTCCTATGAACCCATATATCACTTGGGAACATGGTGTTAGGTCCTTGATCGTGAGCTTCTTCTTCTCGAAGGATGATTTGTAGATGATATCCACTGAGCTTCCCATATCCACCAAGCATCTCTTCACTCGGGCATTGGCGATTTGAATGGTAAGGACCAGAGGGTCATTGTGGGGGTACCTCACGTGCCTGGCATCATCCTTAATAAAAGTGAGAGTTTCACTTTCATACTTCAGATTTTTTGGACACCACTCATCGACTGCCATGCACTAGGAAGACTCCCGTACCTCATGTATGAGGGTCCTTGCATATCCCTCACGAGCATTGTTACTATGACCTGCTATGTAGGCCCCCCCACATATGGTATCCAGTGTGAAGTCTACGGCCGTTGGCTTTAGTGGTGGACTCTTCTGCCTTCTGAAATATGGATCCCTACTCGGGGTTTCGGTCTTGACTCGGTACCTCAAGAGTTTTCCTGGTCGGAGAAGAAACTCTGTCTCATCATTCAATTGTTTGCACTCATTTGTGTCATGCCCATAATCATTATGGAAATGAAAAAACTTATTCTTGTCCTTCTTTCCTTCTGAACGCAAGGTTTGTGGCTTTCAGTATGGTACCTCCTGGTATGTTTCCAAGTAATTCTCATCCCTTGATGTAGTCAAGATAGTATAATTGGTGAACCTGGGCTGGTAGGGCTGATGCTTAGGCTGTTTGTTGACGGGTGCTGACTTAGCTTTCTTCTCTCCACCCTGCTCGGCACCTGAGGTATTCCTCTTCTTATCGTTGCCCTCACTGCCGCCCTCAGGGTTTGAGCCGTTCTTATCTGCCTTGACAGTGGTCGGATGGTTTATGCATTTTTCTTCCTTCATGATAGTGTCATCTAGCTTCATGTATTTGTCTGCTCGGTCCAGGAACTTCTGCAAGGTGTTTATGGGGTTCCTGTGTATGGTATCCTACAAGGGACTACGATAGTTTATTCTTGCCGAGATGACAATGAACTTCCCTTCATCTCATACTGTGGACGCTCGGTTTGCCTTTCTCATGAATCTTTGGATGTAGTCTTTGAGGGATTCATCTTTCCCTTGCTTGATGCTAGCTAGCTGATTGGCATAAACTGGTTGAATCCATCCGACACTGAAGACCTTGCAAAATTCCTTCCTGAATTGCTCCCAGGAAGTAATGGATCCAGGTTTGAATTTTCAATACCATTCCTGGATTGAGTCAGAGAGAGTGGTAGGGAATACCCTGCACCTATAATCATGTTCCACACCGAGTAACTCCATCTGATCTTGGAACTTCCCAATGTGTCGTATTGGGTCGTCCTTCCCAGTGTATGTTGGGAGTATCGGGGTCTTGTATTTCAGTGGTGGTTGAGCAGCTTGGATATTAGCATTGAAGGGAGTCCCACTTCTATCTGCCAGCTCGATATTGGAAGGTTTCTTTGTTAGACCCTGAACAGCCATAACGAGTACATCTATTTGAGCTTGCACTGCTAGTGGGATCGCTGATCCAGGTAGGGTAGATGTCCCTGGTACCCCCTCCTGAGTGTTGGTCCTCCTGTTGATGACCTCTCTTAAATCCTGAGGTTGCACATCTTTCCCTAGCCTATTGAACACAATATTGGTGTTATTCATCGGTTCCTTTCCCTTGCGAGACTGAGGGTGTAGGGGTGGTAGGTTCGCCTTGCCCCTGTCGGTGCGACCCTGCCCCCGAGCCTTTCCTCCTACATGACTTTGAGACTTTGAGTGGCCATTTCCATTCCTATCATGCCTCTCAAATGTTTAACCCTCATCTCCTGCGTTGTTTCGTCTGTCCCCCTGGGAGAAGGCCTTCGAGTTGGTAATACTCCTACTCCAAGATGAAGTGTTATTCTTCTTAGTCATGGAGGAGGCAGTCTTGGACTGTGCCTCTTCATCCTATCTCTGGGAAAGTGGTTCTGAGAGTGTCCTTGGGGTCCTACTCCTCCACTGGGACTCTCTGTTACTGTTGTCTCACATTCCTGCTGCTTTGGCCTGAGCCTCCCTCACCGCCTGAGTAGGAGCTTCAGCGTTAGCTCGGGCTAATTGAGTAGCCGCTTCCAAGGCCACAATAGCCTCCTGGTGTCTTCAGTCAGATTCTTGCTCCCTCTGGATCAGTCTTTGGACCTGCTCATCAATCTCCCGTCGTTTTCGTTCCATAGTTGCCCTTTGAAGGGCAATTTCTACATCAAAGGCTTCCTGCCTCGGTAGAAATTATGCCATCTCCTCCTGGTGAGCGTCCTGTGGATCTTCCACATCAGGTTGATCTCCAACCTCCACCTGAGGTTCATTAATGGGATCTATGGGATCCTAGGTGGTGGAATCCCTAGGAGTAGTCTTCTTGGTCTGACTGGATTTTGGAGGCATCGGAAAAATGATGAAAGTGTTTTTCTTGATTTTGTACTCTAAATGAAAGTACCAAAATGTTGAACTGTGAAATTGGCCAAAAAACGTATGTATAGTATACGATACCTTTTGAACGAAATAAATAGAATAAACGGCAGAGTACAATTATCTTAAGTAAACGCACAGAAATTTTATAGTGGTTCAGCCCTGTTCTGATGAATAGTAATAGCCTAATCCACTTAGCTTTTAGTATTGAATCACTCGACAATTACACTGAGGAACAAAAGTATTGACTCATTTGTGATTTGCCCAAAATTTCTCTCGAAATATTCTTCAGATCTCGAAAATTCCAGAAAAAGCCATCCCTTGAAATGAAGCCCCCAGTCCTTTATTTATAGTACCCAGGGGCTGTTACATGATCATTAATACCCGGATCGTGGTTTGGTACACGATTATCAGGTAGTGGAGATACGTGTCCACCTCCCCATGATTATGAGATCGTGGGTCTTCTTGTTGTTTCTCTAGATCGTGGTGGATAAAGCACGGTAGAAACCTATGGGAAGATGTTAAGTCTCTGTTGGTATACGGGACTTAGATGCTAGGCCCGATGACCCGAGCTTGGGTGCTAGGTCTGTGACCTTCTGGGTGTTGGACCTGTTGATCCTCCGGGTGCTAGGCCTGTGACATTCTGGATGCTAGGCCTGTTGATCTCAGTTTGAATGAGAGTGAGTATTTCTTAATGAAGTGTACTTGGGGGTTTAGGCCGACTACCCTATGAAGAATTGGGTGGGCCGACCACCCAGGTGGTTCTTGAGCATGTCAGGTCGACCATCCTAGGGGTTAGGGTCAGGCTGACCACCCCTAGAGGTCCTTGGGCATACTGGGGCCGATCACCCCTGGTGAAGGGGTCAGGCCGACCACTCCTAGGGGCTCTTGGACACACTGGGGCCGACCACCCCTGGGTATGGGTCAGGCCGACCACCCCTAGGGATCTTGGGCCTGCTTAGGCCGACCACCCCTAGGGATATGGGTCAGGTCGACCATCCCTAGAGGCTAGGGCCAGGCCAACCACCCCTAGGGGGTTTAGGCCTGGTTGACTTCCCTATAGGTCCTGGACCTATCTTTTTTTATCGTTGGTCTTTTCTCAATACTTCGTTGTTTTTCCCTGATTTGTGATGCCATGTGTCACATTCTCATTTGCCACGTCATCCTCGTATTTTTGAGTGATAACAACACTAATTCTACTTATGAATATTAAAGAAATTGTTATTATCATTGTTAATTATTTATAACTGTTAAGTAAGTGCTTATTATCACCTTGGTTGAGCATGAGTATGAAAATACATGCTTATTAGCATTATTGTTGAATGTGAAAGCTATTAAAATGATTATTAGCATTGTTCTTGTATGTGTATGCTTATTTGTTCAATTTTTAGACTGTGGGGTGGTACAGGGCACTGTTATTATTGCCTGATGAGGAGAGTCATTGATTGTAGATAGACTTGGAAGTATGCTTCCAGAGCAATTAGATGAACTAGTCGACGCCAAAATTCAGGTCAGAGTTATAATGACTGGGGTCACAACCCTCCGTCGGCCCCTCAGAATTAGCAACAGATGCTTGCTGAAATGAAAGCCAGACTACAAAGACAAGAGGAGGAGATCTGCTTGTTGAGACAGCAACAGGTTCCAGCAGGAACGTCGCGCTAGTTGTGTTATCTCTCGTGGTACCAGTTTTACATCAACAACCAGGGGTGGGAGCCTTTATATGAGCGTTTTAGAAAGCAACACCCTCCTACTTTTGAGGGAAGGCTAGATCCACTATGAGTTGAGCAATGGATGGGAATTACCATCTCAATCCTCGACTTTATGGGGGTGGTAGGTAATGAGAGAGTGGCATGTGCCACGTTTATGTTTCGGGAGTACACCCGAATTTGGTGGGAAGTGTTATCCCAGACCAGGAATGTGAAAACCCTGAGCTGGGAAGTGTTCAGAGAAGTATTTAATGAGAAATACTATAATGATGCAGTCTGGGCTATAAAGGAAGATGGGTTCAGCAATTTGGTGCAGGGCGCCATGACCGTGACAAAATACGCTCTTAAATTCGATAGGTTGGCCAAGTTCCCTTCTGACTTGGTGCAAACTGATGTAATAAGAAAGAAAAGGTTTGTTTGAGGGCTAAATGCAATGATAGTCTGGGATATCAGAATCACCTTTGTACCTCGAGTGACGACTTACGCTCAGGTAGTTGAGAAGGTCCTTACTGCTGAGGGCGTAGGGAACAAGATCTAGCGTGAGAATGCGGCCACAAGGGACACAAGGAGGGTGGGACCTCCCTTTATAGGATCTGGTAGAGGCGGAGGCCCTAGTGACCAGAGAAAGACCCTAAACATTGTTACAATTTTAGGCCCCGATAGGAGGCCAAAGGCTATACAGATTGGCTGCCAAGGTGGCAATGAGAGCTGAATGACTTATCTAGAAAGTACAAGATGTAGAAGACATCATCTGGGAGCATGTTGAGTGAAGAGTTGCTTTTTATGTGATATAGTTGGGAGCTTTAAAAAAGATTGCCCGAGAGTGAAGAAGGAAGAACCAAAGTAGGCGAATAACTTGACTCCAGCTTGAGTGTTTGCACTGACGCAGTCAGAGGCTGAGGCTAGTCCCTCAGTAATGACAGGTCAACTTTCTAATGTTGGTGTACATTATACTGTGTTGATCAATTCTGGTGCTACATATTCCTGTGTATCTAGTAGAGTGATTGATAGATTGTGTATACCATGTGATTATTATGATGTGGGATTTTGGATTTTATTTCCAACTAGGGAGTTGGTAGTCTCTAAGAGATGGGTCCGATCATTGTCAGTAGAGGTTGACAGTAGAGAATTCTCAGTGGATTTGATTGAGCTGGTTATGGATGACTTTGATATGGTTCTAGGTATGGATTGGCTAGCCAAGTATGAGGCAACCATAGATTTTAAGAAGAAGATGGTAACCTTTGAACCTGAGGGTGAGGACCCGATCGTATTTGTGGGAACTGTGCACGGACCTCACATTCCTATGATATCAGCATTGAGGGTTAGAGACCTATTGCGAGGTAGTTTCATAGGATTCCTAGCTAGTGTGGTAGACACCACTAGGGTTGTGCTAGTTTGACCTGAGGATACCATATTAGTCTGTGAGTTTCTGGATGTATTCCCAAGATAATTACCAAGGTTGTCGCTGCTTAGGGAGATAGAATTTGTTATTGAATTAGCACCGGGGACATAACAATTGTCTAGTTTATTAGGCTTAGTTTCTCGCCATAAGGTGTGTCAATCCTGTTTGTAATGAAGAAGGATGGGTCGCTGAGGATGTGCATCGATTACAAAGATCTGAATAAGCTGACTATCAAGAATAGATATCCACTGCTGAGGATCGATGATTTTTTTGATCAGCTATAGATCAAGACAATGTTCTCAAGGATTGATCTTCGATCTGGTTATCACCAGCTAAGGATCAAAGATGGGGATATTCTTAAGACAAATTTTTGTACTAGGTATGGGCATTATGAGTTCTTAGTCATGCCATTTGGATTAACTAATGACCCCAAAAACTTTCATGGATCTGATGAATAGAGTGTTCAAGGATTACCTAGACAAATTTGTGATTGTCTTTATCAGCGACATCCTGGTTTATTCCTAGTCTGGAGGTAGAGCATGAGCAACATCTTCGGTTGGTATTGCAGTGACTAAGGGAGCACATATTGTATGCCAAGTTCAAGAAGTGTGAGTTCTGGTTACCTCAAGTGACATTCCATGGTCACATTGTTAGTAAAGACAAAATTATGTTGGTTCCGACAAAGATTGAGGCAGTAAGGGATTGGCCAAGGCCAAGGAGTGCTTCTGAAATAAGAAGTTTCCTTGGACTGGTAGGGTATTATCAGCACTTTGTTGAAGGGTTCTCAAGGATTGCAACACCATTGACGGGGTTGACACACAAGAACCTAAAGTTTGTGTGATCAGATAGATGTGAGAACAACTTCCAGGAGTTGAAGCGGCGATTGATCACTACTCCAGTTCTGAGTTTTCCATCAGATCAGGAGAAGTTTGTGGTATTTTGTGATGCATCAAACCAGGGGTTAGGTTGTGTTCTTATGTAGGCTGGAAAGGTGATTGCCCATGCATCATGAAAACTACCCTACGCATGATCTAGAGTTAGGAGCAGTGGTCTTTGCATTGAAGGTATGATGGCATTACATTTATGGAGAGAAGTGTGAGATATACACTAGCCATAAGAGCTTAAGGTATTTCTTTACCGTGAAAGATCTGAACATGAGATAGAGGCATTGGATGGAGTTTGGTGAAAGATTATGACTATAAGATTCTTTACCACCCAGGAAAAGCCAATGTGGTGACAGATGCCTTGATTCAGAGAGGTCAAGGACAGGTATTCAGTTTGAAGCAAATATCGAAGGAGTTGGTAGAGGAGATGACTAGAGTAGGGATAGAGTTGGTGGTGGGCCAATTAACTAACATTACCTTGCAGTCTACTGTCTTGGAGAAGATTAGGGAAGGGTAGGTGAATGAACCTCAGTTGATGAGGCACATAGGCAACGTCCTATCTAGAGTGGCTAAGGACTACACCGTTTAAGACATTGGTTTGCTGAGGTATAAAGAACATATTTGTCTTCTGATGGATTTTTCTATCAGATGGGAGATTCTGGATCAATATCATACCATACCATACTCGCTCCATCCAGGCACCACGAAGATGTTTCAGGATTTGAAATCTCTATATTGGTGTCCTGGGATGAAGAAGGATGTGATTGAATATGTGGTTAAGTGCCTAACGTGTCGGTAGGTGAAAGCTCAACACCAGAGATTAGCAGAGCTATTACAACCTTTGGGTATTCTTGAGTGGAAGTGGGAGGACATTACTATGGACTTCATGGTTGGGTTACCCAAGTCAGTGGGTTAGTATGATTCAGAGTGGGTTATTGTGGACAGATTTTGTAATGTCCCAAATTACCTAATAAGGCTTAGGGCATTGATTAGGGGCCAGGATTGCAAATTATGGAAATTATGTGATTATGTGACATATATGTGTATCATTATATGTTTATGTGAGTTATATTATAATATGACTTGATATGCATGTGTTAGGTGTATTAAATATGCATGTGGGCCCGTTTATGATTAAAATGGAAATTTTCATAATTTGCCCCGTTATGGGTATATTTGGCATATATGTGATATATACGTGACACTACATAATGATGTGGATATATTTGGGTTACTCGGCACGAGACGGTCCTAGGGAGCAAGTTAGTGGATCACAACGGGGTCAAATACCAGGCTCGGGGTGAGCCTAGGGGTAATTTGGCAATTTAGTACATTACCGAGATCGGGTACTGGGGAATTATTTGGTAATTATTTGAGGATATTGGAAATAACAGGAATTATAAGGCGTTGATTTTGATTAACGAGGTATGTGGAAAATGACAAAACTTACCTTGAGGGGCTTTGAGAAAGAGATTTGGCCCTAGGGGAATTTAGGTCATTTTGTGCCAATTTAGTGACTTAGTCGCTCTTTCCCTCAACAAAAGGAAACCCCAAAACAGAGTACCATTCAGCCTTTTCCATCTCTCTCTCCCCATACGATTTCTCTCTTTCTCTCTTAGCACCTTGGAGGTTGATTTTGATTTTTGAGGAAAAGGCTAGAGAATTGAAAATTCAAGTTGGGAATTCAAGTAGGAGGAAGTTAAAATACATAATTCATCACTGAGGTAAGCTCTAACCCTCTTTTGATGCAGGTTTGTTTTGGGTTTAAGGGTGTTCTTGGGATGTCCTTGAGCTTCAAAGCTCAAGTATGGATTTTTGTGTTTTGGTGGGTTTTGATCAAGTGTTAAACTTGGGTTTTGATGAGTTTAATATATTAATGAGGTTCTGGGGTTGAATTATGAGTTTGGATTGTGTTTAAATGAGATTTTGGTGGCTTGAATTTAGGGGAAAACGTAGGGGAAAACTAGGGAATTCTGGGTTGTAGGGGAGCGCCCCAGCATTGGTTTTAGGCGCCCCAGCGCTAGTTTTGGGCACCCCAGCGCTAGGCAGGGGAAGCTAAGAAAGGCTCTCTGACTTGGGTGGTGCCCCAACGCTACCTTTGGGTGCCCCAGCGCTAGACCAATTTCAGCAAAGCCCACTTTTAGGGCTTGGGGGCTCGGGGGATGGTTCCACCACCCCATTGGGTGGGATTGGATGTCCCGAGAGCACGAGAGCGGTCCCAGAGTTTGTTTTTAGGGATTGAATCTTAATGAGATTATTATTTATGGTTGTGACTAGGTTATCGCTAGGGCTCGGGACAGGATCGTGCTCGAGGGTCGTTCATTCGTAACTTGTGCTTGGACCAACGGTAAGAAAATTGCACCCTGTATGTGGTACATGTGATTATGGCTTGGCCCAAATAGTTAAACAAGAATATGAATAGGGCATGAACGCCTGAGAATGTGCATGATTATTATTATGCTTGTGATTGTTGATTAAGCAAGCTAAATTATTTGTATTTCGATATTTGATATATGATATATGCTAGTCTGCATTATATGATTGAGAAAGACTTGACTTATGAGTCAGTGATGGAAATAGCGCTGAGCGCTGGTCGATATTGTTATGCCTAATCAGGAGTGTGACATACGGTTGACTGGCCTATTGGTCGTGGGAAAACTAAAGCGTCAGGTACGATTGGCCAACTCCAAGTTTGGTTATACATAGGATAAGGCAAAGTGCCCTTGGGTGACTCATTAGTCCCATATTCTAGAGCACTGAGCCCTAGTATGATTTAATAATCATGTATTAGGGTGTTGAGCCCCAATATGATTTATTAATCATGTATTAGGGCGATGAGCCCAGTATGAATTATTAATCATGTATTAGGGCACTGAGCCCCAGTATGATTTATTAATCATGTATTAGGGCGTTGAGCCCCAGTATGATTTATTAATCATGTATTAGGGTGCTGAGCTCCAATATGATTCATTAATCATGTATTTTGGGCATTAGGCCCCGGTATGCTTCATTGATAATTTATCTTGGGATATTGGCCCCATATGACACTGTAGTCATTTATATGAATGGTATGCATGCATGAGTATGGTTATTACTGCTAGGCATGCTTATTATAATTTGGTAATATGTTATTAACTACTTATGGTCATGTTTAATTTTTCTTGCTGAGCCTTGGCTCACGGGTGCTATGTGGTGCAGGTAAGGGGAAAAGAAAGCTAGGCCATCCTTGAGTTGGAGAGTTTTGGTGACGATGTGTACATATGCGGCTTCTCGACCACCACGGTCGGGGTTTCTTAGAGGAACTAGGGTCAAACCCTATTTTGCCGCTTAGGTCTGCCGGTTGTAACTTTTTAATTATAATTAACCTTTTTAGATGTTAGTTTTGGATCCCATGTATGGAAGTAAACATTTTAATGAAACAGATATATCTTTTAACCAAAACTTTTAACCCTAAACCATTGAGCATGTTTAGTTACATGTTTATGGCCAAATGACTCGTTTAGCGAGTCCAACATTATTTAAAATACACAGTGTAACAGTCCCTGAGTAGTAGGGCGTTACAGATTTTGCAGTGGATCAGTACGGTCATCTCTATGTGAAATAGATAGTACGCCTTCATTGGGCTCCTAATTCCATTGTGTCAGATCAGGACCCGACCTTTACTTCCAAGTTTTGGGGAAGTCTGCAGAAGGCAACGGGAACACAATTGAAGTTCCATACAAGTTATGATCCTCAGACTGATGGACAATGCAAGAGAATAATCCAGATGTTGGAAGACATACTTCGAGCATGCATTTTGGACTATTGGACTAGCTCCATATGAGATTTTGTATGGTAGGAAATGTAGATCCCCCATCCATTCAGATGAAATGGGTGAGAGGAAATATCTGGGTCCTGAAGCAGTCCAGAGGACAAATGAGGCTATTGAGAATAATATAGCTTGGACGCTTGCTTCTCAGAGTAGACAGAAAAGCTACGCTGATCCCAAGCGTAGAGAAGAGTTACAGGTTGGGGACTATGTTTTCCTCCATGTTTCACCTTTGAGAGGGGTGAAGCGGTTTGAGAAGAAGAACAAGTTGAGCCCTAGGCTTGTGAGACTTTTGAGATCTTGGAGAGGATTGGTCATGTAGCCTATAGGTTGGATTTACCCCCAACGCTGTCAGGGGTTCATAATGTAGTCCATATTTTGACGCTTAAGAAATATTTATCAGAAGCAACTCATGTGTTGAGTTATGACGATCTAGAGCTATAGACATATTTATCCTATGAGGAACGACCAGTTCAGATCCTGGATAGAATGGACAAGTGTTGGGAATTGTGCCCTAAAAGCATATGTAGTAGACATTGTTTTATGAAAAAAATAAATGAATTCAATTTGTTATGCATATATTTTATGGACTATATTATAATGTGATAATATTATGTACATATCAAAAAAATTTCCTAAGTTCATATATGAGATCTCAAACACGTATTGGTACAGGAGGATTGTGTTTGAGATAAATGAACTTGAATAGTTCGCAGTAAAATAAAGTTGTAGAATCTTTAGATTGATTACTGCAAGTACGGTCCACTAGTATTATGAATGCATGTGATCTAGATCCGGATCACAAGTGTGGTAGGACACTTTAGTGGATGTGCTTGATATATTAGAGAATATATAGAACTGGACCAGATATGTTTATTAATACTTAGTTAAATACCGTTTCGAAGTATTAATTAAATATATCAACTGATGATCATATACAAATAGATCTTAATCTTGAAGTTACTATGAACTCCTGTTTATGAGTTCTTTGATTCACTCGTTAGGGTCTGTCAGAATGATCAGGCTAGAAACTTTTGTTTTGGGAACTCATTAATGTAGATGGCTGGAGACATAGTATACATATATGAAATCTATGCCTTCTCGCAAGAGATTGAATGATGGTTCTCTTAAGGGTTGACTTTTGGGACTGAAAGGTTATTGAGCTTAAATTCATAATTTAGTTATGAATTAACCTTCACTAGTAAAGTCAATGGTACTTAAAAAAAAGATAGTTAAAGAGGTAAAACGGTAATTTTATTCCTAATTAATTATGAACCATTATTAGAGGGTCGATTTGTATGCAATGATTATATCGATGGACGCTTTATAATTATAAGGTACTCAGTAAATGAAATGTCTATAATTACAAGAGTGCAGTCTTATATTTATAGTGGAATAATCATGAGATTAATAAATTAAGATTATTTAATTAAAGAGTTTAATTAATAATCTCAAATTTATTGGAGCTTGGAATTATAGGTCCATAGGTCCCCATAGCGGTTCTATCAACACTATTCAAGGTAAGAGTTGATATGAAGGGAAAAATAGTTTAAAGACATATTTAAGAAGAAATTTGTTTTTCGGGCCAAATATGCAATTATATGATATTAGTGATTAATTAATTAATTACAAATTAGTTGTAGTTAACAAAACTAATTAATATTTAATTATTGTATAATTTTCGAAATTATATTAAATAATTAAATTAATTAATTATAATTTTCAAAAGTATAATAAATTAATATTTATTTTTGAAAATATTGTATTTAATTAATTGGTAGAATTAATTTAATATCTTTATTTAAGTGGGAGATAATAATCTGATAAGTTCAAATTGGATTTGAATTGAAAAGATTGATATTTATTCAAATAATTAATTATATTTGATAATTAATTAAAAATATATTTAATTTAAATTTGAATTAGTTATCAGGTTGTTAGATCTTATTTGATAAAGTAGTTTGAATAAATAATTAATAAAAATTGAAAAAAAAACCAACATCCCTAAAAATAGGAATGCTACACGTGCACACAGAGTGCATGTACTGCTATTTTCAGGGATAGGATTTTCAATTTTATTTAATTAATTAATGGATAATTCAAAAAAATTAGTTTTTGGATATTTTCATTAATGAAATAATTAATTAAAAAGTAAATTGTAAGTTGGTTACAGATTTATTTTTTAAATTTGAATATTTTCTTTTAAGTATGACTAATAAGAAAATATACAAATAACCAATCTCAAAAAACTAAGTCTATTCGCTCTGTGAAAAATAGAATGATAGTTTTCTCTCCCTGAATAATAAAGAACCAATTCTCAGGCCTATTCTCTTGATCTCATGTGTTGAGTACATTAAGTGGAATCACAAATAAACTATCATTCATTCTCTAAGTGCCCACACACTTCTTGAGGTGTAGAGAATGCTTTGGAAGATCTTGGTGTGAGTACCTGGCAGCAGCTTGGATAGGAAGATCGTTCTAAATACGAAAAGATAGCAAGGACACCTTAAAGGCTTCAAGAGGTATGGTTTCTATTCTTAACTTGCTTATGATTAATGTATGTATATTAATGGATCCACATATTTAAAGGTAGTTTAAATATGTTACAAAATTTTTGTTGTACACTGGGCCAAGCCCACCACCATTCCGCTGCGTATTAGGAAACTCGTTCCTAACAATTGGTACCAAGCGGTCATTAATCTCTGCACACATTAGTTACTATGTAGGCATAATATGCATTCTTATGTCATTGTAATATATGTGAATGGATGGATGTATGTATGATTATAGTTTATTCTTAAGGGTCGTTAATTATATTGTGTTTTAGGTTTAAGAACTGTTCTTAAAATTCTAGATGAAAAATGTAAGCCATTTTGGGGCATAGGAATTTTTGTAATTTTAATTTTCTCCGTAAAAATTATTTGAAAAATTCTGTAAGGCCCGAGCCCCGAAGCCCGAGCCTCACCCAGCCGCACAGCTGCGTGCCTAGCCCCTGCGTGCTGCCTGCCCAGTGTGCCCCGCGCACCTCGCCCAGCCAAGTGCTCGCATCCCTGCGCACCACGCTAGCCGCGCGCCCCGCACCTGCGTCAGCCGCACGCCCAGCGCGTCCCGCGCCTCGCCTAGTCGCACGCCCAGCGCACCCGTGTGCCTTGCCCTGTTGCGCGCCTCTGTATGCCGCACCCAGCAGCAGCCCGTGCGCTCTAGTCGCACCTCCAAGTTGCCAGCCGCATGCCCCTTGCCGAGCCACCATATGCAGTCGCCCCTAAGTTTTTTTTAAACCCTAGGGCTTGCATCCAAAAATTATCCATTTAAATTATGGGCTTAATTAATTTAGCCCATAATTAAAATTGTTTTATTTTGAATTAATTGTATGAGCCCAAATTCAAAACTGGGCCTAATAACTTATCGGGTATTAAAGCCCAAGTTAATTATTCTTAAAATTTGTTTAAGATAATTAAAAGTTATTTTAATTCAAAATTAAATGGATAAGTGGCTTAATGGATCAAGACTACTTGTGAAGGCCCAAAGTTTGAGATAGAGATCTCTTTAGGTCTTATTTAGTTTCTTACAGTTTTTGTGTATATTTTTTGCAAGTGTTGTAATTTTTCTAGAAATACCCAAAACACCCGGCCCGCATTTATTTATTTAGTATTTATTAATTTAAATGTTTGAATGCGATTAAATTGTTTAATACTTTATCATTCATTTTTTGACATGCCATACATATAACCCACACAATATTTAAAATTGTGCATCCATCTCATATGAGTAGAAACATGTCTTAGGATTTTCCTATTTGATTATATGCTGGACCATATAATAATAAATCTAGTTTTTTAACTAGTTCAAGAGCAGAAATAGAATTTAAAAGTTGTTTAATTTCTAGTATTTTATAAAATTGTTTTATTAAATTATAAATGATATTCTTAGTAATTATAGCAAAATAAAATTGAATAAATTAGGGCATAATTCTATAATTTTATTTTTGCTTAATTTGATTAGTAATTATTAGAATATCATTTGGAAAAAAAAAATAGATCACTTTATTTTTTACAACCAATTAGAAAGCATAGGATGTTTTGAGAAAACACATATTGTAAAATAGTGAGTGGGAGAGGGAGTTATCATAATAAGTCCCATGGTCTCCATTATTAGTTAGCACCGAGGTAGCATGGAGAGGGCCTCGCGGCACCATTTCTTGTGTCCCCCTAAGGAAGGCTTCCGACTGTGTTATTCTTAAGGCAAACTTCTTTTTCAAGAATATGATTTAATGATGTATTTCAAGTTTGACTAACCCTAAGGCACACTCTTGAGTTAAGTCATTGATCTAAAATAATGGGTTACACTCACAAGGTATATTAGGCTTTCGAGCGGACTAGTGTATTATTGACCAAACAAACGGTTGTTTATAAGTCAAAAGAGAAATATTGATTTAAGTTTTCACTTATTAATTTGAGAACTTGTCTCAAAATTAATTTGGAATTAGTCTAACCTACCCTAAGGCTGGCCCATTAATGTTCAAATTAATTAATCGTGGAATTAGTAATTATTTTTTATGTGTTCTTTAAATTTTTGCATTCATGCATCACGTTTACTATTCCGAAAATAACTGATATTTATTATATGCATAAATTCATTTTGTTTATTTATTTATTTTCAGCAATTATGTCTAGCTCAAATCCTGTATCTTCTTTACTTGCTAATGAAAAGTTGACTAGTGAAAACTACATGAAATGGAAATCAAACTTGAACATTGTATTAATATATGAAAAGCCTAAAAAGTCATCCAAAAGCAAAGAGAACAAGAACACTAAAACCTCCAAAAAGAAGACCCCAAAAGGGACTTGCTTTCACTGTGGAGAAGATGGTCACTGGAAGAGAAACTGTCCAAAGTATCTCGCTGACCTCAAAGAGAAAAAGGCAGGTAAATTTGATTTACTTGTGCAAGAAGCTTGTTTAGTGGAAGACAATTCCTCATCCTGGATAGTAGATTCAGGAGCCACTAACCATGTTTTCTTTTCTCTTTCGATTCTTAGTTCAACTAGGAAGCTTGCTGATGGAGAGGTGACTATGAGGATAGGTAGTGGTCAGATTTTCTCTGCAGCAGTAGTTGGAACAGCCCATTTGGAATTTGAGAAGGATAAATTTCTTGTTTTAGAGAATGTTTATTATGTTCCTGGATTTTCTAGAAACTTAATTTCTGTTTCTATGTTGCACATGAACAAAATTTTAAAATCTCTTTTAATGATAATTCGATTGTTATTTCAAGATATGGTTTTAAAATATGTTCTACAAAATCTATCGATGGGCTTTATAAATTGCAAGCTAAAGAGAAATTTGTTAATAATTCTGAATTATTTAAAACAGCTAATCCTAGATCTATTAAACGACAAAAGACTGATTCCAATAGTGAAACATATATGTGGTACTTGAGATTGGGCCATATTGGTCTAGACAGAATAAATAGGCTTGTAAAGGATGGTCCTTTAAGAGAACTATCTATTGGATCTCTCCCTGTCTGTGAATCCTGTCTAGAAGGCAAAATGACCAAGAGACATTTCTCTGCTAAAGGTTCAAGAGCCATAGAACCACTTCAGCTAGTACATACGGATGTTTGCGGTCCACTTAATGTACAAGCAAGAGAAGGTTATGAATACTTCATCATTTTTATTGACGATTATTCAAGATATGGTTACTTATACTTAATGCAAAGAAAATCTGAAACTTTTGGAAAGTTCAAAGAATTTCAAGCAGAAGCGGAAAAGCAATTAGGTAAATCACTAAAAGCTCTTCAATGTGATCGAGGATGAGAGTACTTGGATTTTGAATTCAAGGACCATCTGTGTGAGCATGGCATTCAATCCCAACTCACAACACCTAGAATGTCACAACAAAATGGTGTTTCAGAAAGATGGAACAGAACGTTATTAGATATGGTTAGATCAATGATGAGTTTCTCATCATTACCACTGTCATTCTGGGGCTATGGGATTCAATGTGCTCTATACATATTAAATGTTGTCCCATCTAAGTCTATCCAAAAGACACCCATAGAATTATGGAATGGTTGTAAACCTAGTTTACACCATTTTCGAATTTGGGGGTGTCCTACACATGTGCTTAAAGGAAAGACCGGGAAGTTGGAATCACGCTCTGAAGTGTGCATGTTTGTGGGATATTCCAAAGAGACTAGAGGTGGAATTTTCCATAGTCCAAAAGAAAATAAAACATTTGTATCGACAAATGCAACTTTTCTTGAACATGACTACGTTAATAACCACAAACCTTGTAGTAAGGTTGTTCTGGAGGAGATGGTCTCAAATGAAGTTGCAAAGTCACCAGCAACAACCAATGAAAAACAACAAGAGGAAACTGCTAGTAACCAACCCACACGTTATGAACACAAAGTTCAAATGCTTGTGTCTGACACAAACAAAGACGATCCATTGACATTGAAAGATGCAATGAATGATTCTGACAAGGACAAATGGCAAGAAGATATGAACCAAGAAATGGAATTGATGTATTCCAATTCTGTTTGAGTTCTTAAAGATCCACCTGAGAATATCAAACCCATTTGTTGCAAGTGGATATTCAAGAAGAAAAGAGGAGCGAATGGGAAAGTAGAGACTTTCAAAGCAAGACTTGTAGCCGAAGGTTACACACAGAAAGAAGGGGTTGACTATGAAGAAACTTTTTCTCCTATAGCCATGCTAAAATCCATTCGTATACTCTTGTTCATAGCTGCGTGCATGGATTATGAGATTTGGCAAATGGATGTCAAAACAACTTTTCTGAATGGTTATCTTGACAAAACCATTTACATGTCTCAACCAGAAGGGTTCAAATTAAAAGGTCAAGAGCAAAAGGTTTTCAAGCTTCTTAGGTCCATTTATGGACTCAAACAAGCTTCTAGATCTTGGAATCTTAGATTTGATGACACAATTAAAACGTTTGGTTTTGAACAAAACGTTGACGAGCCTTGTGTCTATAAACAAATCAAAGATGGTGTAATAGTATTCCTCGTTCTTTACGTTGATGATATATTACTGATTGGAAATGACGTAACATCATTATCAAAAGTAAAGAACTAGTCAGCTGAACAATTACAAATGAAAGATTTGGGAAAGCCAAGTATGTTCTGGGCATTAAGATTCTTAGAGATAGACAGAACAAAACTTTGGCATTGTCTCAAGCAACTTAAATTGATAAGGTGCTAGAGCGCTTTAATATGCAAAACTCCAAAAAGGGTGATATGCCAACCCATTTTGGAGTATTCCTTTCCAAGGAGCAATGTCCCAAAACACCATAGGAAGAGGAAGACATGAGACAATATCGTTATGCCTCAGCAGTAGGCAGTCTAATGTACGCCATGTTGTGTACAAGACCTGACATTTGTTATGCAATATGGATAGTCAGCCGTTATCAATCCAATCCTGGATTGAGTCATCGGACTGCAGTAAAGAATATTCTCAAGTATCTTATAAATACTAGAGATTATATGCCTGTATATTCAGGTGGATACCTAAACCCCACTGGTTACACTGATTCTGATTTTCAATCAGACAGAGATAGTCAAAAATCGACTTCTGGATCAAGGTTTACTCTTGTAGGAGGAGCGATAGTCTGGTGAAGTATTAAACAAACCAGCATTGCAGACTCCTCCATGGAAGTCGAGTATATAGCGGTTTGTGAAGTAGCTAAGGAGGCTGTGTGGCTCAAAAAGTTATATTCCGATCTGGAAGTTGTACCAGATGTGGAAAAGCCACTAGTCCTATACTGTGACAACAATGGGGCGGTAGCTAACTCAAAGGAACCACGGAGTCATAAGAGTGGAAAGCACATCGAGAGGAAATATCACTTGCTAAGAGAGATAGTTCATCGAGGAGATGTTGCAGTTATGAAGATAGCTTCAGAGCATAATCTTGCAGATCCTTTCACTAAGACTTTATCCATAAAATATTTTAAGGAGCATGTAAGAAACATGGGAATCAGAGAGATGCATCATTTTCTTTAGGGCAAGTGGGAGATTGTTAGGAATTGTTCCCTGGAAGCATATGAAGTAGACATTGTTTTATGAAATAAATAAATTAATTGAATTTGTTATACATATATTTTATGGACTATATTATTCTGTGATAATATTATGTAAATGTCAGAAAAATTCCTAAGTTCATATATGTGATCTCAAACACGTATTGGCATGGGAGGATTATGTTTGAGATAAATGAACTTAAATAGTTCGCAGTAAAATAAAGTTATGGAATCTTTAGATTGATTACTGCAAGTACGGTCCACTAATATTATGAATACATGTGATCTAGATCTGGATTACTAGTGTGGTAGGATACTTTAGTGGATGTGCTTTATATATTAGAGAATATATAGAACTGGACTAGATATGTTTATTAATACTTAGTTAAATACTGCTTCGAAGTATTAATCAAATATATCAACTCATGATCATATACAAATAGATCTTAATCTTAAAGTTACTATGAACTCCTGCTTATGTTACATGAGTTCTTTGATTCACTCGTTAGGGTCTGTCAGAATGATCAGGCTAGAAACTTTTGTTTTGGGAACTCATTAATGTAGATGTCTGGGGACATAGTATACAGATATGGAATTTATGCCTTCTCGCAAGAGATTGAATGATGGTTCTCTTTAGGGTTGACTTTTGGGACTGAAAGGTTATTGAGCTCAAACTCATAATTTAGTTATGAATTAACCTTCACTAGTAAAGTCAATGGTACTTAACAAAAAAAGAGATAATTAAAAGGGTAAAACGGTAATTTTATTCCCAATTAATTATGAACCATTATTAGAGGGTCGATTTGTATGCAATGATTATATCGATGGACACTTTATAATTATAAGGTACTCAGTAAATGAAATGTCTATAATTACAAGAGTGCAGTCTTATATTTATAGTGGAATAATCATGAGATTAATAAATTAAGATTATTTAATTAAAGAGTTTAATTAATAATCTCAAATTTATTGGAGCTTGGAATTATAGGTCCATAGGTCCCCATAGCGGCTCTATCAACACTATTCGAGGTAAGAGTTGATATGAAGGGAAAAAATAGTTTAAAGACATATTTGAGAAGAAATTTGTTCTTCGGGCCAAATATGCAATTATATGATAATAGTGATTGATTAATTAATTACAAATTAGTTGTAGTTAACAAAATTAATTAATATTTAATTATTGTATAATTTTCGAAATTATATTAAATAATTAAATTAATTTCGAAATTTAATTAAATAATTAATTAATTATAATTTTCAAAAGTATAATAAATTAAATATTTATTTTCGAAAATATTGTATTTAATTAATTGGTAGAATTAATTAAATATCTTTATTTAAGTGGGAGATAATAATCTGATAAGTTCAAATTGGATTTGAATTTAAAAAATTGATATTTATTCAAATAATTAATTATATTTGATAATTAATTAAGAAGATATTTAATTTAAATTTGAATTAGTTATCAGGTTGTTAGTTCTTATCTGATAAAGTAGTTTGAATAAATAATTAATAAAAATTGAAAAAAAAAACCAACATCCCTAAAAATAGGGATGCTACACGTGCACACACAGTGGCATGTACTGCTATTTTCAGGGATAGGATTTTCAATTTTATTTAATTAATTAATTAATTAATGGATAATTAAAAAAAATTAGTTTTTGGATATTTTCATGAATAAAATAATTAATTAAAAAGTAAATTGTAAGTTGGTTACAAATTTATTTTTTAAATTTGAATATTTTCTTTTAAGTATGACTAATAAGTAATTATACAAATAACCAATCTTAGAAAACTGAGTCTATTCGCTTTGTGAAAAATAGAACGATTGTTTTCTCTCCCTGAAAAATAAAGAACCAATTCTCAGGCCTATTCTCTTGATCTCATGTGTTGAGTACATCAAGTGGAATCACAAATAAACTATCCTTCATTCTCTAAGTGCCCATACACTTCTTGAGATGTAGAGAACGCTTTGGAAGATCTTGGTGTGAGTACTTGACAGCAACTTGGATAGGAAGATCGTTCTAAATATGAAAAGATAGCAATGACACTTTATAGGCTTCAAGAGATATGATTTCTATTCTTAACTTGCTTATGATTAATGTATGTATATTAATGGATTCACATATTTAAAGGTAGTTTAAATATGTTACAAAAGTTTTGTTGTACACTGGGCCAACCCCACCACCATTCTGTTGCGTATTAGGAAACTCGTTCCTAACAACAAGGTCTTGAGGAAGAAAACTATACCTTTGGTTAAGCTATTATGGAGGAACATCAAGGTCGAGGAAGTGACATAGGAATTAGAGTTAGACATGCAGGATCAGTATCCCAAGCTGGTAAGGTAAATTTTGAGGGCGAAATTTCTATAAGGAGGGGATAGTTGTAACGTCCCAAAGTTCCTAATATGGCGTAGTGCCTTGATTAGGGGTCCATGAGGGCATTGTTTGAATGTTCTATGATTTAATTAAATATCTATGTGATTATGTGAATTTCATGAGATATATTATTATATGACTGATTATACATTTTAAGTGTATTAAACATGCATAAAAGGCTCGCTTTTATTTAAAGAGGCATATTTGTATTTTTGACCCGTTGATGGTATAATTGCATTTATAGTGTATTATGTGATTGAGACCACATTATTATGTGAATATATGAGAAATATTTTTCAGGAGTCAATCCTTTTGAGCAAGATAGCAGTTTAGTCACAACAAGGATTAATACCCGGATCGGGGCGAGCCAAGGGGTATTTTGGTAACTCGATGAGTTACTGAGACTTATTGGAGTATGAGTCTTATTTTGGAAAAATAGTGATATTCCAAGATTGGCATAATTAATTAGGAATTATAAGTTTAATGTGGGATTAAAGCGTCAAATGTTGTTTTTTCCCTTGAGGGGCTTTGAGAGGAAAGTGTTACATGAAGCTATTTTGGTCTTTTGGACCATTTGAATGATATATGCTAAGTGGCTGAGTTTATCAACTCAGAATAGTAGAACAAAACAGAACACGTGCTTCCTCTCTCTCTATCTCCTCTATCACGTTCTCTTTCTCTAGTAGCTCATTGAGTTTTAAGAGGATTCTTGAATTTCAAAGCTTTGAATCAAGCTTGATTGGCAATTGGAAGTTGTTAAGAGTGCTAGCAGCTAGGGGGATTCAAATTTGTTGCAAGGAATCAAGAGGTAATCCAATTCCTCAAGCTTTTAAGTTTCTTTTGATGCCTTTGGAGAAATCCTTGAATGTTTGTGTTGAGTGTGTTTTTAGAGGTTTGGGATTGTAGGTTTTTGGGTATATGTGTTGCTGGGACTTATAATGGTCAATTATGTGTAAAATTGTGTGTTTGGGATGGATTTGGGTTAGCTGTGATTTATTAAATCGCTGGCTTTTTCTGGGTTTCAGGATAGCGTCGCGACACTGTTCTTGAAGAATCGCGGCCGTATGAACTCAGTCGAGGCAAGGATGCCTCGATTCGCTTTAGCGCACTGGCACTTGGCGGGCCGTGCCGTGGCACAATTGCAGGGGATTTGGGGTGTGGGCTCTCTGCCTTGTTGAGCGTCACGACTCAAATATGGAAAAGTGGGAAAATTGTGTTTTGGGTTGTGGGAACCCAATCCTAAAGGCTCGGGAATGGTTCTACTACCTGATTTAGTAGAATTCAAGGTCCCGGAGGCTAGGACTTGGTCCGAAAGCCTTTATTGGTTTGTTTCTTTATAGTTATTCCTTGGTATGATTGTCATTAGGTTATACCATTAGTCTCAGGAGGAAAGGATTGCACTCGGGGTCATTGTACGCTATCCGCTAGGGACTCAAGATAAGAAAATGCACCTGGAATGTGGTTGGGGCTTGAGCCCCAGTAATCGAACATGGTTATAAATCTGCTTAGAATGTGTTTATTTAACATGTTTGACTGCATTATGCATATATGTGTTAAGTGAAGTATTCTTATTTGTTGTATCTGATTGAAAAACTCGAATTATAAGTCAAGGGCGACAATAGCTTGTTGAACGTAGGCCGATGTGGGTAGGCCAACATAGAGGCGTGATATACACTTGTACGACCCTATGGCCGCTTGGAATATAAAGCGCGAGGTACGCTTGCTAGCTCTAAGGCTGGTTAAAAAGGGAATAGGGCAATGGGCCTCGGTGTGGCTCTATAGTCGCTTATTTAGATGAAATGCATGCTTAAGTATGATTATAACTACTAAGCATGCTATTTATACTTGAAATCCGTTGATTAACTGCTTATAAGCATGGTTATGTTTTCTTGTTGAGCCTTTGCTCACGGGTGCTACATGGTGCTGGTAAAGGAAAGGAAAAGATGGACTAGCCATGAGTTGGAGAGCTTCAGGGTCGAGGTGTACGTATGCGGCCTGCTCGACCGCAACGGCCGAGAATACTTGCTGGAACTAGGGTTGAGCCCATATTTTACTTCTTAGGCCAACCTGTTGTATTCATTTTGAATTTGTAACGGTTATAAAGTCTTTTTGGGATCTCGTGTACAAACTTAAACTTTTTTAATGAAATGATTACTGTTTGGCCACAATTTTTAATACATAATCCTTAAGGTAGTTTTATTTACAAATTTTAAGTCCAAATGACTTGTTTAGCAAGTTAAGCAGTATATAAAATACACAGTGTAACGGTCCTAGATTAGGAGGGCGTTACAATCATAATTGGCTGTATAACAATAAAATATAACTAGCTGAGCTTAAGAAAAAGATAAAATTTTAAGCCCGATAAATACGAAGACAAGACTTACGAGGACGTTGAAATGAGTAGAACTTGGATGGGTTGTGGCCATACGTCCAAAAGAATTGAGTCTTGAAGTTTGGAGGGTGGTTAGGAATGTCCTCGAACAATCGCTTCTCTCGAGGCTAGCTCGAGAGGTAGTAGAATTCATCTCCACCCCTGGCTCGTGTGGGGTTGCTTTTCTAGCATAAAAGATATAAAATCTCATAGGGTGAGGGTCCTTTCCTCTTCAGCTCGCTATAAAGCGACCTCACCGCCACTAAATTTTGATAAGAGTTGGACTAAATTTGAAATAGAGCAATACCAATCCAATCGGTAAATTTCCTGAAGTAATCCTTTAAGGGTAGGAGTTCCCTAACTTGCATATGCTCACTACTCCGAGCCGCAAGCTTGAGTTTCCTTTTCAGGTCGGCTTCACCTAGAGCATACGTACTTCTTTTGTTGGGCTCTGGAACTCGACACATTAATTCCCTGGACAGTTTGAGGCCATGACAAGATAGTATGTCTGAAATCTGTCTCGTGGTGGTTGTGGAACTCTTATAATGGTAAACCTCGAAAAATTTTCTCTTTGAGGAAGGAAGGGAGGTGATTTTTTAGGTGGATGGTTTAGAGGGTTGACTTGATGGTAGGCGACAAAAACTTTAAGCTTGGGGTCCAAAGGATTTGGGTGGATTTCAAGGTCAGGATCAGGGTAAATGGCGAATCACAACTTTTTTCTTTTCCTTCTTTGACCTCAGTAATTTGACGTCGAAAGTTTGCATGTGTATCTTCAAGCTTGAGACTTCTTCGTGCTCCCGTATTCGTCGTTGGTTTCAAGTGAAAGGAGATTCGACTCGAGGCAAAGAAGGGTGATAAGGAATGGCAAGGTCGGAACCCCGCCGATTCTATGAAGACTACATCATCTAACAATAAAGGAGAGGATGAGGGGTCATTATTTATAAAGATATGAAATAGAAAATATCTTAAGAATTTGAGAAAAAAAATAAGCTCAAAAGAACAACATAGAAGTTTCGAGTAATTCAGGCCGAATTCGGCTCGAAATATCGAGATTGAACTCACATAAAGTGGATAGTTAATTCCTAATTTTGGCTATCCCAAATTTCTAGGAAAAAAGGGGCAGTTACCCAAAATAGGGATATCATTTGTTTATGCGCATTAAAACCCTACTCTAAAGCCCTGTGTCTTGTTCAACACGAAACATGCATCTAGTTTATTCAAAACCCAACAAAGATGCAATTTTTAACCACATTTACCCTATAACAACTCATTTTAATCCCTAAATATCTTAGAAAACAGATAAAATACCTTCTTTTACTATAAATATTCAAGAACATAATCAAGAATGTAAAAAAAAAAAAAACTCATGCATAACAAAAGAAAGACCAGAAACTTACATGTAGAAGTTGATGGAAATTCGTTTTCGAAGGGAGAACAAGTGGGAATCTGGGGAATCTCAGAGATATTCTTCTTTTTTCTCAAACAAAACATGCATGAAGGTTTCGGAGTTCTGGTTTTGGTTAGAGGGAGTAAAAGTGATGAATGAAGAAAAAAGAAGGGTTTATATAGGTGAAGAAATGAGAGATTGGTAAACGGATCTGAGCCCTTAAAAATCAAATTGGAATTTGATCCAAGGGACCACGTTTAACCTCAAAAATTGGCGACAAAAAAGGGTAGTGGAAAGACGTGGGCAGAAGAAGAGTACTTGAGTACTCTCGATATCCATCATTGAGTTGACATCTGTCCACACTCGAGTGTGGTAGGTGGACACGTTTTCCAAATAAAAAGTTCAAAAGTTTCATTCTCACGGGTCTCAAAAATATACTTTTGAGGGCACAAAATGTTACACCCCAAATTTCAAGATATAAAAAGAAGCCTTGAAATGTAGGCTCATGAATATGGAAATCAAATTAAAAATGCAAAAGGGTATTCAATGTGTTTACTTGCGTGAATAGTTAATCACTTTAAGATGCCACGTCATTGGTACTCGAGCATGCAGTCTGAGCTCAAAGGTAAAGGTTCCATCCGAAGGACGGCTTCGAAAGTCTAATAGATGAGGAGGCAGCGTTATTGTTACGATGAGCTCAAAATATCCTACAGGCTCAAGGATGGGTTGGAGCAACAACATGTTCACAGTTATAAATCCACATAATTGTGGGCTTAGTTGAAATAGTGTGTAAACAACCCTATTCTTAAGGGATTTTAGTTTAATTAATATATTTAATTATATTTTAATATATTGATTTGTATTTCAAATTCAAAGGAGATATTATGCAACTTCTCCAAAATTAAGGAAGAATATTCTGTAAATCGGGTCTATAAATATCCTGGATTTAGTCATTTATTTCTTACGCACAAATTTGTACTCAGAGCTTTATGAAATTGCTTTCAAGACTTTAAACGCAAAATATTCATTCAATAATAGTGACATAGGTAGATTTAATTACTGAACCACGTAAAAAAATCATTGTTATTTCTTTTCTTCTTTTATTATAAGTGCTTAATCGCTCTTATTTTTAGTTGACGAAAAACGTCGTCAACAAAACTAATTAAAAATTAATATTTATTAATGAAATTAATTAATATAAATTGAAATATTATAAATCTCATTATTATAATAATATTTAATATAATTCTAGATATTTGATAATTATATTAATATAAATTCAAATATTATAAAATATCATTATTACTAAAAAATTATCACTTATATTTAAAAAGAAAACATGTTATTTTTTTTACATGTCGTGTGTATACAAATAGTATGTCTTCTCCAACCATTGATGTGTGATTTTAATAATATTATAAATGTTTTGCACTTTAAAAGATGTAGTTTGTGATCTAAAAAATTATCATATTTGTTTTAAAAAAACACAAATAATGTTTTGGTGTAATTTTTCTTATAATATATATGTTTATGTCATTCTTTTATATATAATATTATTTATTTATTTAAAATTTATACGATAATCACAAAAAATTAACAAAAATAATTAATAAATTTTCTAAATAAAACCAAGCAAATGTGCACTATACGTTGCTTGCATATAGTATTTAAATACATGTGAGTTATTATAAATTATAAATTAATATAAGTTCAAAAATTATAAATATATTACAGATTTTTTTTAATGTTAAAGATAATATAATTTATAAAACTCTCATGTATTTAAATAGAAAAAAATTAAATTAAATTATGAATTTTATAATAGTATTAATATTTTATAAAATTTTAGGGTGCAAAATATATAATAGTTTAATGGTTATTTGAGAATTATTTAATAACTAAAACAATTCAAATGGATATCATTTGAGATATTTTAGTTTGTTTAATAAAAAAATAAGTGTATTATTTAAAATACTGAATTCATATTTTTACTAAACATATTTACTATTTTTGTAATAATATAATATTAATTTAAATTTAGAGAGTTTTACTAGAACTAATTGACTTTATGAGTTGTTTGTTAATTAGGTCGACTTCAGGTAGTTTTAGTATTAAAAAGCCTAAAAGTAAACACTGCTCTATAACTCACCAATTAAAAAAAATAATTATATAGCTAAAATAATAAAATTAGTACATACATATTTACACATTTAAGAGGATATTTTGTCTCATCCCCTAATGAATTCTACTTAGGATTCCTCTTCAGATTAAACATTTAAATTACTAGGTTGATTAAAACATTTAATCTACTGGATTGAGTTTCAACGGTTGAGTATGTATACATAGTCAACAATTGAAACTAAACCTATGATCTTGAATGGTTGAATTGGATAAGATTAGATAATTTTTATAATGTAATTTTGCTATTGAATTGGAGAAAATGTTTAAAAAATTACTCAATTAATCTAAAAATCTCCTCCTAGTTTTCAATAAGTTAATTCCATTAAAATATTTAGATAATTTTATCCTATTCAATCCCCATTTCTATCTTTTTCCTTAGTAAGAAAAAAAATAATGATTACATTACAACCAACTTATTTTCTTCTAATTTAATATTGGCAACATATCAACTCATTAATTTTTCTATATTTATTTATCTTATATTTTTTACTCAAATTCTACTATCCAAACTTAACCATAATATATACATAAAATCATGACATTTTTCTTTAGTTTTGACAAACGGATAAAATCGAAAATGGTGACATTTAACTTCATAGTCATGAGAGAAATAGGGAAATTACTGTTAATATTATGTGTACTTAATCAGCGGGTTTATGGTCAACCTATTGCTAACGGTTTGGAAAATTTAGTAGTCAGGGTACGGTCATTTGACTTAATAAGCTGAGTTTAAACGGTTGCAATATATGCACACAACATTACATAAATACAAGTAGGAAATGATAAGTAAATGTCCTGATTTTATACAGCAAGAAAATAGTCTAAATAGACTTATTAATATATTAAAATTACATAAATGCTATTAAATATGTATATTAGTTTATTCTTATAGTATATATTATATTGAAGAGAAATAATTTCTACAAATAAGTTTTTTTTATCACATTATTAATAAGACACTTTGTTATATTTACATTTTAAATTACATCTTTATATTGTATTTGGTTTTTATTTGGTATCAACTTAAAATAATTGAGTTATTATTCTTTAAATATTTTTGGACAAATACTCATTTAATATTTTTGTACCTTATCTTTTCAATAATGCTCATTTGGTATTCTGTATTTTGAAATAGTACTATTTAATATCATAAACTCAAATTTGATCAATATAACCAAACTGTCATCACTTATAAATGTTTTAAATTCAAATTTAATAACTTAATTACATATAATTGAGGAAAATTTGGTAATATTGATCAAATTTGAGTTCAGGGTATCAATTATGTACAATTTCAAATTTTAGGGTATCAAATGAGCATTATTGAAAACATAGAGTACCAAGTTTATATTTCGATAAAACACAGGGTACCAAATGATTATTTATCATTTCTTTTAATCAAATTTAAATTTAAATATGGGTAAGTTATGAATGATTCCACTTTTTTGCTCTACAATTATTATTGTAGATAAATACCTATTCTAATATTAAGACCATTTAAATTGACTTATTTATTTTTAAATCTATTAAAAGATTTTAAATAACATTTAATAATAATAAAATAAAATAGCAACTTTATAATTGAAAAGTCATACAAAATCCTTTTTTTTTTTCTTATTCTCTCCTCCGATTCTTCTCTATCTCTCTTCCTTCTATTTCTATTTGGTTCCATCTTGTTGGCATCTGATGTGTGCTGTATACCGTACCAAATTTATTAAAAATTTTATTTTCCGTATCACCAATTATTTAATATAATGGTAAATACAAATCAAACCCACAATGACTACTATTCAATTTATAATTCAAATGACAAAATATTAATAAAGAATGGATTTTAAAAAAATAAAAATAGAAATCAAAATAATTGAAAATAAAGCGAATGGTCAAAATAGTTAAGAGGTCATTCTCCACCCCTAAATATTCATTCAAGTATTTTAATAATAACATTGATCTATGTTTCTTTAATCAAATAATTAACCTCGCACACACTTAAACAATCAATTATCACAGTTTCCCTATTGCAATTAATTAAAGCTAAGCTCTCATTAATTAATTCTTTTTACCAAGCAATAAACCAGTACGCCCTAATTTTCCACGGGCTATTAGCGAGCTGAGATATGACATAATTATATCAGCCATGTGGATGCCACGTAGCTGGAGCTGCTGTTATCAGGTCTTATCTTTTTAGCTCAAGGAAGCCAAAATTTTATTAAGATTACTCAAGAGCCGAGTCAGATATGAAGACCGCGGGTCAAGAAAGCATCTAGCTCGAGGTACGAGCTGGAGTTGGAGGCTATGACCCTTTATAAAGTCAACCACGCAATGTAAACGTGCATATATCAGACATCACATGTCTGATATATCCCTGAATTCTCAAACACGCAGCATGAACATACGTGTTCAAGCACCCACGACTGAGTTAGGCCGTGCGGCCCATTTTCCCCCTTACCTATTGATTAGACCACACTTCATTTGTCAGGTTTTAGGAATTAATCATGAATGTCACAGAAGTGACATGATGGGTAAGAAGGTCACGGGATGACCCCCCTTACCAACTCCCAGGTGCCCTCTCCTATAAATATGGAGACCCTGGGAGTTGCAAAGGGTTGGATTTTATTGTGTAACGAAATACCTTGTAAAGAATACCAGAAATATAGCAATAATATTGGTTGGTGGAGTAGAAGGATTTTAACCTTTGAACCACCGAAAAAAAGTATTCGTATCATCAGTTCATTTTAAGATCATTCATCTGTTTCGGTTCATTACTTAGCACTAATCATATTCTCTTATTTTCTTAATTACCTGTTGGCGAAGAACCGCGTCAACAGTTTGGTGCTTTCATTGAGAGCTTGTTAGAGTGGTGCTATTGCAGATACCCAACCATGGTGATCACTCGATCAAGACACAGTAACGAGGCGGACCAACATGATGGGCAGGCGGACCAACATGATGGGCAGGAGGCCCATCATGCCGCCATCTCCGGTGAGCAAAACCTTGAAGTTCAGCAGCGGCCGGGCAAGCAGCTAATAGGCCAGGATGACACTGGAAGTTTGGCACCTCGGCCACCTAATCTGAACCCGGATTTTTACATGGCAGTAGAAATGGAGAATGCTCAGATGAGAAGTCAGTTGGCAAAAGCTAACCAGCAGATTAAGGAGGTGTTGGCCCGACTACCCCCTCTTACAACCGACGCTAAAGTCGGGAAGAGGCAAGGTGAGACTCATAAGTTCCGCCGGGGTAATCGGTCCAGGCCTAGCCGATCAGCCAAACCCCCGAGATCCAACTCCACTCCCTCATCACGCCGTTGAGAGACAACCTTCGAAGAGCTACCCAGGGCTGAGCAACAGTATAGCCGCTCGGTCCGAACTTCAACTCCCAGCTCACTACCAGCCTCGAGCGCACCCAGGAGGGCTCGAGGGAATTCTAGAAGGAGATCCGGGGAGGGCTCATAGCGACAGCCCGTCCCGGTCAGCCGTCCTGCGCCCCGCTCAGATCGCCAGGCGTAAGACCCTCAAGTTGGCAAGGCCGAGAGGCCCCTACCTAACCTGATCCGCCCTGACGGGACCAGGATTGCGTCCCCGGTTAGAGATCCTCCTTCACCGATAAGATATCCGTCTCCTCCTCGGCTTGTCCGAGATATCCCAACTTATGGGAGCAGCAGGAGAAATCCACCATCTGCAGGACCTTCCCATCGTAGCAGGGTGCCCAGAGAAGTCCCGGATCCTCAGCCCCAAAGGCGGGCTCCGAGCTTCTCAAACGGGAGCTATTAGACCGGAAGCTGCCGTAGTGACCTTTCTGGCGGAGACCTGCGCCAATGCCTAAGCTCGGCACAAAGTCCTCAAGCCACCTTGAGGGGCGACCTCCGAGATCGTCTTAACTCCCAAAGGGGAGACCCAGTGGGAAACGACAGTCATGCTCACCCAAGGGAAGACCTGTCCGAGATACGCGACAGCGGGAATGTCCCATATAACCTATCTCAAGATAGGAGGGACAATAACCCGCCAAACGTGTACAATGGATCCGGAGCTGTTGAACAGCCCCGGAACAACCAAGGAAATCAGGATAAAACCCTTGAGCGCCTGGCTCAGATGGAGGAGCTAATGAGGAAGCTCCTATCAGAAAAAGAAAAAGACGAATATGATTCAGGGGACGAACTTGAGCTCTTCCCCCCCAACATAGCAGCAACGGCATACCCGCCTGGTTTTCGTATGCCGCACCTGTCCAAATTCAATGGAGATGAAGATCCGTCAGGTCATCTGGGTATGTTCAATACCCTGATGATGGGCCACAATATTGGCCCCGAGCTGAGGTATTTAATATTTCCCTATACACTGACTGGGCTGGCCAGGCAGTGGTTCAAGCAAAGCAAGAAACAGTCAATTAGCTCTTGGAAAACTTTCTCTGCTGACTTCAAGAGAGCATTTCGAGCCTCCCAGGCTGCTCGCGTCAAGGCCGACTCCCTGGCCAACGTGAGGCAACAACCCGACGAGCCTCTGAAGGCTTACCTGAACAGGTTCGCTAATGTCGCTGCTCGAGCCAGAGACACTGATGACAGCTCCAAGCTCATGGCGTTGAGAACTGGAATCCTCTTCGGAGAGGGACTCTGGAATGAGATACAAAGGAAGGGAGTCAGCTCTGTAAACGAATTCCTGAATAGGGCCCAGGGGTTGATCACCTTGGAGGAGGCCCAAGCCTCAGCTGCAGGAACCAGCCAGGTCCCTGAGCAGCCCGTTGGAGTGGGAACGGAGGTCGTGACAGCGACCTAGAACGTTACACAGAATAACCAGTTTGGTGGAGGCAAGAGAAAGGGGAACGACGAGGGCAACCAGCATGGCCAAAAGAAGAATAAGTCCGTGGAAAAATTTAAGCCGGTCTACGCAACTTATACGGAGCTCACCCACTCTAGGGAGAACATCTTCCTAGCAAACTCTGCTCGCCTCCCCTGGAAGAAGCCGAAGCCGTTAAAGCACCAGAAGGGGAAGCGAGACCCCTCCAAGTTTTGCCGTTTCCACAATGACATTGGCCACAATACCGATGATTGTAGACACCTGAAGGATGAGATCAAGACTCTCATCCAAGCCGGCCCCTTGGCTCAGTACGCGCGGAACAGAGTTCTCACAGCCCGTCCGACTCCGGAAATCCCGATCACTCAGCCCGGGTCTCGGGTAGATCAGGAAGTCCCTCCCCCAGTGACAGGAGTAGAGATCTCCACAATCTCTGGAGGTCCTCATTTGGCTGGCACAAGTAGAGGTGCCCAAAAGAGGTACATCAACGAACTTAAGGCTCATAATGGAGTAGAGTTCATCACCGAGTAACATCTGCCCAAGCAGCAGCGATTGGAAAGGCAACCAATCATTTTTACTGAAGAAGATGCCAGCCATGTTTAGTTCCCTCATAACGACCCTCTGGTCGTAGCAGTGCAGCTCGCTAATCGGAGGGTTAGGAGAGTGCTGATTGATAATGGGAGCTCGATAAACCTTCTATTCCGGTCCACGCTAGAGAAGATGGGTTTGTCCGTCGCCGAGCTGAAGGCGACCTCCATGATGCTTTATTGTTTCTCTGGAGAAGGATCAGAGGCTATAGGGACGATCGAGCTGGTGATCACCTTAGGAGAGGGACCTCGGACAGTCTCAAAACTCCTTGAATTCGTGGTCATCGACTGCCCCGCCGCGTACAATGCCATTTTGGGTCGACCTACACTTATAGCTTTTGAAGCCATCACCTCCATCCGCCACCTCGCGCTGAAATTCCCTTCTTCCACAGGGATATGCACACTCCGGGGCGATCAGCTTACTGCCAGGGAATGCTACAGCATTTCCATGAAGGGAAAATTGAAACCCGGGCAGTTAACAATGGCCGTCCAAGGTGGAGAAGAGGAATTTCAGGAACCTTTGCCTAATCCTGAGATTGAAAAACCTCAGAGCGCCAAAGGGGAAAGTATCATCCTAAGTGAGGATATTGACCCTCGAATAGGCGAGGATAAGTCCTAAGTGAGGATATACCCCAGTCCAATCCGCCCTCTTTTCCGGATATGGAGCCGCACCAGTGGGTTACAGCGCTGCCCCAGTCGGGGCCCAGCAGTCCCAGGTGGGGGGGAGGGGGGGATTGAGGCAAGTGCAACCCCCTCCCGGGGGAAGAGGTCCGGCAAGGGCCAAAATCGGTTTGAGCCAGCTAAGAAAGGCAAGAGGGGCTACGAGCCCCAGTATTCGGAATACAACAATTTGATGGACACCAGGGCTAGCATCTTCCTGGCCACAGAAAGGGCGGTTCACTACTGGAAGCCTGCTCCCATGTTCAAAGGAGGGAGAAATCCAAGAGATACCAAAAAACGATGTGCCTACCATAAGGACGTGGGCCACACGACTGAAGAGTACTGGCAGCACAAGGATGAGATCGAGAATCTGATCAAGCTGGGGCATCTCCACTAGTGGGTCAGGATGCCCGTGGGAGTCCTGGGCCTGTCAGTAGGTCCCGGACAACCAGCGGTCCCGGGTGCGCCCAGAGCATATCCGCCTCAGGGAGGATATGCACAGGGCCCGGCGGCGCAGACCCCTCAGGGGGTCCCCGTCGCGAAAACACCCGGCTCTGGAATGCCTTATCCATCCGGGACGGCACCCCCTCGCGTGGACGAACATTTGGCCACCATTTCAGGCGGGCCTCACCTAGGAGGGCCGTCCAGGAATGATCAGAAATGCTACCTGAGCGAGCTCGACCACGGTCAGGAGGTGTGCGCTCTAGTCTAGACCCCGGCTCAGCGCTTGAAACTGATGAACCTCCCTATCACCTTCACGGAGGACGACGCCCTTAATGTCCATTTCCTGCACCATGACCCGCTGGTCATAGAGGTCCAGATCGCCAACAAGCTGGTGGACGATGGAAGGTCCGTCAACATCTTGTTCAAGCCCGCCTTTGTCGCGATTAGCTTGACCGAAGCGGATCTGGCATCATGCCCAACCCAGATCTACAGCTTCAACGGAGACGTGTTTCCCCCCATGGGAAAGATCCAGTTGCCTGTAACATTGGGGAGCGAGTTGCAGCACTCATTCAAGTTTTGCACATTCGGGGTGGTGGATTGCCCCACAGCTTACAATGTCATTTTCGACCGACTCGCACTAGTCGAGTTTGGAGTGATCACCTCCGTCCATCATCTTTGCATGAAGTCCCCTTGCAACAACGGAGGGGTGGGAACACTCCGAGGAGATCAGAAGAGTTCCCGAAAGTGCTACCACCTATCCGCACAACCAATCTACATGGTCCGGGAGGAACCCTTCGAGGAAGTCATTGGCCCGGTTCCTCCTCCCCCCGCTGGAAGAGTGGTCTGGGAGGAAGATGAGCTGGACCGAGGATAGGAGACGACCGTGTCCTGGAGCCCATGGACATGATTGAGGAGGTGTGCATTAGTGACACCGATCCGACCAGGATAATCCAAGTCGGAAAAAATCTGTCGGCAGAGGTCCCAGCCGCCATAATCGCCCAAGTAAAGGAGAACCAGGATATCCTGGCTTGGTCTCATTCAGATATGACAGGGATCGACCGTAACATCATCTGCCATGCATTGAACATCAACCCGAATGCGACCCCGATCCGTAAAAAACAAAGGCCCTTGGGAACGGAGACGGCCGAGGCCCTGAAGCTGGAGGTAGATAAGTTGTCATCGATCAAATTCATCCGCGAGGCTGTGTACCCCGTGTGGCTGGCCAACCCCGTTCTGGTTCCGAAGCCGAATGACACATGAAGGACATGCATCAATTTCACAGATCTCAACAAGGCTTGCCCGAAGGATTGCTTCCCGCTTCCCCGGATCGACCAGATGGTGGATGCAACATCCAGGCTCGAGATCTTAAGCTTCATGGATGCTTACTCCGGCTACAATTAGATTTCCATGCATGTAGTAAACCAGGAGCACACCAGTTTCCAAACCGACAAAGGAATATACTGCTACATTGTCAAGCCCTTCGGGCTCAAAAATGTCGGGGCCACCTATCAGAGGCTTGTCAACCGAATGTTTTGGGTCCAGCTTGGGCGAAACATGGAAGTCTACATCGACAATATGCTGGTCAAGTCCAAGACATCCGAAAAACATTCGGACGACGTGGCCGAGGCTTTCACGGTCATTCGAAAGTATGGGATGAAGCTGAATCCCAAGAAATGCACTTTCGGCGTGGCCTCCGGGACGTTCTTGGGGTTCATAGTGAGCTTCCGGGGAATAGAATCCAATCCAGACAAGATCAAGGCAATAATTGATATGCCCTCTCCCCAGAAGCATAAAGACGTGCAAATTCTGACCGGGCGGATAGCCGCCCTGAGCCGTTTCGTCTCTAAGGCCACGGACAAGTGCATCCCATTCTTCAATGTTCTTCGGGGAAGCCAACGCTTCGAATGGTCAGCCGAGTGCGAAGAGGCTTTTCAAAAGCTGAAAGAGCACCTAGCCCGAGCGCCAATCTTGGCGAAACCAATGGACGGAGAGCCTCTATATCTCTATCTGGCAGTGACCGAGCACGCTATCAGCGCCGCACTAGTGTGGGAGGAGGAAAAAGCCTAACTCCCGGTCTACTACGTGAGTAAAAGGTTGTTGGGGGCTGAGTCACGGTATCCGCTGATTGAAAAATTGACATTTTGTCTGTTGATGGCGTCCCGGAAACTCTGGCCTTACTTCTAGGCCCACACCATAAAAGTTCTGACCAACCATCCCTTGTGGCAAGTGTTGCAGAAGCCCGAGTCATCAGGGAGACTCTTAAAGTGGGCCATGGAGCTAAGTCAGTTCGATATAGCCTACGTTCCTAGAATGTCAATCAAGGGGCAAGCCCTAGCTGACTTCATCGTGGAATGTTCCGAGATCACCCAGGCGGACGACCCCGCGAATCCCGCGGATCCCGAGGCGCCCGTATGGAAGATGTTCATGGACGGGGCCTCGAACGAGAATGGAGTAGGGGATGGAATCATCCTAGTGTCACCATAGAGACACCAGTTGCAAAACGCCCTGCGTTTCCATTTCAAAGCATCGAATAACGAGGCCGAGCACGAGGCATTGCTGGCCGAGTTGTGTTTGGCCTAGGAAGTAGGGGCCACAAACCTGGAGATCTACATCGATTCCCAGCTAGTTTTCAGGCAGGTCTCGGGAGAATATCAAACTAAAGGGGAGAGAATGGCGACTTATGTGACTCAGACGAGAGAAATGCTACAAGCGTTCAAGAGACACACCATCCGCCAGATCCACAAAGAGAAAAACATGTTCGCGGACACGCTAGCAAAATTAGCCACCGATGCTGAAGCAGAGCTGTCCGGACTGGTCCCCGTTAACCATCTCCCCATGCCAAGCATCCAAGTCTCTGTGATCAACGCCATTGACCATTCCGTGTCCTGGATGGGACCCCTTATCCACTATCTAACAACCGGTGGGTTGCCAGCAGACAGGGCTGCAGCCAGGAATCTTCAGTACCAGGTCCACAGGTATGTCATGATGGACGGAAAACTCTACTGCAGGGGGTTGTCGATGTCATACCTCAGGTGTGTGTCCAGGACCAAACTAAGTGCCATCCTGCATGAAGTGCACGAAGGATTCTGCGGAGACCATATAGTCGGACTCAGTCTATCCAAAAAGATCCTGCGCCAAGGATATTTCTGGCCAACTATGAAGAAAGATAGTATTGACTACGTCCGCAAGTGCGAGCAGTGCCAAAGGCATGCGAAGGTCCCGCGAGCCCCGCCAACAAAAATAACCCTAATGATAAGCCCCTGGCCTTTCGCGGTGTGGGGAATCGATCTGGTAGGATCGCTCCCGATCGGGAAGAGAGGGGTGAAATACGCCATCGTGGCCGTCGAATATTATACAAAGTGGGTTGAGGTGGAACCCATGAGTACAATCACCTCGAAGAAGGCACTGGATTTCGTCATCAACAATATCGTGTGTCAGTACGGGCTCCCTTACAAGATTGTATCCGACAATGGGAAGCAATTTGACAGCATCCACTTCATAGATTTCTGTGAAAGGCATGGTATCGTCAAAAGCTTGTCCGTGGTCGCCAGGCCCCAAGCAAACGGGTAGGCAGAGGCCGTCAACAAAATCTTGAAAGGGACGTTAAAGAAAAAACTCCAAGCCTGCAAGAGTAAGTGGCCCGAAGAGCTGCCCCGCGTGTTATGGGCTTACCAAACCACCGAAAGGACATCCACCGGGCACACTCCTTACTCCATGGTCTACGGATGTGAAGTCGTCATCCCTGTTGAAACGACCATCCCGTCTCACCGAAGAGACACGTACGATCCCACCCAGAACCACGCCTTACTCCAGGAATCCCTAGATCTCATCGAGGAGATCTGGGAAGAGTCACAAGTGCAGCTGAAGATGTACCAAGGCAAGATCGCCCGGTATTTCAACTCTAAAGTAAAAAGCTGAAGGTTCGAAACCGACGATCTGGTCCTGCGAAGAGTCTTCCCTGCCACCCAAGATCCGGGAGTGGGGGTTCTGGGCCCGAATTGTGAAGGTCGTACGAGATCCAGCATGAAGTGTGCCCCGGAACGTACCGTTTAAAGCGGCTTGATGGCACGGAAGTCCCAAGTGCCTGGAATGCGGAAAATTTCCGTAAATACTATCACTAGTCAGGAGAACATGTTCCATTTTTATATTTTCGTTGTAAATAATGTACGCCTCAGGGCGATTCCTTGAATAATAAAAATGGAGTGTACAAAATGCCATAAAGAAATGTTATCAAACAATGAAAATTCTACTCAAGTGACCCCAGACCAGTATCCGCTCACTTGGGGGGTATCCCCGGTATAAACAAATACTAGGCGGGGCGTGAGGCTCAGGCCTAGTCCCGACCCAGACCGGCAAGGTCTGGGGGGTACAAACCCCGTTAGACAAGCCTCAGGCTGGTCCCACCCTGGACGAACAATGTCCGGGATATAATAAAGAGGACCAAGCCTCAGGCTGGTCCCGCCCCGGACGAACGATGTCTGGGGGTATAATAAAGAGTCAGGCTGATCCCGCCCTGGACGAACGATGTCCAGGGGTATAAAAAAGAGGACCAAGCCTCAGGCTGGTCCCGCCCCGGACGAACGATGTCCGGGGGTATAATAAAGAGGACCAAGCCTAAGGCTGGTCTCGCCCCAGACGAACGATGTCCAGGGGTATAATAAAGAGGACCAAGCCTCAGGCTGGTCCCGCCCCAGACGAATGATGTCCGGGGGTATAATAAAGAGGACCAAGCCTCAGGCTGCTCCTACCCCGGACGAACGATGTCCGGGTGTATAATAAAGAGGACCTAGCCTCGGGCTGGTCCTGCCCCGGACAAACAATATCGGGGGGTATGAAAAAGAGGACCAAGCCTCAGGCTGGTCCCACCTGGACGAACGATGTCCGGGGGTATAATATAGAGGACCAAGCCTCAGGCTAGTCCCGCCCGAACGAACAATGTCTGGGGGTAAAATAAAGAGGACCAAGCCTGAGGCTGATCCCGCCTCGGATGAACACTGTCCGGGGGATAAAAGTATCTGGTATGCCCCAGGGCAAGGACATAGCCTGCGAATGTTAGAGTGCGGGTCCCAGGTGTGTGCAAAAGTAGTACGGCCCAGGCCGTGGGTGCCTAGTCTAGGTTTCAAAATAAACTAATTGAACTCCAATGGCCTAGGCCATCAGATTTTTGAAGTTGAGGACTGGACGAGTAGATTCAGTAATGACTATCAACTCCCTAATGGCCCAGGCCGTTGGGTCCTGGATAACGGGAATAAAGTAAGTTGACAAGTTAAAGTCAGGAATAATCTAGTCCAGGCCTTTTGAACCAGGACCAGACGCTCAACACAGTGATTAAAAAAAAAAGAGCAAAAAAAATAAAATAAACTGGATAAAACACTACAAATAGTCTTGGACGCGTACGCGTCCGTAAAAATGTTATTACAAAATAAAGGAAAAAAGGCAAGGTGAAGATACGGGTCTAGGCTTCATCGTCCAGGATCTCCGCGTCCTCTTTCTCCTTGGCCTCAAATTCGGCTCTCTGTAAGTCCGGGTCAGGAAAGATCAGGAGGTTCATGCTCTTGTCCTTGCGCCAGGCCATGTAGATGGCCTCCTCGAAGGTGACGCGCAGCATGTCGTCCGCCTGCTCTTTTGCACGTCGGGTGTCCTCATGTGCCTTCACCTTCTAGCGAAGCAAGCCGTCCAGGAATGGATCCGGGCCTCCAAACCTTTGACCCTCTCCCGGTCCTGGATAGACTGAGTCGTGGCTGCCTCCTCTGCGGCCTTTACTCGGAGAAGCTCCGTCTCTAGAAAGGACATCTTCTCATCAGCCTCAGATTCTTTCTGGGACATGGCCTCTTCAAGCCAGAAAGTGACCCGATCGAACTCCGCGTGATCTGCTTCAGCCTGAGCAACCGCTTTAGCCAGGGACTCATTTTTCGAGGCTATCATCCTGGCCAAGGCCTCCTTGGCTGCTTCCGTTTGGTTCACAGTCGCCTACAGCTCTAGCTGGAGTGTCTCCATCTTCATGGCTGCCTCGGCCACCATGTCAACATTCTGATGGGATAGTAGAGCATCCTGGAACAAAGAAAAGTTAGAAGAGTCCTTACTGAACAAGGAAAAGGAGAAAGATGATGCAAAGCAAAATTATAGCGGTGGCTTGATGCCGGAGAGCTTGGGAAATGAACAGCATGTCCAGGTTGGCGATGGTGGTGTATCGCTTCTGTTGGAGATTAGACATGGTGTTCCCCACTTGATCCAGTAGGTTCGCAGTGAATGGGGTTGTGTCCTGCCCCAGCTTAGGGCGAAAGCCCGTCTCGGCGACTAGCCGATCCACGATTGGCTAAGGGGCACTGAAAGCCGCTGGGTGCTCAGCGAATTCAACCAGACGACGAATCGTCAGGGCCTTGTAGGTCTCATCCCTCCTTTCCCGGCCACTCTCCCAGGTCTGGGAAATAAGTTTGGATTGTTCGTCCTGCAAGACGGCTTCCCCATCCTCAGGTAAGGTCGGATGGATGGGAAGGGCCGGTGTTGCCGAAAGGTCCTTCGCGGCGAGGCGACTTTCCCCGAAGGACTCTCCAGCCGAGCCATCCCGCCTCGTCTGAGGCCTCTTGTTCCCAGTTTATGCCTCCGCCTCCGCCGTGGTTGACCCCACGGCCCTCTTCCCGAAACTCTGGCTTACTACAGGTCCCAGCTCCAGCTCGATCATCGGGGGGTGAACGAGAAGGTTCAGGACGGTGGCCAGGTCCACGGTGGTAATGGGAACCGCGGCAAGTGCAACCTGGCCGAGTCGAGGATCCGCACCTGGCATCTCCTTGCTGTGGGGGAGTTCCAGGCTTGGCGCCTCAGATGTTTTCTTGGCAGCCTGGATCTCAAGGAGCTGCCTCATCTCGTCCACCGGATCGGACATGTCGGAATCTCCTGAAACAAACACAAATGAAAAGGAGTCAGTACAATCAACATGAAATAGAGAAGTCAAAACTAAGAGTGGCCCAGGACGAACTCTAATCTAATCCCCAGATATGACTCAATTCATCTAGCACGAAAGAGTAGACTCGGTCCCCCATGTCATCCGGGTTCAGGAAATTCTCGTATTGGAGGAACCCGGATAGGTACATGAGAATTTTTGAGCCTACGGAAACGGGAGACGAAGGTCTCATCTCCCCGTCAGCCCCAAATGTGGGGCCTCGAAGTGCTAGCCTATCCCTAGCTAAGTCCCCAACTTGGGGAGCATAAGTCAAAAGCATAGGTGAGTCACCTCGCCCGGATACGCTAGCCCTAGGGGTCCCCGTGTTCTGCAGCGCCTCCTCGACCAGGGCTTCCAGTTCCTGGAAAGTGGTCGCCTCCTTAGACTGGGCCAAGTCCCCCTTCTGCTTGGCCGCGTCCACGAGTGATGCTGCCTCTACGTCCTTGATGTGCTCCAAGGCAACCTGTTCCCTTATAGTGTGATCTTTCTCGCACTGTATTCCCTGGAGCCTCAGGGCGTTGATCGTCTAGTGGGCCACGAGTAGTCCGATCTGTCGGAGGTTTTCAGTGGTAACGTAACCCCCTACGTCCAAATCCTCTGCGCTCAGCTTGGAGTAGAGTTTCTTCCGGTCCAAAATGAACTGGGTGAGAGGATTCTGGTCAAAAAGTCCTGCCACCCGAGGTAATACCGTGAGAATAAAAAAGAAATGTATAGAATCAGGAAAACACTTACCCACTCGCTGGAAGTCCAGCATCAGCATGGGGTTCTTCTCTACGAGGAACCCGGACGTCATGAACCAGTAGTGTCGGACGTCTAGGGGGTGCTTCCAGGCGCTAGTAGGAGCGGGGTAGTTGCCCCGCGGCTTGAGCCTATAGAAGCCGTCCAAGGTCTTGTCCTTGACATTGACCTGCGGCTCCATCTTGTAGAAGTACAAGATTTCTGCGGGGGTCGTCTCTGCAATTTCCTTTGCGGCGCAGAAGATGCGCCATCCCGCAAGCAGTCGGTAGGCTTGGGGGCAGAAGCTAGAAGGGTGCGATCCCTACGAACATTAGGAACCGCACGAAGTAATCATGAAGCGGGAGTGTAGCTCCCGCACTGATGTGGCCTACGCTCCAGGCCCCTAAACCCGTTCACGGAGGTGTACGCCTGCTCCTCTTTCCTGGCCAGGCGGTTGTGGAAGAGTCTAGGAGTTGACTCTATGCCCAGGCTTTTCTCCAGGGCGTACAACATCCGGTAGTTCCAGAACAGGTTCGGTACCGCGTCCATCTCCCATCTGTTACCTTTAGGGGTCCGAGACTCGGGAACAAGGACATGGGCCTTGTTGACTTCCTCCTCCGAGTGAAGGGTGATGCCTGATGTCATGGCTTATGATCTAGGAGCAAAGCAAAAACAAACCAAGCAGTCAGTACCGAAACCCAAGAAAGTCGGTTAAGGTACAGGGGGTCTCCTACGAACTGCTTGGAGTCCCCTCCAGCTCAGGCCCGGGTTCACCAGGGAACCACAAGACCCTGATCGGGAACGAAAAGTAGGCTCCTCCTAAATTGGCTCATCACCACTTGTTCGAGGAGCATCCAGACCCAGAAGGGCCCAGAGTGGCCCGGACCAGGCAGTCTCCCTAGCACTAATTCTACGCACAAACAAGTTCTAGCAGCCTAAGAAGATAAGAAAAATGACAGGAAACCTACGTTTGTATATCTATAAAGGCAAATGGCAGAAGAACTTACTGTGAATTGCTGGTCGTGAAAAATGGTGGTTGTCCGGTGATAAGGACGGCAGGATCTCAGTCTTGAACTAACGAAAGCGGTTCAGCAACTCGTCGACAGGACAAGCTGAAGACGTGTGCTCAGGCAAAGGTACATATGCCGAAACTGTTGGGAAAAGGCGATGGCGTAGAGTGAGCAGACGGTGGAAGAGTTCATCGGCAAGCTCGAACATAAACAAATCCTCCAAGTTCTTAGAATGGCTTGAGAGTGTAAAGGTTTCAAATGAATTCCTGAGGGGTATTTATAAGGACCCAAATCCTGATCTCTGATCCAGCGGATAGGATCTATCCCCCATCGGACGGTCCAAGATCGTGCAGAGGCATTAATAAATCCACTCAAGTGCTAGTTCCGCTCCATTTCGATCCAATGTCCCAGAATAGGAGGCTCTTCAAAGTCGCCCCATCCTATGGTCCACCTCAGCGCAGAAGCATTAATGAAAGGCTTCCACGCAGATGGGACGCTTCGAAGTCCGAGCTGACGTAATAGCCTAGGCTTAACGATTCTTAAGGTGGTTGATGACCTTTCAGGTTTAAGTGCCATCGATGCAGCAGTTGCTGGGCGACACGTGTGCCCCTCATCATGAACCGGGATTTCATTAAATGAACCCGGACCTTAGTAAACGGTTCGGGCTCCGCAGTCGCCTGACACGTGAAGCCCCCTTGCCACGGGCCAACTATTCTTAGAAAGAACCGGGAAGATAGCCGGAAGTATCCAGGACCAAGGCAAGCCTTCACCGGGCAGGCCCAGATGAAGGCTTGGGGGGTAAATGTTATTCCCGTTTCCTGCCATGGGCCCGGGACCGTGTTCCAGGCCCACTAACTGCCCAATTGAGGTTGGGCCCAGTCCGGACCCATTTGGCAAGGAGCAGGATTGATATCAACAGCCCAATTCTGGGCGAGGCCCAGAAGGCGTCCGGGAAGTATTGTCCGGGACGGTCATCCGGGAGACGGCTCAACTGGCTGGGGGTAACAGTCAAGATCGGTACGAACGATCCCGAAGCCTGGTAAACTATCTGGGCTCCCAGTGGATGATCTGGGCTTATGGTAAACGGAGAGGGACGAAGGTAAACGAACCCGGGTCGAGGCCCCAAGGTTGGCAGGATAAAGCATCCATGACTCTGACTCCGCCCTATGAAGCGTGGGAGTTGTCCCCACGTTTCACCTATAGAAAAGGCCACCTCAAGATTGTACGTCGCTGGTTCAGACCTGTGTCGCCACTGGTCTGATCGATCTTGTACCCTGAGTCTGTCTCGTAATTCGAGATGCCCAGACCAAAAGCTCAAATTTTTCAGATGATAGCTACAGTTTGGGCTGGCCCAATGGGCCCAAGTTAGCATTTTTCTTTGATGTTTTAACTCTTCTGTATTGGGCTTCCGATAGAGAAGCCAGCAATATTTATACCTTTATTGGGCCCGGGTCAGCCTGGCCCACGCCCAGTGCTTTGGTGAACCTATAAATACATGTAACAGAGCACTGGAGAGAGGAGTCGAGAGAGCATGCATACTGTTACTCTACTAAAACTAAGAGAAAACTCCATTGTTGTAGACTTTCTAAGTTCTAATACAACTGTCTCGTGGACTAAGGCTTGTTAACGCCCCAGCCACGTAAAAATCTTGCTTATAACCTCTAAACCCTTTCTCTTAATCTCTCTTATCTTTTATTATTATAGTTTCTGAAAATCTCGGTAAACAGACAATTTACAAAAAAATCCAGCTTATATACAGCTACTGGCCTCTCTAAGGGCAAAACAGACATTTAGGCTTCTTATATCATGTACCACTCCTCAGTCGTAGTGGCCGATTAGCTGACTATGTACATTCAGCCTCAAAGCTTTCCAACTCAGGACTGGTCCACCTTGCTCTTTCCCTACACCATGTAGCACTCGTGAGCCGAGGCCCAGCAAGAAAGCCATAATACAGAGTATAAACAATAAACGACAATCAGATATTTCATAAATCACCAATCAGATATACAACAAGTCATACAGCTCACATAAACAGTGATATCAATCTACAAGCCAATAATCAGTTATTCAGATAACAAAATCGTCAGAGTCATCAATTAAAACACATTAAACATATCATGCCAAAATCCAGGGTCGGCGCCCTTAGGTCGCACCCTCTGATTATCCCATTGACTCCGGCTCGCTTAGGTCGAGCCGCACCCTGTGCGTAAATATTGATTCCGACACTCTTAGGTCATTTATCACATGTCCCCATGGCATAATACCTTCTCATGACATTACATACAAATATAGGGAGCTCTTAGTCCCAACATAATCACATAACCGGGTGCAGTTTCTTACCTTTGATTCTTAGTGCTTTAATTAATTGTAACAATCCTCGAGCATGATCCCGACTCAGCCCTAGTGTTCACCTAGTCACAAATGTAACATAGAACCCTCATTAACATTTAATTCCGTAACCTAACCTTGGGACCAATCCTGAGCCCTCGGGAAGCCCTAATTCCACCAAACGGGGTGGTGGAATCAAACCCCAAGCACCCGGACAAAAACCCTAAGAAAATACCCAAAAATCCACTTCTGAAGGCAGGGTAGCGCTAGAACGCCACAAGGTGGGTGCTACAATGCTTCAAGCAGAGGAAAAATCCCCCAGACAACCCAGGAATAGCACTGTAGCGCTCTACTGCTAGCGCTACAGCGCTACAGACAGCACCTTCAGCATTCTGAGTTTCTCCTTCGAATTTCCCCAAGCCAAACCTCCATAAATCCCTTCCAAACCTCAATCACACTTTAATTTAAGGCTACCCTCCACTACATCTCATCCAACATAACCCAGTAACACCAAACTTGGCCACATGCACCATCGAAACTCAAATGACCAAGTCCATAATTTTTACCTTTACTGTAGAATTCGACCCTAGGTTTCCCTTAGCCTTTAGCTCCTCAATTCCCAAAGCTCAATTAGCTTAATTTCCATCCAAAGTTCAAGTTTAAAAGTCAATTCCAACAAAACTCAGAAACTCAAGAACAACCTTTAAACTTTACCTTAATTGGGTGGCTAATTCCTGCTAAATCCTCTAGATTTACCAAGGTCCCTAGCCCCAAGCTCCAGCCTAAGCTTCCTCTGAGTTACAACTTCAGAAATCCTCAAGAAATGGTGAAGAATGGGCAAACTGAGTGGAGGAGAAAGATGTAAGCTCAAGTGTTCTGTTTTCTCTTCTTTCCTTCTTCTTTTCTTTTCTTTCATCTTTTACTACTTTATACAAATCCCACTAAGTCTATAAAGGCAGAATGACCCTTATCCCTTTTTAAATCAAATGACCATTTTGCCCTCCCATTAAAACCTAAGCCTTTAAATATACCAAAGGCATTTTGGTCATTTACTCCCAATTTCCACTTATTCCTCGAGTGTCCCTAATAATTACCGCTTAAACCCCGTCTCCTAATTAATTACCAATTATTTTCCTCAATGTAAAATAGTCTCCAATATATTTTCCAGATTCCCATAAATACCCTCAGGCTCCCCCGAGTCGGATATAAATCCCCATCGTGACTTTTTCGCTAAACCACTCACTAGGATCACCTCGAGTCACAAGTTGCAAATATATCCACATAATAATGTGGTATCAACAATTAATCACAAATATTTACATTTATGCCCTCAACGGGCCAAAATTACGAATATACCCTTATAATCTAATCAGGGCCCACATGCATACTAATACTCATAACCATGCATCTCATATATCAAAATAATCATATAAGCATGTTTATCACATAATCATGCATTTAACCATTTAAATCACACATAAACAAATTATGCCCTCCCGGCACACTAATAAAGGCCCTTAAGTCTTATTAGTAATTTTAGGTCGTTACACATAATAACAAACTTTTACATCACTCTTAAAGGTTATTACGTCAATTAAGCGATCAACGTAATAAATGACAGCCCAATATGAGAGAGCAACGTAAGAAGAAGAAATAAAAAACTATAATAACAATACAAATCCCAAAGCTATATCAGCCTAATGAATCCAAAAGAAATTGACAAGATCAAATTGAGCCCAAAAGAATAGAGAACTCAAACCAACAAATTGGCAAAGAAAAAATAGAACAAATTAGAAAGAAGCATCAATACAATATATATGGTTTAAAGAAAATGCAAATTTAGATTGTGTGCCTTGGCTTTGCATTTTCATTAGTGAAACTCAAAAAATAATCTCACACCTAATAAATCAAAACTATTTTCTCAATTTGAAAAAAATGATAACATAACATAATAAAAAAAACCAAAACTGTAGTAAGTGTTTGCGTAATGCAATAAGAATATTTATTTAACAAGTAAAATGGATATGCAGACACACATTGGGGTGCATAGCAGATGAATTGGGCAGGTTATAGGTGGTTTGTACATTGTTTTTTTTTTTTTTTTGTAATCTTAAAATGGGTTTTGTAAAATGAAACCCATATCTCCGATGAAATAGTAGTTTGTGCAGTTTTAGGGGAATTAGTGGGCAGGTTGAGTTAATATATGACCAATAATTAAGTTAATAAATGATCATTATGGATTCGATGTTCCCATATAGTAAATTGAAGGTAGAGTTGCAAAGTTCAAAAAGAACCCTAATAAGTTCAAATTGAATGAGGATATATTCAGGTACCTACAACGTAACTTAGGTTGTTTGCTAATATCATGGGCAAACATAGACGACGTATACTTATGCTTGAACGAAAAGGATGCTCATTGATTTTAGGTTGAGCTATCGATTAGCAACTAGGTCATCACCATTTATGACTCTAACCTCACAATCATTCCCATGAAGGATTTGATGAACATATTCATGTCATGGTCGAAAATTGCTCCCATCTCTATTGCGGGCATAAAGATTATTTGATAATCATGATGTTAAATATTGAGAAAGATAAAAAGCCTTATGATTTCGAGGTGTGACCTTTTAAAAGGGATAAAGTCCCACAAAGTTAGAAGAGGTAAGTACCATACTTTGAAATATTGGTTCTTCAAATATGAATTTGAAAGTTAACAATTACTAATTTATATTAGGATATTGCAGTGGTGAGTGTGGAATTTATGCCATTAAGCATCTAGAGCACATTTGCTTTGACATTCCGATAACCACCATTATTGAAGAGAAAACTCCATTCTTTTGGGAAACTTAGACCCTTAACTTTTTAAAATATATATGTGTGTGTATATTTGCAATGGTTAGAATATACTTTTTTTTCAAACTTTTTTTAATGTAAATTTGGAATTGTGTATATAGTTTTTGGGTTTTAATAAAGGTTTTTGGGAATGAATTTAAATTATATCTAGATGATTAAATGAAACAATACACATGCTACACAAAAATTGTATTTTGGCGTCGTTTTATAACTGAAGCTAAAATTAATAGTGTCAGTTTCAAAACCGACTGTAATTCTGATGACGTGAAATGATCTTCATTTAGCATTGATTTTGGACTGTCGCTATACAAACAAACAATAAAAAATAAATACCAAAAGTAGCTTTAGAAATCTAGTATCAAATACACTAAATCTCAACATCAAATACAATAAAACTTATATAAATAAAGCCACTGAATTAAGAAAACTTAAATCTTAATCAAATCCCGACCCCGCAGCCAAAATCCACCTAGATCTAATCTCAGCCCCCACCATTAACCACCACCACTTGGAAAAATCCTCAAATTAGTCGAGCCACAACCACGAACCACTACCAGCACCACCTGCAAACATCAAAATATAGAGAGATAGAGAAATACCCAGATCTATTGACACCCATAAACATCAAAACATAAAAAGTCCCTTACCACCATCGTCACACACAACCCCTTCGCTGCACCCCAGATTCGTCGCGAGTCATCGAACAATCCCAACCCCAACCCTATCGTGAGCCTTCATCGTCTCTCTTCACCGAGTTGATCTACCACTGTAATATATGCTTTCTCGGAAAGGGTAGTTTCGTAATTTTTGCCACTTAGGGGTTTTTTTTGTCATTTTACATATTTATGAATTTAGATATGTGTGAGATTTTATTGACAATAAAGTGACAATAAAATTCTTGATTTTATGTGCATAAAATATCAGCATGTGCATATTTCCTAATAAATAATTAACTACTTTAGTTAATTTAATTATTTATTTTATGAATATTATTGTTATGAGCATAATAATAGTAATAATATGCTATGGATTTTATTTTACTTTTATTATATGATTTATCACATTATTATTAATAATAATTGTGTGGTAATTATGAAAAGACCATAATGTCCCTTGGGCTGGGATTGATATAAGGGTATTTAAGAGACATTGAGACATGAAGAATAGGTCAAATAACATATTCAATTTGAAATTAGAGTGTCTTGCAACCTACTCTAATTATTTTGAACTAAAAATCCCTTTATTGTAGGATCTTGGAGAAAGAATTTATTAATAAGTAACCAACCTTTTTCTTGATAAATTCGACTTTAGGGTTGTCTTTTCAGATGAAAAATTTTGTGAATGTAATTTTGAGTGTGTCACTGTATTGTTGGGTGCCTTGAGTCTTGTCCTCAACAAGGAACCTTAGCTCGGAGTTCGAGGAAGGAAAAATGAATTATCATCAACTGAGGTAAGAAGAGTAGACATTTGTGCACAGGGTGTATGTTAAAACATACAACTTTGTTTTGCTTTGTTCATATATGCACTCATGTGCTATATTTGGTGGTTATGTGATAGTGTTTGTTAGCAAGAGGATAATGCTAGGGTTTTGCTGGGTTTTACCATATATGTTAGACATGTTGTTGTATTCTATTACTACTTATGTGAGCATAGAACTTGCAGGAAGGTTTTGATATAAACCATGAGTGACTACAATTCGTGGTAAGGGAATGTCCCGTTTCATGTCATGTGTGAGAATAGCACGAGACAAGACAATTAACATTTCATGTTTGATCAACATGAGTGTGTAGTTGATTATCATATGTGAGTATAATGTGTGATATAAAACTTTATTATATATGTGTGAGCATAGTATGCATTGTGTTTATATATTGTGGTATTTTATTTATATCGCATATGGTTTTTATATAATTAAGGGTATGTTATGTTATCAGGTTAGGGGAGTTGTGTCCTACATAACTCTTCTTTGCTAGTGTTAGTTCACAGGTACTCTGTGTACAGGTAAAGGAAAAGTGAAACAGTGAGTAAGATGGGCTCGAGACATGAATGTCACATTAGGGGGAGGTCACAGTGTTTTGGAGTCTTTAAAGTGTTTTGATATTGGGGGTTATAAAATTGTTGAGGATTTTGCATAAGACTTGTGTTGTTTATGATTTTTAAAGTGTTAAAATATTTTATTTTAAATAATGAGATTCATGCCTAGTTTATTTCAATAAATGAGTCTTTTTAAGACATTGTTGTTTATTTTTTTAAAAAAAAAACTCTCATATATGTAATGTCTTGGGAAATCGGGACGTTACAACCATAGTCGCCGATCTGCAAGAAAAAAATTAAGGGTTGGTCATGAGACAATATAGAGAGATGGAGAGTGGGAGTAGGTGTTAGGATTGGTTAAAGACAAAGCCTAAGTGGTCTTACATTCAAATGTTCAAAACTCTTAACGATTTCACATAATGGAGGTGTAAGATTTGAGTTTAAGTTGTAGGTATTTAAAAGTTATCTTTTTGAATCTAAAGTGATACAATGAGGTATCTAAAGCATACCCAAAAATTTTGGGAACATTTTGAGGTGTTTAAGGTCATTTTTGGGAAGCTTGACCATCCTCTTAGATGATGCATCAACTTTAGAGTAGCAGGCGACGCATTGTCTACTGTAGGGCGATATATCGCCTACAAGGCGATGAGTCACTTGTTACTATACAAAAAAGTACAAATTTTGCTCCAAAATTAATTTTGAATGCTCTAATCCTATTGGTTATACTTAATGACGGTACCTACACTGTAAAAGGGGTCAATTAGATTTGAGAGGCCTTGATCACACTTCTCAATTTTCTCTTTAACCTCTCTCTCTCTCTCTCTAGCTCTCGAGATTACATTTTTTCTCCAAGAATTGCTCGACTAGTGTGATTTTCAAGGCTTTTTACATCTCAATTATCATTTCACTAATGTAGAAGCTTCAAGCAACATCATGGAAAACATTGGTTCAAGGATTTCAGTATATTTGACATAGCGACGTTTCGGTTTTATTTTTGAGTCTCCTATCATCTTTTGTATTTTTAAGGGATATTTGCAGAAAAACCCCTACTCTTTTGGTATTGTTACACATATGTTCTCAATCACAAATATTGGTGGCAATAGTACCTTTCGTTAAAGTTTTTTTGCACTAGTTAGTTTGAACTGTTAAGTGCCAACGAGGCCCCAAGTGACATCACACTATTTGTCCACATGAAACTGACATGTCTGAAATTGAATGATATGTATTATTACATATTGTTTTCTCCAAAAAATTGTTATAACTAAAAAAATATGTTGTTGATTGAAAACAATAAACTATGTTAGCTTTTCTTTTGCTAAATAAAAAAAACATAATGATGTAAAAAAAAAAAGAACACATTGTAGATTCATTATTGAGAACAGAAGTTAGATCAAGATGGAAACAAAACCTATAATTTGTTTTGATATCTTCAATGGGGAAGTGTAGCAATTGTTATTTTGAATGAAATGTCACTTTGAAATATGAATCTAATGAACCGAAACAATATTCCAAAAATAATGTTGACCCGATTGGATCTAATTTCTCACATTAAAAAAACCACCAAACCCAAAAATGGGGTTGAGGCTTTTCAAATCTGGCACCATAAAAAGTCTTCTAGATCTGGGTGAAAACGAAACAAATATGAAGGCAATGAAAGGCTCTTGAAACTACTTTTCCTTGAAGGGTAGAGGGATCCATCGTCCATGTTGTTAAACCTTCCTCTCTTTTATGTAAATATTTTATTATTATTGAGCTTTAGAGAGAGAGAGATAGAGAAGGATATTGGATTGTTAGAGAAGAGGAGGTGAGGACTGGAACTGGGTTCACAGCTAGAGTCGTTTTCGATGGTCGACTAGTTTTAGGGATAGGTTTGCGGTTCGAGCCTACTAGTTTCTGTTGGGGGAGAGTGAGATTATACCACGAAAAAATTAAGAATCTACACACAATGTCCCATGACAGAGACCAATCAAAAATTGAGATAGAAAATACAAACCCTAGTTTGTAGAACAAACTTCTTTGATCTTCTTAAGAGCTTCAAACCCTTGATAGAACACCACTTGAACTTCTTCTTCTTCAATAAAAAACACAAATAAGGCTTATACACGAGGAGTATCACTATCCAAATTCTCTGTTATCTAACCCTTAATGGATGCTTGAGGAATTTGTAAGAGGAAATGAGAATTTGGATTGAAGAAGCCTTTAGATTCACAAAGACAAGCACTTTCTATATAAATTTCTTGGATAAAACTTGAGCTCTTGAAAGCTAGAGAGAGGGGTTAGAGGGAGATTTGAGAGAGTGATCAAGTCTTTCAAAACTCTAAGAGAACCCTTTTATAGTTTAGGCACTGTCACTAAGTATAACCAATAGGATTATAGCTTTTAAACACATCATTTAGAGCTTAAATTATGTATCTGTATGGACATGTTAGGTGATGTGTCGCCTGCCAGACCAAGTGATGGATCACCTACTAGCAGGCGATGCATCGCCTATTGGGTTTCTCGAAACCCTACGATTTTAGGAAATACATTACCTCCTAGGAGGCGATGTAATACAACCTCTCTCCTCAAAGCTCTCAAAATTGGCCTTAAATTCCTCCAAATGATGCCAAACGTTATGGGCATCCTTAGATGCCTTAATGTATCATTTTGGACCAAAAAACACTATTTTTGAATACCTACAACAAAAAGTCAATTTTTACATTTTCACTATGTGAAACCATTTAGTATTTTACACCTAGCTTGTGTAAAATCACTTGATATTTGCATTTTAACCAATCCTAACATTCCTCTACTTAGTTAAAATACAAACATCTACCTCTAGCTCAAAATAGTATCGGTGCCTAAAATGAAGTATCTTTTGACTTGAACTTTACCTTAGTGAAAATACCACAAAGTCTTATCAAAATCATTGGTTCTTTATGATAAAACCGGTGATATCTCACACATCTTCATTTGAACATTCTTTTTTCCACTTTTCTCGCTTAGCACTCATATGGTCATGTGCTCATTCTTTTGTTAACTTTCCGGGGAGAGACTCCAACTCCCATGAGAGGCGACACCACCTCTAATTCACATAGGTAAATTTCTTACAACATCTTTGCTACCTTTATAGATGCTTGCTGCACTCAATTGAACTTCATTAAAATCCATAGGCTTAACCCTCACTCAGTAGCAACCAAGACTAACAATCTTGGATGGAAATCATAGAGTTTTAGTGTTTAACCATTCACTTTTCAATGACTTGTTCTTACCCATTGAATTCTTTTCCTTGATATTGACAAGGTTAGAGTTGGGCTGCCATCATTGGTGAATATCTTATTGTAAGAGTTTCAGTCCCATCCCTTTTGAAGTAGAACTTACTAACCTTCTCACAAGAGGTTTTGTAAATGGATCTGCTAATTTCTCACTTGTTTTGACATATGAGATTGATATGATTCTATCTTGAATCAATGGGCTCACATATTCATGTCTTAGACTTATATGTCTAGACTTCCCATTCTACACACTATTATATGCTCTAGCAAGAGTAGCTTGACTATCACAATGTATCGAGATTGTCAATACCATATCCACTGTAAAAGGGATATCCAACATGAGATCTCTTAGCCACATGACCTCTTTTCCGGTTGCTGCTAGAGCTATAAACTTCGCTCCCATGGTTTGTGTGATATACAAGTTTTTTTCTTTGAACCCTAAGAGATAAAACCTTCTCCAAGATTAAACACCCAACCAGTGGTGGAGAGATTGTCTCCCACTCCCGATATCCAACTAGCATCGGAATATCCTTCAAGTATCACAAGAAAATTTGAATAATGCATGCTATATTCATTTGTACTCTTAAGGTATCCTAGAATCCTTTCAATAGCCTTCCAATGCTTGATACTTGGATTGCTAGTAAACCTACTAAGTTTACTAACCACATATGCAATGTCTGCTCTAGTACAATGAGTGACGTACATTAGGCTCCCTATTGTACTTGCATATTCCAATTGAGCCACCGTTCTTTCTTCATTCTTTTCAAACTTTATGTTTGAATCTAATGGTGTATTTGCCTCTTTGTTTTGTGATGACTAAATTTTTCGAGCACTTTCTCAAAATAATGGGTTTTACTTAATACAAAACCCCCACCATTTCTTCTAACTTTGATGCCTAGAATGGTATTGACCTTTCCAAGGTCCTTCATTTTAAAGTTAGAAGATAGAAACATCTTTGTTTCTATTATACCTCTCATGTCATTACTCAAAATCAACATATCATCTACATAAAGACACACTAATATGACATAGTCATCACAAGTCATAGAGTATAAGCACTTCCCTACATTGTTGTGTCTAGATCAATTTGAAACAATGACTATCAATCTTCTCAAGCCATTGGTTTGTAGCTTGTTTCAAATCATATAATGATTTGACAAGTTTACACACTTTATGATTATTTCCTTGAAGAACAAAACCCTTCGGTTGTTCCATATAGACCTCTTACTTGAGATCTCCATTTAGGAATGTCAATTAGACATCCATTTGATTAACATAAATGTTATATATAGATGATAAAGCATATAACAATCTAATAGAAGTGTTTCTTGCTACCAATGCATATATGTCAAAATAATATATTCCCTCTGTTTGTTTGAATCCCTTGGCTACTAATCTGGCCTTAAATATTTGCATGGTACCATCAATATGGTATTTTCTTCTAAATACCCATTTGTTCCCAATTGGATTAGACCCTTTTAGAAGGTCAACGAATTTCCAAGTGTGGTTAGACATAATTGAATTTGTTTAATCACTTATTGCCTCTTTCCAAAAAGTGGAGTCCCTTGAGGACATAACTTCTTTGAAAGTTTTGGAATCATCTTCTAATTGAAGTACTATTAGATACTGCCAAATAACTTCCTCATTATTTCCTTCTATAAAGTACATCATCTCTATTTGAGAACACCTCTCACTTGATCCCAATTCCTTGAGCCTTTGGATTCTTCTATGAAATATAGGTTGTTTATTAACCCATTTAGGAATCTCCTCTTCGGGCTCACTAATTTGAATAAGTTCTTTTATTTTGTTGTCATCACATGGCATGTTCTCAAAGAACTCAACCTCTCTTGATTCAATTATCACATTAGACTCCAAATCTAATAATCTATAAGCTTTGTTATTTGAGGCATAGCCCACAAATGCACATCTTATAGCCCTTGGACCCCACTTAGTCATTTTAAGATTCGTGTTCTTGCAATAAGCAAGACACCCCCACACTTTAAGATAACCAATGTCTTATTTCTTTCATTTCCATAACTCACAAGAATATATATTATTTTTTTGATGGGAATATGATTCAAAATATGACATGCGAATAACAAGGCTTAGCCCCACAAATTAAAACTCAATTTTGAATGTAATAGCATAACATTAATCATTTCAAGAAATGTTCTATTTTTCCTTTTCACTATACCATTTTGATGTGGAGTATATGTGGTAGTGCACTCATGTATTATTCCATGTTCTTCACAAAACAAGTTAAAATCATTTGAAAAATATTCACCACCTCTATCACTTCTAAGCACTTTTATTCTCTTTTTCAATTGATTTTCAGCTTCTGCTTTATAAGCTTTAAACACATTAAATATTTTTTCTTTGTTCTTGAGAAAATATACATATGTAAACCTAGAGCAATCATCTATGAAAGTAATAAAATATCTACTTCCTCCTCTAGTCAACATATCATTTAGTTCACATAAATCACTAAGTATCAAAGCTAACAATTTAGAATTTTAATCAAGACTAGGAAAATGTTTCTTTACGATTTTATATTTAACACATAGTCCACACTGATCATGCTTAACATTCTCACAATTAATAAATCCACATAATTGTTCTTTTAATTGTGCTAAATTATATATGTGCAAGTCAAACATGCCACAAAGTAATAGAATTTCATTCAAGCATATAACAAGAAGAAGTAGTAGCTTTATTTTTCAAATCATCAATAGATGTACAAAGTTTTAGCATGTCATCACAAGCATATCCCTTGCCTACAAACACATTCCCCTTAGATAAAGTAAGATTGTTGGAATCTATCACAACCTTGTTTCCCGATTTACTAAGAAGATTTCTACTCATTTTTTGTACACACAATATTTAAGAGTAGAACCTTCTTGCCGGATGTGAAGAGTATATCAATTGTTCCCTTTCCTTCGACCTTGGACCTCTCATTGCCCATTTGGATTTCATGCCCTTACTTTGAAGTTTCAAATGTCTTGAATAACGATCTATCATAAGTAACATGAATTGTAGCACAAGTATCATACCACCACCTATTTACCTTTCCATGTATATCATTAATCTCACTGAGTGTTGCCACTAATTCTTCTTCTTTGGTTGAGTTGACTCTTGCTTCATTATTAGGGTCCTCTTGAACCTACAATTGCTAGCAAAAATGGTCATTCTTGCCACATACAAAGCAAGACCATTTGGAACTCTTGAATTGACCTTCATTCTTTTTAGGTCCCAAAGGTTTGAAACCTTTTCCTTTGTTATTTTTGGAAGGGTTAGTCACAACATTATCTTTAGAAGACTCTTCATTAGTGTAACATCCCAAAACTCCTGATAAAATTAAAGTTATTTGATAAGCGTGTTGAGAGGGCACGTGGAGAAATTATGTGGGTTACATCATTATTCAATTTAGTATGAATTTTTATGTGTTTAAAGACCCGCTTTTGTTAAAAAAAGAAGAAGGAATTTTCATAATTTTGACCCGTTTAGGGTGTATTTGTAATTATATGTGTATATGCATTGATACCACATTAATGTGTGGGTAAATATGTGACATTAAGCATGAGTGGGTCCTTTTGAGCAGATTAGCAGAAAAGTCACAACGGGAATAAATGACCAGCTTGGGTCGAGTTGAGGAGTATTTTGGGAATGTTAATATTCCGAGAATTATGGGTAATAAAGTTAATTAGTAAATTATGGGTAACCACAGTGCTAGTATATCCCAATTTCAGGGATATGTGTCTTAACTACTTTTAATTAATTATTATTTAATAATCATTTATTCAAAAATATATAAATCTAATAACTTATCTTATCAGATTAATAAACTAATAAATCTCATTTCAAATTCAAATCCAATTTGAATTATCAAAAATTTATTTTCACATTATTTAAATAAATAAAACTAATAAATTCAAAATTAATTATCTTAATTATTTAAATGCTATTTTCGAAAATCCCTATTTTATTTAAAAAATAAATTTTAAAAATGATATTAATTTGTCTCAATTACACATTTGACCCTGAAGAACAAATTTATTCCAAATACGTCACTTTCCTGATTTTTTTCCCAATTTCAACTCTTACCTTGAATAGTGTTGATAGAACCATCTCGGGGACCTATGTGCCTATAATTTCAAGCTCCAATAAATTTGTATTATTAATTAAAACTCTTAAATACAATAACTTTAATTTATTAATCTCAGTATTATTCCACTAAAAATATGAGACTACACTCTTGTAATTATAGACATTTATTTATTGAGTACTTTTAACTATAAAAAGTTTTCATCTATTTAATCACTCAATACAATTCAATCATCTATTAATGGTTCATAATTAAAATAGGAATTAATTATCGTTTAACCTCTTTAATTATATCTTGTTTCCTTAAGTACCATTAACTTTACTAGTGAAGGTGAATTCATAAACTGATTTATGAATTTGAGCTCAATATCCTTTCAGTTCCAAAAGCAAACCCTTAAGAGAACAATTATTCAATTCCTCTCGGAAAGTTATAGATTTCATATCTGTATATTATGTCACCATCCATTTACATCAATGAGTTCCCAAAATAAAAGTTTTCAACCTAATCTTTTGTACAAACCATATCGAGTGAATCAAAGAACTCATATGACATAAACAAGAGTTCATAATAACTTCATTATTAAGATAAATTTATATATGATCATCTTATTGGTATGTTTAATTAATACTTATAAAGTAAACGATATTATTAAGTATTAATAACATATCGGGTCTTGTTCATGTATAACCACTTTATATAAAGTACCTCCACTAAGATGTCCTACTACATCAGTAATCCGGATCTAGATTACATGTGTTCATAATACTAGTGAACTTTACTTGTAGTATTTAATCCAAAGATTCCATATAACTTTGTTTTAGTGCTAACTATTTAAATTTCTTCCCTACAATCTTAATTATCTCGTACCAATACAAGATTGTACTCACAATAACAAATTTGAGATTTTTCTGATATTCATATAATATTATTCTATCAATAATAATAAACAATCAATATATTCAAAAAGTTCATTTCAATTTTTTATTTTATAAAACATTGCTCAACACATATGCTTTAAAGGGCACTAATCCCAACACTGTATGGTGCAGGTAAGGACAAAGAAAAGTTGGACCAACCATGAGTTGGAGAGCTCTAGGGGCGCTGTGTACATATGCAGTTTGCTCGACCGCCACGACTTGGAATTCTTTTAAGGGTTATGCCCTTTTTTGTCTCTTAGGCTGGCCACTTTTGTTTTTTTGTTCACATCTGTATTTAACTTATAAACTCTTTTTGGGATCTCGTGTATATACTCAAACTTTTCAATGAAAAGTATTCATTCCTTGACCAAAATTTTAATACCTAAACTATTAGTTAACTTTAATTACACGTTTAAGTCCAAATGACTTGCTTAAAAAGTTAAGTACTATTTTAAACACATAGTGTAACGGTCCTGGATTAGTAGGGCGTTACACCCCCACACTTTGAGATACCCTAGGTTGAGCCTCTTTCCTTTCCATATCTCATATGGTGAAATTTGATTCTTCTTTAGAGGAATCCGGTTTAGAATATGACAAGCGGTAAGCACGGCTTCTCCCCATAACACAAAACTCAAATTTGCATAAAATAGCATATCATTTATCATTTCAACATATGTTCTATTTTTCTTTTCTACTATACCATTTTGTTGGGGTGTATAAGGGATTGTACATTCATGTATTATACCATGTATCTCACAAAAAACGTTGAATTCATTGGAAAATTATTCACCACCCATATCACTTCTAATCACTTTTATTTTATTTTTTAATTGATTTTCAACTTTGGCTTTATAGATTTTAAACCGCTAAATGTAATGTCCTACTAATATAGGATCATCAGACTGTGTAAGTGAAATAGTGCTTAGCTCGCTAAACGAGTCATTTGGACTGAAAACATGTAATTGAAACTAACACAAGGTTTAGGTGCTAAAATTTTTGGTCAACCAGTAACCATTTCATTAAAAAATGTTTAAGTCCTTACACGAGATCCCAAAAAGAGTTTATAATTGTGACATATCCAAAATGAATACAAAAGGCCAACCTAAGCGGCAAAATTAGGGTTCAACCCTAGTTCCAACAAGTAATCTCGGTCGTGGCGGTCGAGCAGACCGCAAATGTACACCCCGACCCTGAAGCTTTCCAACTCATGACTGGTCCGGCTTTTCTTTTCCTTTACATGCACCATTTTGCACCCGTGAGTCGAGGCTCAGCAAGAAAACATAACCATGCTTATAAGCAGTTAATCAACAGATTTCAGAATCATCAATAGCATGCTTAGCAGTTATAACCATACTTAGGCATGCATTTTATCTAAATAAGCGACTATAGAGCCACATCGTGGCCCATTTCCCTATTCCCTGTCAACCAACCTTAGAGATACCCAAGTGTACCTCGCGCTTTATATTACAGGCGGTCATAGGGCCATACAAGTGTATATCATGCTTCTGGGTTGGCCTAGCCACATCGTCTTGCGTTGAGCTTGTTATCTCTGCCCTCGACTTATAAATCGAGCTTTTCAATCAAATATAACAAATAACACACATATGCACAGTGCAGTCAAACGTGTTTAATACAACATTCTAAGCACATTTATAACCATGTTCGATAACTGGGGTTCAGCCCTAACCATAGTCCAAGTGTAGTTTTCTTACCTCTAGTACTGAGCGAATAGAGTATAGCAACCCTGAGCGTGATCCTTTCCTCCCGAGCATAGAGAAACCCTAGTCACAACCATAGCAAGGAATAATCGTCAAGAAACTTACCAATAAAGGCATCAAGACCAAGTCCTAGCCTCCGTGACCTTAAACTCTACTAAATCAGGCAGTAGAACCATTCCCGAGCCCTTAGGTTTGGTTTCCGACAACCCTAAACCTAATTTTATGCATTTATCCCATTTAAGCTACGGTGCCCCCACAAAAGAGTTGCAGCGTCTGACTAGGAAGAGAGCCCGACCCAAAACTACCTTGCACTTGCACCGCGGCACTAAGGCAGTTCGAGGCACCTCTGCCTCGACTGAGTTCATGAGCGACCCTGCAAACCTAGAATCCAGCGATTTAAAAAATCGCAAATCCTCCAAAAATCATCCCAATAACGGTTTTAACCCAATTCGACCACAAAAATGGTTCGAGCAACACAGAAACATAGTAAACAAACTTTAAAACACAAAAAATCTCAACTAAAACCCACAATCACAAACCTCTCTCATGAACACTTAAAATGAGACTAAAACTAAAGAAAACAGAGTTTACCTCTTGATTCTTTGCAACAAATTTGAATCCCCTAGCTGCTAGAACTCTTAACAACTTCCAATTCCTCAATCAAGCTTGCTTCCAAGCTTTATAATTCAAGAGTTTTCTCAAAAATCAAAGACTTAGAGAGAGTGAGAGAGAATACGTGATAGAAAGGAGGAGGAGAGAGAGAGAGAGAGAGAGAGAGAGAGAGAGAGAGAGAGAATCAAGTGTTTTCTTTTAAATTTTCTTCTGAGTTAATAAACTCAGCTATTTAGAATGTAATACTCAAGTGGTCCAAAAGAACAAAATGCCCTCACTCTACCACTTCCTCTCAAAGCCCCCCTCAAGGGAAAACGGGTCATTGGACATTCTAATCCCACATTACATTTATAATTCCCAATTAATTTCGCCAATCCCAGAATATCACTATTTTTCCCAAAATGTGACTCATACTCCAATGACTCTCGGTAATTCACCGAATTACCAAAATACCCCTTGGCTCACCCCGAGCCTGGTACTAATCCTCGTTGTGACTCTCCCGCTACCTTGCTCAAAAGGACCGACTCTTGCCGAATATCTCAAATATATCCACTTAATAATGTGGTCTCAATCATATAACACAATATAATCACAATTATGCGCTCAGCGGGTCAAAATTACAAATATGCCCATTTAAATAAAAGTGAGCCTTTTACGCATATTTAATACACTTAAACAGCATAATCAGTCATATCATAATATAACTCATGCAGTTCAAATAAATATCCAACTCAATAACATAATATTCCAATAATTCCCTCCCGACACCCGAATCAAGGCACTAAGCCTTCTTAGGAACTTTGGGACGTTACAACTATCCCTCCCTCCTTATAGAAATTTCGCTCTCGAAATTTACTTGAACAATTCGAGATGCTGATCTCGCATGTCTGACTCTAATTCCCAAGTCGTTTCCTCGACCTTGTTATTCCTCCATAATACCTTAACCAAAGATATAACTTTGTTTCACAGATTTTTGTCCTTTCTATCCATGATCTGAACTTGTCGCTCCTCATAGGACAAATCCGTCTGTAATTCCAGATCCTCATAACTCAACACATGAGTTATATCAGACACATTTCTGAAGCATCAAAATATGGAATACATTATGAACCCGTGACAACGATGGGGGTAAAGCCAACCTATAGGTTGCCTGACCAATCCTCTCCATGATCTCAAAAGGTCCCACATTCCTAGGGCTCAGCTTGTCCTTCTTCCCAAACTGCTTCACCCATTCTCAAAGGTTAAACACAGAGGAAAACATAGTCCCCAACCTGGAACTCTATGTCTCTACACTTTGAATCAGCGTATCTCTTCTGCCTACTCTGAGAGGCATCCGAGCTTTAATCTTCTCAATAGCCTCATTGGTCCTCTAAATTGCTCTGGACCTAGATATTTCCTCTCACCAATTTCATCCCAATGGATGGGTGATCTACATTTCCTACCATATAACATCTCATATGGAGCCACTCCAATAGTCGACTGGTAGCTGTTGTTATAGCAAAACTCAATCAAAGGCAAATACTTACTCCAAGACCCTTCAGAGTAAAAAACGCATGCTCGTGGCATGTCTTCCAGTATCTGAATTGTCCTCTCGGACTGCCCATCAGTCTGAGGATGATAAGCTGCACTGAACTTCAACTGTGTACCCATAGCCTTCTGCAGACTTCCCCAAAACTTAGAAGTAAAGATGGGGTCCTGATCTGACACAATAGACTTTGGAGCTCCATGAAGGCGTACAACCTCTTTCACATAGAGATCAACATACCGATCCACTATAAAGTTCATCCTCATTGGTAAAATGTGTGCTGAGTTAATATATTAATCCACAGTAACCCACACTGAATCATATTGTCCCACTGTCCTGGGTAACCCAACTACGAAGTCCATAGTAATGTCTTCCCACTTTCACTCTGGAATACCCAAAGGCTGTAACAACCCTGCTAGTCTCTGATGTTCAGCTTTCACCTATTGATATGTTAGGCACTTAGCCATATATTCAATCACATCCTTTTCATCCCAGACAACAAATATAACGATTTCAAATCATGATAAATCTTCATGGTGCCTAGGTGAAGCAATTATGATGTGGCATGAGATTCATCCAAAATCTCCCATCTGATAGTAGAATCCATCGGAACACAAATTCCCTCTTTATACCTTAGTAAACCCATGTCTGAAACAGTATAGTCCTTAGCCACTCCAGCTAGGACGTCCTGTTTGTGCCTCATCAACCGAGGATCATTCATCTAACCATCCTTTACTCTCTCCAAGAGACTAGACTGTAAGGTGATGTTGCCTAACTGACCCACCACTAACTCTATACCTGCTCTAGGCATCTCCTCTACCAACTCCTTTGATATCTACTTCAAACTGAGTATTTGTCTCGGACCTCTTTGACTCATGGCATCTGCCACCACGTTGGCTTTCCCTGGGTGGTAAAGAATCTCATAGTCATATTCCTTTACTACTCCAGCCAACGCATCTGTCTCATGTTCAGGTCTTTCTGGGTACAGAAATACTTTAGGCTCTTGTGATCAGTGTATATCTTACACTTCTCCCCATAAAGGTAGTGTCGCCATACCTTCGGCACAAAGACCACCTATGCTAATTCCAGGTCATGTGTAGGGTATCGTTGTTCATATTCCTTTAATTGTCATGATGCACAGGCAATCACCTTTCCAGCTTGCATAAGAACACAACCTAACCACTACTTTGATGCATCGCAATAGACCACAAACTTCACCTGATATGTAGAAAGACTTAGGAACCAGAGCAGTGATCAATCGTTGCTTCAACTCTTTAAAGTTATTCTCACATCTATCTGACCACACAAACTTCAGGTTCTTGCATGTCAATTTTGTTAGTGGTGTAGCAAATCTTGAGAACCCTTCTACAAAACACTGGTAATACCCTGCTAATCCAAGGAAACTTCTTATCTCAGAAGCACTTCTTAGCCTTGGCTAATCCAGAATTACCTCATTCTTGGTCGGGTCCACCTTAATTCTATCTTTACTAACAATGTGATTGAGGAATGTCACATGAGGTAACCATAACTCATACTTCTTGAACTTGGCACACAATCTATGCTCCCTCAGTCTCCGTAATACAAACCGGAGTTGTTGTTCATGCTCTACCTCCGACTGAGAACAAACCAGAATGCCATTGACGAAGGCAATCACGAATCTGTCTAGATAATCCATGAACACTTTGTTCATCAGTTCCATAAAAGTTGTTGGGGCATTAGTCAATCCAAATGACATGACAAAGAACTCATAATGCCCATACCTAGTATGAAAATCTATCTTCGAAATGTGCTCATATTTTTTCCTCAATTGGTGATAACTAGATCGAAGATCAATCTTCAAGAACATTATCTTACCGTGTAGTTGATCAAACAAATTCTTAATTCTGGGTAGTGGATACTTGTTCTTGATAGTCAGCTTATTCAGCTCTCTATAATCGATGAACATCCTCAGGGATCCATCCTTCTTCTTCACAAATAAAACTTGCGCACCCCATGGCGAGAAACTGGGACTCATAAACCCCTAGTTCAGTAACTCCTGTAACTGAACCTTCAGTTCTTTCAATTTTGTTGGAGCCATTTTGTACGGTGCTCTAGAGACTAGTTCTGTCCCTGGTGGCAATTCAATAGCAAATTATATCTCCCTGTGCAGTAGAAACCCTGGTAATTCCTCTAGGAATACATCTAAAAACTCACAGACTAATCTGGTCTCCTCAAGCCCAACTGGCACAATCCTAGTGGTATCCACCACACTAGCTAGGAATCCAAAACACCTTGTAATAGGTCTCTAGCCTTCAATGTTGATATCATAGGAATGCAGGGTCCATACACAGTTCCCACAAATACAAATGAGTCTTCACCCTCAGGTTCAAAAGTTACCCTCTTCTTCTTACAATATATGGTTGCCCCATACTTAGCTAGTTAATCCATACCCAGAATCATATCAAAGTCATCCATAACCAGCTCAACCAAATCCACTGATAACTATCTATTATCAACCTTTACCGGTAACGATCTTACCCATCTCCTAGAGACTATCAGATCCTCAACAGGAAATAAGGTCCCAAATCCCACAGTATAATAATCGCATGGTCTACACAATCTATCAATTACTCTACTAGATACAAAAGAATGTGTAGCCCCAGAATCAATCAACATAGTATAAGATATACCAGCACTAGAAAGTTGACCTATCACTGCTGAGGGACTAGCATCTGCCTCTGACTATGTCAATGGAACACTCGAGCTGGCGTCAAGTTGTTCGCCCTTTTTTGTTCTTCTTTCTTTACCTTCGAGCAATCTTTCTTAAGGTTGCAAACTATACCACATAAAAAGCATGCCTTCACTTGGCATTCTCCCAAATAGTGTCTTCTGCATCTGGCACACTCTGGATAAGTCCTCCAGTTCTCACTGCAGCCCTGACGGCCAATCTATATACCATGTGGACTCCTGTCTGGGCCTGTAACTGTAGAAGTATCTGGGGTTTTTCTCTTCTGATTATTTGGGCCTCCGTCCCTACCAGACCCTAAATATGGAGGCATCACCCTCCTAGCATCCCTTATGGCTGCGTTCACACACAATATCTTATTCTCTACACCCTTAGCAATAAGGGCCTTCTCTTTTACCTGAGCGTAAGTTGTCACTCCGGGTACAGAGGTGATTTTGACATCCCGGTCTATCATAGCATTTATCCCTCGAACAAACATTTCCTTTCTTATTACATCAGTTGGCAACCTATCAAATTTCAGAGTGTACTCTATCACAGTCATGGCGCCTTGCACCAAATTACTGAACTCATCTGCCTTTGCAGCTTTGACTGCATCGCTATTATATTTCTTGTTAAACAGATCTTTGAACTCTTCCCAGCTCAGGGTTTTCACATGTCTGGTCTGGGATACCACTTCCCACCAAATTCGAGCATCCTCCCGAAACATAAATGTGGCATACGCTACTCTCTCATTACCTACCACCCCCATAAAGTCCAAGATGGAGGTGGTCATACCCATCCATTGCTCAGCTTGCAGTGGATTTGTCCCTCCCTCAAAAGTAGGAGGGTGTTGTTTTCTGAAGCGCTCATATAGAGGCTCCCACCTGTTCTCAGCCCCTAATGTGATGTTCCTTACTAGAACCTGCTGTAAAATTGGTACCACAAAAGGTGGCAAAACTGGCACAATGATCCCTTCTAGAACCTGCTGATGTCTCAGCAAGCGGATCTTATCCTCTTGTCTATGTAGTCTAGCTTGCATTTCAGCAAGTATTTGTTGCCAGTTCTTCGAGCTGGTGGAGGGTTCTGACCTTGGTTATTATCTCTGACCTGAATTTTGGCGCTGACTAGTTCATCTGATTACTTTGGAAGCATACTTCCAAGTCTATATGCAAGCAATGACTCGATTCATCGAACAATAATAATGGTGCCCAGCACCACCCCATGGTCCAAAAACTGAATAGATAAGCACACACATGCCATAACAGTGCTAATAAGCATTTCAATGGATTTCACATTCAGTAATCATGCTATTAAGCATGTCTTTTCATATTCATGCTCAATCATAGTGCTAATAAGCACATTCTTAGCATTAACAATAAAATAACAATGATATTAAGCATCTCCCTAGCATTCAGAAACAACAGTAAAGATAATAAGCACGCACTTAGAAGTTATAAGCAAATATCAGTGCCAATAAGCATTTATTTAACATTCATAGGAGCAATGGTGCTAATAAGCATCTTTTATCATTAGCATAGAAGTCAAGGGCAGGCCCTATCAGTATAACTCATGCTTCCTATTAAAGCAAGCAGATAAAGCATATATATTTCAATTAAGCAACTAAGCATATAACCACAATAATAGTTACCAAACCCTGAGTCGAGCTTGTCGTTAGTGACGAGAGTACATGCCTAGCCAATCTTCAGGAACTCTTAAACCTATAACTCTCTGATACCAAGTAGTAACGTCCAACTAATCTAGGACCGTTACACTGTGTAATTGAAATAGTGCTTAACTCACGAAACGAGTCATTAAGACATAAAACGTGTAATTGAAACTAACACAAGGTTTAGGTACTAAAAATTTTGGTCAACCAATAACCATTTTATTAAAAAAAAGGTTTATGACCTCAGCTCGAATATGTACACATCGCCCCTGAAGCTCTCCAACTCATGGCTGGTCCAGCTTTTCTTTTCCTTTACCTGCACCATGTAGCACCTGTGAGCCGAGGCTCATCAAGAAAACATAACCATGCTTATAAGCAGTTAATCAAAAGATTTCAGAATCATCAATAGCATGCTAAGTAGTTATAACCATACTCAAGCATCCTTTTTATCCAAATAAGCACCTATAGAGCCACACTGTGGCCCATTTCCCTATTCCTTGTTAACTAGCCTTAGAGCTAGCCAAGCATACCTCACGCTTTATATTATAGGCGGCTGTAGGGCCATACAAGAGTATATCACGCTTCTGCGTTGGCTTAGCCACATCGGCCTACGTTCAACATGTTATTGTTGCCCTCGACTTATAAGTCGAGCTTTTCAATCAAGTATAACAGATAAGCATACATCACTTCACACAGACATGCAAAGCGTAGTCAAACATGTTTAATAGAAAAATCTAAGCACGGTTATAACCATGTTCAATAACTGGGGCTCCAGCCCTAACCACAGTCTAGGTGCAATTTTCTTATCTCAAGTCCTGAGCGAATAAAGTATAGCGACCCTGAGTGTGATCTTTTCCTCCTGAGCCTAGCAGTATACCTTAGCAACAACCATAATAAGGAATAACCATCAAGAAACGACCCAATCAAGGCTTCCGAACAAGGTCCTAGCCTCAAAGACCTTAAATTCTACTAAAATGGGCTGTAAATCCATTCTCGAGCCCTTAGGTTTGGGTTCCCACATCCCAAAACCTATTTTTCTTCCTTTTCCACATTTGAGTCACGACGCCCCCACAAAAGAGTCACGACGCTTGACTAGGCAGAGAGCCCAACCCAAAAATCCCATGCACTTGCACGGCAGCGTAACTCGCCAAGCGCTGCGGTGCTAAGGCGGTTTGAGGCACCTCTGCCTCAATTGAGTTCATGCGGAAGCACTCGACGCAACCCTGCAAACCTAGAATATAGCGATTTCAGAAAATCGCAAATCTTCCCTGTTGACTAGTTTTTTAGCCAACTGGCACGGAGTCAAAATAATTAAATCAAGAGCTTTCAATTAGACAATAAATGAACCATAAATAAGCCAAGAACCTGATAATAATGAGCAATACATAATCAAGAACACCAAGATTTATAGAGGTTCGACCCTAAGGATTGGTAATGGCCTACTTCCTCTTAGATTTGTGTTGATCTTAAGGGTTTACACAAGATAACCAGTGTATACAGGTAGATTTCTAGGTGTAAATAATAATACAAAATGGCAGAATCACTACTAAGTACCAAGCCAGGCTACTCGGTATGTTTCTAGTACTGGTCAGTTAGCAATTTTTGTGAACCCCCTCTACTGTGGTGGAGAGTTTGTATTTACACTAATCTTGTCGCACCAAGGGTTGCCCTCGAGTGTAACTGATTGAAAAATATCCCTATATTCTCGCAGGTGGTTGTTGTCTTATCCTTCAGTAGCTTTGACTGAGTTTTCTGGGCTGTTAGACGCTATTTGTGGATGGTTGGGCGATTCCTGCGGAGGGCTAACAGAAAATGTAACTACTTTCATCCGAGTAGGTATGTCTGTTCATCATATCGACCAACTGCTCTTTTGGAAAGCGTACCAAGCAATGACTATTATACTGACTAGCAAGTTTTCTGGGATACTCTCCGGCAGCTCAGCCTCTGGAGATAGTATATTGAGCAGTAACTTGTCGTATACACTGCAGGTATACAGTGACCAACCTACCGGAGGGTCTGCCCAGCCTACTCAACGTGTCTAATTCTGGTGCCACGTCAGATATGCCAAATTTTGGGATAACAGTTTCCCCCCAAGTTTGCAATGGTGTGAAGGCAGCATGGAAACTTTTCTTCTGTGGACCACACTGTCCAGCCTAGTCAAGGGTACATGCTCCTTGCTACGTGGCATAACACTTGGTGTAGTTAATAGCCTTAGTATTTCCAAGAAATGACCTTTCAGTTTTTCCCGCCTCTTTTTGGAACCATAAAGCGCCATAATGTTCCTCCACTAATTGTACCATGCAGTTACCAGAAAAGTGGTTGACGTACCTGGCGGTTGAGGCAATGTGATTGGAAGGTCGTGCTGACATGTCTGGGGAGGCGTTCCTACAGTAATTGAAGGGACGGCTCATCAATGCCATGAGAGGAAAGAAGGTGTTGTGCTTGGCTTATAAATAGTCTCTCACTTCCCTGTAATCACTTTACACTCTCCCTTCTCCAGAAATTACCCATACTTGGAGCTCTTCGAATCTTCAAACCTCCACACTGACCATCGCTTAGTCATGCTTTACCGAGGCCCTTTGCACCGTACTCTCTCCAGCTGCTTGCTATCGGTACGTCTTCCATTTCCCTTTCGTTATTTCTGTAACTCATGCAAAATGCTTTCTTTTTTCCTTACATTTTTTCGTTGTTACCGTGGGTAATATTCTTGATAAATCATTGAGATTTCTTGAATGCATGTTGCTTGAATCTATAAATAGATGAATGTTTTGAGTGGTCCATGGTCTGGGTAACTTATTCGAACCTCTGATTTTGTAAAAATTGGGTTTTAACGTCCATATTTTTTTTATTTACGTTCGGTGTTCTTGAAGAACACAAAGAACATCGTCTGAAAAATCTTTTTTTGGGGGAAAACCCTCCACTTTCTTGGGTTTACTTGCTTTTGATCTAATATGCCTGCTGTTCGATATGTCATACCGTGTTTGTTCTAGGTTGGTCGGTATAACCGATGACATCCCTACTGACCAGTACTATTCGGTGCTCTCGCTCAATTTCCCCCTTTTTCTTGTGTTCATAGAGGGAAGGTGACCACCGAATTGGCTTGTACCTCATCACTTGGAACAATCAATGGCCTACATCAAACAAACTAACTGTGGTGGGGAGGAGGAAGATCCCGATGTGGCACGCCGTGCCACCGCCGGGGATGCGTAAGAGGACCCACCCCCTGAGGAAGAGCCGATCACCTCAGGGCAGAATAGGGAGGCCGACACGGACTACACCACAAAAATCTATACTGAGTTCATCGTCAACCCTGCATCAGAGACAGAGGAGGCCCCTCTGTACGTAGCTCCTACTAGCACCATTTCTGACAAACAATTCCAGAACATCAAAGACCATTTCAAGCACGGAGATGTTTCAAACCTTAAACTTGCTGCTCTGCAGACTGTCAAGCACCCCGGAGCCCAATTCTGCGCCTGGAGCACATTTTACATTAACATTGGTGCCACCCTTCCACTTATGCCATACTTGCGCAATTTGGCAGATTATTTTAAGCTTGCCTCACATAGATCAGTCCTAAGGGCGTCCAGTTCCTCTCGATTCTCTATGTTTTGTGCAAATCCTTAAACTGGTCAGTGTCAACTTCACATGAAATAAATTATCTCTTTGACCTCAATTCCAACCCTCGACAAGGCAGGTTGGGGTATTTTTACTTTCGCCACCGAGACTCCAACATTTACTTAGCGAATATTGAAGGTTTCTCCAAGGTTGGAGAGTATACTAGCCAATACTTCGTCACATAAGACATTGCTGCAAACCACCTGTCCTTTCGTTGCAATGGCCCCTTCAGCTGGTCGACCCCCACTAGGGAGATTGAGAGACAAGCTAGAGAACTAGCTGCCATGGACCCTAGCCGGAAAGACTTGGTGGCCTTGACCACCGCAAAAAGACTTGCATCTGCGGGGTCTACCCTGATCTCAAGACGATGGCCAAGGGTGCCACCCCCACCAGGTAGCCGCCTAGGAAACCCTATCAAGCACTAGGTCGCCTAGTCCACCACCCAATAAAAAGCAAACCAAATCATCAATCCCCTCGTCCAGACCCTTTGTAGCCCACTGAACAAGAATTTCAGCCAGAGTTGTTATCAAGGAGTCTGCTAAGCATGGTGCTCCAAAAACTGTCGCTGCCCCTAGCCTGGAAAGGGCAAGCAGGATGTAGTAGAGCATATAGATTCAGACTCATCAAGAAGTGATGGGATCTTCTGCTCGGGGTAGCTGACTACTCGGGGGGAGCCAAAGAGGGTGATCTGACTCTATTTTCACAACTTTTTTTTTCTTTTGTTTAATTATGATTTTTTGCTTACTCTAACCCTATTCGACACCTTCACTAATCTTTTGCTTTTATTTTGTAGATATGACATCCATCTTTCTCAAGAAGTTTTCCCAAAATCATATGAGTGGTCCTAGCAGTGAGGCTTCCCCAGCCAAGCGCCAGAAAGTTGACTCACATGCCAAAGCTACCGAGCAGGTCGAGAAGACTCCTTATAAGACTCCCTCTCAGAAAAAGGTGCATACACCATTGCACAAATCTGGCAAGAGCAAAGGATTCCCTGTCGAGGAAGTTATCCATATGACCACTGCACCAGAGCTCCCGAGCAGAGCCCAAGAAGGCGTTGTTGTGGACCCTAATAAGGAGGTCCACGAGCCTTTGAAGAAAGCCATGGCTATTCAGGAAGGACATATAAAATGGCTGTCCTCCTCCCAAGATGAATTCATGGATACCCTCGGTACCAAATCCTTGGATTACATCACTAGTACCGGTCTCCAGGATGTTGCTAGGGTAAATAATTGATTTGCTCGGTGTCTAACTAGTATTTCTTCTTTGTTACTTGTTCTAAATTCATTCATTTTGTATTGCAGGATATGCTCGCTCTCAGCTAGGCTCATCACCGAGCCAAATGGGTGAGCAAGCATGTGGTTGGCTTGGTGAAATATTCTGAGGACAAAGCCTCTCAAGTTTCCCAGCTGACCGAGCAAGTTTGAAATCTTCAACATACCTCCGAGCAGATTTCTAAAGAAAATGAGGGGCTCAAGACCACTGTCGAGAAGAGGAATCTTGACGTCAATTAACTGGAGAGGAGGGTAGAGGAGCTAAAGGACATTTCCATGAGAAATTATGCCGAGGGGAGAGTTTTCCAGGAAGAGAGGGATGAACTACCAAAGGCCCTTAATGAAGAAAATGTCGGCCGGGCTGCTAATGTCGCGACCTATGAGGCTTTTGGCATGAGCACTTTCTATGAATTTTGGGTGCACAGTAAGGGGGTAGATTACAACTATCTGGGGGAGGCTTTTGATGAGCTTATGCAATAATTACTAAGTGAGAACAAGTCGAAACCTAGACTGTGTCCACCGAACAGGTTCCAGTTGTCCAGGATCCTGCTTTCTCTGTTGTCGAACAAGACAACACTCCTGCTCTCGAGGATTCTACTCTGCCCTTTGGTCTAAATGCTTTAGGTGACACTTCTGTTCCTATCAACCAGTCTATGGACTTGCTTGCCGCCCAGCCTCAAGACCCTTGAAACGCTTAATATTTTTAACTTTTCTTTTACTTTTGCAAAGACAATAAAATGGCTGAGCCGAGCAACCTTTAATCTTGAGGAATCATGCCTTATCTTTTCTTACTACTCGGAGTATACTGTTTTTGGAGCTGTGCGGCTCTGTAAGTCAGAGTTGTTCAATTTTATCGAATGGGTTGTAAACAAAAATTGTTCAACCCTATCTATTGCGACTATTTTATGGCTCTTTTTGTTACCTGCTATATACCGAGCAACACGCAAGCACTTTAACATTAATAAAGATTAACTTTTCTAAGTCCTTTTAATTACACGCTTTTTCTTTTGTTTGTCCATGTATGACTAAGGTGCCCCCCGAGTGAGCGACCATGATTCATAACATGTGGGTTATCCTCTTGGTCACTTTCTAATTGACCAGAGTTGCTCTTAATAACCTGCTCGGAACCACTTGGGTTTGCCAAAACCTAAAAAGTTTTCATACACTACCGAAAATCTGTGACATAAATCACTATTTAGCATGGTAATCATTGTAAAGTGCTTGTAAAAATGGAAAAAAATCGTGTCTTATTGATTAAAAATTAACCATAAAAGTTGAGTCGCTACACTGTAGCTTACAGTCATAAATATTAATTATTACAATAAACAGGAAAATCGTGCCTGTGCATAATTAATAAGGCTAACATTGGCTGGTCGGTGGTAGGGGTAATCTGTGCCTGTACTGGCCAGTCAACGATCACTTAAAAGTAATCTTTATTGGAGGTACTTCCTTAGGTGTTCCCCATTCCAATAACAGGGGACATGCACTAACTAGAGATTTTGGTCATACCGTCCTAGTTTGTACGTGTCGGGCGGTACTATCTTTGTGACCTGGTAAGAGCCTTCCCCGCTTGGTCGTAGTAGTCCTGCTGAGGCGTCTTAAGATTCTGGGAATATTCTTCGTAGGACTAGATCTCCCACATCAAACTTTCATTCCTTAACTCTAGAATTGAAGTATCAGGCAACTTTTTGCTGTTGGGCATCCAGGTGCATGTTGGACCTTTCGCGTCTTTCTTCAATCTGGTCTAAGGACTCGGACAGTAGTTGGTGCTTACAATCTTGGTCATATGTTGCATGTCGGTGAGATGGTGGAGCCACCTCAACTCAAAATATTGCTTCATACCCATACGTGAGTGCAAATGAGGTATCCCCCATAGTTTTTCGCTCAGTAGTCCTGTACGACTAAAGTGCTTCAGGTAATGTTTAAGGACAGTTTCGCTTAGCCTCTTCTAGACGATTCTTCAAAGTATCTTTGAGAGTTTTGTGAACTGCTTCCACCAGCCCATTTGCTTGAGGGTGGGAGACAGCTAAATTTTTTTTTGTAATGCCATGCTTGGCACAGGAAATTAGTAAACAGTTGGCTATCAAATTGGGTGTCGTTGTTGGACACTATCTTCTGGGGTAGACCAAATCTACATATTATATTTTTCACCACAAAGTCCAGTACTTTTTTGGAAGTGATGGTTGCCAGTGGCTCGGCTTCCGTCCACTTGGTGAAGTAATCAACTACCACTACTGCATAGTATACTCCCCCCTTTCCCTTTGGTAACCAACCAATAAGGTCAATTCCCCAAATGGCGAAGGACCATGGACTTTGCATTTGAGTAACTTTGTTTGGGGTTGCTCGGAGTATCTTGGGAAATCTCTGGCACTTTTCATATTTTCGAACATATGCAAAGGCATCCTTGCTCATAGTTGACCAGAAGTAGCCTTGCCTTCAAATCTTCTTAGACAGACTTTGACTGTAACGCCCTGGTTAGCCAAGACCGTCACACTGTGTACTTAAATAGTGCTTAACTATCTAAGTGTTATTAATGGGCTAGGGTTAAAATATCGATCAAAAGGAATGGGTATATTTTATTTAAAATGTTAAACTGTGCATGGGATCCCATAAAAGTGTTTACAAAGTTGTTTACAATCCAAAATGGTCATTACAATTCAAAAGTTACAATCTGTCGACCTAAGCAGGAAAAATAGGGTTAAACCCTAGTTCCCCTTAGAAACACCTTGGTCGTGGTGGTCAAGCGGCCGCATAAGCAAACGTCACCACCAAAGTTCTCCAGTCAAGGCTGGGTAAGCTTTTCTTTCCCTTTACTTGCACCACATAGCACTCGTGAGCCAAGGCTCAGCAAGATAACTTATTACTACATGTATACAAGTATTAATAAATGATAATTCTGGGGCTCGCAGCCCTAATCAGATGATGAATGTTAAGTCATTCGGGGGTCCTGCGCCCTAGATTAATGACTATTAAGTCATTCTGGGGTCATGCACCCTAAATAGATGACTAATAAGACATCTTGGGGTCCTGCGCCCTGAATAAATGCTAATAAGACATTTTGGGGTCATGCGCCCTAAGCCATGTGACCATCTAGTCATCTGAGTATTTTAGCCCTGGCTTTGAGTAATTAGCCAAGCGCTTTAGTTTTCTTCGACCAATAGGTCAGACGAGCATATAATGCTCTTGTTGATTAGATTTAATCATATCAACCAGGGTTCAATACGCTATTGCCACTCTTGACAAATAAGTCAATTCCATACAACCAGCGCTCAGTACTTTTGCCGATCCTGACTGATAAGTCAGAGCTTCATGACCAACACTTAACACCATTGGCGTTTCTGACTAATAAGTCAGTGTGTTGCTCAGATAAACAATGCAATCAAGCATTCATAATGCAACAAATATCCAAATATAGAACACTCAACATGTTTCAACAATAATCATGTATGTCACATAATGGGTGCAGTTTCCTTACCTCTGACTTGAGCGTAAAATAAGTTAAGAACGGCCCTTGAGAACGATTCTGACCTTAGGCCCTTAGTGGTCACCTAATGTAACGCCCTGGATAACCAAGACCGTTACATTGTATGTTTATAATCGTGCAAGACTGGCTAATCAAGTCATTTAGTTAAAAAATGTTACCCTAAATTCATAATCGAGCCAGGGTTAAAAGATTTTGGTCATAAATGGATAATTTTTCATTTAAATATTTAAAACATGTGATCCAAAAAATCAAGGTTTAAAGGACAAATTTACAGGTTTTAAAAGTTAAATACAAGCAAAGGCCACTCTAATGGAAAAATACGTATTTTAGGTTTTCCTGTTCCTGTACTGTCCCTTGGCAGTGGCGGACGAGCAGCTGACTATGTACATCCCACCCCAGAGCTCTCCAACTCAGGATTGGTCAACCTTACCCTTTCCTTTACCTGCACCACGTAGCACCCGTGAGCCAAGGCCTAGCAAGAATTCCATATAGCATAGCATAAACAATACAGACAATCAAATGGTCCATAAGGCAGTTAACCAGGTATTCAGCATGTTATGACAGACACATAATCACTGATGGAAATCAACGAATCACAAGCCATTCATACCAATATTCAACAAACCATAAACATCAGATTATGTAATGACCCAACTAATTCTAGACTTTGGACCATTAATAACTACTATACATAGACACTATTCTTAAGAAAACATACATATGAAATAGTCATAACTTTATTAAAAATTGTAAAGCAAAGGTTAACATACATAAAATTCTGGTAGGATATGGGATCCCATTGTTTTGAAAATAAAACATATCTTAAATTATAAATAAATTCGTTACAAGATCATGTGCGGAAAATACATAGAAAATATAATTGAAATGACTAAAAACAACTTCGTCCTCGAATCGTTCACGCAGTCCACCGAATCCATTCTCCCTCAATACACAATCTCAAGCCGCCAAGAATCTTCCCGCCGCCATAATTATTTTCCTACACATATAAAATAAAGGAATGAGCCTAATTCCCAGCAATGAAAATCTACTAAACGCATGAAACATAAACATAAACTATAAACATATAACATATACTATAAACATATATCATAATTCTAACCCATGTACATGGTAAACATTTGGGGTTTGCTAACTAAGCAACTATAAGCCTCAAAATACATTGAGGTTTGCTAGCTAAGCAACTATAAGCCCCAAAAACATAAAACATTGGGGTTTGCTATCTAAGCAACTATAAGCCCCAAAAACATATTCATATATTTATGATAACATATCATGACATATAAAAGCATATTATAACATAATCATATAAGCATATAATAACTATCCTATTTTCCTTACCAAATACCGGGATGAGAGAACAAGGATGGGATTTTGGAACACTCCCAATAATGAGAAGGTGAGTCTTTCTAAAAGAAAGAGATGAAAAGAAACGAGTCTAAACCACCAAGAAGATACTTACCAACAAGAAACCTCAAGTTCAAAGAACTTAGATGTCTAACCAAGAATTGGAAACAGCGAGTTAGGATTTGAGTAGAGAAAAAATATAAAAACTAATGAAACATACAGAATTGAACTAGGAATAGGAATACCTTTAAATGCACTATAACCGAACTACACCTCAATATCGAAAAACACACTATTAACCTTACCTCCCAAGTGTTTAATAAGCTTAAGATGATAAAGCTTATAACCCCAACCCAAGTGTTTAACACTCTAAAATAAACCTAGCTACGTGAAGGCTCTGAACTCAGCTTGAAGAATGAAAGAAATGGCTAGGTACTAGGTCCTATTTATAGAGTTCATGAATGAAAATATCTTCTTTTAGCTTAAATAAAAATAATGAATTTTTAATTGAAAAACATTTGAATAATCGTTCAACAGAGGCTTGAGACTTGGTCAAAAGATTCTGAGGCTTATCAAGAGGTTATGGAATAAAATGAGCTCAGTTTCAAAATTGTTTGAAAAACTTGCCTTAGAGCCGATATATCGCCCATGGTAGGCGATATATCGCCTGGGCTTATATTCCCAAGGCTCGTTGAAATGATCGTGTGAAGTTACATGTTTATCGTATTCCCCGAGTGGCGATATATCGCCCCCTAGAGCTGCGATATATCGGCATACGCTGAAATATTATACACATAATTGCACTTTTTCAGCATAATTTGAATTGAGTAAATAGCTTTGACTGAGTCCTATAACGATTTCAAAACTACTGGCAGACTCTGGGGTTTTCAAATATTCCTCTTATAAAACTATTCCTCAATAATACTTAATTTCTTAATAAACATGCACACGACAAGTGTCATTATCCTATTGGGTCTATCTAAACCTTATAGTATAATTAAATCATCTTCATAATCAGCTATATTAATCAAACCTTATGTTATAATTAATATTCTTAAACTATAGGTTAAACTTATAAACTCTTTAAGTGTTGCTACGAGTGTTCAACTAAGTCCCTGCTTGAACCAAAATTCACAGTAATAAACATACTATAAATACTACTACTACTACTACTACTACCACTACTACTACTACTACTACTACTACTACTACTACTACTACTATCTAACTAGCAAAGTAAAGTTCTTGGACTCTACATATTAACAACAGTAAGCATATCATAATCATCATACAATACTCAGGGTACCCTCTATTTAACCCACTGACTTAGGCTCACTTAGGCTGAGCTCAGTGATTATTTAGCTGACCTCAGCTCTCAATGTCTGAGTCGCATCCTATGCGCAAATATCAGTCATGACACTCTTAGGCCATTTATTTCATGCTCACATGGCATATCATAATCATAAAATATATGTATTCAAATACAGGAAACCTTAACCCCAACACAACCACACAAGGTTGCAGTTTTCTTACCTTTAATTTCCGAGCGGGGAGAGCGAAATGGTTCTCAGCACGATCCTTAGCCCCAAGCCTTGGCGATAAACCTAGTCATAAGGGCCAATGGTATCCATCAACTTCCAATTGAAATAAATACCTAGAAGACAGAAACTAGCCTTCGGGACCTCCATTTCTACTAAACCAGGTAGTAGAAATTGTCCCGAGCCCTACCAATTCTTGAAACAATTCTAAGGCTAAACTCCACAGGTAGGTCGCGACTTGGCTTAATGCCGTGACTTGCCCCGCCAAGTCAGAGAGCAAGCACCCCAGCCAAAAGTGGAGGCGGGCCGCGACTTGGCCTAATAAGTCGCAGTGCGCCCCCAAGTCAGAGAGCAACCCAGGCCTAAAGAGCCACATGCCCCCCCCGCTGGGTCACGGCGCGCCCCTTTGAACCCAGAAAATCTGGGTTTCCACTCCATTTTTCCCAGCCAAGAACACCAAGAACCAACCCAAAATTTCCCCAACAATTCTCCTAAATTCAAGCCCAAATGAGTTACAAATTCAGGACCATAACACCCATTTTTAATCCCCAAATCCTTAGCAACAAAATCAAAGTCATTACCCCAATTTATCAGCTAATATCACCTCACAAACTCAACCAAATTCATCACTCAATCCTTACTCAAGAACTCAAAATTAACCTAAACTACTCAGCAAACACATAGATTAAAGCAATGTTCTTACATCAAATTATGGCCCAACTTCCCAGCAGAAACCTCACACCAACTCAGCTCAATTCCTTGAATTTTTCCTCTATTTTCCAGCTCCAATTCCAGCTTGATTCCTCTCTAATTCCTTCAAAGATCACCAGCCCGAAAGACTTTCCTAAGCCCATTTGTTCCTTAGCTTAAAATTCCATCAAGGGAGAGTGAGAGAGAGAGAAGAACGTGAAAGATGAGGGAGAGTGAGATGAGAACCTTTTTCGTCATTCCTTTGAGTTAATCTACCACCTTATGTTTTGTTCTAACAATTCTGAATATATCACCTAAGCAAAAGACCATATTGTCCCTCCAAAGTTTACGAATCATCAATTTGCTCCTAGGGATAGAATACTCTTTTTACTCCTCATTCACGCTAATTCCTAAAGTGTTCCTAATATCTACCAATTAATCCCATCATCTAAATACTTTCCAACTATTTACCCAATGCCTAATAATCCCCGATATATTTTCTAAATTCTCGATAATACCCCCAGGCTTCCTCGAGCCAGGTATAAATCCTCGTCGTGACTACTTCGCCAATCTGCTCACTAGGACCGTATCGAGTCATATACTGTAAATATATCCACATGATAATGTGGTATCAACAATTAATCACATTTATGCCCTCAACGGGCCAAAATTACAACTATGCTCTTAGAAGCTAAATAGGGCCCACATGCATATTTAATACTCATAAACATGCATTTCACTTATCCATATAATCATGCATTTAATCATTAAATCACACATAAACCAATTATGCCATCCTGGCACGCTAAGCAAGGCCCTTAAGACTTAATAGTAATTTTGGGTTGGTACAACTATCCCCTCCTACTGAGAATTTCGTCCTCAAAATTTACCTGAATAACTCAGAATATTGATCCCGCGTCGCTGACTTAAGCTCCCAGGTCACTTCCTCGACCTTTCTATTCCTCCATAACACTTTAACTAGAGAAATCTTCTTTTTCTGTAGAACCTTGTCTTTCCTGTCGAAGATATGAACTGGTCGCTCCTCATAAGACAAATCTTTCTACAATTCCAAGGCTTCATACTTCAACACATGTGTTATATCTGAGACATACTTTCGAAGCATAGAAATATGGAATACATCATGAACTACCGACAACGATGATGACAAAGCTAATCAGTAAGCCACCTGCCCGATCCTCTCCAGGATCTCGAAAGGTCCAATGAATCTAGGACTCAGGTTGCCCTTCTTCCCAAATCTTCTCACCCCTCGCAGTAGTGAAACCCGCAAAAACACACGATCCCCTACCTGGAACTCCATGTCCCTACGCTTAGGATCAACGTAGCTTTTCTGTTTGCTCTGCGAAGTAAGCATTCGAGCTCGGATCTTCTCGATGGTCTCATTAGTCTTCTGAACCATGTCTGGTCCCAAATACCTCCTTTCACCCATCTCATCCCAATGAATGGGAGATCTACATCTCCTCCCATATAACATATCATGCGGATCTACTCCAATCATTGATTGATAACTATTGTTGTATGAAAACTCAATCAACAGAAGATACTTACTCCAAGATACCTCAAAGTCTATCACGCATGCTCTAAGTATATCCTCCAATACCTGAATCGTCCTCTCAGACTGTCCATCAGTCTAAGGATGAAAGGTCGTGCTGAACTTCAACTGAGTCCCCATAGCCTTCTACAATCCACCCCAAAACTTGGAAGTAAAGATAGGATCCCGATCTGACACTATAGACTTGGGAACCCCATGGAGACATATAATCTCCCTCACATACAGCTCTGCATACTGATCCACCGTATAAGTCGTCCTTACTGGCAGAAAGTGAGCTGGCTTGGTGTATTCGTCTACTATCACCCACACCGAGTCATGTAGCCCCACTGTCCTAGGTAAACCTCCCACAAAATCCATCGTAATATCCTCCCATTTCCACTCGGGAATACCCAAAGGTTGTAGTAACCCCACTGGTTGCTTATGCTCAACCTTCACCTGCTGATAGGTCAAACACCTGGCCACGTACTCAACCACATCCTTCTTCATCCCAGGCCACCAATACAACATCCGCAAATCCTGGTACAACTTCGTGGTGCCTGGATTAAGTGAGTATGACGCAGTATGGGATTCATCAAGTATTTCACGTCTAATCCCCATATTAGTCGAAACACAAATTCGACCCTGATACCGTAGCAAACCAACCTCAGAAATAGAATAGTCCTTAGTCCCTCCCGCTAAGACATTCTCTCTAACTTCTTGTAACTGTGCATCTATCAACTGACCCTCCTTAATCTGCTCTAGTATGGTTGACTGCAAAGAAATATTGGCCAACCTGCCTACCACCAACTCTATCCTCGCTCTAGACATCTTTTCTGCCAATTCTCTCGATATCTGAGTAAAACTAAACAACTGTCTCAGGCCTTTTTGGCTCAATGCATCTGCCACTAGATTGGCTTTCCCTGGGTGGTAAAGAATATCACAGTCATAATCCTTTACCAACTCCAGCCAATGCCTCTACCTCATGTTCAGGTCATTCTGGGTGAAGAAATACTTCAAGCTCTTGTGATCAGTGTATCTCTCGCACTTCTCTCCATACAGATAATGTCACCATACTTTCAGTGTGAACACAACCGCTGCCAATTCTAGATCATGGGTAGGGTACCGCTGCTCATACTCCTTCAGATGCCATGATGCAGAAACTATAACCTTCTCATTCTGCATCAACACACAGCCCAAACCCAACCTCGACGCATCACAATATACCACAAACTTTCCCCCTCCAAAGGAAGAATCAACACAAGTGCTGTAATAAGTCGTCGCTTCAATTCCTGAAAATTATTCTCACACTTGTCTGACCAAACGAACTTCAAATTCTTCTGTGTTAGTTCTGTCATCGGTGCAGTAATCTTCAAAAAACCTTCCACAAACCATCTGTAGTAAACCACTAATCCGAGGAAACTTCTAATTTCTGAGGCATTCCTTGGCCTCAGCCAATCTCTCACTTCCTCCACCTTGGATGGATCCACCTTAATCCCATCCTCGCCAACAATATGTCCAAGAAATGTCACTTCTGGTAGCCAAAACCCACACTTCTTAAACTTGGCGTACAACTGGTGCTCTCTTAATCTCTATAAGACCTATCGAAGATGTTGACCGTGCTCTGCCTCTGAACTGGAGTACACTAAGATGTCATCGATGAAGACAATCACAAACTGATCCGAAAAGTCCTTGAACACCCTGTTCATTAGGTCCATGAAGGCTGGTGGGGCATTGGTCAAACCAAATGACATGACCAGAAACTCATAGTGCCACACCTCGTTCAGAAGGTCATCTTCGGTATATCCTCGTCCTTGATCTTCATCTGGTGATAACCAAATCAAAGATCAATCTTCGAGAATACCTTCTTTCCCTACAGCTGATCAAACAAGTCGTTGATCCTTGGTAGAGGGTACTTATTCTTGATGGTCAACTTGTTCAAATCTCTGTAGTCTATACACATCCTCAGAGTCCCATCCTTTGTCTTCACAAACAAAACTGGAGCACCCCATGGCGAGTAGCTAGGCCTGATAAACCCTAAATCAAGAAGCTCTTGTAACTGTATCTTCAATTCCTTCAATTCTGTCAGTGCCATTCTACACGGTGCCCTTGACACTGGCTCTGTCCTCGGCACTAACTCAATGGCGAACTGAATCTCCCTATGCGGCGGTAGCCCTGGTAAATCCTCAGGGAACACATCCAAGAACTTACGAACTAATCTGGTATATGCTGGCCCTGTTGGCAAAACTCTGTTAGTATCCATCACACTATCCAGGAAACCTATACATCCTCCCTATAATAGGTCCCTGGCTTTCAACACTGATATCATGGGTATGTGGGGTCCACATACCGCACCCACAAAAACAAAGGGATCCTCTCCCTCAAGCTCAAAAGTCACCATCTTCTTCCTGCAATCAATGGTAGCCCCATATCTAACCAATCAACCCATCCCTAGAATCATATCAAAGTCTTCCATTCCCAACTCAATCAAGTCTACTGATAGCTCCCTACCATCAATCATCACTGGCAGTGCTATAATCCATCTCCTAGAAACCACCAGTTCTCCTGTAGGAAATATAGTCCCGAACCCTGCAGTACAGTACTCACTAGGTCTACACAATCTATCGATCACCTTACTGGAAACAAATGAATGTGTAGCACCAAAGTCAATCAATATAGTAAAAGGAGAGCTAGTGCTAGAAAGCTGAGCTGTCACCACCAAGGGACTAGCCTCGGCCTCCGCCTGCGTCAAGGTGAACACTCGAGCTGGAGTCAAGCTGTCCACCTTCCCTGCTTCCCCTTTCTTCACTGTTGGGCAGTCCTTCTTGAGGCGTCCCACTACCCCACACACATAACAAGTCTTGGCCCGACATTCGCCCGGATGGCGTCTTTTGCACCTTGTGCACTCTAGGTAGCTCCTCCATGTGTCATTGCCTCCCTGGCGGCCACCCTGAACACCCCGACCCCTCCTATCAGGACCAACAGTGATCGAAGTGTCAGGGGTCTTCCTCTTCAGATCACTGGGGCCCCCGCCCCTACCAGACCCAGAATATGGAGGCACCGCCCTGTTAACCTCCCGCCTCACAGCATTCTCCCTCCAAATCTTGTTCTCCGCTTCCTCAGCAGTAAGAGCCTTCTCAACAGCCTGGGCATAAGTCGTCCCCCCAGATACTGTTGTAATTCTCACATCTCGGGCTATGATATCATTAAGCCCTCTAATGAATCTATCCTGCCTAGCTGCATTAGTAAGCGCAAGATCTGGTGTGAACTTCGCAAGTCTGTCAAACTTCAGGGCGTACTTTGTAACTGTCATTTTTCCCTGTACCAACCCCACAAATTCATTCACTTTCGCTGCCCTGATGAAAACGTTATAATACTTCTGACTGATCAAATCCTTGAATCAACCCCAACCTAGAGTAGTAACATCTCTAGTCTATGATGCCATTTCCCACCAAATGCGGGCTTCCTCTCTCAGCATATATGTGGCACAGGCCTCCCGGTCATTACCTTCTACCCTCATGAAATCTAGGATAGAGGTAATCATACTCATCCATTGTTCGCCTTCAATGGATCTGGTCCTCCCTTGAAGGTTGGAGGATGTTGCCTTCTGAACCGCTCATACAGTGGCTCCCACCTGTTCCCAACATCCGGTGTCTGAAAAAATGGTGCCACAGCAGGTGGCACAATAGATGCAGCACTCCATAATGGAGCCTGTTGTCTCAGAAGATGAATCTGTTCTACTTGGCTCTGAAGTCGGGCTTGCATGTCTGCCAATAACTGTTGCCAATTCTCAGGGACTGACGGAGGGTTCTGGCCTTGGTCATCATCTCTATCCTCGGACCTAATTCCGGTTAGTCGTATAGATTTCCTTAGACGCATAGCTATCCAAGTTAATCTGCAATCAACGACTCGGCGATCAAACTATGATGACAGGGTAACAATCTTTCCATGATCCACAATTGGAACACAACCAATCGCAAGCAATCAAGATATAAACAATTATCTAAATATTAATCCACATACAATAACAATGCTAATAAGCACGCCTCAAAATCATCACATAGAAATCAAGGGCCAGGCCCTATCAGTTTCTCATGCTCCCTATTAATCAAACATATTAAAGCCTTCATATTCCTTTCAAACACTTAAACATATAAACATGAATATACGATTACCAAACCCTGAGTTGAGCTTGTCTTTAGCGGCGAATGTACATGTCCAGCCAGTCTTGAGGAACCCTTAAACTTAAATCGCTTTGACACCAATTTGTAATGCCCTGGACAACCAAGACCGTTACACTGTGTGTTTATAATTGTGCAAGATTTGCTAATCAAGTCGTTTAGTTAAAAAATGTGACCACAAAGTCATAATCAAACTAGGGTTAAAAGCTTTTGGTCATAAATGGATAATTTTTCATTTAAATAAACATTTAGTACATGGGATCCCAAAAATTAGGGTTTAAAGGACAAATTTACAGCTTTTAAAAGTTAAATACAAGCAAAGGCCACCCTAATGGCAAAATACACATTTTAGTTTTCCTGTCCCTGTACTATCCCTCGGCCGTGGCGGACGAGCACCTGACTATGTACATCCCGCCCCAGAGCTCTCCAACTCAGGATTGGTCCACCTTACCCTTGCCTTTACCTACACCACGTAGCACCCGTGAGCCAAGGCCAAGCAAGAAAACCATATAGCATACAATAACAATACAGACAATCAAATGATCCATAAGACAGTTAACTAGGTATTCAACATGTTTTCACAAACACATAATCAATGATGGAAATCAACGAATCACAAGCCATTCATCCCAGTATTCAACAAACCATAAACATCAGATTAAAAATAGTAAGCATATCATAATCATCATACAATATTCAGGGTGCCCTCTATGGGATCCACTAACTCCGCTCGCTTAGGCCAAGCTCCGTGATTATTTAGCTGACCTCAGCTCTCAGTGGCTGAGCCGCATCCTATACGTAAATATCACTCCCGATACTATTAGGTCGTTTATTTCATGCTCACATGGCATATCATAATCATACAATATCTGTATTCAAATATAAGGAACCTTAACCCCAACACAGCCACACAAGGGTGTAGTTTTCTTACCTTTAATTTCCGAGTGGAGAGAGTGAAATGGTTCCAAGCATGATCCTTAGCCCCGAGCCTTGGCGATAAACCTAGTCACAAGGGCCACTGGTATCCATCAACTTCCAATTGAAATAAAATACCTAGAAGACAGAAACTAGCCTGCAGGACCTCCATTTCTACTAAACCGGGTTGTAGAAATTATCCCGAGCGCCTAGATTCCAACCCCTAGCCCTACCAATTCTTGAAACAATTCTAAGGCTAAACTCCACTAGTGGGTCACGACTTGCCCCCCCCCCCCCCCCCCCAAGTCAGAGAGCAAGCACCCCAGCCAAATGGGGAGGCGGGCCACGACTTGGCCTAGTAAATCGCGACGCCCTCCCCCCGCCCCCCCCCCCCCCCCCCATAAGTCAGAGAGCAACCCAAGCCTGAAGGGCCACACGCGCCGCGCCCCTTTGAACCCAAAAAAACTGGGTTTTCACTCCATTTTTCCCAACCAAGAACCAACCTAGAATTTCCCCAACAATTCTCCTAAATTCAACCCCAAATCAGTTACGAATTCAGGACCATAACACCCATTTTTAATCCCCAAAACCTTAGAAGCAAAATCAAAGTCATTACCCCAATTTATCAGCTAATATCATTTCACAAAATCAGCCAAATTCATCACTCAATCCTTACTCAAGAACTCAAAATTCAACCTAAACTACTCACCAAACACAAAGATTAAAGCAAGGTTCTTACCTCAAATTGTGGCCTAACTTCCCAGCAAAAACCTCACACCAACTCAGCTCAATTCCTTGAATTTTTCCTCTGTCTTCCAGCTCCAATTCCAGCTTGATTCCTGTCCAATTCCTTCAAAGATCACCAGAACCAAAGACTAGCCTAGGCCCCTTTGTTCCTTAGCTTACAATTCCCTCAAGGGAGAGTGAGAGAGAGAAAAGAACGTGAGAGATGAGAGAGAGTAAGTTGCGAGCCTTTTTCTTCCTTTCTTTGAGTTAATCTACCACATTCTGTTTTGTTCTAACAAATTCTGAATATATCACCTCATCAAAAATCCATATTGTCCCTCCAAAGTTTGCTAATCCTCAATTTTCTCTTAGGGATAGAATAGTCATTTTACTCCCAATTCATGTTAATTCCTCAAGTGTTCCTAATTTCTACCAATTAGTCCCGTCATCCAAATACTTTCCAACTATTTACCCAATGTCTAATAATCCCTGATATATTTTCTAAATTCCCGATAATACCCTCAGGCTTCCCCGAGCCAAGTATAAATCCCCATCGTGACTACTTCGCCAATCTGCTCACTGGGACCGTCTCGATCCATATACTGTAAATAAATCTACATAATAATGTGGTGTCAACAATTAATCACATTTATGCCCTCAACGGACCAAATTTACAAATATTCCCTTATAAGCTAGATAGGGCCCACGTGCATATTTAATACTCATAAACATGCATTTCACTTATCCATATAATCATATGCATTTAATCATTAAATCACACATAAACCAATTATGCCCTCTCAGCACGCTAATCAAGGCCCTTAAGCCTTAATAGTAATTTTTGGTCATTAGACCTAATCATAGCCAAGTCCTAGACCCCGGGACCTCGAATTCTATCAAAATGGTTAGTAGATTTAATCCTGAGCCTTAACGTTTGAAAACCCGTGCTTAAAACCAAATAAAACTAAGCCTCACCAACAAGAGACAGGCGGGCCACGACCTGCCCTCCAAGGGCCGCGGCGTGCCTCCCAGATAGACAGCTCCCTGTCTGGGTGCCAGGGGCGGGTCGCGACTCGCCCTTGAGGGTCGCGGCGTGCCTGCCATACAGATCCCAATGAAGGCTCTGGGGTTCTCTCAAGTCGCGGCACCCATGAACATGGTCGTGACTTGACCTCGCGGACCCAGGTCCCTTGGATTTTCCTCAATTCATACTTTGCCAAAAACACAACCCAACAATCCCAATATCAAAACCAAACCCCAACACAACATAACCACCAATTCAGCAATAAAACCCAAGCTTAGAAACACTCAAAACACCATCAAATACCCAATTCTAAGATCAGAATCTCAAGCTTATAATCAACCTTAAAAACAGTCACAAACAAAATTGAAAACTCACCTCGGCTATATACAGAATCCCTTCACTTGCTGAAACTCAATCCTAGACTCCAAGTCTTAATCCTCAAGCTTGAATTCTTTAACTTAGCTTCAAAATCCAAACCGAGTGAGAGATAGAGAAGGTGATCGAGAGAGAAGAAAGAGAAGATCTATTTTTTATTGTTGCCTTGATTCCTTCTACAGTTTCCCTTGGCTTAGTCAAGTCTATCTAATGGCCTAAATGACAAAAATGCCCCTAAGGCCATCCTAATCCCTCAAAGCCACCCAATGGCGATTTCGTCATTTTAACCTACCCCGTTAATCATAATTAACATCCTCCTAATCTCGTTACTCCCAATATCCTCAAATAATTACCAAATCATTTCCCATTACCCGCTTAATCCCGCTAATGTACTAAGCACCAAACTACCCCTAGGCTCACCCCGCGCCTAGTAATTAACCCCGTTATGGCCAAACCGCTAACTTGCTTCCAAGGATCCTCTCATGTCGAATAGCTCAAACATAATCACATAATAATGTGATATCACCCATATATCACATACATGCCCACAAATATATAAATATGCCTTTAATGGGCCAAAATTACGAAAATTCCCTTCTTATAAGAAATGGTCCACATATATGCAAATACAATCATATGATAACACAACACACATAACCATACATATAATCACATAATAATGCATTAAATCAATTATTGCCCTCCTGGCCTCCTAATCTAGACACTAAGCCATATTAGGAAATTTGGGACATTACATTGCCCCTGCATGGTTTCCACAATGTCCTGACTTTGTTTGGTTGACACACCTGAGTAATGGCATGGAAAACCCCCTTATGTGCATAACCCCGTCAAGGATTAGGTACCGAGAAACTTTCCTCATCAGTTTTCTGGATTCATTGCGATTCTTGGGCAGGACTTTGTGTTCTAGATGAGCTGCTATCGAGGTTATCTAGGATGGAGTATTGTCTATTAGAAGGACTGGTTTTGGCAAGTTGATACTAGGTTTGACCAGGTAGGCCATCATTTTTCCTCCCCGAGCAGTGAAATCACCGAGGACCTGATTGACCACAAGCTACGAATCACTGTATATTTCCAGGATTTCAGCTTTTACCTCCTTAGCTAACCTCAGGCCTGCAACTTCGTACTTCTCCTCATTATTAGATGCTTTAAATCCAAAATGAAATGCGCAATGGATGTGTTGTCCTTCAGTTTTGATTAGTGTGAGACCAGCCCCAGACAGCTGGTCGGTAGCCGAGCCATCGATGTGCAGCTTCTAGACTTGGGGTTCTTCGTCGGAATGAACAGTGCTAGATGATGAGTGCTCTGTGTTCTGCTCAACATCTATACTGGGCAGTGGTCTAGACTCTAATGACTACTCAGCCATTTCTTCATCTGTCCTTGGTAACCCGGTACATTCAGCTACAAAATTTTCCAAAACTTGGCCATTAATTGATTTTCGAAGTTGATATGTGATTTCATACTGCCCGAGCTCTATACACCATTTGAGTAACCGGCCAGAGGTGTCAGGCTTTTGCAGGACTTGGCTCAATGGTTGGTCAGTAAGAACCTTTATGGGATGAGCTTGGAAGTATGGGCAAATTTTCTTGGAAGATAAAAACAGGCAGTAACTTAATTTTTCAATTAGAGGATATCTGCTTTCGGCTTTGACCAACCTTTTATTGACATAGTAGAATGGATGTTGAATCTTGTTTTCTTCTCTGACCAGGACTGTACTGACAGCATGTTGAGTCACTGCTAGGTATATGCACAGTTCTTCGCCTTCCAGAAGTTTTGAGAGGATCAGGGATTGTGCCAACTGCTGCTTTAGAGTTTGGAAGGACTTTTCACACTCCTCGGTCCCTTCAAATTTATTTGTGCCTCTGAGGATATTAAAAAATAGAATACACCTATCAATGGATTTGGACACGAATCTGCCAAGTGCTGCTATGCATCCTGTTTGGCTCTGCACATCCTTGATCCTAGCTGGTGAGGGCATGTCCATCAGTTCCTTTATCTTCTGGGGGTTCGCTTCAATTCTCCTGGAGTTCATTATAAACCCCAAGAATTTTCCCGACCCCACACCAAAGGAGCATTTAGGGGGTTCAATTTCATTCTATACTGCCTCAAGATGTTGAAGCATTCCTTCAAGTCCTCAATGTGCCCCCTAGCCTTTTTGGATTTCACAAACATATCATCCACGTAGACATCCATGTTATTTCCTATCTGTTCTTTGAACATATAGTTAACCAGCCGTTGATATGTGGCTCCAACATTTTTCAGGCCAAACGGCATAACTTTATAGCAGTACAGCCCGACATCTGTGCGGAAACTATTATGCTCCTGGTAGGGTGGATGCATACTTATCTGGTTGTACCCCGAGTAGGCATCCATAAAGGTTAAGATCTTGTGGCTGGCTGCAGCATCCACTAGCTGGTCAATTCTCGGAAGTGGGAAGCAGTCCTTCAGGCATGCCTTATTTAAATCTGTGAAATCTATGCACACCCTCCACTTGTAATTAGGTATTGGACACCCATATTGGGTAGAAGGCTTCCCTAATGAAGTTGTTATTTTGAAGCTTCTCCACCTCCTCTTTCAATGCAATTGCCCTCGTTGGATCCAGTAACCTCCTTTTCTGTTGTACGGGTTTGAAGTGTTTGGTATCGATGTTGAGGGTGTGGCTAATAATGGTTGGGCAGATCTCCACCATATCATCATGAGACCAGGCGAATACAACTTTTTTGTTCCATAGGAACTGGATCAAGGCGGATCTTATGTTTTTGGACAATCCTTTCCCTACCTTGACAACCCTGGTCGGATGTTTTGGGTCAAGCGAAACCTCTTCTAATTCTTTGACTGGACCCACCCCTATATCAATATCCCCAAAACGAGGCTCTATATCCTGGCCCCCTCCCCCCGTTTTGGGCTACAACCTATTTCTGGTGACTGGGCCCCGCAGGTTGTGCGATGAAAACTGTCTTCCCTGCCTTCTTTACAGATGAATTATAACATTATTTGGCCACCATTTGGTTCCCTTTGAGAAATCGTATACCTTCATGTGTTGGGAATTTGACAAGCAGATGGAAGCCTGAAGTGACTACTCAGAGGTCATACAGGGCTAGTTGGCCTTGTCAGGAACGAGTTTCCTAATATGCAGCGGAATTGTGTGATTGGTTAACCCAGTGTACAACAAAATTTTTGTAAAATATTTAAACTACTTTTAAATATATGGATCTGTTAATATAAATACATTAATCATAAACAAGAAAAAGATAAAGAACATATTTTTTCGTAAAATAAACGATCTTCCTATCCAAGCTACTCTCAGGTACTCACACCAAGATCTTCCACAGCGTTCTCTAATTCAACTTGATGTACTCAACACGTGAGATCAAGAGAATAGGCCTGAGATTGGTTCTGTATCTTTTTTTAAGGGAGAAATGGAAAGTATCGTTCTTTTCTTAGAGCGAATAATTGAGTATCTTGTTGTTTTCTGATAAGTCTAACTTATGTAGAAAATATTTAAATTGAAAAAAAATATATGTAACAAATTATAATTTATCTTTTAATTAATTAATTATCTTATTAATGAAAATACCAAAACTGTCTTTTTGAATTTTTCATTAATTAATTAATTAAATAAATAAAAGTAAAAAATTCACTCCCTGATTACTATAGCTGCACGCCACACAGTCCAGGGACTGTGTGTCGTGCAGTACCCCACACAATAGGGAGATTTATTTCCTCAACTATTATTTAATTATTTTAATAATGTAAACATCAAAACTAACTTTTGACTTATCCATTAATTAATTAATTAAATAAATAGAAATGAAAAATCCAATCTTGATTATTTACTGTGCTACACGCCTAAGTAAGTCCTTGGGACTCATTGGTGCGTGTAGCTCCCTACAAAATAGGATCCAAGATTTTTTCAACAATTATTTATTCGAACTACCTTATCAGATAAAATCCAACAACTTGATAATTAATTCAAATTTGAATCTATTATCTTTTTTAATTAATTATTTGAATAAATATTAATCTTTTAAATTTAAATCCAATTTGAACTTGCCAGATTATTATCTCCCACTCAAATAAAGATATTTAATTAATTCTACTAATTAATTAAAACCAATTTTAATTAAATATTAATTACGAAAATTTAATATTTATTTTATTATAATTTAAAAAATTAAAATAAATTAATTATTTATATAATTTCAAAAATTACACAATAATTAATTAATTAATCACTATTATCACATAATTGCATATTTGGTCCGAATAACAAAATTCTTCTTAAATACATCTTTTTACCATTTTACTATTTATATCAACTCTTGCCTTGAATAGTATTGGTAGAGCCGCCGTGGGGACCTATGGACCTATAATTCCAAGTTCTAATAAAGTTGTGATTATTGATTAAACTCTTTAATTAAATAAATTTGTGATTATTAATTAAATTATTTAATTAAATAATCTTAATTTATTAATCTCATGATTACTCCACTATAAATATGAGACTGCACTCTTGTAATTATAGACATTTCATTTACTGAGTACTTTAGAAGAATAAATCGTCCATTGATATAATCATTACATACAAATTAACCCTCTAATAATGGTTCACAATTAACCGGGAATAAAATTACCATTTTACCCTTTTAATTATATTTTGTTTCCTTAAGTACCATTGACTTTACTAGTGAAGGTTAATTCATAACCAAATTATGAACTTGAGCTCAATAACCTTTCAGTCCCAAAAGTCAACCCTTAAGAGAACCATTATTCAATCTTTTATGAGAAGTTATATATTACTTATCTGTATACTATGTCCCCAGCCATTTACATTAATGAGTTTCCAAAACAAAAGTTCTAGCTTGATCATTCTGACAAACCCTAATGAGTGAATCAAAGAACTCATATAACATAAATAGGAGGTCCTAGTAATTTCAGGATTAAGATCTATTTGTATATGAACATCAGTAGATATATTTAATTAATACTTCGAAATGGTATTTAACTAAGCATTAATAAACATATCTGGTCCAGTTCTGTATATTCTCTAATATATAAAGCACCTCCACTAAAGTGTCCTACTACACTAGTAATCTGGATTTAGATTACATGTATCCATAATACTAGTGGATCGTAGTTGCAGTAATTAATCTAAATATTTCATAACTTTATTTTACTGCAAACTATTCAAGTTCATTTATCTCAAACACAATCCTCCCGTACCAATACGTGGTTGAGATCACATATATGAACTTATGAATTTTTCTGATATTTACTTAATATTATCACAGAATAATATAGTCCATAAAATATATATGCATAACAAATTCAATTCATTTATTTATTTCTTAAAACAATGACTATTACTTATGATTTCAGGGCACAATTCCCAACAGGCCTATCATGGCATTGTACGGAGAATGGATGTTGATTACTATGAACAAATCCATTACAGTGTTGCTTGTAGGTGTCGTCCCTACTATCAAAGGTAGTCATATGCTCCCTGTTGGATCCATTCCATTCCCTGTAAACTCAACAGTAGTTGCTCGCATGGTTCTAGATCTTTGATGCTCAAATTCATCCACTCCAGGGTACTCTTAAACAAGATGTTGGCAAATGACCCATGGTCAATCATCATTCGGGCCACGATCATATTAGCGATCTGTACTTCTACCACCAATGGATCTTTATGCGGATGATGTACGTGACATGTGTCTTTCTCATTGAATGTGATGGGCTCACACTCGTAGCGTGGCTGTTTGGGAGTACGCTCCTGGACAGCTAGTACATCTTCCTCCTGCTCATGCCTAAGGGAACGAACGTATCTTTCTCGAGCTTTGCCAGAGTTGTCGGCCAAATGCGATCTACCACAGATCATATCTAACCGACCAGCAACTAGTGGTGGTAGGAGAGGGTGATTGCTCTGATACTATTGAGACTGTTGATGTGGAGGCTATTGAGGATGCTAGTTGGCAGTCGGTCGTACATAACTCTTCAAGTGGGCATTATTTTGTCGAATGAGGAATTATATCTCCTTCTTTAGGTGGTTATATTCATTGGTTTCGTGACCATAGTCATTGTGAAACCGACAGAACTTGGTCATATCCTGTCTGCTAACATCCTTCCTCATGGGTAGAGGTCTTCTGTACGGTACGACTGCCTATGTGGCATTAAAAACATCTGCCTGGGTCTCTACCAGGATGGAGTAAGTAGTAAATTTAGGGACCTATTTCCATGGCTTAGGCTGCTTGGCAGTCTTAGGCTTCTTATTGTCATTCTGTGTACTATTACTTCCAGCCCCATTACTGCAATCGCCATTCTTAGCCATGTTCTTTCCTCCCTCTGCAAGGTTAGTGGAATTCCCAAAAAAATTTGTCCTCTACTCAGCAATTGTCTGAGTTGGATTATCCACCTTCCGCTTGGCTTCTTTGAGCTTGATAAATTCCTCTGCCCGATCAAGGAACTCGTGGGTGGTACGTGCAGACTTTATTTTCAAACTGCTCCAGAACAAACTCTTTACTTTGACTCCTGAATTGATGGCTATTAATTTACTGTCATCACTGAGAGATTTCACTCTGGTGGCTTTGCGCATAAAACATTGAATGTAGTCCTTCAAAGGTTCATTATCTCTTTGTTCTATGTCCACCAGGTCATTCAGCTTGGTAGGAAGGGGCATTACTGAGGAGAATTGGGAATATAATGTGCGTACAAATCCATCCCATGATGTAATTGAACCTGGTTGTAGCTTGAAGAACCACTGCAGGGTGGTTGGGAAGATCATGCACCTGGCATCATCCCGAACCCCCTGGAGATCAGTCTGTAGTTCAAAGTTGTGAACATGGGATCCTGGGTCTTCCATTCCAGTGTACATCCTCCATGTCGGCATTTTAAATTTGACAGGTATGGGCAGTTGATTAATGTGCTCAGAAAATGGGGAACCTCTCTGCCTTTCCATTTCAATATCTGTTAACTTGGGGGTTGTCAAGTCCCTTACCAGTCGGGTTAACAGATACAACTGGGCCTGGATGTTAGGGTTTGCAGCTGCCTGGGGTTGTGATGCATTACGGACCTCATCCATTCTCTGGTCCCGAAAAGGCTCAGGCGGAGCTATGTTTTTCAAATCCTGATTTTCTCTACTACGATTAAGAGCATCTCGAAGGTCTTACCTACATTCTAGCTGTGTGCTCGGCCTGGTAATTAAGGTAATCCCTAAAACCCTCCACCTCTAGGTGGTTGGTTGTTCGGGATATCCTACCCTTGTGGGAGAAACGGTCCTTCGGGCTGGTTACCTCTCTAACTTTGATTATTCTGTTGGCCTTGGTTATTTTGCTGGAAAACTTGGCTTGCTACCTCATCATGGTCATACCCATCAACATAACGGGGTTTGTATGCGCTACTAACCTCCGGCTCATCTCTTCAGGATCTTGGCCGGTATCCCCGATGATGTATGTACCGACCAAGTTGTTGCTGGTAGTTTTGGGGTTGACCACTTCTATTTGGTGCTGGAGCTAGGGGTTGTCATCCCATCCTGCATCACCAGGATTCCTGTCATAGCCACTACCCTGAGATCTTGGCCGAAAGTTTCCTGCTTGGTCATGTTCCATGCCACGCCTTGGTAGGACCTGTTCATTAGCTGGTAAGGGTTGTCTATTGTTATTGGCTTGGGCGCCCCAACCAGACCTGTGACTCGTGGTTGGACCCTAATTCCCATTCTGAGGTTGAGTCCCTGGCCCATGCATGACACCCTCACCGAAACAAAAAATGGGAGGACGTTGTTGGTTTTGGGCAATAGTTCGAGCTGTAGTTCCCATACCATAGGTTTGCTGCTGTTGCATGTAATTGCGGATCGATTTAGCAGTTCCCGAGTCTGGCGCTCCATGTCCTCCTGACGGGTATCCACCTCCCGAGCATGTCGATCCATCCATTCCTGAAAATATCTCCTTAGTTTTTTGAAAGCCTCATTAAGGGCCTCATGAATGGTAGCTCGTCCCTGGTCCATGGTGGCAAGCTAATCTTGCATCTATCCCACGGCTTTCAATATCTAATCAATTTCAAGGTCAAGTCCTTCAATATCTATGTGGGGCTCATACTGTCAAGGACCTCCATCTCTGGGTCCTGGCTGGTCGGTACCCCTTGCAGCAACTCCACCTGACGCTCCCGCATGGGTGATTCCAGCAGGGGCAGCAGCTCCGTGTCCTAGTGTAGTTGGCCCAGCAGTCCCCCCCCCCCCCCCCCGACACCAAATGGATTCCTAGGTGGCAAATCACTTCGTTGCCCATTGAAATTACTCATTGATGGGACTTGGTGAAAGACTTCAGCCTCGGGCTCTTGAGGCTCTTGTCTTGACCTTCTGGTTAAGACTACCATCCTTGCAGCAATAGAATATAAATGTGATTGTCTTAGGCTCTCAATGAAAGCACCAAAATGTTTACTGGTTTTTTAGCCAGCTGACGCGAAGTCAAAATAATTCAATCATGAGCTTTCAATTAGACAATCAATGAACCATAAGTAAGCCAAGAACCTGATAATAATGAGCAATAAATAATCAAGAACACAAGGATTTATAGAGGTTCGGCCCCAAGGATTGGTAATGACCTACTTCCTCTTTGATTTGTATTGATCTTAAAGGTTTACACAAGATAACCAGTGAATACAGGTAGATTTCTAAGTGTAAATAATAATACAGAATGGCAGAATCGTTGCTAAGTACCAAGCCAGGCTGCTTGGTATGTTTCTAGTACTAGTCAGTAAGTAATTTTCGTGAACTCCCTCCACTGTGGTGGAGATTTTGTATTTATACTGATCCTGTCACCCATGGGTTGCGCCCGAGTGTAAGAAATGGGAAAATATCCCTATATTCTAGTAGGTGGTTGTTGTCCTATCCTTCAGTAGCTTTGACTGAGTATTCTGGGCTGTTAGATGCTCTTTGCGGATGGTTGGGCGATTCCTGCGGATAGCTAACGAAAAATGTAACCATTTTCCTCCGAGCAAGTATGTTTGTTCGTCATATCAAACCAACTGCTCTTCTGGAAAGCGTACCAAGCAGTGACTATTGTACTGACCAGCAAGTTCTCTGTGGGTCCTATCGGGTAGCTAAGCCTCTAGAGATAGTATATCGAGCAATAACTTGTCATATACCCTGCAGGTATACACTAACCAACCTGCTAAGGGGTCTACCCAGCCTACTCCATGTGTCCAATTCTAGTGCCACATCAGATATGCTAATTTTTGGGATAACACTCCCAAAATCGTCCCAAGACACTGTTTTAACCCAATTTGACTACAAAAATGGTCCGAGCAACACAGAAACATAGTAAACATCCTTTAAAACACACCAAATCCCAACTAAAACCCGCAATCACAAACCTCTCCCATGAACACTTAAACTGAGACTAAAACTAAAGAAAACAGAGTTTACCTCTTGATTCCTTGCAATAAATTCGAATCCCCTAGCTGCTAGAACTTTTAACAACTTCCAATTCCCCAATCAAGCTTGCCTCCAAGCTTTAGAATTCAAGAGTTTTCTCAAAACCCAAAGACTTAGAGAGAGTGAGAGAGAATACGTGATAGAGAAAAGGAGAGAGAGAGAGAGAGAGAGAGAGAATCAGGTGTTCTATTTTAAATTTGCTTCTAAGTTAATAAAATCATCTATTTAGCATGTATTACTCAAGTGGTCCAGAAGACCAAAATGCCCTTACTCTACCACTTCCTCTCAAAGCCCCTCAAAGGCAAAAGGGTCATTGGACAGTATAATCCCACATTACATTTATAATTCCCAATTAATATTTCCAATCCTGAAATATCACTATTTTTCCCAAAATACGACTCATACACCAATGAGTCCCGGTAACTCACCGAATTACCAAAATACCCCTTGGCTCAGCCCGAGTCGGGTATTAATCCCAGTTGTGACTCTACCGCTATCTTGATCAAAAGGATCGACTCCTGCCAAATATCTCAAATATATCCACATAATAATGTAGTCTCAATCACATAACAATATAATCACAATTATGGCCTCAGCAGTCCAAAATTAAAAATATGCTCCTTTAAATAAAAGCGAGCCTTTTACGAATATTTAATACACTTAAACATGAATAATCATTCATAAAATAATATAACTCATGAAATTCGCATAAGTATCCAATTAAATTAGTCATATCATAATATAACTCAAGCTGCGGTAGAGCATATAGATTCAGACTCATCAAACAGTGATGGGGATCTTCCGCTCGAAGCAACCGACTACTCAGGGGGAGCCGAAGAGGGTGATCTGACTCTCTTCTCACAACTGGCTTTTACTTTTACTTAATTATGATTTTTTTCTTGTTATGACCCTACTCAGCACCTTTACTAATCTTTTTCTTTTGTTTTGCAGATATGTCGTCCGTATTTTTCAAGAAGTTTTCCTAGAAGCATACGAGTGGTCCTAGCAGTGAGGTTCCCTCAACCAAGCTTTAGAAAGCTAACTCATCTGCTGAAGCTACTGAGCGGGTCGAGAAGAGCCCTGATAAGATTCCCTCTCGAAAAAAGGCGCATACACCGTCGCACAAATCTAGCAAAAGCATAAGACTTTCTACCGAGGAAGTTACCTGTACGACCCCTGCACCAGAGTTGGCCACCCCGAGCAGAGCCCCAGAAGGTGTTGTTGAGGACCCTACTAAGGATGTCCAGAAGCCTTTGAAGAAAGCCCTGGACATCTAGCAAGGACATATAAAAAGGGTGTCTACCTCCTAAGTTGAATTCATGGATACCCTCGGTACCAAATCCCTGGATTACATCACTAGCACCGTTCTTTAGGATGTTACTAGGGTAAATAATTGATCTGCTCGGTGTTTAACTAATCTTTCTCTTTTGTTACTCGTTCTAAATTTCTTTGTTTCATATTTCAAGGTACGCTGGCTCTCAGCTACACTCATTACCAAGCCAAAGGGGTGAGAAAACATGTGGTTGGCTTGGTGAAAGAGTCAAAGGAAAAATCCTCTTAGGTTGCCTAACTAACCGAGCAGGTCTGAAATCTTCAGCAGACCACCAAGCAGATTTCCAAAGAAAACTATGGGCTCAAAACTGCCGCCGAGCAGAGGAATCTTGATGTCAATTTACTGGAGAGAAGGGTGAAAGAGCTAAAGGATATTTCCATAAGGAATGCTACTGAGGGGAAAGTCGTTCAGAAATAGAAGGATGAACTAGCAAAGGCCCTTGATGAAGAGAAATTTGGCAGGGTTGTTGATGCCCCGGCCTATGAGGCTTTTGGCATGAGCGCTTTCTATGACTTTTGGGTGTGCAAATTGGTGGTGGATTACAGCTATCTGGGGGAGGCTTTCGATGAGCTTATACAATACTTTACTAAGAGAGAATAAGCTAAGGCCCAAACTGTGTCCACCGAACAGGTTCTAGTTGTCCACGGTCCTGCCTTCTCTGTTTCCGAACAAGATAACCCTTTTGCTCCCGAGGATTCTACTTTGCCTTTCGGTCTGAATGCTTCAGCTGAGACTTCTACTCTTGCTGACCAGCCTCAATAGTTGCTTGTCGTCCACCCTTAAGACCAACCAACCAATCAGCTTCAAGACCAACTAACTCCCCAGTCTCAAGACCCTTGAAACACTTTATCTTTTTAGCTTTTCTTTTTATTTTTGCAAAGACAAAAAATAGCTGAGCCAAGCAGCCTTTAATCTCGAGAAATATTTTACTACTCTATAAAATGCTTCTCATTTTAACTATATATCTACTTGTGCCTTTATTTTTTCTTGCTACTCGGCGTATACTATTTTTTCGAGCTGTGCGACTCTGTAAATCGGACTTGTTCAATTTTTTCAAATGGGTTGTAAACAAAAACTATTCAACCCTATCTATTGCAATTGTTTTATTGCTCTTTTTGTTGCCTGGTATATACCGAGAAATGCACAAGCACTTTAACATTAATAAAGATTAACATTTTTAAGTCCTTTTAATTACGCTTCTTTCTTATGTTTGTTCATGTATGACTATGGTGCCCCCCAAGTGACCGAGCAGGATTCATAACATGTGGGTTATCCTCTTGGTCACTTGCTAATTGACCAGAGTTGCTCGTAATAACCTGCTCGAGACCACTTGGGTTCGCCAAAACCTAAAAAATGTCTCATACACTGCTGACAATACGTGACATAAATCACTATTTAGCAAGGTAATCATTGTGAAGTAGTGCTTGTAAAAATGGACAAAAATTGTGTCTTATTGATTAAAAACTTAACCATACAAGTTGTGTCACTACATTGTAGCTTACATTCATAAATATTAATTATTATAATAAATGGGCAAATCGTGCCTGTGCATAATTAATAAAGCTAACTTTGGCTGGCCGGTAGTAGGGGCAATCTGTGCATGTACCGGGCAGTCAATGATCACTTAAAAGTAATATTTATTGGTAGTACTTCCTTAGGTGTTCCCCATTCCAATAACGGGTGACAGATACTAACTAAATATCTTTGTCATACCATGCTAGCTTGTACATGCCTAGCGGTACTATCTCTATAACTTGGTAAGGACCTTCCCAGCTTGGACCTATCACTCCCGCCGAGGCATCTCAAGTTTTTGGGAATACTCATCGTAGGACTAAATCACCCATGTCGAACTTTCGTTCCTTAACTCTAGAGTTGAAGTACATAGCAACCTTTTGCTGGTGGGCAGCCAAGCGTATGTTGGACTTTTCACGTCTCTCTTCAATCTAGTCTAAGAACTCAGCCAGCAATTGGTGGTTATAATCTTGGTCGTATGTTGTATACCAATGGGATGGTGGAGCTACCTCTACTGAAAGCATGCTTCATATCCATATGCAAGTGCAAATGGGGTATCACCAGTAGTTATTCGCTCAGTAGTCCTATATGACCAGAGTGTCTCGGGAAATCTCTTAGGCCAGTTTCGTTTAGACTCTTCTAGATGCTTCTTCATAGTGTCTTTGAGAGTTTCATTAACTGCTTCTACCTGCCCATTTTCTTGAGGGTGTGAGACTGCTAAGATAATTTTTGTGATACTATGCTTGGAACAGAAATCAGTAAATAGTTGGCTGTCAAACTGGGTGTCGTTGTCGAAGACTATCTTCTGGGGTAGACCAAATCTGCAGATTATATTTTTCACCACAAATTCTAGTACTTTTTTGGAAGTGATGGTTGCCAGTGGCTCAGCTTCTGTCCAATTGGTGAAGTAATCAACTGCCATGACTGGATACTGTACTCCCCCATTTCCCTTTGGTAACCGACCAATAAGGTCAATTCCCGAAATGACGAAGGGCCATGGACTTTGCATTTGAGTAAGCTCGTTTGGGACTGCTTGGGGTATCTTGGAAAATCTCTGGCACTTGTCACATCTTCATACATATGCAAAGGCATCTTTGTTCATAGTTGGCCAGAAGTAGCCTTGCCGTAAAATCTTCTTAGACAGACTTTGCCCCCTTCATGGTTCCCATGGAAACCCTCATGCACCTCCTCCAGTAGCCGTCCTGACTCTGTTTGGGTGACACACCTGAGTAATGACATTGAAATCCCCCTTCTGTACGTTAACCCCATCCAGGATTCGGTATCGAGCAGCTTTCCTCATCATTTTCCTGGATTCATTGCGATTGTTGGGCAAGACTCTGTGTTCTAGATAAGCTGCTATCGGAGTCATCCAGGATTGGATATTGTCTATTAGAAGAATTGGTTCTGGCAGGTTGATAATTGGTTTGGCCAGGTATTCAATAGGAACCAAGTTGTCTTTGTCCACCACAACACTGCTGACTAGTCTGGCTAGCGCATCTTTTGTGGCGCATCTTCTGTGGCATTTTGTTCTCTTGGTATCTATTGGATGTTGTACTTCTTGAGCTGAGTGAGCAGGTATTTACACTTATCAAGATAGGCCATCATTTGTTCTCCCCGGGCAGTGTACTCACCGAGGACCTAATTGACAACAAGTTGTGAATCGTTGTATATTTCTAGGAATTCAGCCTTTAACTCCTTAGTTAATCTCAGGTCTGTGATTAAAGCTTCATACTCTGCCTCGTTATTAGATGCCTTAAAACCAAAAAAAAGTGCACAATGGATGCGTTGCCCTTAAGGAGTGATTAGTGTGAGACAGGCCCCAGACATCTGGTAGATAGATGAGCCATCGATGTGCAGCTTCCATACTTGGGGTTCTTCCTCGAAATGAACACTGCTGGATGCTAGGTGCTCAGTGTTCTGCTCAGCACCTGTACTTGGTGGTGGTCCAGACTCCGATGAATGCTCGGCCATATGTTCGCTCGGCTCTGACATACTGGTACATTTGGCTACAAAATATGTGAGAGCATGGCCTCTAATGCCTGTTCGGGGCTAGTAGGTGATTTCATACTGCCCGAGCTCTATGGACCATTTTTGTAACTGACCAGACGTGTTCGGATTTTGCAGGACCTGGCTCAATGGTTGGTTAGTAAGAACCTTTATGGGATGAGCTTAGAAGTATGGGCGATGTTTCTTGGAAGATAAAAGCACGCAGTAAGTTCATTTTTCAATTAGAGGATATCTGCTTTCGGCTTTGACCAGCCTTTTATTGACATAGTAGAATGGATGTTGAATCTTGTTTTCTTCTCTGACCAGGACTGCATTGATAGCATGTTGAGTCACTGCTAGGTATATGCACAGTTCTTCACCTTCCAGAAGTTTTGAGAGGATCGAGGGTTATGCCAGCTGCTGCCTTAGGGCTTGGAAGGAATTTTTGCATTCCTCGGTCCATTCAAATTTCTTTGTGCCCCTGAGAATATTAAAAAAATGGAATACACCTATCAGTGGATTTGGACACAAATCTGTTGTGCGTTCTATTAGGCTTTACACGTCTTCGATCCTGGTTGGTGAGGGCATGCCCAGTAGTGCCTTTATCTTCTCAGGGTTTGCTTCAATCCCTATGGAGTTCACTATGATGCCCAGGAATTTTCCCGACCCTACACCAAAAGAGCACTTTCGGGGGTTCAATTTCATTCTATACTGCCTCAAAATTTTTAAGCATTCCTCCAAGTCCTCAATGTGCACCCCAACCTTTTTGGATTTCACCAACATGTCATCCACGTAAACTTCCATGTTGTTTCCTATTTGGTCTTTGAACATACAGTTTACCAACCAGTGATATGTAGCTCCAACATTTTTCAGGTTGAACGACATAACTTTATAGTAATACAACCCCACATCCATACGGAAGCTGGTGTGCTCCTGGTCAGGTGGATGCATACTTATCTTGTTATACACCGAGTAAGCATCCATAAAGGTTAAGATCTCATGGTCGGCTGTAGCGTCCACTAGCTAGTCAATTCTCAGAAGTGGAAAGCAGTCCTTTGGGCATGTCTTATTTAAGTCTATGAAATCTATGCACACCTTCCACTTGTTATTAGGCTTTGGTACCAATACAAGATTGGACATCCAAACTGGGTAGAAGGCTTCCCTAATGAAGTTGTTATTTTGAATCTTCTCCACATCCTCCTTCAATGCATTTTCCCTTGTTGGATCCAGTAACCTTCTTTTCTGCTATACGGGCTTCAAGTGTTCGGTATCGATGTTGAGGGTGTGACTTATAATGGTTGGGAAGATCCCCACCATATCATCATGAGACCAGGTGAATACATCTTGGTTGTTCCACAGGAACTGGATCAAGTCGGATCTTATGTTCCTGGACAACCCTTTCCCTATCTTGACAACCCTGGTCAGGTGTTTTGGTTCAATCGAGACATCTTCTAATTCTTCGACTAGACCCATTCTTCGACTGCATCCTATTTCTGGTGATTGGGCTCTGCATGCTTGCGGTGAAAACTTCCTTCCCTGCCTTTTTCTACTAACGAATTATAACATTCTCTGGCCACCAATTTGTTCCCTTTGAGACATCCTATACCTACTCGGGTTGGGAATTTGACGAGCAAGATGAAGACTGAAGTGACTGCTCAGAGGTCATACAGGGTTGGTCGGCCTATCATGTGTAGAGTCCAAGAACTTTACTTAGCTAGTTAGATAGTAGTATTAATAGTAATAGCTAGTAGTAGTTATAGTATGTTTATTACTATGGATTTGGTTCAAACCGGGACTTAGTTGGACACTCGTAGCAACACTTGTAGATTTTATAAGTTTAACCTATAGTTTAAGAATATTAATTATAACCTAAGGTTTGATTAATATGACTGATTATGAAGATGATATTTATTATACTATAAGGTTTAGATAGACCCAATAAGATAATGACACTTGTCATATGCATGTTTAAGGAGAAATTAAGTATTTTTGAGGAATAGTTTATTAAGAGTAATATTTGAAAATCCCAAAATCTGCCAGCACCTTTGAAATCGTTATATGACTAAGTCAAAGTTGTTTACTCAATTCAAATTAGGCTTAAAAAGTGCAATTATGTGTATAATATTTCAGCGTATGCCGATATATCACAGCTCTAAGGGGCGATATATCGCCACCCAGGGATACGAAAAACACGTAACTTTGCACGACCACTTCGACAAGCCTCGAAAATATCAGACCAGGCGATATATCGCCTAGCATGGGCGATATATCGACTCTAGGGCATGATTTTTGAATAATTTTGAAACCGAGCTCATTTTATTCCATAACCTCTTGATAAGTCCAGAATCTTTTTGACCGAGTCTTTAGCCTCTACTGAACGAATATTCAAATGATTTTCAATTAAAAAGTCATTATTTTATTCAAGCTAAAAGAAGATCTTTTCATTCTTAAACTCTATAAATAAGACCTAGTACCCAGCCATTTCTTCATTCTTCAAGCTGAGTTCAGAGCCTTCAAGCAGCTAGGTTTACTTTAGAGTGTTATACACCTGGGTTGGGGTTATAAGCTTTATCATTTTAAGCTTATTAAACACTTGGGAAGTAAGGTTAATAGTGTGTGTTTTTCGTTATCGAGGTGTAGTTCGGGTATAGAAATTTCAAAGGTATTGATATTCCTAGTTCCTTTCTGTATTGTTTCATTAGTTTTATAGTTTTTCTCTTCTCATTTCCTAACTCGCTGTTTTTATTCATGGTTAGGCATCTAAGTTCTTTGAACTTGAGGTTCTTGTCGGTAAGTACCTTCTCAGTGGTTTAGTTCATTCATTTTCATCTCTTTCTTTTAGAATACTCACCTTTCTGTTAATGATTTTTAGGAGTGTTCCAAAATCTCGTCCTTGTTCTCACATCCCGGTATTTGGTAAGGAAAATAGGATAAACTTGTATGCTTTTATGTTTTTGATATACTTTTATGTTATAAGTATGATATGTTTTTAGTTGTTTTAGTATATGAATTGTTTATATAACAATCACATAACTTGTTTAGATAACAAGTCCCTATAGTATATTCCTTGGGCATATGATTGTTTAGATAACGAGCCCCATAAATTTATATGACTTGTTTTGATAACTAGCCCCGTAAATTTATGGGCATATGATTGCCTAGCTAGCAAGTCCCAAGAAGTATGATGGCCATTGTAATAGATGTTGTATTTATATAGTCATATGATTATAGTTTGTAGTTTATAGTTTATGTTTATGTTTATGTTTCATGCTTGTAGTAGATTTTCCTTGCTAGGCATTAGGCTCATTCCTTTATTTTATATGTGTAGGAAAATAGTATGGCAGCGGGAAGATTCTTGGAAGCTTGGGATTGTGTATTGAGGGAGAATGGAATCGGTGGACTGCGTGAACGATTCGAGGACGAAGTTGTTTAAGTCTTTTAATTATGATTTCTATGTATTTCCGCACTTGATTTTGTAACCAATTTATTTAAGATTTAATTCATGTTTTACTTTATTTTCAAACAATGGGATCCCATATCATGTTTTGAATTTTATGTTAACCTTGGTTTTACAATTTTTAATGAAGTTATGATTATTTTGTATGTAAGTTTTCTTAAGAATAGTGTCTATGTATACGTAGTTTTAATGGTCCAAAGTCTAGAATAAGTTAGGCCATTACATCATGGCATTGTACGGAGAGGTGATATCTATTACCACAAACAAATCCATTACAATGTTGTTGCTAGGTGCATTCCCACAATCAAAGGCAACCTTATGCTTCCTGTCGGGGCCATGGCATTCCCTGTAAACTCATACAGCAGCTGCTCGCATGGTTCCAGATCTCTAATGCTTAAATTCATCTTCTCCAGGGTACTCTTAAACAGGTTGTTGGCAGATGACCCATGGTCAATCATCATTCGGGCCACGATCATATTAGCGATCTATACTTCTACCACCAACGGATCATTATGTGGATGATGTACGTGACTTTTGTCTTCCTCGCTGAATGTGATGGACTCACACTCGTAGCGAGGCTGTTTGGGAGTATGCTCCTAGACAGCCAGTACATCTTCCTCCTGCTCATGCCTAAGGAAACAAGCATATCTTTCTTGAGCTTTGCCAGAGTTTCCGGCCAAATGCGGCCCACCGCAGATCATATCTTGTCGACCAGCAACTGGCAGTGGTAGGAGAGGTTGATTATCTGTTGAGACTGTTGTTGAGGAGGCTGTTGAGGATGTTGTTTGGCAATCAGTTGTACATACCTCTTCAGATGGGCATTGTTTTGTCTAATGAGGAATTATATCTCTTCCTTCAGGTGGTTACATTCATTGTTTCATGACCATATTCATTGTGAAACCGGCAGAATTTGGTGATATCCCGTCATTAACATCCTTCCTCATTGGTGGAGGTCTTTGGTATGGTACGATGGCATGTGTGGCATTAAAAATGTCTGCCTGGGTCTCTAACAGGATGGAGTAAGTAGTAAATTTAGGAACATATTCCCGTAGTTTGGGCTGCTCGGTGGTCTTAGGCTTCTTATTGTCATTCTGGTTACCGTTACTTCCAGCCTCATTACTGTGTTTGTCATTCTTAGCCCCATTCTTTCCTCCCTCTGCAAGGCTGGTGGTATTCCCAGCATCTGTTTTCCCCAAGCTCAGCAGCCGTCTGAGTTGGATTATCCACCTTCCGCTCAGCCTCCTCAAGCTTGATGAATTCCTCTGCTCGATCAAGGAACTCCTGGGTGGTACGTGCAAACTTCCTTTTCAAACTGCTCCAGAACAGACTATTTACCATAACTCCCAAATTGATGGCTATTAATTTACCGTCATCACTAAGGGATTTCACTCTGATGGCTTCCCCCATAAAACGTTGAATGTAATCCTTCAAAGGTTCATATCTCTTTGTTTTATGTCCACCAGGTCATTCGGCTCAGCGGGAAGGGGCATTGCAGAGGATAATTGGGAATAGAATGTGCGTACAAATCCATCCCATGATGTAATCGACCCTGGATATATCTTGAAGAACCATTGTTGGGCGATTTGGGACAGAATGGTTGCGAAGATCTTGCACCTGGCATCATTTCGAACTCCCTATAAATCAGTCTGTAGTTCAACATTGTGAACATGAGATATTGGGTCCTCCAGCCCAGTGTACATCTACCATGTCGACATTTTGAATTTAACAAGTATGGGCAGCTGATTAATACGTTCAGAAAATGGGGAACCTCTTTATCTCTCCATTTCAATGTCTGTTAACTTGGGGGTTGTCATGTCCCTTACTAGTCGAGTTAACAGATCTAGCTGGGCCTGGATATTAGGGTCTGCACCTGCCTGGGGTTGCACTACATTGTGGACCTCATCCATTCTTGGGTCCCGAACAGGCTCAAGCGAAGCAATGTTGTTTGAATCCCGATTTTCCCTGCTTTGATTAAGAGCATCCTGAAGGTCTTCACCTCCCAGGGGGCCATTCGGTTGAAAATGGAGTTTGGCAGAGGTCTTCCCCCGGCGTTCTAGCTGTCTGCTCAGCCTGGTACTGGAGGTACTCTCTGAAACCCTCCACCTCGAGGTGGTTGGTAGTTCGGGATATCCTGCCCTTGTGGGACAAACATGTAGAGTCCAAGAACTTTACTTAGCTAGATAAATAGTAGTAGTAATAGTAATAGTTGTAGTATTTTTATGACTGTGGATTTTGGTTCAAGCCGGGACTTAGTTGGACACTCGTAGTAACACTTGTATATTTTCTAAGTTTAACCTATAGTCTAAGAATATTAATTATAACCTAAGGTTTGATTAATATGACTGATTATGAAGGTGATAATTATTATACTATAAGGTTTAGATAGACCCAATAAGATAGTAACAATTGTCAAGTGTATGTTTAAAGAGAATTAAGTATTTTTTAGGAATAAGTTTATTAAGAGTAATATTTGAACATCCTAGGGTCTGCCAGTAGCTTTGAAATCGTTAAAGGACTTAGTCAAGGCTGTTTACTCAATTCAAATTAGGCTGAAAAAATGTAATAACGTGTATAATATTTCAGCGTATGCCGATATATCGCAGCTCTAGGGGGCGATATATCGCCATACGGGGATACGAAAAACATGTAGCTTCACACGACAACCTCGACGAGCCTCGAGCATATGAAGGTAGGCGATATATCGCCTATAGTGGGCGATATATTGGCCCATGGGCATAAAATTTGAATGATTTTGAAACCGAGCTCATTTTAATCCTTAACCTCTTGATAAGTCCAGAATCTTTCTGACCGAGTCTTCAGCCTCTGCTGAACGATTATTCAAACATTTTTCAATTAAAAAGCCATTATTTTATTCAAGCTAAATGAAGATCATTTCATTCTTGAACTCTATAAATAGGACCTAGTACCCAGCCATTTCTTCATTCATCAAGCTGAGTTCAGAGCCTACAAGCTGCTAGGATTACTTTAGAGTGTTAAACACTTAGGTTGGGGTTATAAGCTTAATCATTATAAGCTTAATAAATACTTGGGAAGTAAGGTTTATAGTATATTTCAGTTCGAGGTGTAGTTCGGTCATAGAAGCATTCAAGGTATTCCAAATTCTAGATCATTTCTGTATTGTTTCTTTAAGTTCTTATAGTTTTTCTACTCAAATCCTACTCATATTCTCTATTCTTGGTTAGGCACCTAAGATCTTGAACGTAAGATTCTTGTTGGTAAGTATCATTTTGATGGTGTAGTTTATTCTTTTCATCTCTATTCTTTAGTATACTCACTTCTCTATTATGGAATTTAGGAGTGTTCCAAAATCCTGACTTTGTTCTCATCATCCCGGTTTATTTGTAAGGAAAATAGGATAGTTTTATATGCTTATGTGTTATGTTGATATGTTATGATAAGTTATGCTATAGTATGTTATGTTATGTTTTCTTATGTTTCAAGGTTATGATTTACACCTACCTCAGATATTAGACAGGGGACGTAGATGGGTTATCATAAACCTATCATGTGATCTAACCTACCTTAGATATTAGAAAGGGGAAGTAGATGGTTTATCACATGTTTTAATGGCCATTAATAGTATAGTCTTATATGATGTATGTCTTTATAGATACATGTTTATAGTTTATAGTCTATGTGTATGTACATGTTTCATGCTTGTAGTAGATTTTCCTTGCCGGGCATTAGGCTCATTCCTTTATGTTTAATATGTGCAGGAAAATAGTTTGGCAGCGGAAAAAGTTCTTGGCAGCTTGGGGATGTGTATTGAGGCAGGATGGAATCGGTGGATTGAGTGTTTGATTCGAGGATGAAGTCGCTTCCTAGTATTTTAAACATTATGTTTTATATGTATTTTCCGCACTTAATTTGTAAACCAATTATTTAAAGTTATGTTATGTTTTTATTTTAAAAACAATGGGATCCCATATCCTACTTATGAATTTATGTATTTTTGAACCTTTACTTTACAGTTTTAAATAAGTTATGGTTATTTCATATGTATGTTTTCTTAAGATTAGTATAGTAGTTTCTAATGGTCCAAGTTTAGAATAGTTGGGTCGTTACAGTTGGTATCAGAGCCACGGTTCATCCGCATGAAGTTCTCCTCGATACACACACTCAAAGCTCTGAATCTGACTGCCAAGTAAGTGTTTAAGTTATAGTTATTATGTTTATAAGTACAGCTAACGATTTTAGTCTTTATGTTTTCAGTTAAGAATGAACAGAGCATTAACCTATGAGGATATCCGAGCCATTAATGCTTTAAAGAGAATTAGAGAACCGAAAAACACCGTAGGAGTGCTAGAACGAATCACTTGGAGGCTGGTTTTGTTCCACAGAGAAATAGGTCATCTCCAAGAATCTTAGCAGATCATGATGAGAGGAACGAATGAATACGTTTTAGTAATTAGACTATTTAGAGATTTTCATACTGTAATTTCAGCCTTAGAGGAAATATGGGAAACAATGGATGATGAAGATGAACTGCCGGTAGCAATGAGATATTATTTTCTCTTAATTAGGTTCACTTCAAAAATGGAGTTTCAATTTACAAATGAGCAAAAGCATAGGATTTTTACGAACCTTCCTCGAGGGCATTTTGAGTCACATGATAATGACAACTATGAAGAGTTAGATGATGATATGCTAGATGAAGGATCGGATATAGAAGATCCCGATTTTTAGAATAGTTAGTTTCATTGTTTGTTTTATTTATTATTTGTTTTCTTATATGGTTGTAAATAGTGAAAACTTTATTTTTCCAAATTAATATCAATGTTATTTTGTTAACATGTATGAGTTTGATTTTCTTTCGCAATCATAATAAATAATAAATAAAATAAATAACGACTAAGTTCGGTGAGGGTGGATACAAATCAATGAACCAAGTTTCTATATTGAGAGTTAGGGGGCCATAGTAGTGGGAACGATTTTACTGATCCCAGCCCTCCCTCAATATGGTTAACTTTGGAACAAAGATGAGTTTCGAGCCTGAGAATTAAGTCCTATAGGATGGTTAGAAACAGACTTAGAAAAATAAAGATGGCTTGTTTTTCTAAGTATAGAAACTCACTCTAATAATAAAGAAGACTTATATAATTTTCATAAGAAGACATAATCAATAGGTCCGAGATATGTTTGTTTTAGAATAAGTTTTTGCCTTAGAGCCTATTAGGGTAAAGTTCTGACATGTTTCTCTCAACTGTTAGAACTCTGCTACGATGTTGCTCCGAAGATCTGCTCGCACCAACAGAAACATCTCCAACGCTGCTCCGGTGAACAATGAAGCCCCTCCAGTTCGCAGAAGGGGAGTGCGTGCTACTACCAGCCGCAACGCGCCGCTGCCACCAGTTGACAAGACTGCAGAGATCGCTAGACTGCGACAACAAGTCGAGGAGCTATTGCAGCAACAGCGATAGCCCCAGACTTATCCTCCGCTGCAGCCACAGCCATAGCAAATGGCCTCAGCACCCCAACAAGTCGGTCCATATGGGGGATGGCCAGTGGCGAATTACGCATCGTATCTTGTACAGCACATGGAGCCAGTTTATGAGAGGTTCCATAAGCAGCACGCTCCAAACTTCGAAGGGACTACAGACCCCTTTGAGGGAGAAGAGTGGTTAAGGAATGTGGAGCCAATCCTGACACACATGAACCTCAGTAATGCGGATCGCATATCCTGCATTTCGTCTTTGCTCAAGAAGGATGCTAGAATATGGTGGGACTTGGTCCAGCAATCGCATGATGTTGCCACCATGACTTGGACCCGATTTGTGGAGCTGTTCCACAAGAAGTATTACAATTCGGTTGTACTTGCTTCAAGAGTTGAGGAGTTCTCCGGCCTGAAGCAAGGAAATTTATTAGTAGCAGAATATGCTCGGCAGTTATACCGTTTGGCTAAGTTCGCACCAGAAATGGTTCCAACCAACTATCTGAGGGTGTCTAAGTTTGTTAAAGGACTTCGACCGAAGATCAAGCTAAGGGTTAAGCTAGAAAACCCAGGGAACACTACTTATGCCGACGTTCTAGAGATGGCAGTGGAAGTAGAATGGTTGCAGGCTAACGTTAGTAAAGAAGAAGTCAGTAAGCCTGAGCCTAGACAGCAAAATCAACCTCAGACTAGTCGGAACAACAACCATAGCAACAGTAATCAGTCCAACAACAACAACCACAATCAGTCGAGCAACAACAACAATAATGGTCAGAAAAGAAGGCATCCTGACAGCAAACAGTCTAACAGCGATAAAAGGGCAAGGACAAATAATGGGGGAAATAGGCCGGGTTATGTAGAATACCCACCATGTGCTAAGTGCTAGAAGAAACATCATGGTGAATGCCGGGCAAACACCAAGGGATATTACAACTGTGGTCAAGAAGGACACCGGAAGAAAGACTGTCCTCAGCTCAAGACAGAAGGGGAAAAGGAAGATAAGATGGTTCCTGCCAGGGTCTTCGCCTTAACCCAAGGAGGGGCTGATGCTAGCAATATGGCGGTCACAGGTTAGGTTTCTATCCTCAATAATATATGTTCTGTATTATATAATTCGGGAGCCACTCATTCGTATATCTCATTAGGAATGATAGAAAAACTAGACAAACCTTGTGAAAGATTTAGAACTAGGTTTGTAACCGAGTTGCCTTCGGGCAAAGTAGTTCTATCATCATGGATAGTACGAGGCATACTAATCAAGAATGAGGACGTAAAAATAGAAGGAGACCTGATAGAACTAGAGATCAAGGACCTCGACGTGATACTAGGCATGGATTGGCTAGCACGGCATGGCGCAACCATCGACTGCAAACGAAAGAAGGTGATGTTCGAGACTCCTGACGGCCAGAAATTATGCTTCATGGGACAAGTTTCAGGACTACGTACACCGCTAATATCATTTCTCAAAGCCTAAAGAATGATAGAAAAGGGGTGTCAAGCATTCTTAGCCAACATCACAGATGTAGTAAAAGAAGCACCGCTTAAGATTGGAGACGTCTGCATCGTGCGAGAATTCCCAGAAGTATTTCCCGATGACTTTCCAGGGTTGCCGCCGACTCGGGAAATTGACTTCACAATAGAATTAGTACCGAGCACCGAGCCTTTCTCTAAGGCACCATACTGGATGGCACCTACCGAACTCAAGGAGTTAAAGTCGCAGCTGCAAGAACTCCTAGACTTGGGTTTTATTAGGCCAAGCCATTCGCCATGGGGAGCACTGGTACTATTTGTGAAGAAAAAGGATGGAAGTATGCAGATGTGCATAGACTACCGCGACCTGAATAAAGTAATGATTAAGAATAAGTACCCGCTACCCCGGATTGACGACTTGTTTGATCAACTCCGAGGTGTGACCGTATTTTCAAAGATTGATTTACGGTCCGGGTACCATCAGCTCAAGGTACAGGGAGAAGATATTCCTAAAACAGCTTTTAGGACTCGATATGGGCATTACGAGTTCTTAGTTATGTCTTTTGGTCTTACCAACACACCAATCACGTTTATGGACTTGATGAATAAGGTCTTCAAGGACTACTTAGATAAATTCATCGTAGTGTTCATCGACGACATCTTAGTATACTCCAAGGATGAAGTAGAGCACGAGGAACATTTGAGGTTGATTTTGTCACGACTAAAGGAGCATCAACTATACGCCAAATTCAAGAAATGCGAGTTTTGGCTTTCGCAAGTGGCGTTCCTCGGGCACATTATATCAAAGGACGGAGTTGCAGTAGACCCATCGAAGGTAGAGTCCGTGAAGGATTGGCCAAGACCAAAGAACGCATCCGAAGTAAGAAGCTTTCTAGGATTAGCCGGTTATTATCGGAGGCTTGTAGAAGGTTTTTCTAAGATAGCCACTCCACTCACCAACCTGACCCGGAAATAGCAAAGATTCAACTGGAATGATAGATGTGAAGAAAGCTTCCAGTTGCTTAAGGATAAGCTTTGCTCTGCACCAATACTCTGTGTACTGATACCCAACGATAAGTTCGTAGTCTACTGCGATGCATCTAAGCAAGGGTTGGGTTGTGTGCTAATGCAAAATGACAAGGTGATAGCCTACGCCTCAAGACAGGTGAAGGAGTACGAGCAACGCTATCCAACTCACAATATGGAGTTGGCAGTGGTGGTCTTTGCGTTGAAAATCTAGCTCCATTATCTTTACGGAGAACGATGCGAGATTTATACGGACCACAAAAGTTTAAAGTACTTCTTTACTCAGAAGGAGCTCAATATGAGGCAGCGTAGGTGGTTAGAGTTAGTAAAGGATTACGACTGCGAAATCTTATACCACTCGGGAAAGGCAAATGTAGTTGCCGATGCGCTAAGTAGGAAAAGTTATGGAAGTTTAGCAGCTCTAGCCAGAATAGAAAAGTCGTTGCAGCAGGAGCTGATCAATGTCGGAATAGAGATAGTTATCGGCAAGCTGGCTAATTTGTCTATCCAATCAAATCTGCTAGAAGATATACGGATTAGGCAAGGGCGTGACGACACACTAGCGGCACATATGGATGCAGTCAGAGAAGGAAAGACCACAGACTTCTCAATATCAAGTCAAGGATTATTGAGATATTACGATCGGATATGCGTGCCAAATCATCAAGGGATTAAGATGGAAATTCTAGAAGAAGCACACAGTACCTCGTACTCAGTTCACCCAGGATCGACCAAGATGACTCACGACATCAAGGCAATGTATTGGTGGCCAGGAATGAAGAAAGACATAGCAGAATTTGTGTCTAAGTGTCTAGTATGCCAGCAAGTGAAAGCATAACATCAGTAGCCTGCAGGCTTATTGCAACCGCTTAGCGTACCAGAATGGAAGTGGGACGATATAGCTATGGACTTTGTGACAGGGTTGCCACAAATGAACAAGCAGCATGATTCCGCTTGGGTAGTAATAGATAGACTAACCAATTCGGCTCATTTCCTGCCTATTAAGACTTCATATACGACAGACCAATATGCAGACATCTATGTCCAAGAGATAGTACGGTTGCATGGAATCCCCAAGACAATAGTGTCGGATAGAGGATCGGTGTTTACATCAAGATTTTGGGGAAGTTTACAGCAAGCTATGGGTACTAAGTTAAGTCTTAGTACAGCTTTTCATCCTCAGACAGACGGGTAGTCCGAGCGTACGATTCAAATTTTAGAGGATATGCTTCGTGCTTGTGTACTTGATTTCGGAGGATCCTGGAATAAGTACTTGCATTGGGACGAGGTAGAAGAAAGGCAGCTTCTCGGTCCTGAAGCTGTTAGAAAAGCTCAAGAAGCAGTAGCACTAATTAGACAATGTATGCTTGCTGCTCAAAGCCGTCAGAAAAGCTATGCAGATGCCAGGCGACGCGATGTGGAATTCAAGGTCGGAGATCAAGTCTTCCTGAAGATTTCTCCTATGAAAGGTGTGAAGCGGTTTGCAAAGAAAGGCAAACTTAGTCCCTGGTTTATAGGTCCTTTTGAGATATTGGACAAAGTGGGAGTAGTTGCGTATAGACTAGCCCTGCCGCCAGCACTAGCAGATATTCACAACGTGTTCCACATCTCAATGATACGCAAGTATGTGTCAGACCCATCTCACGTCCTCAAGTACGATACGATAGCACTCCAAAAAAATTGAGTTACGAGGAACGACCGGTTAGCATCCTGGATAGAGGGGTGAAGCAGTTACGGTCTAAGAGTATTCCTATAGTCAAGGTCCTATGGAGTAATAGTTCTGAACGAGAGGCAACGTGGAAGTTGGAGGAGGACAAGCAAGGCCGGTATCCGGATTTATTTGGTAAGTAAATTTTGAGGACAAAATTCTTTTTAGTAGGGGAGAATTATAGAGTCCAAGAACTTTACTTAGCTAGATAAATAGTAGTAGTAATAGTAATAGCTAGTAATAGTTGTAGTATTTTTATGACTGTGGATTTTGGTTCAAGCCGAGACTTAGTTAGACACTCGTAGTAACACTTGTAGATTTTCTAAGTTTAACCTATAGTTTAAGAATATTAATTATAACCTAAGGTTTGATTAATATGACTGATTATGAAGGTGATAATTATTATACTATAAGGTTTAGATAGACCCAATAAGATAGTAACACTGGTCTAGCATGACACATCTCTGGTCTAGCAAAACACTTTACTGGTCGGGCAAAACAAATGAGTGGTCGGCCAAAACAGATGACTAGTCGGTCAAAACAAATGACTGGTCGGCCAAAACGACTAACTAGTCGGCCAAAACAGATGATTGGTCGGTCAAAACGACTGACTGGTCAGCCAAACTCCTAATTGGTCAGTCAAAAATCTTTACCAGTCGGACAGAAATTCTATCAGGTCGGTCATATCACTTTATCACAACTCTAAAGAGCCAATACATTTATTGACTATTAATGTGCCATTTACTGACCATGCATTGCCACTTGTCACTTCTAATTGCCACGTCATTGAACTAAAATTTTGGGGATAACATTTGCCCCCCAAGTTTATTATATGATTTACTCGTATGATAAACTTTTTCTCTAGCAAAATATTTTTGAGGTCATCCAAAAACTTCCATCCGGTCAGTAACTTTCACTCTTGTAGTAAACCCACGATTAAACTTTTCTTTTGAGTTCTTAAAATTCCATTTTTTGACCTTGTTGTAGTACCCCATGAGTAGGAAAGCATGTTTGCTCCACATTTTTTTAGTAAACTTGTGCTTACTTAGCTGATTGGAAATGCCTATTCGATCATCGGGATCCAAATAATTTCTTAACTGCTGACCCTTGGGTGCTTTGTTTCCTGTTGCTCAGACGCCTGCCTAGCTCCTCGGACACCACTCCACATATATGCTCAACCTCTCGGACATGTAGCCTCGGATGTGCCAAGCTCTGTGAGAATGCTCCATCCGCTTGGCATGCTTGGCCAGCAGCCCCTCGGACATGCACCCCAACACTCGGACACCACCCAGCTGCTCAGATGCATACAGCTGCTCGGAGGCACACGCTGCTGCTCGGACACACACAGCCACTCGGATGCATCAACTCCTTAGATTTCCAACCAGCCGCTCGGACATGCCAGCCTCTCGGATACGCACCTGCAGCAGCTCCTCGACGTGCCTGGCTCCTCGGATGCAGCACCGTCGCCCAGCTGATCAGATATGCTCAATCTGCTCGAACATGCTGTCAGCATCCGTTCGGACGCACCCTCCAGGTTTTTCGGACATTCATGCCAGCCACTCGGACGCAACACCACCTTCTGCTCGGACGGCAAGGTACAACATTTTGGATGCGCGCCTGGCTGCTCAGACATGCCCCATCTGATCGGACATAGCACCACCACGCTCGGATGCAGCCCCAGATGTGCAAACTCCTCGGATGCCCCTCAACTTCTCAGACACCACCCCAGCCACTCGGACACCACGCAGCTGCTCCTCGAACACCTGCCTCCTTGGAGGCACCAGCCCTTCGGATGCACCAGCCTCCTAGCTCCTTGGGCTTGTACAAAACTTTATGGTTCATGCATTTATACTTTACATTTCTTTGTTAACTTCAAACATTCTAAGTCTTTTTAGACTTAAAAAGTTATAAGTTTTTTGTGAATAGTAAAGTCACTCTGATGTATGCCTTATATTTTCGGATGAGTACTTAGTTTTCTAACTTAGAAATTCTAGATATTTCATAAGTCCCTACTAAGTATACTTTCTCACACTCTTATTGCTCTAACATTTTATGAGCATAATGTTTATTGTTACACGAATATCTGCTTCTAACTTGAAATTTTTTAAAAAAAATTCCAATTAACTTAAGCTTTGTCAAACAAGTTAGCTTAATGGCCTTTTGGACTTCGAAAATTTACAAGTCAGCCTAAAAATAGATATCTTAACTCATGCTCTCATTTCCTATGTTAAATTATATACCAGTATACCTCATGTGCCCCCCAAGTGATCAAGGGTTGAAAGATCCTTAGTCACTTGCTACTTGACCGAATCTGTTCGAGCAACTAATTACTCATGAAACACATAGAATATATGGAAAATATTCAAGCAGTTGAACACTGCTTGAACGTATCGGCCAGTTGACCATTGTTCAAATAATTAACACACATGCACATTTGTAGAAAGAATCGACCACGCTGCGCATAGTCTCTTTTATTACTCGTAAATTATAAAGGACAAAATGTGTCTAATAACGAGTCTTAAACAACAAAAATTGTTCAAAAATAGATGACTGGTCAGCAAATAACCAACTCATAAACCAAATTTAAATAACAAGTTAAATAACTTGAAATTAAACTACCACTCTGAAAGCGGTATTTAGAAATAATATATCCAGAGACACTCGTCGTTCCAGTGGTTCCTGATCAGGCTCCATTCACCAAATCTGATCCTAGCACTCCCGCTCATGTCGAAGTGTCTGGGCATATCTCTCCCTTGCTCTGTTACTATCTTCAGCCAAATGTGGACCTCCACATATAGTGTCTAAGGTAAAGTCTACAGGCTCGGGCTGCAAGGGTGGAGATCTTTGTCGTTTGAACCCAGGATTGCTGCTGCCTCCTTCTCCTTGGGGTGTCTCTGCCCGGTACTTTCTTAACTTGCCCAACTGGAGAAGAAATTCTATCTCGTCCTTGAGGTGATTGTATCCATTCATGTCGTGACCATAATCTCCATGGAAACGGCAAAACTTATTCATGTCTCTCTTCCTCATCTCTTTCCTGATGGGTGGAGGTTTCTTGTAGGGAACCTCTTCATCACTAGCAAGATATATTTCCGCTCGGCTGGCCGAGAGAGTGGTGTAATTAGTGAACTGAGGCTCATACTTGGTTGGTTTTTCATTTAAACTCAACTTTGCTTTCTTTTCCTCATGGTGGTCAGACCCATTATTTCCACGTTTCTTTCCACCATTCTTAGGAGGGTCAGTCAATCCGCCCGGATTGTTTATGCCATTCTCCTCTTTCTTGATTGCATCATCCAATTTCATATACTTGTTTGCTCGATCAAGAAATTGTTGAAGTGTTGAAATTGGATTTCTATGTATACTATCCCACAAAAGACTCCGATAAGTTATCCCAGTAGATATGGCAACCATCTTCCCCCCGTCTCCTACAACAGTTGCTCTATTGGCTTCTCTCATGAATCTCTGTATATAATTCCTTAAAGACTCATCTTTTCCTTGTTTGATATCTTCCAAGTGGTTGGCATAAACTGGTGGAGTTTAGACAGTGTTGAATTGTCTACAAAACTCCTTCTTGAATGCTTCCCAAGAGGTAATGGAATTTGGCATAAACTTCCAATACCATTCCTGGGCAGTATCCGACAATGTAGTCAGGAAAACTCTACACCGATAATCGTCACTTACTCTGAGCAATTCCATCTGGTCCTCAAATTTCCCAACATGTCTGATGGGATCTTCCTTTTCTGTATATACTGGCGGAACCGGCTTTATATTTTGCTGGCGGCTGGGCTGCTCTAATCCGGGCACAAAATGGGCTGCCACTCTAGTGGTCTATCGTATCCATCCCGGAAGGTCGTTTTGACAAACCTTCCACTATAGTTGTTAGCACGTCAAGCTGAGCTTGGATGGCTGATGCAACTGATGAAGTTCCAAGGTCTTGACCGCCTGGTCGGGCATTACCATCTGGTGCCCTGTCGTCAAGTATTTCTACTTGACTGGCAGGGTAATTCAAATTTTGCCCTTCGACCGGGACGGTCCTCCTCTTGTTGGGGTGCAGTGGAGGCTTTTCGGTACGTCCCAGGCAATCTTTTCCTCCTTGTGGGTTGTTGTCTTATTTATCCTTTGCTTGGTCAATGTGATGACTATCAGCCTCATCACGACCATGTCCATCTTTGAACTGTGAAGTTCCCTTATCTCGAGGAGTTCTAGTATGATCCTGCCTGGGTGGGGTCTTCTTACTGCCCGATCGGTAACTTCCTAATCTCAAAGTTTCTGATTGGTGGCTCCTGGAGGGAGTTCTAGAGTTCTCCCTCTGTGTTGATGCAGTTCTAGAGCGGACTCCATCATCTGCCCAACCAGTCTGATTGCTTCGACTCTAGTCAGATCCTCGAGAGTCCGTCCTTCCAGCAGGGGACTTCCGACTAGCGTTGTCCTTTCGTGCTCCTTGGGCGGCTGCGCATGCTGCGGCTTGAGCATTGGCTTGGGCCAATTAGGTAGCCTCCTCTAAAGAAAGTGCTACTTCGAGATGTCTTTGGTCAGCCTCCTCTTGTCGTTGTCTGATCTCTTCACTTCTGGCCTTCATATCGCGCCTTTGCTGCTCTAACACAGCTCTCTGCCTGGCCATCTCTTCAGCGAAAGACTCCTATCGAGCTTTGAATTGCATCATCTCCTCTTGAAAAAGTTTATTGCTTCCTAGAGTTATTCAACTTTTGGAGTGGTCTCCTCGAGAAAGACCCTGGGCTCAGTCTTTGGGTTCTGCGGTCCAGGACCTTCTGATCTAGCAGGCTCTTTTGACGTGCCTAACATTTTGGATGCCAGATTGGTATTCTTGGGTGCCATCTTGATATGATAGTTGTGTGTTTCTTCTCTTCAAGCTCCTAATGAAAGCATCAAAATGTTGACCACGATCTTGGCCAACGACGATTAGACGTCAAAACTACAATAAACCTTCAAGAGAAAAATATGACACTGCTAATTTTATAGTGGTTCAGCCCCAATTTATTGGTAATAGCCTAATCCACTTGGAGTTGTGATATATATCCTACACTTAAGATCAGATGAACTTGAGCCAACTGAGTTTCTTAAGTGTAAGTAGAAAAATACATAGTTTCTCTCTCTAAACTCTCTCAGAAAATGCCCCAAGAATACCCCAAGTAACAGTCCCAAAGTCTCCATACTAGAGATTTTTTCTTAGTCTAAAAAGATCAGATCCCCCAAAATGATGCCATGAGCCATTTATTTATAGGCTCATGGATCGTACATCATATATCTCCCTTTGACCGGGTCCTTGGTTCTTCCAACAGACTTTAATTAATCAAATATACATAAATTTAAATTACAATAATATAGCTATTATTCCGGGATATCTAAGAGATTCCCACGGCAGTTTAGAATGATTCGGGTTGAAGCTGTTACTGAGGACATAGGCAAGCACCTCTCGTCGGCAAAGCACACCTCTGGTTGGTATAGGCAAAGCACACCTCTGGTCTAGCATGACACATCTCTGGTCTAGCAAAACACTTTACTGGTCAGGTAAAACAAATGACTGGTCGGCCAAAATAAATGACTGGTCGGCCAAAACGACTGACTGGTCGGCCAAAACAGATGACTGGACGATCAAAACAAATGACTGGTCGGCCAAAACGACTGACTGGTCAGCCAAAACAGATGACTGGTCGGTCAAAACGATTGACTGATTGGCCAAACTCCTAACTGGTCAGTCAAAAATCTTTACCGGTCGGACAGAAATTCTATCAGGTCGGTCAGATCACTTTATCACAACTCTGAAGAGCCAATACATTTATTGACTATTAATGTGTCATTTACTAACCATGCATTGCCACTTGTCACTTCTGATTGTCACGCCATCGAACTGAAATTTTGGGGATAACAGATCTCATGCCCATCGTTTGACTCTAAGATCTCTCTGTAACGCTATAACGCCCTGGGTGGCCAAGACCGTTACACTGTGTGTTTATAAAGTGTCAAACTTGCTAACCAAGTTAGTTAAACATAATCGTGTTACTGAGACTATAAAGGTACTAGGGTTTAAAATGTTTTGGTCTCAAAAGCCACATTTTCATTAAGAAACATTATTTGTTTACACGGGATCCCAAAAATACAAGTTTAGAGATCGTTTACAAAGGTTATAAGATTCAGATACAATAACCTGCCATACTAAGGCAAAACAAGCGGTTAGGTAATCCCTGTCCTGATCCACTCCTCGACCATGATGATCGAACGGCTGGCTATGTACATTCCACCTTGAAGCTCTCCATCTCAGGCTTGGTCCAGCTTGCCTTTGCCTTTACCTGCTCCACGTAGCACCCATGAGCCAAGGCCCAGCAAGAAAACACAACAACAGAGCATAAGCAATCAACAGACAAATCCATATCCCACATTGCATCACAAGTTCTCAAACATGTAATCATTTAGCATGACCAAGTATTCAACATACTAAGCATGTCAATTCATATCACATATCACTGCACAAATGATAACCAGGGCTAGCGCTCTTAGGCTGCTCCCTTCGTTATCCCACTGGCTCCGGCCCGCTTAAGCCGAGCTCAGTGAACATTCTCGGCTACCAGTGGCCAAGCTGGGCCCTGTGCGCAAATATTATGTACGGAACTCTTAGGCCGCTTTACATGTCCCATGGCGTAATACCATCATTAACACGATACAATTCTCGGGAGCACTTAGTCCCATCACAAGCATATAATCGGGTGCGGTTTTCTTACCTTTCAATTCACTAGCTTTGATCCCTCGACTCCTTGAGCACGATCCCCCTCGAGCCCTAGCGCTCACCTAAACACAATCATGGCCAAAGTCATTATCGAACCTCAAGTCCAAAACCTAGCCCCCGGATCAATCCCGAGCCCCCGGGAAGTCCTAGTTCCACCAAACAAGGTGGTGGAATCAAACCCCAAACCCTTGGTCAAAAACCCTTGCAAATAACCCTAAAATCCCTTTATGAAAATAGGGTAGCGCTACAGCGCTCATGGGAGGGCGCTACAGTGCTAAAAATAGAAGCCAAAATCCCCTCGGCATTATGGCCTAGCGCTACAGTGCCCTAAGGCTAGCGCTGTAGCGCTAGTCACAGACAAACCAACACCAATTTTTCTCTTCTGCGATTTTCTCGAACCAACCTCAACCAAAACTCTTCCAACTCCTTCCCAAACTCAAAAACAACCTTATGACCATACTCCACTCATCCCAAGCACCCCAAATACCTATAACTCAAGCACATGCATCCCCAAACTCAAAATTCACCATAGCCACTCCTAAGCTCTAAAACTCAATAAAAATTAGCTGAACAACAAAGTTGGAATTAAGGGTTTATACCTTTGGTGGAATTCGACCACAAGTTTCCTCAAAACTTCCTTGGCTTGCTCCTCCTCAACCTTAGACCTGAATTTCCTAAAGTTCCATCCAATTCAACTTAAGCACCATAGCTCAAAAACCAGAAACAGAAATTGAAAAACTCTAAAGTCTTACCTCAAGTGTTGATGAACCCTTGCTAAACCTCTGCCAATTCCCCACACTTAGCTTAGAATCCTTGATACTTAGTTTATCCCAGCTCTCCTCTGTGCTTTACTCTAGAAATCCTCAGGAAACAGGTGAAGGAAATTATAAACCGACCTAGAGAACTCTCTCTATTTTCCTTCCTTTATTTTCCCTTCCTTTTCCTTCTTTTTCAGACTTCTACATTTCTCTACACTTCCCACTAACATAAAGCCTTGGTAATACTTAACTCTTGTAAGCCAAATGACCATTATGCCCTCCCTATTAAATCTAAACCCTTTAATCCACTTAAAGGCATTTTAGTCATTTTACCCAATTCCCGCTAACTCCTCAAGTGTCTCTAATATTTCCCATTTAATTCCTGATACCTCACTGATCACCAATAATATTCCTCAATGTCAAAATAGACTCCAGTATATTCCCTAAATTCCCATTTATACCCCTAAGCTCACCCCGAGGCGGGTATAAATCCCCTCCGTGACTTTTTTGCTACTTTGCTCACTAGGATCGTCTCGAGTCACAGATCACAGATATATCCACATAATAATGTGGTCTCGACAATTATCACATATATCAAAGCAGTTATGCCCATAATGGCCAAAATTACGATTATGCCCCTCTAACCTAATCAGGGCCTTCATGCATACCAATACACATAGTCATGCATCTCAAGTATTCAAATAGTCATATAACATGCTTTAAATCATAATCATGCATCTTAATCATTAAATTCACACATAATTCCCATTATACCCTCCAGACACACTAATCAAGGCCCTTAAGCCTTATTAGCGAATTTGGGTCGTTACAAACGCCCTTATGCCTTAGAGTCGTTACTAAGTGAGTTTAAAATGTAAAATTAACTCGCTAATCGAGGTTTTAGGACAAAAGTGTAATTAAATCATAATCATAGTCATAAACTTGAGAACAAACCTTTCATTGAAAAAAAACACTATAAAACGTTTAACATTTGGGATCCCAAAAACATTGTTTAGAAATATTTACAACTCAAAATATAACCAGAGTCGACTAAATGACAAAATTCAAGTTTAGTGCAATCATCTCCCAAAAACACCTCTGGTCGTGTCAGCCAGGCAGACCAGACATGTACGCGCTGCCCGTCACACTCACCATACTCAAGGTTGATCGACTTTCCCCTTCCCTTTACCTACACCATAGAGCACCCGTGAGCCGAAGCCCAGCAAGAAAACCCTCACAATCAGATAATGTATGCATATCAAACACTTAACATAAAATCAAGCTATCAGCAGGTTATACATGTACGGCCATGCCGTCCCAGGCGCTTTACCAGGCCCTGGATTTGCTATCCTTTAGGGTCTCTCCCTGGCAACTCGCACTCCGCATGCTAAACGTTGCTCCCGACCCCTTGTCGTTCTCGGCCTCTGCCGTTCCCGGCCATCGCTGTTCCATCATTTATATACACACATAATATAAATAAACAGATATTTGAACACATATAAATTCAATCAAAGGGCCACACCCTGCAACGCAGTCATATAGGGTCGAGCCTTGCAACCCAATCATATAGGTTCGAGCCCTGCAACACAAGCTCTATGGGAACAGTAGTTTTCTTACCTGTGTCCCGAGCTTTCCAAGCACCGATGTCCCGAGCACAGTTCCCTAGCACGAGCCTCACCGAAACCCTAGTCACAACGCATTAACAATTTCCACTCATCAAGTTTTTATCCATTAAATAGCTTTGGGTTATAATTCTAATCTCCGGAACGTTGAATTCTATCAATCCGGGTGATAAAATCTATCTTGAGCCTTAACTATTGAATTCCCGAGCCTAAAACCTCTCTAGAACCTAAAAATGCATTAAGCGTCGCGACCCTAAGGACTCATGCCGCGGCCCCCAGCTCAACCAGAAGCCTTGCCTCAAAATAGCCTACACGCGTCGCGGCCCTTCCTGAAGGGCGCCGCAGCGCGCCTTCAATTCCTGACACCCCAAGTTCTAAGGGACCGCGGCTCAGCAAGAACAGGGCCGCGGCCCGACCTTCGAACCCAGAAAATTCCTCCATTTTCTCTCTTAAAACCAAGCCAATTATCCATAAAAACCAACCTAACAATCCAAACATTCATCACAAAGGTTCTAACACAGCCTCAGCATCAAAACCTAACAAAGACTAGCCCTAAAACTCAACCAAACAATCAAGAACAAATCTAAACTTAGCTCACATGCATACCCTGAAGCATCAGTAGAAATTCAATGTAATTCATCAACTTAAGAGCTTACCTTTGCTTGATTACACCTCTAAGTGATGCTGAGCAATTCTCCAAGTTTAAAAGCTCAAATCCTAGCTTGATTTTCAAAGCATCCCCTTGGTATGGTTGAGAGAAAACAAGAGAGAGGAAGGAGAGGTTTGGGTCGGTTCACAATGTTCTGAGAGCTTCTAATGTTTTGTTTCATTAAACTTAGTCTCTAAGGTTATCTCAAGGCTCGGGGTACCAAAAACGTCCCCGAGGGCAAAATGGTAAATTTCCCCAATATTCCCTCCTAGATATTCTAACCTCAAATATATCTCCAAATATTTATTTCCATAATCTGATAACCCCATAAAATGACTAACACCCGAATTACCCCTCGACTCACCCCGAGTCGGATTTCGACCCCGTTGTGACTTCCTAGCTAACCACTCCCTAAGACTGTCTCGGATCGTGCAACACATATATATCATAAGTATATCACAGTTATCATGTTTATACCCTCAACGGGATAAAATTACAACCATGCCCCTAATAACAGACGGGGCCCACATGCATATTTAATTCTCCTAAACATGCATCACTAATCACATATTCACACAAGTTCACATATTAAACAATAATTCACTTATTATCCTCCAGGCACGCTAATCAAGGCCCTAAGCCTTATTAGCAAATTTGGGTCGTTACACTCTCTATCATAAGTAACATGAATGTTGGCACAAGTGTCATACCACCATCCTTGAACTTTTCCTTGGATGACATTCACCTCACTCAAGGTTGCAACCAACTTCTCTTTGGTTATGTTGACCTTGGATCCATGGTTATGGGACTTTCGATACTTGCATTCTCTTGCCATGTGGCCAGTCTTGCCACAAACAAAACAAGGGCCTCTCACACCCTTGAATTGCCCTTCATTCTTTCTTGGAGCTAGAAGAGTATCCTTCTTTGATTGGGGCTTCTTATGAGTCTTCCCTTTGGATTGAGAGGGTTTCTCTATGGCATTAGCCTTGGATGTCCTAACATTGGGCTCTTCCATGCACTTGTCTCTAGAACGAGACTCCTCTTAAATCCTTAGGTGCTTCAAGATCTCTTCCCAATATATCTCTTCCTTCTTATGGAGGATCTTTTTTCTATAGCTTCTACAAGATGGAGGAAACTTAGCTATAATCCCTCCCACAATGAAGGGTTCTGGCAATGTTATCTTAAGAGTAGAAAACTTATTCACAATAACTTGAAGTTCATGTACTTGGGGGAGTAAGGGTTTAGCATCAAATAATTTAAATTACATGTATTGAGTGATAACGAATTTCTTGGTACCTTCTTCTTCAGTTTTTTACTTTTTCTCAAGAGATTCTCATATCTCATTTGTCGATGTAGTTTTTGTGTAGAGATCATAGAGACGATCCAGCAAAGCATTGAGTGTGTGGCCTCTGAAAATGAGTTCATCCTCTTCCAATATCTCTCTTTCTTTGATCACATCTTGAGAATCATCATCCTTTGGGGGCTCAAAATGATTCAAATCTGCAATGCCCTACTACCCAAGGACCGTTACGCTGTGTATTTTAAACAGTGCTAAACGAGTCATTTGGCCATAATCGTGTAACAAAATGTGATTAATGGTTTAGGGTTAAAAATTCTGGTCAAGGATACAACGTTTCACTAAAACATTTACTGTATACATTGGGATCCCAAAATACATTTAAAAAGATAATTATATTAAAAAATTTACAACTAGCCGACCTAATCGAAAAAATAGGGTTTAACCCTAGTTCCTCTTTAAACCCTCGACAGTGGTAGTCGAGCAACCGCATATGTACACATCGTCACCTAAGCTCTCCAACTCAAGGATGGTTCATATTTCTTTTACCTTTACCTGCACCACATAGCACCCATGAGCTGAGGCTCAGCAAGAAAACTCAAACACATGCTCATAAGCAGTTAATAATATGTCATCAAATCATAATAAGCATGCCTAGTAGTAATAACCTTATTCATGCATGCAGGCAAGTACAAATAAATGATTATGGGGTCCTGCACCCTGAGTAGATGACTGTCAAGTCAATATGGGGTCTCGCACCCTAAATAGATGACTATACAGTCTCTCTGGGGTCATGCGCCCTAAATAGATGATTTATTAAGTCAATCTTGAGTCATGCGCTCTGAATAGATGACCATGGAGTCAACCTGGGGTCTTGTGCCCTGAATAGATGACCATGGATTCAACCTGGGGTCTTGTGCCCTGAATAGATGACCATAAAGTCAACCTAGAGTCCTGCGCCCTAAGCCATGTGACGTTTCAGTCACCTAAGCCTTTTAGCCCTAGCTCTAAGTAACTAGCCTTAGACTAGCCAAGCGCTTTAGTTTTCTTCGACCAATAGGTTAGTCAAGCATTTAATGTTCATGTTGATTAGATCTAATCATTTCGGCCTGCATTGAATATGCTAATGTCACTCTTGACTCATAAGTCAATTCTATACGACCAGCGCTCAGTACTATTGCCGATCATAACTGATAAGTCAGAGCTTCACGACCAGTACTAAACACCATTGTCATTTCTTAACTAATAAGTCAGTGCTTTCTCAATGAGTTAATGCAAATAGACATATATTATATGTCAAATATCCAGATATAAGGCATTCAGCATGCTTAATAAATAATCGCAAGCATAATCATAATCATGCACAATTACAGAGTCTCAAGCTCTGATCTATTCCATATTCAGCATTCATGCCATGCCATAACCACATGTATCACATGCATCACAAATTGGGTGCAATTTTCTTACCTTTGGTCCAAGCACGAGTTACCAATATATGACCCTCAAGCACGATCCTGTTTCCAAGCCCCTAGAGACAACCTAGTCACAACCATAATATAGAATTCCATCAAAAAACGAGTAAATAAATACTTCCAGACAGAATCCTAGCCTCCGAGACATCGAATCCTACCAAACCAGGTAGAATGATCGATCTCGAGCCTTTAGAGTTAAGTTCACATGACTCAAAACCAAACCTGGGCAAAACTTCACAGGCGGGTCGCGACATGGCCCTGAGAGTTTCGACTTGCCTCCCTAACAGAGAGCCCTCTGCCTGGGCTTCAGGGTGCGGGCCGTGACTTGGCCCTCTAGAGTCACGACATGCCCCCCAGGCAAAGCCCTCCTGGTTCTGGGTTTACCCAGGTCGCAACTTGACCACGAACCCAGGCATTTCCTATGTTTTTTCCCATTTAAAATCCTCCAAAATCCTATATAAACATATTCAAATCTCAAAAGCAAAGTTCCAAAACATCCTAATTTCCCAAAACCATCAAAACCCAAGTCTCAATCAAATAAAAAACTCATCAAGATGTAAAAATCCAATCAAAGCTTAAAAACTCAAAACTTAAAACTTGGATTACCTCTTATTGAGTCATTTTCCAATTAAATCATTCGGCTAATAAGCTTCTAATCTTCCCTAAAATCGATATGCCTCGATCCTTGCCTGAATTCGAGTCCTAAAACTTGAGTTTCCTTCGAAAATGTGAACGGTGTCAAAAAGGGAACGGGAGAGAGAGAGAGAACATTCTTTTATATTTATGACAGGTTACTTTGAGCTTAAGTAACTTCAAGAAAGCCTAATGCTCAGGGTCCCAAAAACACCCCCGGGGTAAAATAGTCAAAATTCCCAGAATTCTCTCCTGATCTCAATAACTCCCAATATATCATCAAATAATCATTTCCATTACCCAATATCCTGGTAATGTGCTAAATACCCAATATACTCCTTGACTCACTCCGAGTCAAGTATGGGTCTCGTTGTGACTTTCCCACTAGCTTGCTTCCTAGGATAGTCTCGTTCTGAGTAACCCAAACATATTCACATAGTAATGTAGTACCACACACATACCACATATATGCCAAATATATCGATAATGGCAAAACTATGAAAATTGCCCAATTAAACATAAATGGCCCACATGCATATTTAATACACCTAAACATGCATATCAAGTCATATTATAATATTACTTACATAATCACATAATGATGCACATAAATATCATATAATCACATAATTCTATAATTTTCCATCATGGCCCCCTAATCAAGGCCCTAAGCCTTATTAGGAAATTTGGGACATTACAAAATCTTTGTTGAGAATGTAGTGCACCTTCAAAGTTGTGAGGAGGAACTTGATCTTGTCTTGCCATCTTACAAAATTTGAGCTATCAAACCTATCTAGTCTTACATCTTGAGACATGAACTTGAGAGCTGATATTGAGGAGCTTTCTTCCATGGATTTGGTTAGTAGAGAACCTTAGAGATAGACAAACTTTGATACAAAAAAAGGTTAAGAGATAGAGATTTTTTATTGTTGGAGATCAGGCTTAATCAACCTTGGTTTTGTATTAAAACTCAAAGCATAAATAATAAGTAATCTAACTCTATATGTAGATAATCACAAATTACATAAACACAAAAGAATCAAAGTGTAGAGTGGGCCTTTCTTGAAGAACAACCTTCAAACACAAAATGACCAAGCTATAATTTTATGTGAAACACAAATTTGACAAGGCTTGACGCAAATGTAGATTTGTTGTCCAAAAATCTCTATTCCTAGTCTTCTCCTTGGAATTTCTTGAAGCTACTACAATGGAATGAGATTGGGATTCACAAGTCTTGATCCTTCATACAAGTCAAGCTTTCTTGATGAAGATCTTGGAGAAAACTAGTAATATTGAAAGCTAGAGAAAGAGAGTTCCTTTTAGAGAGAGAGAGAGAGAAAAAGCGATGTGAGTGACCAAGTCACCAATTAACTCAAATGAACCATTTAAATAGTATAGGAACCTCATTAGACTCAACCAATGAGATTAGTGCATTTTAATTTGAGTTTTGGAGTCAAAAACACATAATTGTACGGACACACGCATCTCCTGCCTAGCGATGCATCACCTAGCACCAAGCAACATGTCGCCTGGTCTATAAAATTTTGGTCGTGTGACGCGTCGCCTCCCAGAGGCGACGCATTGCCAAGGCCTCTATTTTGACGCTCTAAAATTTGTCTCAAAACATCCCCAAATGCTCCTAAACATTTTGGGTACTCTCATATACTCCAAAGAAACACTTTGGACCCAAAAAGATGATTTATCAATGCCTATACTGAAAGTCAACTCTCACATGTTGACTTTTGTGATATCGATATGGTTTTTGCACCTCTTCATGCCTAACCAATTTCACCATGTATTTAACCAATAACAATATTTTTTTCAGATATAAATGTGTTTGTAAATTTATTTTAAATGATTTTTGGAGGAAAAAATAGATTTAACACACATTAGCTTATTTTTTGACATGTCAACAACACATTGACAAATGGAGTGATGTCAGCTGGACTCTCGCTAGAAGTTAACGATTCAAATTAACGGGTGCAAAAAAATATTAATGAACGGTACTATTGCTGTAAAAAAAATTATTGTGGGCATATGTGTTATAATAGAAAAATAATATGGAGTTTGCTGCAAATATCCCTATTTTTAATTTTGATATTTACATTATATTTATTGTCTAGAGTTGTAATTTTAGGGTAGTGAATACTCACTTTCCTAATAGTGGGGAGATGACCGTGAAAGAAAACGATGGGGAGAGAGAGAGGTGAGTTTGATCAATCTATCATGAGAGAGAGTCAAAAAACGATTGAGAGAAAATAGGGGGATAGTAGTTGAGCGATTGTGAGATAAATGATGAAGTGGTGCTAGAGTTAAGGCATAAAAGGCTCAGAATTTATTTTAATTAACATGGGCTAATTTTTTTAATTATTTATATATATATAAATGCACATTAGTGTCGGTTATAAAATGATGCTAATGGGCTTTGTTATTAGCGTTGGTTACCACTTCGACACTATTAACAAAAATTAGCGTCAATTTTACACCGATGTTAATGCCTAAATCTAGTTAATGACGTTGGTTTTAGAGTTGATTGACGCTAAAAAGTGACTCAAAAGGTCATTTTTATAGTAGTGCCAAAGTGCAATTAAATTCAATAAATATCAAAACCTATCGAAGTTCGTTGAATGAAAATTAAAAATTGATTAAATAACAATTAAGAAAATATATTAAGGGAAACTTAGTTGGTTTTTATATGAGTAATTCACACTCTACTATAAGCCTACCCTCGCATTGAATGCATTTACATTTTACAACCAAGTGATAACCTTTGGACGATTTAGATTTTCTTTTAGATCTTCATTATTTTTTAGGAAAGCCAACAAGAAATTTCCCAACATGTACTTTAACATGCATATCCCTAATAGATTTAGGGACATTCCAATAATTCTCCTTATCACTTGGGCATATTGTGACAATCAGTATCCCGTGATCCGTAGGGGGAAAGACCGGGTAAAGTGGTACAATCCCACACTGCCTGGGGAAGGTCAAGTGTGATGATTCTAAGACCGTGTAAGTATGGGACTACACAGTTGAAGAGGGCTTAAATGGATTGATGGGTACTACCTATATCAACAAGATGCATCTTCTTTTCTGTAGCCCATCACTTGAGAACTCCAAAGTTAAGCATGCTTGACTTGGAATAATCTCAAGATGGGTGACCTCCTGGGAAGTTTTCCCAGGAAGCGTGCGAGTAAGGACAAAGCACACTGGAAAGACTTGTGTTGGTTTGTAGGGCCAGTTGTCATTCCAAGAAGCAGCCATAGTGACGTTGGGCATTACAAATGGTATCAGAGCCTTGACGTTGGGGTGATTGTGACAGTCAGTATCCCGTGATCCATAGGGGGAAAGACTGGGTAAAGCTATGCAATTCCACACTGCCTGGGGAAGGTCAAGTGTGATGATTCTAAGACTTTGTAGGTATGAGACTACACAGTTGAAGAGGGCTTAAATGGATTGATGGGTACTACCTATATCAACAAGATGCATCTTCTTTTCAGTAGCCCATCACTTGAGAACTCCAAAGTTAAGCATGCTTGACTTGGAGTAATCTCAAGATGGGTGACCTCTTGGGAAGTTTTCCCAAGAAGTGTGCGAGTGAGGACAAAGCACACTGGAAAGACTCGTGTTGGTTTGTAGGGCCAATCGTCATTCCAGGAAGCATTCATAGTGACGTGGGGCGTTACATATATAGTCTTTGCATATAAGTTCCTCCATACATTTATCATGTATGTTCAAGAACACAGTGAATACATGTTGACACTTCATTTGAGGGTTGCAGCTAATGCATGTACGCATAGAATTCCAATGATTTGAAACTTTCCACATGTTCATTCTTTTGTGTGCAAGTTTGTCTCACCATCATTGCCTTTATCCAACATATGGAACTCATTTAGCTAAATGCATAAATGACCAAATACTTCGCTTATTTAGCTAGTTGAAACATATCTTCTTCAGTTGTAGGTGTTAATATATTTTTTATTTATTTATTTATTTATCTTCGATCACTAAACGAGGTTTGGATTGTGAACTAAATGAATGCTACAAATGTCATGAGTGGCCAGCTTCTTCTGTCCCTTATCTTATTCTTATTCTTAAAGATTTCAACATAATTATTGGTCATTACATTATACCTACTCCCTAGAAAATAGGCTTGACCAACTCTCAAAATTGACACCTTCCATGTAAAATGTAATGAATTTCTGAAAAGCATAAACCACCAAATATATATCTTTTTGACATTGAACTACATTCATACTGATATGGTGGTAGTAGGCTTCATGGTAGGCATTTGGAAAGATAATCTCTAAAACATGTATAATGCTAGCATGCTCATCGATACAAATACTAAATTTTCACCTTTGTCAATTGCTTCCTTAAGCTTCCACTTAAATTTGGTCCAATAGTGTTGATTTTCAATATATCGACGATTTTAAAGGCAATTGGATGTAATTGGTTATTTTCATATGGTGCTACAGCACATAACATATAACCATCATACTTTGTCTTCAAAAAAGATCATCCACACATATGACGAGACAACATGAACTGAAACCATACCTACAAACTCATAGGGGGAAAAACAATACTTGAATGAACTATCTTCTATTAAAAAAACTCATGTATGGTACTTTAACTCTTCTGTTGTAATAGATACCAAAAACGGGTAGCTTGGCATATGAAACTTCTGGTGTCCCTTGACATACATAAGTGATTTTCTTATGCATCTCCAAGCCTTTTTGTAGGTCATCTCATTGATATAGTTTTGTTTGATGTCATTCATTATATTGGTTGGCAAGTAGTTGGGTTTGTTGTTCACATATTTCTTCTTGATAACATGGCTTATAATCCATGATGTAGCTTGACGATGGTCTTTTTATTGAATTCAAGTGAACATGTGTGTTCACTTGAACAAATGGTTACCTTAAAATACCTCATAACTGATAAGTTACTTACTTTGCAATCTTCAACTACAGGATCTTTACAAGTGGCATACCTAACATCAGTACTAGATTTCTTCACTACAAACTCAAAAAAATTGTTTATTGTGTACAAATGGGCTTTGATCTTCAAATCCAACTTATTATTAAAAAAATCAAATATTTAATGCTCATTAACTCACAGTAGACAACATATTTACCACATACAAGCTTAAGATATATTCTATTGTAAATGCAGGAGCACTCCATCTATTATTGCCTTTATTTGAATCTGGTATACAAGACGACTACTTTTGTGAACCAAAAGGTTTGCTTCTTTTCAATTAAATTTCTTTTTCCTTTTCCATTTGTGGTATGTTTCTTTACACTATTCCTAGCATGGATAATATATATTCTCGACATTTACACGTTTTAAAAGTTATCATCCAAACTAGCTTTTCTCACATCTTCTTCAAAATCCACATGTAAAGCAGCAATAAGATCATCATTGAAAAATGACTCACATCATCAAAAGGCTATTGGGTTGGACCTGATTCTAGAACAAATAGATCAACCTAACTTTGATCTTTCATATTATTAATGGGGGATGGAACAATGGTGTTTTTTCTTACAAGAGTAACACAGGGTGGAGTACGATGTTGGTTGGAGATAGATGGAACTCTTATCAATAAAAATTGTCATATTTTCATCATTGGCAATAAGAATGGGAGGTAGGCATTGTTTACCACATGGTTAAACGATTTTCAATTGAGTAAATACTATTTTGGTCCATCTGTTATGCAAAATTTACCGATTAGACCCTCTGTTTTGTTAAATAATAATTTGGACCATGTATTTTGTAAAATAGAATAAAATAGTACCATGAGCCTAATTTTTGTCAAACATTTTTTTCAATATGACCAAAATGCCCTTATTTTTTATTAATTATTTAAATATAATGATATAAAAAACAAATAAAAATGAAGTAAAAAAATAAAAATAAAACAACATTTTTAATTATTAAAAATATTAAAATAAATTAAAATGTACAAATAATTTTAATAAATAAAATCAAAACTAAACATAATCCTAAACTTAAAAAAATTTAATTTAAATCATATAAACAAAAAAAAACAAGAATTAAAATTAATCTAAGTTATCTAACCTAAATAAAAAATTAAAGAAAAGTTTGAATCTATTCTTAAATAATAAAAAAAAAAAGGTCTGGTCTCTTTTTTTTTCTGAAATACTGGTCTCAAATTTCGTTTTCTCTTTCTTCTTCTTCTTAACACAGTGTAAGAGTCTAAGAACTTTACTTAGCTAAGTTAGATAGTAGTATAATAGTAATAATAGTATTATCTTTATGACCGAGATTTATTTGGACACTCATAGTAGTACTTGTAGATTTTCTAAGTTTAACTTATAGTTTAGGAATATTAATTTTAACCTAAGGTTTGATTAATATGACTGATATTGAGGATAATATTTATTATACTATAAGGTTTAGATAAGAACCAATTAGATAATAGCACATGTTATGTATGGGTTTATTAATGATTAAGTATTTTGAGGATTAAATTTATTAAGGTTAAAATTTGAATACTCTAAGGTCAGTCAGTATCTTTGAAAACGTTAGAGGGCTTAGTCAAGGCTGTTTACTCAATTTAAATTAAGCTAAAAATGTGTAATTTCGTGTTTAAATAATCAGCGTATGCCGATATATCGCAGCTATAGGGGGCGATATATCGCAGCACGAAGATATGAAAAACACGAAACGTTGCACGATTGCCTCGGGCATACTGGCCCAGGCGATTTATCGCCTACAGGGGGCGATATATCGCCTCTCTCAGCATATTTTGAAATTTTTCAAAAACGTTCTCCATTCAAACCTTCAGCCTCTTGATAAGTCCAGCATCTTTTTGAACGAGTCTTCAGCCTCTGTTGAACGATAATTCAAATATTTTTCACTTAAAAAGCCATTATTTTTATTCAAGTTAAATAAAGATCTCTTCATTCCTAAACTCTATAAATAAGACCCAGTACTCAGCCATTTATTCATCTATTACTCTAAGTTCAGAGGCTGCAAGTTGCTAGGTGAGTGTGAGAGTGTAAACACTTGGGTTGGGAATTATAAGCTTGACCATTATAAGCTTATCAAACACTTGGGGAAGTAAGGTTTATTCACATTTCGGTTCAAGGTTTAGATTGGTCATATAAGTCTTCAAGGTATCCCAAACTCTAGTCCATTTCTGTATTATATTCTTTAAAATTCTCATAGTCTTCTACTCATTCTAACCTTATTCTTATTCTTGGTTAGGAAATCCAAGTTCTTAAGCACAAGGTTTTTGGCAAGTATATAGCATAGTTCCTTTTTCACTTTCATCCCTTTTCTTCAATATACTCACCATATTATAAATGGTTTTTAGGAGTGTTCCAAGGTCCCAAATCAGTTCTCATATCCCGGTTATTTTGGTAAGGAAAATAGGATAGGATTTATGTGTTATATGCTTTTATATGTTATCTTATGATTTTATGTTATGTAATATGTTATGTTAAGTATGATTGTAGACTTGGGCATATGACCTATATGACTAACAAGCCCCAAATAGATTATGGGCATATGACTTGCTTAGCTAGCAGGACCCCACTAATCTAATGGTCATATGACTTGTTTAGTTTATGGGACCCCAAGTAATAATGGTCATTATAGTATGTATGTGACATAAGTGTTATGGTATGTTTTTATGTTGCATTATGAATTTTTATGTATATGGCTATATGTTAGATTTTCCTTGCTGGGCATTAGGCTCATTCCTTTTATGTTTATATGTGCAGGAAAATAGCTATAGTGGCGGGAAGGGTTCTTGGATGCTTGGGGAATGTGTATTGAGGCGGAATGGATTCAAGGAGTCGAGAGTTTCGGTTTCGAGGATGAAGTCTTTATTTATGGTTTATGTGTATTTTTCCGCACCTATTTATGTAATCTCTTTTTCATTACCATTATGTTATGTTTTGTTTTTAAAACAATGGGATCCCATATCCTACTTTAGATTTTATGTAAGTCTAACATTTGTTTTTTTTAAGTTTTAATAAAGTTATGATCTTATCACTTGTAAGTGTTATTATGAATTAGTGTCTATGTATAGTTTTCGTTAATGGTCCAAAAGTCTAGAGTAGTTGGGTCATTACACATAGAGGGAGCATCGCCGAAATTCTGGGAGCGAGGTGGTCGTGTGTCGAGTTGGAGTACTGGTGCGACGGGGATCTACAACGAGAAAGGAAGAAAATGCAAGCTCCAGAGATCTGGTCCATGCCAGATCTATGACAGGAAAGGAAGAAAATGCAAGCTCCAGATCTGTGACGACTGATGGGAGGACTTCAGCGACAGGATCTGACACTTAAGGCAACAAAGTTTGCAACAGGTTGATTTGTGGCTTAGGTCAAGGTTGAAGAAGATGAGATTCGACGACTGAGAAAGGGAACTCTAGCAGTTTGCATGTCTAACAAAGGGGAAAAGCTTCAACTTTCTCTCAAGTTCCTAGAGGACGAGTGGGAATGGAGGAACAAAGGAGCGGTCATGCATGGAGTGTCATGCTTCAGATTTTGATCTTTTATGTGCGTAGAGAGATTGTGAGTGGAGGTCTTAGATCACCTTTGCTCATTCCCAAATTCTGTTTCAAGAGAAGAAGAAGAAGAAGAAGGGTGATGTAACAACCCAAATTCACTAATAAGGCTTAAGGGCCTTGATTAGTGTGCCAGGAGGGCATTACTGGAATAATTGTGATTTAATGAATAATTATGTGTTTAATATTGTTTATATGATTATAAAATGTGGTATATGATATGTGATAAATGTGAGAACCACATTATTATGTGGACAGGTTCATTAAGCACGACTCAAGACGATTCTAGGGTCAGATAGCGGGAAAGTCATAATGGGGTTTAAAGTTATGACTTTAGAGAAGTCAGGAATGTTATTAGATAGCGGATAGTGAATTGGGTTACCGGGACATGAAAATAAATTTATGGAGATATATTTGAGGTTAGGATGTCTAGGCGGGAATAATGAGGGATTTTACCATTTTGGCCTCGGGGACAGTTCCGGTACCCCGAGCCTCGGGGTTAGCTTAACACGTGAGTCAGACTTAAGGAAGCCTTTAGAAGAAATATAAACCGACCTTAATTTAGCACTTAGGCTCTTTCTCTCTCTCTTGCTCACGTTCAAGGAAAACACTAAAGGAAAAATACAGTGAATCAAAGGGGAAACAAGCTGGGATTTCTGTGATTTGGGGGTGAGGAATTGAAGGTCTAGCTCAGAGATTTATCAAGCTTTAGAACAGGGATTAAGGTGAGTATTTAACTCTGTTTTCTGTGGTTGAATTATGAATTTTTGCTGGGTTTAGTTGGGTGCTTAAACAAGTTTGGTTATGGTGTTTAAGGCTGAATTAAAGAGGAGATTTTGGAGACTTGGCTTGGCTACAGTTTGGTGAAGAGGTTCTACAACAGAGGTGAGTTTTAATTTCTGGTTTGAAGGTCTTAGATTGAATTTGGTGGTTGGTTTATGTGTGTTTAAGCATTTGGGTTGCAGAAATTGAAGGGAAGTGATTGAGTAGGTTAGGCTATGTTTTCTTGGGAGATTATGCTATTTAGACCATGCTAAGAGGTTGGGTATTAGGTGGTTAAGAGTTGGGGAGTTTTGGGATGGTTTAAGGTAAGGTTCTGAGCTCTTGAATGGTGGAAAAACTGGGTTCGAAGGGGAGGGCCGCGGCTCTGTTCTAGAGCGCCGCGGCCCTAGCATGCAAAGAAGGCAGGGAGGTTCGGCCAAGGGGGCGCGCCGCGGCGCCCAAGGCAAGGGCCGCTGCGCGTGTGTGGTTCAAAGTGGGGTTAGTTTCTGTTTGAGGAAGGGTCGCGGCTAGGCTTTGGGGGCCGCAGCCCTTGGTTGTACACTTGGAATTTTGAGGGTTTTAGGCATGGAGAGTGGTCTTGGGTGCTCGGGTTTTGTTTCACCACCGTGCTTGGTGGAATTATGAGTCCTGGGAGTTAGTTTTGTAAATTGGAAACCTATATTTGGATATTTATGAAACCCTATACTTTGATTGTGGTTAGGTGATAAAAGCTTGGGCTCGGGAACGAATCGTGCTTGAGGGGCGTTGCTCATAATTCAATAACCGTTTAGACTAAAGGTAAGAAAACTGCACCCGAGTGTATGGTTTTGAATGGGACTAAGTGCTCCCGAGTGTTGTATCGTGTCATCGTTGGTATTATGCCAAGGGACATGTATAAGCGGTCTAAGAGTACCGTTCATGACTTTAGCGCACGGGGCGCGAATTGGCCACTGGGAGCCAGAAACAATAGGATAACAGAGGGAGCAGCCTGTGAGCGCTAGCCCTGGTTATCGTCTGTGCAATGTGTATTATGAGCTGAGATGCTTAGTATGTGAAATACTTGATTGATGATATACTTGAGTTTATGAGATGCTATATGTGTAATTGACTTGTCACTAGTTGTTCATGCTCTGTTAATGCTGTGTTTTCTTGTTGGGCCTTGGCTCACGGGTGCTTCGTGGTGCAGGTAAAGGCAAGAGCAAGCTGGACCAAGCCTGAGGTGGAGAGCTCCGAGGTGAAATGTACATAGCCAGCTGTTCGATCACCATGGTCGAGGAGCGTGTCAGGACAAGGATTACCTAACTGCTCATTTTGCCTTAGTATGGCTAGTCAATGTATTTGAACTTCGTAACTTCTGTAAACGGCTTTTAAACTGTCATTTTTGGGATCCCGTATGTATAAACAATGTTTAGTAATGAAAATGTAACTTTTGAGACCAAAATGCTTTTAACCCTAGTTCCCCTACAGTTTCAGTAACACGATTTTACTTTAATGACTTGGTTAGCAAGTCTGGCACTTTATAAACACACAGTGTAACGGTCTTGGCTATCCAGGGCGTTACAGGTGATATCACCCAATAAACTCCTAAGTGGTCGCAGTAGTAATCAGACTATATCGTATCAACAAAGACCTAAAATACAAGTAAAAAGAAAGATTAGTAAATTAGAAATAAGAAACTTAGAAATAATGTAACTTTGAAAAAGAATAATTTTTAAACACTAAATAAACAAAATTAAAGAATTAGAATCATATAGAAAATATGGAAGGCACAAGTTTGATTCATGCAAACATATATATATATATATATATTTAAATAAAATTGATTCATTCTACTCAACTATAAGTCTACACCATTAATTATTGTTTGAAAATATATATAATACGGCTCACCTTTAAAATATGTTCTTAATTAAATTATGCTAACTTCTAATTTTAAAAACCTATCATATTATATACCTTAGAGTGACAAAATACCAATGGCAGAATGCAGTAAATAGCATAAAATATAGCAAATATCCTAAATTAAATCAAGAGCCTAAATTACATAAGAAGAGCATGACTATACTTATGTAAAAGACACCAATATACTTAGAATAAAAATTATAAGAAAAAAATATAAAAATGAAGAACAAAAAGAATCAATATATTAAAAATATAATGTGGAACATGAACTTTACTCTAGCCTTTCCAAAGAGAATTTAGCCTAAAATAGGCATTGTTTTCAGAAAAAGTATAAAAGAAATAAAAGGAAAATAAGAAATATGTGTATTTCTCTCTAACTCTACTCTCTACTCTTAATTCCACCATCTGATGCTTTTTTCCCTACATTTGACTCTCTACTTATAGTGGAAATAGGACTCATCATGTGTGAAATTGTGTACAAAAGAGTAGGAAAAATGGCTACAAAAACTTATGGAAAATGGGACTAGTGGGAGACAACAAAGGCACATGTCGTGTGCTAAGAGGGTGTGCAGGGAGACAACGTGGGCCATGTGTCGTGTGTGCAGGGCTTCGACAGGTTCATCAGGCGAGGTGGCAGGCGGAGTGGGGACGCGTGTCGACTTGGCAGGTGGAGTGGCAAGCAGCGTGGTAGGGAGGCGGCAGGCGTGTCAGGTGGCTCGACTTGCGTCAGGCGGCTCAACTTGGCTTGGCTTGACGAATTCGATGCAAACACGTGTCAGCTGCAGGTGTCTTTTGGGCTTGGACTATTTGCGCTCGGTTTGGGCCTAGTTCACCTACAAAAATGTCATTTTTTCATCATTTCTTCAATTATAATTCTTTCTTTCTTCTTTTTTTTCTGTGTCAAAATATATTTTACTTCTTGAAAATTAAACACAAATTAAATTAAAATTAATATTTTCAAATATAAATATATTCAATAAATCCATGAAAATAGTAATGAAAACGTAATTAATTTTAAACTTTAAAACTAATAAAATGATATTTTTGAGCACTATCACAACCCCCAACCAGCTTATTATTAGTCTCTAGCAATTCAAGCGAAATGATAAATGTCAACATGATATATTTCAACTCAAAAATTGTAATAGAACTTAAGTATTAACACAAAATGTTAGTAACAAGTCAATAAGAGTTACCAACATTACTTTGAACAAATCTAGAGTTGTGAGTGTGTGCAACAAACTTGTACCTTCTTACTGCAAACCATAGCACATAAAGCCTTCAAAATTATGTCAAGTAAAAGTCTCAACTCCATTAACCTCTCATGTAATTGAAAATATTTAAATTTATGGGTTTCGCTCATGGAGTTGGAAATAAAGAAGTAAGCACTCATCAAATGGATATATATTTAGGAGAAAATTTTAAATAATCATTGAAACAAAGATAGGAAATAAACTATTTGGACAACCACCATAAAGAATACCACAAAACCAGTTTCTCTAGAATTCTAAGTTAAATAGAAAATCTTTACATTCTTCGAGTCATAAAATAAAACATGAAATTAATAAAAACACATTTTGTTTCTTGGACACAAGAGAAAACATAATTGAAAATGATAGAACTATTGCTCTTGTGTCTTTCTTTTCTTTTCTTCTTTTTTTTCCTTCTTTTTTCGTCTTTTTTTTCATAAAGAACATAATAAAAAGGCTCTCTAATAAGATTTTTCTATAGAAAATATTATTGTAATGACCCTAAAAACACATACAAGACCAAAATCATGCGGAAATTTAAACTTTTTACTTTTAACTCATTGTACGGAAAATCATTATAATTTTTTTTTTAAAATATCGTGTGCCACACTTTTAGTTTAGCAAACAGAAATAAACTACTCTTCCACAAAATTATAACAAAACAATTATCCCAAAAGAAATAACAAACTTCGGCTTTTTCTTTTCAAAATGGTGATCCATCAAAAACTTCCCCATGTTAGGCCACACGTACATATCCACAAGCAGACTCCGGCGCTCACTACTCCACTTTGCCTTTGCACTTACCTACAACATGAAATAACTGGATAAGCGAAAACGTTTAATAAGAATAGCCTTACACACAAATATACTAAACCCAGTAACGGGTTGATCTAAGGTAGTTATCGTTACCAGTCATTAGGGTATTGGATAAGTTCCAACCCTATCATACAATTCTCAAACAATAGCCAAATCATAATTAAATACTTTGATTGTACCTAACAACCAACGTTACACATATCATAATAACCTGCACTCAGAAAATCCTAAAACATTCGAGATATATATAATTACACAATTTAATCAACTCAACAAACATAAAGGATCCTGGCTCCAATACGAATTCCCTCTTAACGTCCTGGCTCCAACCCAGACTATCTTACCATGTCCTGGCTCCAATCCAAACTTTATCTTACCATGTCCTGGCTCCAACCCGGACTATAATTTTACCATGCCCTGGCTCCAACCCAAATTATAATTTCACTGTCCTGGCTCCAACCCAAACTATAATATCACCATCACCTGGCTCCAACCCAGACTATAATTTCACCATGTCCTGGCTCTAACTCGGACTATATTTTACCATGTCCTGGCTCCAACCTGGACAATATTACAATAAGGTTCTGGCTCCAACCCAAACTCACTTACCATTAAGTCACAGAATGCATAAGCATTGCAAAGGTAGGCATTAAGCATACCCTGGTCTTAATGACTCGAATAAAACTATTGCAATCTACTAATACAAGAACACACTAGTATATTCATGTTGTAGCCAAGAAAGAGAAAGGCTAACTTACTTGGAGTCCTTAGTTCTCAGCTGGATCTTTAACACCGCTATTCATTTTCCTTTTTCGTGGTTACTGTAATTAATACAGTGTACTCGAATTAAACTATGAAATACTCTTTTAGCTAATATTCTATGATAGCTAAATGCAATAAAGTTCTCTTAGAGACTCTATACATGGTAGGGGACAATGTGGGCCACGTGTCACGTGTGCAGGGCTTCGGCAGGTGCGTCAGGCGAGGTGGCAGGTGGAGTGGGGACGTGTGTTGGCTTAGCAGGCAGAGTGGCAGGCGACGTAGCAAGGAGGCGTTAGGCGTGTCAGGCGGCTCGGCTTGCGTCAGGCGGCTCGACTTGGCTTGGCTTGACGAATCCAATGCAGACACATGTCAGTTGTAGGTGGCTTTTGCGCTTGAGCTATTTGGGCTCGGTTTGGGCCTAGTTCACCTTCAAAAATGCCACTTTTTCATCATTTCTTCAATTATAATTCTTTTTTCTTTTTTTTTCTTTGTGTCAAAATATATTTTACTTCCTGAAAATTAAACACAAATTAAATTAAAATTAATATTTTCAAATATAAAATATATTACAATAAATCCATGAAAATATTAATTAAAACTTAATTATTTTTAAACAATAAAACTAATAAAATGATATTTTTGAGCACTAATCAAGGGGAAAAAAAAAGAAATTTCAAACTCATATATGGTTTTAGACTAAGCTTTGTAGTCTCGAACACCACCTCCCCATAATCATCTTCATGAAATTTTCAATGAACCCAGATTTGGTTCAAGACCGAACTTTATAGTCTTGGGAAAAAAGAAAGTTTGCAAACTCAGCAGTAAAATGGTTCTCAGAGTTGTTCTAGGCATTAGAACAGGATGATCTGCAAAGTTTGGGACCTTAAAGTTTTCTCGTCCAAGCACCTAAATGGTTGGATTAGATTTTGAGTTTTGCTTTAATTTTTTATTTAGGTTAGATTAGTTTTAATTTTTTATTCAAATATAATTCTTTTAAGTTTAGGATTATGTTTAATTTTTATTTTATTTATTAAAATGATTTGTACATTTTGATTCATTTTAATATCATTTAATAATTAAAAATATTGCTTTTAAATTTTTATTTGTTTTTTATATCATTAAATTAAATAATTAATAAAATATAGGGGAATTCTGGTCATATTGAAAAAATGTTTGACCAAAAATAAGACTCAGGGTACTATTTTGTTCTAATTTACAAAACACAGAGGCCAAAATGGTATTTACTATTTTCAATTTGAAGTTAAATAAAGACTTATCCACCCCAAGTATGTCAAACAAAAACTACTCTACTAGAACACCTATCATAAACCAAGATTGACTCCTTATCTGTAACGCCCCAATTTCTTGAAATGTTAACTAACTCTTACAATAATTAGTTTTGAAGTAAAACACCCTATAGCAGAAATCCAACGTGAATTACAACCAAACATTTAAAAGAAAGAAACTCCAGAGTTTCATGGTTATCGTAAATGAAGTAAAATAAAACAAACTTTTGATCCCGACAATAAAACTAAGAACATCATTCAAAATACTTAATAAATTTTCCTAGTAGACCCGATCCCTTATGGTCGTTAAATCCTTAACATGTACGCCCTCTAGCCAAAGCTCTCCACTTATTGTGTTGTGACAATATCTTTCTCTTTACCTGCAGGATAGAGTACCCATGAGCCAAAGCCCAGCAAGAAGAGTTGTGTAGGACACAACCCCAAAACCTCAACCAGGAATTTGAATAATAACAAATCAAATAAAAACATGACATAAAATAACATATCGTAGCCCAGGTAGAGTTGGACAAATGTAGTGAGCATATTATAACATAAGCATGCAATTTCAACATATCATAAGCATGTTGTTTCATAACGAAGATATGCATTTTAAAACATAAGCATGCCATGCAGTTATCACATATACATACAAAACACATAAACTATAACCACACATAATCTATTTAACATGATCATACACTAACAGGTTCATACATTAACATAAATGTTACCATATAATACAAATTCTTCCATATGAGTACGAGAAGAGTACACCCTATGTGCAAGTGTCCACTCTTCTTACCTCAAGTCCAAGCAGCAAAAATAATTTTGTCCCCTTCAAGTTTCCTTACCGAGCCCTAAACACAACATAAAATGACACAATCTTAATTTCATAACAATAACCAAATCTTTATCACAATGCACCCATGCTCTTCCTAATGTTGACTCATATTTCATAACTATTGTTATATGAGAACTCTATCAATGGAAGGTACTTGCTCCATGATCCACTGAAATCCAACACACATGCTCTAAGCATGTCTTCCAGAATCTATATTGTTCCTTCTGTCTGCCCATCTACCTGAGGGTGGAATGTTGTATTGAATTTCAACTTGGCACCCATCGCTTTCTATAATCCTTCCCAGAACTTACACGTGAAATTGGAGTTATTATTCTAGGAGGCATTCTTTTTTGCCTATCTCTTAGCAACACCTTCTTTCCCAAATTATGTCTTCCATTATCTCAGGAGTGAGAGCCCTTTCCAAAACCTGAGCATATGTATTGTTGCCCCCTACTGACACAATCTCTACGTCTCTGGCTATCATAGGCTTTAAGCCTCAAACAAACCAATCTACTCTGGTTGCGTTAGTTAGCACTAGGTCTGCTGTGAACTTGTCAAGTCTTTCAAACTTTAATGTGTACTCTATCACCGTCATATTCCCCTAGGTCAAGGTAGAAAACTTATCCACCTTTGACACTCGTACCACATCATTGTAGTACTTGTCATTAAATGCTTGCTGAAATTCTGCTCAGGTCATTGCAGTAACATATCTTGCCTAAGAGATCACTTCCCACCAAGTCCTTGTGTCATCTCTTAGCATGTGAGTTGCACAGGCTACCCTGTCGTTTCCTCTGACTCGCATGAAGTCCAGAATTGACCCCATCATACTCATCCATTGTTCAGCCTTCAATGGATCAGCGCTCCCTTCAAACACTGGAGGATGTTGCTTCCTGAATCTTTCATACAATGGCTCCAAATGATTGCCAGCTTCAGGAATATCTACCAACAGTGCTAAGGGTTGTTGAATGTCTTTGATTAATGGTGTTGGTTGAGCTTGTTTCTGCCTCAGCTGTCTCAGTTCCCTTAATTCTTCAGCCTGTTTTCTCATGTCTTCTTGCATGGCAATAAACTGCACATCCAACCTTTGGTAGGCAGTATGAGGATCTTCGTTGTGCCTATTTCCCCCATCAATTGGTGGAAGGTTGCCATTGTGGTTAGCTCGTGTATTAGGTCTCACAACATTTGGATTGTTGAGGTTGCGATTAACCCCAGCAAACCTTCGTATTGATATTATGGGAGGCATGATTTTAGTTTGTTGCTGAAACCAACGGCGTATCTTAGTGAAACTTTTCCAAATCAGTAACCAAAACATACTTTTAATCCATCAAACAACTAGTCTCCATTTATTCATAAAGCTGGGATATCTTGATACATCCATCATTCACAAAGTTCATAAACCAAAGTAAGGAAATAAATCAGACTAAAACCAATTTGCATACAGCAAAACGTCTAAAACTACATTTTATGCACAGGAAAAGAAATTTTGAGCTTATATAACAACTCTGCAGAAAGTTCTTGATCAAATGATTCATTAGGCCTCTCGACCCCTTATTGTCTTGTGAAAGCCATAAGTGTGCATTTGTACTTAGCTCCCTCCAAAGCCCTATCTTGTACGCACTTCCATACTGCTTAAAGTTCTTCCTACATCCTTCTTGAAGAAATTGTATCTCTAAATACTTCATACTTCTTCTTACAGCTTAACAATCCTCCTTTCCAGACCACGTCTTGAATGCTTTGATTGACCGTCACACAATGGTCCACTAACTTGTGGATGCTCCATTCTGCAAAGCATTGCATCCTTATCCTTTGTACCTTCTTTATCCTTCTTGCTAGCTTCCTTCGTTGAGTCTTGTTCAAGTGAACCTTAGGGACTCTAAGCACAGAAGTCATACTAGCTACTCTATACATGCAGTGTAACGACCCCAAATTCACTATTAAGGCTTAAGGGCCTTGAGTAGTGTGCCTGGAGGGCATAATGGGATTCTGTGTGTGTGTTTAATGAGTTTTATGCATGATTATGATTTAATGCACGTTATATGACTATTTGATTATTTGAGATGCATGACTATGTGAATTAGAATGCATGTAGACCTGATTGTCTTAAAAAGAGCATAATTGTAATCTGGCCATTTTAGGGCATAACTGTGATAATTGTATTATGTGATTTGTGCCATGTGAGTGTGGTGTTTTTATCAGAATGCACGCATCAAGACGGTCCTAGTGAGCCGATTAGTCTAAAAGTCACAACGGGATTTTGTACCCGGCTCGGGGGGAGCCTAGGGGTACTTTGGGAATCTTATAGGTTGAGTTGTGAATGAGTGGTTTTAGTTACTGGAAATTGAGTAACCTGGGTAACCATTTGTAACTGCTGTGAGTAACAAGTATTAGATAGAAAATGGTAGAAATGAAATAAAAGTGAAAGGACTTAAGTGCCCTTGAAGGTTTAGTTAGGAAGGGGTAAATTGGTCTTTTGGCAAGGGTAATAGACAACTTTCAGCTGGGTTATAGGGGGGCACAGTTTGGGCATTGGGCATTTGGGTGTTTTGATAAAATTGGAAGAGAAGAAAAAGAAGAAGAAAGAAGGGTTAGGGCAAGAAGAAGAAGAGAAGGGGCTGAAGTGGGAGTCTAGGAGGAGATCAAGGAAGCCTTGGGTGGATTCTCCATTTTTGGTAAGGATCTTTTACACATTTAAGTTTGGTTTCTGTTTTGATTTGAGGAATTTAAAGCATAATTAAGCATTTTTAAAGTTTTGGTTTAGGTTGCTGAAATTAGAATCAAGGGGGTGGATTTTTGGGTGTGATGGTGTTTTGCTCTTGATTCTAGTCTCTATAAGTTGTTAGATGGTTCATGTGAAGTTTGGAATTGAGTTTTGGGGTTGAGATATGTGTTTGGGCTGGTTTGGAGGTATTTTGGATGAAGGAATTGAAGGAGAGAAACCCAGAAATTTTGGGTTCGTAAGGGCGCGCCGCGGCCCTGTTCTTGGGCGCCGCGGTGCGAGGCTGGTTACAGTCAAGGGGCTTTCTGACTTCTCTGGGCGCCGCGGCCCTTGCGGGTAGCGCCGCGGCCCTACGCCTTTTTTAGGACTTGAAATTTTACAAATTTGAGCTTTTGCTCCAGGGGTTCGGGGGATGTTTCCAATGATTTGTTTTAGGAATTTGGGAGTCCCGAGAGTGCGGGATTGGTCCCGGGAAGTGGTTTTGGGTTTGGTTAGTATTAAAAGTGTTTTATGTGTGTTGTGACTAGGATTTTGGAAAGGCTCGTGCTAGAGGACCGTGCTTGTGACCTTGGTGCATCAGGAAAGCTCGGAATACAGGTAAGAAAACCGTAACACCCGAGAATAGGGCATGGGCCCACTGTGTGATTGCAGGGCACGGCCCTAGATTGTATTGTGTGCAAATGTGTAATCTTAGATGAACTATTGTATGTTTGAATGGTTATTTCAGAATGTATTATATGTGTGATTATAATAGAATGAACGGCTAAGGCCGAGAGCGGCGAAGGCCGGGTACGGCCTTGGGGCCGGAAGTAACGCTCAGCACATGGGATGCTATAGCCAGGGTGGGACCCAAGGGATACATGAGTTATCCTACGGTGAGGACCGAGACCCCAAGCTTTGGTAAGGCCTCTGGGGCGGCATGGCCGTGCTTGTTTAATCTGATGGTTTTCTTATTTATCAATGAATTATGCCAGCTATATTATTTGCATATGTTATGTACTGTTTGGGTTTTCTTGCTGGGCTTCGGCTCACGGGTGCTCCGTGTGGTAGGTAAAAGCAAGGAGTCATTCAACCGGCCATGAGTATGGAGAGCGTGGGGGCGGCGCGTACATGTTCGGCCTGCCCGACTGCTTTGGTTGGGGGCATTTTTGTATATGGATGTATTTACCATTCTTTTGATAGTTGATCAAGTGTAAATCTATTTTTGAATTGGAAATATTTTGTAAACCTTATTTTGGGATCCCAGATATTTGATACTTAACGTTTTCAATGAAACTAAACATTTTCGAAGAGTACAGCCTTAAATTCTGATTTATTCACACTTTTGGTTTTAGAAACCACTTAGAGTCAGTCAAAAGCACGATTTCTATTTTAAACTCACTAAGTAACGGCTCTAAGGTAGTAGGGCGTTACAACTTGGTATCAGAGCGAGCCAAGGTTTATTGGTTCTGGAGATTGACCGAACATGTACGCACGCTGCCATTGAAAAGCTCGACTCAGGGTTGATTGGTATGGTCGATTGATATATTCATGAATATGTGTTTAATGCTTTGTGTGCCTGCCTAGATTGTTATGAGCATGATGATTGAAATAACATATGCATGATGCCAGGGCAAGGCCCGTTGTATGCTACATGATATTTGTATGTCATTTTGGTCGAATGATCATGGTCGTTGTTGAGATTGAGAGGTGGAAATTGGACCTTGTTATCATGCCTGATGAGCGGTGTCACTGATTGCAGGCATTTAGTTCTAATGCCTCGCCAATCATCGAGACTCCGCGGCATTCAGGCCGAGGATGACAACCAGGGGCAGGACCCTCCACCTGCTCCTCAGAACTGGCAACGGATTTTAGCCGAGATGGAGGCTAGGTTGAAGAAAATAGAGGAAGAGCTTAGTCAGTTGAGGCAACCAGCTCCTCCACCAGCCACTGGGATACCACCACAGCCGAGTGTGGTACCAGCTCCGGTTCAACCTGTGACTGAGAACAGGTTGGAACCTCTGTATGAAAGATTTAGAAAACAGCAACCTCCTACCTTTGAGGGCGGAGCAGACCCACTGCAGGCTTAGCAGTGGATGAGTACGATGTCTATGATCCTGGACTTCATGAGGGTTGAAGGAAGGGATAGGGTTGATTGTGCCAGTTATATGCTTAGAAATGATGCACGAATATGGTGGGATGTGGTAAGGCAACGAAGGGATACTACAACTATGACTTAGGAGGAATTCAAGAGCATTTTTAACGAGAAATACTACAGCGTAGCCGTTTGATCTGCGAAGGCGGATGAGTTCAACAACCTGACTCAGTGCAGGTTATCCGTCACCGAGTAAGCCCTGGTATTCGACAGATTGGCGAAGTTTGCGCCAGAGCTAGTGCCGACTGATGCGGCCAGATGGAACAGGTTTATACGGGGATTGAACGTAATGATCGCCCGTGACGTGAGTATTACAATGACTCCAGAGACTACCTATGCGCAAGTGGTAGACAAAGCCCTCACTGCTGAGAGGGCTGAGGATCAGATCTGGAAAGATAGCGCTGCTAGGCGCGATACCAGGAGAGTTGTGCCTTCTTCTTCTGGGCCTAGTCGGGGCAGCGGCCCCAGTGAGCAGAAGAGGAGAGTACCAGACTCATTTTCTCCTTATGGTTCCGACAGGAGGGTTCGCAGTTCTGTGGGTGGCTACCATGGCGGAAATGACAGCTGGAGAAGCCTTCCGATGTGTCCTCGATGCAGGCGACGGCATCAGGGCGAGTGCCGGACCAGGGCATGCTTTGTTTGTGGGAGCACCGGTCACTTGAAGAAAGATTGCCCGCGGGCTAAAAAGGAGGAGCCAAGGCAGGGAGACAGCCTTGCTCCTGCTAGGGTTTTCACCTTGACTCAGACTGAGGCAGAGGCCAGTCCCTCAGTGGTCACAGGTCAGATGTTTAGCGCTGGATCCTTGTTTACTGCATTGATTGATTCTGGTGCTACGCACTCATTTGTTTCTGCTAGGGTGATTGATCAGCTTTGTAGACCTAGTATATTGTATGCTAGGGGTTTTCAGACTATATTTCCTACAGGAGAACTGGTAGTCTCTAGGAGGTGGGTTAGAGCCTTACCAGTAGTGGTAGACGGTAGAGAATTGTTTGTTGACCTGATTGAACTAGATATGGACGATTTTGATATAATACTAGGGATGGATTGGTTGACGCGGTATGGAGCAACCATTGATTGTAGGCGACGAATGGTGACCTTTGAACCAGAGGGCGAGGCACCCTTTGTGTTCGTGGGAACGGTGAATGGACCGCGGGTTCCTATGATCTCGGCACTAAAGGCTAGAGACCTGATGCAGGAGGGTTGCATAGGATTCCTAGCGAGTATAGTAGATTCCTCCAAGGTGGCGGCAGTGGGATCGAATGAAACCAGAGTGGTCTGTGAGTTTCCAGACTTGTTTCCAGCAGATCTGTCGGGATTGCCGCCACAGCGGGAGATTGAGTTCGTCATAGAGTTGGCTCCGGGAGCAGAGCCAGTATCCAAGGCACCTTACAGAATGGTTCCGGCAGAATTAAAGGAATTGAAGATTCAGCTGCAGGAACTACTGGATTTGGGGTTTGTCAGATCGAGTTTCTCGCCATGGGGTGCTCTAGTTTTATTTGTTAAGAAAAAGGATGGATCGCTCAGGATGTGCATCGATTACAGGGAGTTGAACAAGCTGACCATCAAGAACAAATATCCATTGCCTAGGATCGACGATTTATTTGATCAGCTTCAAGGGAGTACAGTGTTTTCGTCATTGCATTAAAACACACAAGACAAACAATTACATGACCAAAACAAACTCAAATAAAGCTTACAGTGAAATAAGTCGAGCTTGTCTTTAGCGGCGAGAATACATGTCAGGATAATCTACAGGAAACAAAACCTGGCTTTGATACCAACTGTAATGCCCCAATTTCTTGAAACGTGAACTGACTCTTACAATAATTAGTTTTGAAATAAAACACTCTCTAACATAAATTAGGGTGACAAGTGTGGCCAATTTAACATATAATGCAAAGCTATATGTTTAAGAGAAATGTTTCAAGAAAAAAAAAGATAAAAGTATAGCAAATCTTTTAAATATGTGTGATATATCGATGTAACCACATATTTTCCTTTACCTGCAGCACAGGGTACCCATGAGCCAAAGCCCAACAAGAAGAGTTGGTAGGACACAACCCCAAAACCTTAACTAAGAATTTGAATAATAACAAATAAAAAAAACATGACATAAAATAACATATCGTAACCCAAGTAGAGTTGGAAAAATGCAGTGAGCACATTATAATATAAGCATGCAATTTCAACATATCACAAGAATGTTGTTTCATAATGTAGACATGCATTTTAAAACGTAAGCATGCCACGCAGTTATCACATATACATACAAAACACATAAACCACAACCACAAGTAAGATATTTAACATAATCATACACTAACAAGTTCATACCTTAACATAAACGTTACCATATAATACAAATTATACCATAAGAGTACATCAAGCGTACACCGTGTATGCAGGTGTCCCCAAGCAGCAACTATAATTCAATTTCCTTCAAGTTTCCTTACCGAGCCCTAAACACAACTGTGAATGCAAAAAATTGACCAAGGAAAAAATCTTTGGTCCCTAGTTAGACCACATGGCTAAAGGTCGGGTATTCATACTATTGGACTCAGACCTGTGGGTCTTGGGAATATGGAATAATTTCACTTAGAGCTTTCCTCGATGGAAGTATGGAAAGTATAGGTGAACATTTCCCTAGGCCAATGGCCTCGCGCCATCAGGGTGATTCGCGCCTCAGATGGGCCTCATGCCTAGAAGGGTGTCTCGCACCATGCCACACCTAGCCTCACACAATGAGACATCATAGGCCTCGCCCAGCCTCGCGTAGCGAGGCGCTCCATGCCTCGACCAGCCTCGTACAGTGAGGCGCTCCTTGCCTCGGCCAGCCTCGCACAACGAGGCACTCATGGCCTCGCCCAACCTCGCACAACGAGGCGCTCCTTGCCTCGGCTAGCCTCGCCCAGCCTCGCATGGCGAGGCCAAACTTCTTGTGTCTCACACCATGCCACGCGGAGCCTCGCACACCCGAGGGTCTCGCACCCTCGTACCCTCGCACCCTCGTACCCTCGCAAGCACCTCGCACCAACGCATGCCTCACCGCGCATCCGAGGGTCTCGCACCCTCGTGCCCTCGCATGCCTCGCCATGCACCTGAGGGTCTCGCACCCCCGCATGCCTCGCTGGGCACCTGAGGGTCTCGCACTATATTGGGCCTCGCACCCCTGCATGCCTCACCATGCACCCGAGGGTCTCGCACTACGTTGGGCCTCGCACCCTCGCATGCCTCGCATGCATAGCCATCAGGTACAAAGCACCCGTACGTGTACGGGTACAAGACGTACGACCATGAGGAGGACAAACGCATGACCATGACATCTGTATAACACAAGTAGTGGAGGTACGGATTTGTACAGAGAGTGGAAGCACTACATGAATGCCTCTGACTAGGTACCAAGCCGACCCCATGACCTTCTGCCCCACCACAACCTATGTCACTACCCTGACAATGTACTTATGTACAATCTTGTCCCCAGGGACCACAATGTATGAGGAGCCATTAGAGATCCAATATAAATAGATCATCACCCCTCCAGAAAGGGGTTGGAAAATTGATTGTATGCTAAGGTTGTTAAGCAATATACAATTTCGACTCCATTGTAGTTCTGCATATTTACTCTTTCAAGTTCTCTCCATCTTCTTCTAAGATACCTTTGGCAATACAGTCTCAGTTTTCTAACCTTATATCGTTGACGAGATTTCACCGTCAATAGTTTGGCGCCGTCTGTGGGAAGAACAAGCATCAAGCCAATGTTCTTTCGTCACTTCCAGCAAAGAAAGATGCTAAGGCGTTCAAAACGCCTACGGAAACTACAAGATGATGAGGTTCTTCGGGACGGAGTAGAGCAGAGGGCTTCCAAGAAAGACCCCCCCTCCGTCTAAGCATAGAGTTAGGCCCAAGGAACCTTTTCCCCCAGGGGAGGAGAAGGAAGCATCGTCCCCGGATTCCCGGCCCCTCGGAGGTCATTCAGAGCCGCTAGTGCATCCATTTCACCGACCCTCGGTGGCACCACGCTCAGGCCACCAAGACCCAGGTCCGTCGACGCACGGGCTAGGTAGGGGTCCCAGGGTGCACTTGGTAAGTTCCAGTTCAAGGACTCGTTTCTACAAGGATGAGATTCAAGAGTTACATAAAAAGACTCGAAGGCTGGAAACCGCGATAGAGAGCATGTAGGAGGTCTTAAACGACCTACTGCAAGGAAAGTTAAGCATACCCCTTCCTAAGCGTAAAGAGAAGGAGCGTGAGAAAGGGGAAAATACTATCCCCGCAAACGATGGGAGAACCCGAATTTCCACCAGTAAAACTCACCAGACAAAGTACCATGAGGGGCCTAAGCCGGAGAAATGCCCCCAGGAGCAAAGGCAGAGGGAAGGCGATGGTCGTAAGAATGAAGCAGAAGTCACCTCAAAAGAGGCGCCCCCTGGCCTAAGAGATGAGCTCCATGGGAAGAGGTCAGAAGTAAAAAACGCACCCCCCATGGCTCCTCCGAGGGGCACAACCAAGGTAAGGGATCAGCCTGAGAACCCACAAGACTCCTTATGCAAAAGGAGGAGGGAGATAGACATCAAAATGCAGGACCCTCAAGGCAAGATTATCACCACACCTGAGGGGCACAGAGATGATGAAGAATTTGACCATGATTCGCCCTTTGCAAGGGAGATCCAGGCTGAGCAAATCCCTGCCAACCTCAGAGAGCCTCGCATGACTCCATACGAGGGTACTACGAACCAAAAGTATCACTTAGACTACTTCAACAACTTGATGAGATTAAGAGGGGTCAACAGTAGAAAAAAATGTCATTTCTTTGTTGTTACACTTAAGGGTGTTGCATACAAGTGGTTCAAGAGGTTAAGGCCAAGAACTATCAAATCATGGCAGCAATTCTCTGGCGAATTTCTTCAACAGCACTATGCGGTCTGTGATTATGTTATGCCAATTACCGGCCTCGCTAACATAAAGCAAGGTGAAAATGAAAGTCTGAAGAACTATATCCATATGTTCAATATGGAAGCAACTAAAGTGGGGAGTTTAACCAAAGCGGAGCTCAAGATGGCTATTACAGCTGGAGTTCGTCCAGGAAGCAAGCTATGGGGTAACATGCTCAAAAGAGAAGTTATGAATTTAGATGATTTCTTCGAAAGAGCACAGAAGTACATGCGTGTGGAAGAGGGCCAAAAGAACTCGCATGTTGAAGAAAGCGAACCTTCCTCCAGTCGCCCTACTACCAATACGTTTGAAGAGTCTATATAGAAGGGGACGTCGTGCTAGAGGGGTTGCTGACCAAGTTTAAAATTGGACGAGGACCATTTAGCCATAAAAGTCCCAACACGACGGGAGATCACCTCAAAAATTACAAAAAGGGTCTCAACGTAGACGCTTGCAAAAAGGGTCTCAACGTAGACGCTCGCGAAAAGGGTCTCGAGGTAAATGCTCACAAAAAGGGTCTCAAAGTAGACGCTTGCAAAAAGGGTCTCAAAGTAGACGCTTGCAAAAAAGGGTCTCAAAGTAGACACTTGCAAAAAGGGTCTCAAAGAAGGCGCTTGCAAAAATAGTACTATGCCTAATGACGAGAAGGACGCTTCTCGCAAAAATAAATAATAATAAGCGCACGCTAAAATACATAAAATGATAGCAAGAACCCAAGGGGTCAACATATCCTTACAAGTAATCCAAGTGCACCAACGGACACGAATCACCCAGCAGTACCACCAGAGCAAAGTGAGTGTAGCATTATTATGAGTCTACTAGGAAGCCTGAAGACTTCCTAATAGACTGGGGGGCAAGTGTGAATGCCAAAAATTGACTAAGGAAAAAATCTTTGGTCCCTAATTAGACCACATGGCTAAAGGTCGGGTATTCATGCTATTGGGCTCGGACCTGTGGCTCCTGGGAATATGGAATAATTTCCCTTAGAGCTTTCTTCGATGGAAGTATGGAAAGTATAGGTGAATATTTCCCTAGGCCAATGGCCTCGCGCCATCAGGGCGATTTGCGCCTCAGATGGGCCTCATGCCTAGAAGGGTGTCTCGCACCATGCCACACCTAGCCTCACGCAACGAGACACTACAGGCCTCACCCAGCCTTGCGTAGCGAGGCGTTCCATGCCTCGGCCAGCCTCGCACAGCGAGGCGCTCCTTGCCTCGTCCAGCCTCGCACAACGAGGCGCTCCTTGCCTCAGCCAGCCTCGCATAACGAGGCACTCCAGGCCTCGCACAGTGAAGCGCTCCTTGCCTCGACCAGCCTCGCACAGCGAGGCACTCCAGGCCTCGCCCAGCCTCACACGGCGAGACCAAACATCTTGTGTCTCGCACCATGCCATGCAGAGCCTCGCGCACCTGGGGGTCTCGCACCCTCGTACCCTTGCAAGCGCCTCACACCGACGCATGCCTCATCGCGATTCCGAGGGTCTCGCACCCTCGTACCCTCGCAAACATCTTGCACCCTCGTACCCTCGCAAGCGCCTTGTACCAACGAATGCCTCACCGCGCACCCGAGGGTCTCGCACCCTCGTACCCTCACATGCCTCGCCATGCACCCGAGGGTCTCGCACCCCCGCATGCCTCGCCGTGCACCTGAGGGTCTCGCACTATATTGGGCCTCGCACCCCCGCATGCCTCTCCATGCACCCAAGGGTCTCGCACTACGTTGGGCCTAGCACCCTCGCATGCATAGCCATCAGGTACAAAGCACCCATACATTTACGGGTACAGGACGTACGATCATGAGGAGGACAGAACCATGACCATGACATCTGTATAACACAAGTAGTGGAGGTACGGATTTGTACAGAGAGTGGAAGCACTAAATGAATGCCTCTGACTAGGTACCAGGCCGACATCATGACCTTCTGCCCCACCACAACCTGTGTCACTACCCTTACAATGTACCTATGTACAATCTTGTCCCCAGGGACCACAATGTATGAGGAGCCATTAGAGCTCCAATATAAATAGATCATCACCCCTCCAGAAAGGGGGTTGGAAAATTGATTGTATGCTAAGGTTGTTAAGCAATATACAATTTCGACTCCATTGTAGTTCTACATATTTACTCTTTCAAGTTCTCTCCATCTTCTTCTAAGATACCTTTGGCAATACAGTCTCAGTTTTCTAACCTTATATCGCTGACGAGATTTCACCGTCAGCAACAACATATAATGCCACGATCTTAATTTCATAACAATAAACAAATCTTTATCACAATGCACCCAGGCTTTTCCTAACGTTGATTCATACTTCAAAATGTCCTCCTAAGGGTCCCAAAACCATTCTATAACAATCTCCTAACAAAAAACACTATTAAAAAAATTGCAACCTAAACTAGCAAAATACCCCTGCTTGGGTAAGTGGCGTGGTCGCGCCAAGCTTGGGCGCAATCGCGCTCACAGAAAGTTTCGGCTTTCTAGACTAGTAGCGCAGTCGCACTGACCATGGGCGCGGCCGCGCTCGACGATTTGTTAGAAATCGCATCTTGTGATTTCAACCCTATTTTTCCCCAAAACTCGAACTTGAACATCACCTAACCCAAAATTCAATGTACAATAACTCTAGAATCGCAAAAACCAACATTCTCACACATGTTTAATCAATAAATTATCATCAACTCATGCATTAATTCAAAAGATACACAAATGTATATGTGTTAAAGTTCAAGAACCCTAAGTTTATCTTCAACTTCTAGACAACCTATAACCAAAACTCATAATAATCTTTACCCAAGATCCAATCCTTAACATGTTTTTATCATTATGTTCAATCAAAACCTTTAAAAGCAATGCTAATAATTAAATCGTTATTTCTAGATCAATTTCTCAAAACAATAGGTAAACCAAATATAATTCCATAGAGTAATCAAGTCTTATTTTCAAATAGATTCCTACATCTCCAATCTTCTAAGCTTCGCCTTCAAAGACCCTTTGCTTAGATCGATCAAGTGACTGATAATTAAACGATATACTTAATCTAATATTATTTTAATTTGCAAATTTTCACCATAAAATCGAAAGACTAGTTTGTCACCAATTCTAACCCTCACATAATTAGGATCATGTATTTTATGTAATTTCACATAAAACTAACAGTTTACAATTTCCTTAATTAGCTTATGACCCCAAAAGTCCTCTTAATTACACTATGCCTGTAAATACAAAATTCATGACACTAATGCCCATACTATTTGAATGAATCATTATTGTTGCTCAAAACGTACAAAACTTAAAAAAAATTTACATAATCATCTTTCAAACCATAACATAGTCAAACAGACACACAATCATGTATTTACATAAAATTATCAAAATACCCCTTACTAAGGAAGCGGATATTACATTATTATTACTACATCATCGTATAAAATGAATAATTGAATTCAATTTGACAGGTATTGAATGCCATCAAACACCATTGAAACTTATTATTATATGGCCAACTCAACACAAAATCCCATAAAAATCATACATTAACAAAATTCCCATTGAAAACCATCGAATTCCATGGAATTTTATCAATAAAAGAATTGCCCACAAACGATCCCAAGACCCAAACTTTAGTTTAACTCGAAATGAATGATAATATCAACACTGGAACTTTATACACAATTGCTCAATTTATGCATGTTTGTTTATGCTTTAAATCAATACCCATAACTAAATTAATTAGAAAATACCTAACCCGTGATTTATTTAAATGGAATCAATAAAAATGACGAAAAAACAAATTGAAGAGATGAGAAAGGGAGATATTTGGAAAGGAAAAGAGGGGGAGTTCGTGGGAGAGAATAAGATGGGCAAATCATGTCAAGATGTTCACAAAGGGGTTTCAGGTATATATTGTTTTTTTTTTTAATTTGCTCAAGAGGTTTCAGGTATGCTTTGCTATGTTATGAAACATAGAGCATATTCTTTCAATAAAGGACTTCTTTAAGCATATTTAGTCAAATTCCATCAAATGCAAAAACCAACAATACGTGAACCAATGTACACGATTTGGTTGACTCTTCCCAAACACGAGCAAAGCGAACCGAGCCACGAACTCCGTAGGTAGAGAATCAGAGTTTGATTAAAATAAATATTAAAAGTACTCGAAAACTTGGAAATACCATATCACTGAATACCCACATTAACACTTCCACTCTCTCTTGCATTTCCACACTGTAAAGTGGTTCGTTCTTCTAAATGGCCAATTAAATATTTTACTTGCACCACCAAACTATGAAACAAAAGTAAAAGTTTGCCTTGCATTGGTCAGACTAACATTGAGGATTCCTTTTATTAATTATTTTTCAAATCTCTATTTTTTTTTTCGAGAAAAAATGCAGTCCTCTGGAAGAAAACCATTCAGGCATATGTCTCTAAGCCAGGGAACAAAATCAACTGCTCAAGAAAACAGTTTCTTGAATTTGAAAAGAGAAATAAAAATGGCAATGTTCATGACAGAATATAAGCTCCCCATTACTTCAGTTTCGCAAATAGTTTCAGTGCCACCTGCATAGTAACACAGTAGTAGTCTCAGAAAAACACCAGAAGCACAACGAGGAAATAAAGCCTGTTGATGGAAGAATGACTGATACTTACACATTTGTCAACACAAGACCAGTAATCAAAATATTGCCCGGTACAGTGCTTGTGCCCAGATTCATCTCCTTGGATCCTTTTAACACATGCCTGGTGAATGAATAAATTTTTAAGAATTTTTAGTCATCAAAAAGAAAAAGAAAAAATATTTAATCAAACAATCTAGGCAGGCTACGGCATTTTACAAAACTTTTTCTTAACTATCATATCACAACGTATGAACTTAACTAATTTAACTTTTAACTAGTTTTAGAGGTAAGAAATGGAAAAGTCATCAATTATGTAAATAGATAGAAACTGCATTATAAATCAATTAACACTACCTTGTTTTGAAATCATTTTGTTTTAAAAGATATCCCGTAGAATATAAATAGAATTATTATCCATAATCACTTATACATGCAAGCCCTAATACAATTATAATATGGACACTAAATCTAATAAATAAACTAAATACTTCCAATAGATCCCAAGAAAATAGTGCCTGGGAAAAGCTCCTACAGCTTTTATAGTGATGCCACAGGTTTTAAGTAGGCTACAGCTTGTTTTGTTATCTTACAGAAAAAAGAAGATGGAATTTGAAGGAAAAATAATTACTAATCAATATTTGTCCTTTAACTTCGAATCCAGGAGATAAAAAATAGTTTGCAGTACAAGTGGAGATTGTTTGATTTTTGCAGAAGGATGGACCCACCGAAACTCGGTGAAAACATGCACGTACTGAAACAGTAAAAGATTGATTCAAAATTGGACTGAAACTGTGATTTTAGGCAGTTCCATTTGAAAAAAAAAAATCAAAGTATTCTGGACAAAACCAAGTATTTGGTAAGTGAAGGGTCAAGTTCTCCATCCTCACAGAACCAAAAGCAATTCAAACTATTCCCTGAATTTTTCATCAACATTACATTTGCCAGACACAGAAAGCAGCCAGTGAGTACTGAACCAATCATTAAAAATGTACACCCACATATCCAAACAGAAACAACCATAGGCAACAACATATCAATCATAGAAAAGTTCTACCTGCACCTACTTAACAAAATTTAATTCAGATCTCCAGAATTTTGCAGCATACCTGATATTCAAGTAATGGTTTCACACACTTCGGCTTGCATGACTCCTCGAGATACTTCTTTGGATCTACAGGTTCATCATCCGCCCTACAATCAAGCAGGAGAATGTAGAAAATAAAATAACTGGAGAAAATAATCATAACGTCTGCACAGTTGGAAAGTAAGGAATTGTACCAATTAGTAATTACTAGTTATTAAACATCAAATAGTATGAATTTTCACAATTGGCCTCTGTTGTTATGAACAAACATGCAAATTGCTTGACCTCTGCGCAAAAAAATTAAATTTTTAGTTTCTCTTCGGAACCCTGTGGCAAAGGAATTCAAGGATTTCCCTTTTTCCTCAATCAATCTTGGATGAAAAAATTACTTGTATTGGCTAGAGTTTATTTTTGTTTTTGATGTTTTATTTATATTTACTTTATTGTTTTAAGAAAGTTATGTTTACATTATGGGGATACTATTCTTTTCTTTTCTTTTCTTTTCTTGTTTTGTGATAATTTTTTTCAACTAATAAAAGCTTTGTTTCTTATTAAAAAAATGGAGGTTGAAACCTAAAATCTGTTAGATCTTACTATCTATACTGCAACCCTTACAGTTCATATGACCAGATATTTCATTGCTGATGGTTGCTCCCACACTATGCAAACAAACAGCACTAAACAAATAACAAACTTAATAATCAAGTAATAGCCTAAGAGGGCATGCTTATTTTCCAAGAAGAAAGTTGCTTATAGTTAAATATGACTATTCCGAGTATAGACCGTAACACACACATGATGGTGGTTCATTTCTTGCTTAAAACTAAAATTGTTACAAAGTTAGAATTGAAAATTTTCTATTTACCTTTTTGCTTTATTTAGTGGGGATCCTACATTATATATTTCACCCAAAGTACATGAATGGTTTTTTAAGACAGTGATACACACTGATAAGCAGGTCGACTAGAATTTAATTAAAAATCAAAATGAAGCTTGCATTTTTGTACATATGTATATTGTTTGCAATCCTAGACTTAGTAATTCAGCATTTCACATGGTGCCCATTGTGTCTAAGTAGTCAAGTACAAAAGGGGTGTAGCCTCATAAAAATAAATTAAGGCCCTTATAATCACTTCCTCCTCCTATTTAATAAGTTATACGGTTAAAGGAATTATTTTCATTCTGACTAATTATCCTAACCCTAATGAGTGAAAAATTTGAAACCCTCCTTGGGGATGCAAATTGATGCCAAAAAAATTCGCAGCTGACCAGGCCAGAGATCCTAATAGATTATCCATCAATCATTAACACAACAACAAGTCCTAAAAAAACAAAGAACCTAAAAAAATAAAAGGGATCCATAGAGAAGCAAGAATGAAAGAGTATATATTTGGTTATACATAAAATAGTATCTGTTTCTCAAGGCCAACATAGTTCGAAAATTCTTAAAAATGCATAGTTTAAATACTAAACATATTATAAATATTAAGGGGAGGTAGCTGCAAAAGATAGTATTGAAGCCACAGAAAATCAAAGAATTTTCAGCTAAAAGGCACTGCAAAACATAACGATAAAAATAAAGCCACAAAGCATCAAAGAATGAAACCAAAACAAAGATGCACGACCCTTACATTGTGAATATATAAGACAAGGAAAACAACACAGCACGGCCGAGGCTGCCGAATTACCTGGCTGCATCACAAACACCACAAAGCACAAGAAAAATCAGCAGAGTTACTCACAGAACAAGAAAAAAAATCAGCACACACTCATACACACTTGTAAAAAATGAAAGAAAAATTTTACCCATCAGCCTAGAATGAGCTTTTGTAATTACAAGCAATCAACCATACCTTTTTATTTTCTTACGGTTGGACAACAAAAAGCTTTTATTATTTACTTATCTTTTGTGTGTAAGTTTTTGTAAACTAAAATTAAAAATGGTATACCAAGCATTAACATTCTAGTACTAACTATATAATTCTCACTACATCGAGTACCGAGATACATAGGAATAAAAATATTTTGCTACTCTAACTACACAACACAAATGGAACACCAAAACCACAGGCGCAGCTCCCGTACTGTAATCTTAAAACTATCAATAATGGCATACACTGCTTATATTTAGTCATATATGAACTACAAAATACTGTAATCTTAGCTCACTACTGCTAATGGGACACCAAAATCACAACCCGTAACAAATGTCATGTCAAAACATCTAACAACCATATAGGAACTAAACCATTTTGTTCCAAATAAAGAGTATAAAAAAGATAAAGTGCTGGAAAGAAAACATCACCTAAACATATCAAAAACATTATATAAATTTAGGGGCACAATTTACAGAATTATCGATTTCCATTTTCTTATAATTATAACAAGAAAAAACTTTAAAAGATCTAACTTTTGAGAAGAAAAAAATATCATATTCGATTTCCATTCCAACGAAACTAACAACAGTGCATAGAACCCTAATTTCTTTTCCACCATTTTCTCGGCTAACAAACACAACCCTGAACTCCCCTATTTCCAAAACTTCGTTTCAAAATTAAGATAAAAAAAAAAACGGGGATCAGATCGCAGGGAACTCAAATCAGATTCAACTTGAGATCAATCGAACTAAAAATGGATGATTAAACAGATCTGATGACTGATTCAAAGAAATTAAAGAAAGCGAAAGTAAAAAACGAATAAGAAAACTAGGGGGAAATGGCGGCGTCTTCTGTATTCATACCTCGGAAAAAGTCCACCACCAATCTCAAGAAAACATCACCTAAACATATCAAAAACATTATATAAATTTAGGGGCACAATTTACAGAATTATCGATTTCCATTTTCTTATAATTATAACAAGAAAAAACTTTAAAAGATCTAACTTTTGAGAAGAAAAAAATATCATATTCGATTTCCATTCCAACGAAACTAACAACAGTGCATAGAACCCTAATTTCTTTTCCACCATTTTCTCGGCTAACAAACACAACCCTGAACTCCCCTATTTCCAAAACTTCGTTTCAAAATTAAGATAAAAAAAAAAACGGGGATCAGATCGCAGGGAACTCAAATCAGATTCAACTTGAGATCAATCGAACTAAAAATGGATGATTAAACAGATCTGATGACTGATTCAAAGAAATTAAAGAAAGCGAAAGTAAAAAACGAATAAGAAAACTAGGGGGAAATGGCGGCGTCTTCTGTATTCATACCTCGGAAAAAGTCCACCACCAATCTCAAGTCTCAACCAGCTGAAGAAGGAGGGCGAAGGAAGTAGAGAAGAATAGGTTTGTCTTTCGGCTGAGTTTAGAAGAGAAGGTCTAGTCTCCCCTCAATCATTCCTCCCCTCTATTTCTCTAATTGGGCCTCGCTTTCATGGGCTGGCCCTATTCTTTGGACTTTATCATTTATGGGCTTGTATAAAAAAGATTATTTTTGGAAACTATAGTGGGATTTTTTTTTTTTTTTTTTTGTCATTGTTTTACAAATATAGGTTTTAAAAAAAAACTTTTCTCTTTTTATAGGAATTTGATTTGTTGCATTAAACATATTCGTAGGATTTTATTTGGTATCTTTACAATTATATACATATAACATAAAATAATTATAAAATTCACCTATAAAATTTTATTTACAAAAATGTTTTGTTACTTCATCAAAAAAAATACTGAATTTCAAAAATAATATTACCTGAATTAAAAATATTTCCGAATCTTGAATTTCTCATTTTTGTGGGTTTGCAAAAGTAGCATTTTGGTTACTTATAATGGTGATAAATTGTCAATTTATTACTTTTTCATAAAAAAAATATATTTATTTTTATAGCATATTATTTCATATACATTTTGGTTACCTCTATAACTTATTTGTTGAAATTTTTTTATCTTAAAATAATTATTAGTGTTTTTTAGATTATATTATGGTGTCTTATTTAAGATACTTTTACGTTACCTTCAAACTTGTTTTAGGAATTAATAAGTTACAATAAAATATAACAAATTACTATATAGTTTATCATCAAAAGTTACTTTTAGTATACTATATAGTAACTTTTTTAAATAGTAACTTTTTTAAATGAAAAGTTTTAAATCACTTTTTAGTCATTAATGTAATTTACTTATAAATAATAGTGTTTCTTTTATTAATCAACAAAAAAGAAACTTAGAAATTACTTTCAAATTATAATAAAAAAAATACACATTTTGGTTTTTTTTTATGAATTTTTGTTCAACCAAATTAAAAATCAACTACATAGTTACTTTTTAAATACAACACAGAAATTGCTTATTACAATTATTGAAGATACCACTCTGTTTTTTTTAAACAAAGCAAAAAATAAATTTTTTGGTTAATCAAATATAAAAGAAACTAAAATGCTACTTTTAATTCTAGTCATCTTCTCCGACGATTGCGAAAAAAACCTATGCTTCCCACATATCAAAATGACCATCTTAAAGAGTAGGCCGCGATAGTATCACTCTTGAATCCAAACGATTAGTGATGTGACCATAATTTTTGTTTAAAGTTGTGGAGCATATATAAAGAGAAAAACAATATAATATTGTAGAAAAAATCTTTGGTGCGGGTGTACGAAAGGGTCGCATATATGGGGTTGTTTTCTTTGGATTGTGATTGGTTCAAAGCATTAGGTATTATTTGGTACGGTGGAGATGCATGTACTATATATTTTTTGTTTTAATCTATTTCCAATTATATTAATATATAATTCTTTGTTCTCAGGTGTATTTAGCAAAAAGTCTAAAGACAGGACCACAAGCACTTCAACACAGCAAAGAAGTCGGATAAATCTTCCAACCAATTGTAGTGGTAAGGTGATGCTTTGTTGCCCAACGCTTTGGTTCAGTCTCTCCAAAGCTCCCGGGCCTACCACGAACTCAAGCCGATACCGAGTGACGAGAAGTTCTTCGTCAAACCGTGTGGCTGCATGCACAATGGTGCTCATCGAAGTGGAAAGGCCAAGGGATGATGGGTGGTGGCTCTCGTCGAACGGATGCCGGAGTCGTGGTGACTGTGGAGTTATGCCGTTGGTGGCTTGGTCATTGATGGAGGAGAAAACCGAGTCTCTCGATGGTGCTACGTAATTCACGTCGAAGAATAAGGATACTCACGTTTCTGTAAATAATTAACATATATATATATCATATATATACTATTAGTTACATAACTTAACCTGATATTAGTCATCCTCATAGAAAGATCCAATAATGGCTCACTAGTATTAAGGTACAAAATGACACGAATACATTATATGTTTATGGTATATATATTATTATTGATTCTAACTCAATTTTTATATTGTTTTACTGTGTGAACTGTATTTTATTCTAGTGTTACTGGAAACCCATATCTCTGTTCCTTAGTTTCATGCCTTAAACATTCGAAGTGTAAAAACTACAATGTTTATATTATAGTATATGTTGCATCTCTCTTTGTCCTCTTAGGTGCACTCTTTATTGGATGGAGACTGATTAAAAGAAAAAGAGGTAATATTGCCACTTATATGTATGTATGTATGTATGTATGTATGTATGTATGTATGTAGAGATTAGTAGCCAAAGTGTGGTTAATTCTAGATCTTATATATAAATATAATAATATAGGAACAGACAAGCCCAAATCAATGAACAGCATTGGGTCAGAATTGGAGCCCAAAAAACATCAATTTACTTACTCTGAGATCAAAAGTATTACCAACAACTTTAAGAAAGTCATTCGAAAATGAGGTTTTGGACCTGTTTATTATGGCTACGTAAACGACACTCAAGTAGCTATCAAGATGCTCTCTGATGCATCAAAACAAGGGTATGAGGAGTTTCAATTTGAGGTATTATATAAATGTGGAATTTATGAGGATTTGTTAATTCCTCTCGAATTCTTGAAAGAAATGCAATACAACAAACATTAATTAAAAGAAGAATGCAAAACACACACATGTACTTGCTTTGGTAACTTCATTTAGTTCAGTTCAACATGATCAAGTTTTGGTTGGTCAATCCACTAGATAAATAGAACCTTTACACTCACTTTGTTTACGCATATAGTTCTCGAGAAACAAACAAGAAAGAACCTGATCAGTGCTAGTTCAAAACAAAGTCCCAGTACTTTTCTCCAATTATCATCAATTCTTACATCTTTTATATACAACCCCATGAACCAATAAGATGAAGCCATTTTATCCGAGTAATATCAATAATAAGTTGCAACCTTGTTACTAACCATTTTAACAAGTAAGTTACATGCAAGAACCAACAATGCTTATCGGATGGCTTATGATTTTAAATTATTTTGGATTTGTGTATTATTTAATGATTTTATGGAGTTCAATTTACAGGTATTACTTCTAATGAGAGTCCATCATAGAAACTTGACCACTCTCATTGGATATTGCATTGAAGATGACTGCATGGGCTTATCTACGAGTACATGGATAATGGAAACTTGAAACAACATCTCTCAGGTTCATTTTTTCATTCAGCACTATAGCGTACTCTCATATTAATATTTTTTATTAACAATAAGAAAGTTTCTTTCAAGTCCATCAAAAACAAATGAAGGGGTCAAACTATTTTAAATATTTTGGATTGTAGAAAAAAATACTTGTACATTAAGTTGGGGGAATAGAGTAAAAATTGCAGTGGATACAGCACAAGGTTAGTTGTATATTAAATAGTACATTATGTGCATGTTTGAATTTGGTTGACACTAAATTGTGTGGTAGAATTTGGTTAAAATATCAGGTTTAGAGTATCTGCACCATGGCTGTAAGCCCCCAATAGTCCATAGGGATGTGAAAACTCCCAACATCTTGTTGAATGAAAGTTATGTAACTGATAGTATATATATGTTAATTATTTACAGAAACGTGAGTCTCCCTCTTATTCGACGTGAATTACGTAGCACCACCGAGAGACTCGGTTTTCTCCTCCATAAACGACCAAGCCACCAACGACACAACTCCACAGTTATCACGACTCCAGCATCCGTTTGACGAGAGCCACCACCCACCACCCCTTGGCCTTTCCACTTCGATGAGCACCATTGTGCATGCAACCACACGGTTTGACGAAGAACTTCTCGTTACTCGATATCGGCTTGAGTTCGTGGTAGGCCCGGGAGCTTTGGAGAGATTGAACCAGAGTGTCGGGCAACAAATCATCACCTTACCTCTACAATTGGTTGGAAGATTTATCTGACGTCTTTGCTGTGTTGAAGTGCTTGTGGTCCCGTCTTTAGAATTTTTGCTAAATGCACCTGAGAACAAAGAATTGCACATTAATATAATTGGAAATAGATTAAAACAAAGAATATATAGTACATATGCATCTCCACTGTACCAAATAATACCTAATTCTTTGAACCAATCACAACCCTAAGAAACACAACAGCAATATGCAACCCTTTCGTACACCCGCACCAAAGCCAGCCCCTAATATTGTATATATAGGGCATGGATGTAGTCCAGTACGTGGCTAGTCATTTCATAGAGTTATAGTCATTTGATTAAAATCAACGGTTGGGATTGTCTCCTAAATAAACAATAATTTATTAAAAAAATTATTAATCTATGGGTAAAGTAATGGGTAACCAGTGGAGTGGGTTTTGGTATAGAGTGTCATTTTGATTGACAGTTGAGACAGGTTTTCCTTGGTACTGGTGTCTAAAATCAAAATCAAAGTAACCTTCTTTTTTATTTTACAAAAGGAACGATCTTCTTCCTTTACCGTTCACTATGTTGGAAAATCAGATGAGGGAAAACACTTTCTGGTAGTGTCTGGATGATTCCAACTTCAGTTCCATTGCCGCCTTCGACTGCATATTGGTCGACTACGACGTTCTCTGGGAAAACATTTTCAAGTAATGTCTGGACGAGTCCAACTTCGATTTCGCCATTGCTGCCTTCGATTGCATATTGGTCGACTTCTACGCTCCTCGTTGCGACCATTGCAAACGCCTTTCTCCCTGGGTTCCTATCTCTCTCTGAAATTTATATATATATATATATATATTTGTATAAATATGTGCTTCAAGCTCTCTTTGCTTTCCATTTTCTAAAGATTGAGAAATTCTTTTGAGGTAACAAATTACCAAAGCAATTCTTCAATTTATGGAAAAAAATTGATTTTTGATAAATTTAAGTTGATATCAAAAGCTTTGTATATGTTTACAATAATTGTATTGTATGACCTAATTTTTTATGATCCTTATCTGTAATCATAATTAATGATCATTGTTTGGATTTGGAAGATCCAATCTTGATTTTGGGATATAGTATATATAGTCTTTCGTTAGTAAAACCAGTCAGGGAAGGTGACATTCTCACCTTGAGGGAAACTAGGAGGTTGCATTGAGGGAGGATTTTTCCTCATGTTGCTTTCTTGCTATTCTTTTTGGAGTCTTGTTTTTCTTTAACACATTTAACTTTGTCAATTTAGTGAATGGAAGGGAGAGACCATAATCAGTCCATGTCAATTTAGTTTTATATTTGGTACTACTATTATTAGCATCTCAAAATTTTGATTTATTATGGTGAATTATATGTGTGGATTATGAAATGTTTTTGAATTATCAACGTGAAAAAGAAATTTATTCTTTTAATCGGATTGATAGGCTTTGCCTTCTTTACAAAAAAAAAAATTATACCAAATCTAGCTTCCTATATTATATTATATTAAATGTTAGGACTATTTCATCTTTTAATGGCAGCTTATAAGCATTACCAGTCAATGCTTTTTTTTAAATAGCTAGCTTTATGATTATGTTGTTGCTTTATTCATGTTATTAGTTTTTACTTTTAATATGAAAAGAGGGTTGTTTGGGAAGCCCACCAAATCACAATATTTACATGCACAACTTATACTCTATTCATGTAGGTCACTAGAATGTAAGTTTGCTCTCATAGATTTTATGAAGTTTCCATAGCAAGATTTTGGATTTACGATGAATAAGGTGTCAATGGGTCTAGGCATAATTTTTAATTTTATATGCACGAGTTTAAAATTGTTTTGTGAATTTAGCTACTCATTCTTTTATTATCAATCAAGAAAAAAGCTCTACTAAGTACTAACACCAACATTTCTCCAAGAAGCTCTACATCTGAACACAAGCACTTAATACAAAGGTATTATGCATAGAGGAAAGTTGTGAAAAATACTCATACATTAATTATGCGAGTGACATTAAATCAAGATTTTGATACAAAATATAATAATTCCTCTTTGTCATTTTTCTTCTTGTTTATGGACTCATATAACACATAACAGTTCAACCAAAAGGAAGTGAGTTAGGAGAAAATAGGATTTTATCACCAATTATTTAGGAGAGGAAGAACTTATATTAACTAACTTATATATTTTAGTGATATACACACACACATATATATTCTATTCCTATCACCCAACCTTTGTTTTTTTGTACTTCAGTTGATCGTGTCAGATTAGTGGCTAACATAATAATTCTATGACAAATATGTTACTCTTTGTTGATGTCATTTTTTATCAACTTAATTATGAAGAGCACTAAACAAGAATGTAGAAAAAATAGAAGAATTCAAATGTTTTTTACGTAGTTCAGCAGTTAAAATCTTCATAGTTCACGAGTTACTATTATTATCGATACTCTCTGAAAGCTTTGAATGAAAGTGTTACACCCAGATTTCGAGCCTTGAGAATTGTATTCTCGAAAGCTGGTTTCGTCAGGTGTGAGCTCGCTATAATTAGAATACGTGTTCGCAACCTAGGCGTCGAATCTTCAAAGCAAGTGGCAACCTCGAAGATGGGCAGCCTCGAAGTCCTTACAAGCTCGAAAGATAGAATATCGGAGTACGTCCATTGTCGGGCGACCTCGGATCAAGTGGTCCGAGCTTACATGAGTGTGAGCTCGGGGTAAGGTGGCCTTGATGGTATTTACCCTTCCAAGTTGATCCTGAGAAAATAATACAACTCGAAAGTCACTCAGAGACCTGGACTGGCACAATTCTGACGATGTTGATTGCTGATTTCGAACAGCTCAGTGAGTCACTTGAAGAGACGCAGTCTATATTTATTGTTGTAACTTCCCTATAATAAAGGGATATTTATTAGTCAGTTATACGCCCCCTGGTCTTCAGGGGACGTTTCCTTGTGTATAGGAGTTACAGGCTTTTAAAGCCATTAAATTTATTAATGTAAAGGATAACTTCCCAGAAACGTGTGGGATAGTATCCTGAGACTTCCTCTATAAATAGAGAAGTCCTGTG